>NW_026453179.1:4235492-4840563 GCF_025200985.1 Drosophila gunungcola
CTCCGGTGACCATTTTCTGTCTGGAACCTTTTGGGCGAAATAGGTATTTCATACATATTCTGCCACATGAACTTAAGTAACTTTACCCAAAATGGAGCGCCTCCTCTCGTTCACCTTTCTCCAAAGCCGCTGTTGAAACCAAAGCTGACATCGCCGCTATACACAATATTTGGCAAATCTGTAGCAAAAATAAGAACAATTAAATAAGGAAAAGACATTTAATGCTGTACCCACCATTTTCATTGCGGTTTTATGTCTTTAAATAGGTATAAATAAAATTTCTGTAGTGCTGAGAACTGTAGAGCTTCGTTCTTGTCCGCTTCGTTGGCCGAGTTTAACTGAAGATGTTCTGCGAGATGAGCCAAGCAGCCAAAATAAGTCAAAGAGATTGGAATAATGAAAACAAATATCTGCGCAGCCAGCTATTTAACAGTGAGTCGTAGTCCGAATAGGATTACGTCATTGTTTATGGCTAACTTTTGTTCTAAGCCGCCGGAGAAGCACAAAAAGAAAGGCGATTAATAAACTCATTGTCAAAAGTAACATGACATTTAAATGCTCTTATTGGGGTTTATTTTAAATATTAATACGGTTTGTTTTTTTTTTAAGTTTATTTAATCATTTTTTGTTATGAATGTGTTCTGACAAATTATTATATTCTTATAAACAATTAAATATGTTTAACATTTAAATTTTATTATGAAAATCCTAATAAAACCAAAATACTCCTGTAAGTTAAGGTATATTTTTGGGGAATTTTTTAATTTAACGGGTAATTTAAAAGCTTCGAAACAAAACAATTGTGGTTTTGTAAACATTGTGTTATAATATATTTCGGACCACTCCTCAATAAATTTCTTTTCACTGCAAACTGATTTAAACACTCTATTTGTTATTGATACCTCCATTCTTTGAAAGCATCTGATAAGTCAGATCGGCCAAATCGGTTGGGAAACACATTATTTTAATATTCGCAATAGAACTCATTTAATAGCGCCGACAGTTGCACAGATTCCCGCGCGTCATCTCATATGGAGGCTGTCAGCGAGGGCCAGTGGCCAATTTATCAACGGACCTCATCTGAAAATGTTTATTTAAGCGATACGAGGAACTTAATCGGCCAACCCTCGCAAAAACAACGCCAAATCGCAATCAGATCGTTCCGCGCTGTCAGAATTCGCTTTATGAACGCAAATGCGGGCGTGGAATATGTGCCATCGGTGCGTGGCTAACTGAAAACCAAAAGCCGAGCATCAAGGACCAAGGACAAAGGACCGGGGGACCGACAATTGTTGGTTTATGCAGCCGGTGCAGCCAGGTCCTCCCCGGTGGTTGCTTGGTTCCGAGCCAAATCTTGCAGCCCGCGGTCCACAGCTGACGGCCCGAACAGGTTCACAAAGTCCACACACCACCTCCACTCCTGAATCCTGAATCCCGAATCCTGGGAGCGCGTCAGCTGTGCGCCAGCACATTACAAGTAGGACAAGCTGCAAACGACATTGCCATTAGCTCGGACTTTTCCTAAGTCCTTCAAACGGGGAAGGTTCTTTATTAGCGGCATCCACGACTGGCACAAGCTGAGCTACCAAATGATAAACACACACAACAGCAGCCGCAACAGGACGCACAGTGGAAAGTGCCAGGAAGTTTTAGATATAATTACCTTTCTAAAAAATAAATAATATTTTAATACAATAACACGTAATTAGTTTTATTAGTTGGTTTTTTAAGTTGGTATATATATTTTGAATTAGTCTGTCCGTTCTTTTTTTATCCCAAGCCAGCTCAAAAAAGTTAATCACTAATTTTATCAGTATTATTATTTTACTTAACTAAAAATTACGAAAACATTATAAAATTACCTCCAGATCACATCGCTTATAAGAGTTTGCATACGTGATAATCGAAAATAATTTTAAGAAAGCATGCGAAATTAAAAAGCAATAATTAAAAAATATTTTAGAATAAACTATTGAATGATTAATAAATATAATGATTCACAAAAGATTCTCAAAATCAGTTTTAAGGGTTTTGTTAAACGAAATAGATTGTATGTAAACTAAAAAAAAAGTTGATGTCATTTTGTAGATACCACATACTTACACCAGTTTAATTCAATATATTTTCAACTAAACTAGCACCACTGTACCCAGGCTGCCAAAAAGTTAATAGACGATTGACTAAAGACGACAACCCCGCCGTTGTAGTCGGATGTTGTCCTCGATGGTCCTGCGTCCTGAATGCTGAATTCCGAATCCGAGTCCCGAATCCGGGTCTTAGCACCCCTTGAAACAGGCAAAGTGCATTAGGCAAGGGATTGGGCGGGGTTGAGCTCGGTTTTTTGGGATGGGCTGGGTTGGTCATGCAGGTGTTGCCCGATCCTGTTGAAAATTGCTTTTGAATTAAAAGTTTTTGCTTGTGGCCGGGCGAGTTTTGTTGTTTTTAGCGATTAGCTGAAAGGGTGAGGGCTTTTGGCTGAGGGCTGAGGGCTCAGGCATCGAGATTGCACACTCAATTTATTAGCGCTTTGTCAGTCTTTCAGCTAATCGGATGGCTCTGGGGATTTCTGCACTTGCACTTACTGTGGCCTAGTTTCTTGGTTCTGTTTTCAATTTCGTTGTGTTTTCAATTCCAATCGGAAGCCGTGGCACGTGACTGCTCCACTGGGGTCAAGGGGTCGCGGTCAAAACCACCTGTGGCTGGTCGTATAAAAACCGAGAGCCGTTGAGCACCAGTCACAGTTTGAATTTGAGATGAGGCTGACCATTTTGCTTGCTCTGATTTGTATCGCTTTTGGCTACGTTTCGGGCCAACCACCGGGCTATCCAAATGCTCGTCCTCCTCCGGCAACTTATCTGCCTGCCAAGCCACCAGCTCCACGACCTCGTCCTCCTCCACCGCCGACCAATAGCTATGGTCCCCCCAAGAATGGCAATGGAAAGCCACCACCTGCTCCACCCAAGCCCAATAACAGCTATGGACCACCACCCAAAAATGGCAATGGAAAGCCTTCCCCCAGAAATGAATACTTGCCACCAGGCAACGGCAATGGGGGATCCTATGGAGGTGGAGGAGGTGGAGGTAGTGGAGGAGGTGGAGGGGGCGGTGGTCCGTCAGGCGGTGGAGAAGTTATACCCATTATCAAACTGGAGTCCAAGGTGAATACAGATGGTTCTTATAAGGTAAGTCATTGGAACTTTGAACTAGAAAATCATTTATCACGACAAAAACCTTCCACTATTAGTCATAAACTCAAAAATTAAAAAAAATAATTAAATAAATAAATATATATATAAATATATTTGGGCTTGCGAAGATTTCCGTTCAAAAATTTTTTTTAAATGTACAAGTTTGGACTGCTTGATATATATTACTGCCTAAATAGTATATATATTCTTGATCATGATCAAATTTCCAAAAAAAAAAAAAAATAAAATAACTTCGATGTTTTTTAATAATGGTAATTTATATTTACACTTTTAAGTTTATTAAAATCACATCGGAACCCAAATCGGAAAGATCTATGACAAAAATTATAACATCGCTGTTTTTCAGTTGATTTAAATGTACTTTGATGTATAGAAATGATTTATTATTCAGGAATTCATTACAGCTGCCATTCAAAACATATTAACATATTTTGCAATAGCTGCAAGGGTATATTAATGTCGGCATGGCGAAGCTATAACTTCCTTTCTTGTTGTAATTATTTATTTGTTTATTTTATTTATTGTAATTATTTAACACCGAATTTAGTACGAATACGAGACCGGAAATGGAATAAAGGCCGAGGAAATGGGCTACTTGAAGAATCCGGGGGTGAAGGGAGCGGAGGCGCAGACGGCTGAGGGCTCCTTTTCGTACACCAGTCCCGAGGGACAGGAAATCTCGCTGACCTATACTGCGGATGAGAACGGATTCCAGCCGCAGGGCGATCACCTGCCCACCCCGCCACCCATTCCCGTCGAGATTCAGGAGGCGCTGGACAAGTTGGCGGCCGGAGGAGGCTGCCAAGGATGCGATGACAACGAGACTGGAGGCAACGATGAAGGCGGTGGAGGTGGCTATTCCTACCGCCGAAAGTAAATGATAATTAACATATTATCTTTACACCGTAAAAATACTTTGAAGAAATTGATCTCAACAAATAATTATTGTATCAGTTAGATTAAAAAGGAAAAGGGTAACATTCATTTAATGAAGAATTTAACGAGAACTTTAAACATCTTCTTCAAAATTAGCAAATATTTTTATTAATCTCTATGCTTAACCGCTTGCAATTGCTGATTAAAATGCTTTAAATGAAAACCCCTTGGCGGCCTACTTATTGAGGACTAGCAAACACCAAGCCGGAATTGGTCCTGGGCCTGGTACACCTTGCTCCTGGCTGGATTTGGGTTTGGTGTGTCCTGTTTGGCCACCATTGCAACCCTTGAGCAGGAGCGGCGGCTGTGTGACTGGCAACACATGTTTTTTCCCTGCTTGCCAATCGCTCGCTCAACTTTGTCCTGTTGATCGCTCGACGAGGGGTGTCCTTTAGCAAGCGATTGTGTCGCAATAATGAAAACATTAGCCTCGTAGCATATTTGTCAGCCAGCAGGAGCGAAGCTGATTTCGATGAGGGTTAGGTGAATACAACACAGGGGCGCTTGTAATTCAATAACTAAACATATATGAATTTAAATTGAATTTATATGCCAAAAATTAACATCACTTAGCTTTATTTAAAATAAATGTATGAGAATAATCTTTGTTTATATATTTTGTAACCACATTTAAAATTTTTTGAATTACTTAGAAAAAATCTTTTTCCGGAAAACAATGGCTTTTACTTTAATTTTATTAATTTTTACTAAAATAAAGGAAAAATGGCACAATCTTCATAATGTAGTAAAGCTTGGGGAATGGGGTTCTTAAAAAATTGTAAAAAATTTATTACAAAAAGGCGATTTTTCTCTTTTTCAAAAGTTTAAATGTGATGCTTTGGTTTCCTTTTTTTAAATTTTGTAACGTTTATTTTTTACTTTAATATTATTTAGAGATATAAAAATCTGACAAATTTAAATAAAACCATTTACTACTCCTTATCTCAACTAACACCCTTTATTGGGCCCGTGCCTTCCCGAAAACCACACCACCGACCGATGAGCGCAGAAATCACGACCCACCCCAAACCGCAAATAGTGAAACGATACACGCCAATATATTATGGCATTAGCATCATAGTGGAAGAAAGGCATCATATAGAGGGAGGGACCATGGGCCGGATGACATTGACGATGGCGAATGCGATTTGTACATGGTGGCATTACAACAACAACACGGGTGGAAGTAACAACAAACGATCGTTTAATTTCAATTAAAAACATTTTCCTTGTGCGCAGCCCAAAAGCCAAAATATAAAGGACTCAGCGGCGGAAATGGAGGTGGAGTTGATTTTTGGCACAGGAATACGCACACTTGCTACAGGCTGCTTAGCTTGGCTTAGTGCTCTGGTGATTGCGAGGACATGATGTTGCACTTGCCGAGCAACCACCAGGACGCACCAGGACCTCGAAAAGGGATGCCAAATGAGCCGGGGGGTTGAGCCGGCAAAGTGCGTAGCTATGTCGAGGCCATAGCCGGTGCCGGACTGGATTCTGGGCTGGGAATTCTTGCACTTGCCGCCAGCCGTGCCATTGTGACACTGCAAGGCCGTGGCAAATCCAAAAAAAATCCAAAAATAAGGGAGCAGGATGCGGATGCGGATGCGAATGCGGCGTAGTATTTAAACGCCGGCCGACATCCAATTGGAACGCAGAATCGAATTCGAACGCGCACGATGCACACGACAGCTCAACTGGATAGTCTGGAGCAGAAGCGCTCAGCCAGCCTGATATTTCGGATCGAGCAGCTGCTGCCCAGCACCAGCATCTCACCGAGCACCATGACGAGCACCTCACCGACGGAGACCACATTGACTGCCACCACGAGTGCGGCCAGTCCAGCGAAGAGGATGAGAAGCAATTCGCGACCAGGTGTTTACACCACGCAATACACACCCAAGGATACTTGTTCGATCGCCATTCCCACTTCGGCTCTGCTGAGCTCCACGGCCACGCCCACGGATGGCGGACGATCGCACTGCCAGTTGTCCAATGGCGAGCTGATCGTGTCTGCCGCCCAGCTGCGCCAGATCAAACTCTCCGAGGATGTCTACAGCTTCAACGCCATCTTCGAGCTGCACGGCGGTCAGGCGGTGCGAGTGCGCCTGGTGAGGGATGTGGCCAGGGACGACGAGATCGTGGTCTGGTTCGGCGAGGAGCTGGTTCTCCTCATGGGAATTCCATTCCTGACGCCCTTGAATATTCAAGGTAAGCATCGAAAGGCTTATAACTAAAATGATTTAACAAAATACCTTGGCAAATCCAAACATTTTTACCTTGAAATAAATATTTTCGGTACTGATTCAGCCCCTAGGTTTGTTTTATAGATCAAAGGTTAAATTTTTAAGTATGAAAAATTTTGATATAAAAGGAAAGAAAATTGAAATCTACAATTTTCGTATTGAATAAACCAATTAAATATGTTAAGTTGATATTTAAGAAAAACAAACCTTTTTAAACCAAACCATTTTAATGTTTGCCGTTTTTCTCTTGGTGTAAATCTAGTATTTTATAAATACAATATATATATTTTTTTATAAAAAAATAAATAATAAAATAACTCTTTACCAATAAATAAGAGATTCGCCTAACAGCAATATATTTTTCTGATTTTTCCAGGAAACAGCCGGTACACCTGTCACTCGTGCCATCTGACCTTCGAGACGCCGCATCCGCTGAAGATCCATTTGGCTCTGGGCTGTGGCCGCAGTGCCATGGACATCCTGTGGATGCGACTGCACTACGCTCTGAAGGCGGCGTCGAGAAGTCAAACAGCCACCCAGCACTCGCCCATTCCGGCGACCTCATCCACCTCCTCGGCCTCGCCCACCCACTCGCCACCGCCCCACATGCCACCGCGCTTCTCCGCCTTCCGCCCGATTGCAGCACTTACCCAGAGTCTGCCCATGACAACGACGACAAGTACTTCGGGAACGCTGTCCTATCTGCCCTCCATTTCGATGGCTACCGCTCCTTTGGCCGCCCATCCGATGAACGCGGCTGCACAGATCGAAGCCATAGTCAGTAACATGGGTGCCTCCAAGCAGGGTCACCTGTGCATCTACTGCGGCAAGGTGTACTCCCGGAAATACGGCCTCAAGATCCACATACGCACCCACACCGGATTCAAGCCGTTGAAATGCAAGTTCTGCCTGCGACCGTTTGGCGATCCGAGCAATCTCAACAAGCACGTCCGGTTGCACCTGCAGACGCATCCCAGCGGTTCCACGGGAGGAGCGGAAAGTGCAACCGGCGGTACCGGCAGCGATGTGGACATTGAGGGGGAAACGGAAGCGCGGTTCCAGTGCCATTTGTGCCACAAATCCCTACCACGTCGCAGGGATTTGCAGCGACATATGGAAACGCGGCACCGAGGATCACATTCCCATTCTCACTCCCAATCCAGCACCACCAGCACTACCACATTGGCCATGGAGACGGTGACCACTTCAAATCCAGCTGAGTTCCGGGGAAAATCTGTGTGGTACGCTTTGTGGGAAACCGCTGTGATAGAGAAATATAATTTTAAAATATTTATTAAAATATTGCGAATAATAAAAAACATAATAACAAAAATTATATGGCTTCAAAATGTATAAATTTGTTATGATGGAGAATATATTCAAAACCATCTGTTTTCTAAAACTCATTTAAAACAGATGTTACAAATATATCCAAGTATAACTATTAATTATAAATATAGTAATTTGTTATTAAACACAAAAAGAGTTTACAGAAACAAAAAAAAATGTTTTTAACGTGCTAATTTCTGCTATAGGTATATTCAATCATTTTTAAGGTTGCATACTTAACTTAAGATTGTACCATTGCACAAACAAAAATACACTGGAAATTAAGTAAAAATGTTTATTGAATGCAAAACTACAAGGCAGGAAAACTGTTAGTTAAAAGACGGTATTAAGAATCAAATAGTATCGCTTTATTGATAAATTTCAATACGAATTCAAAGTGAATTTCAATCGTATAATGCACAAATCTTATTGTAGGACAATTAATGCTATTACTCGTACCGTTTACGCTTCCGCTTTCTGCAGCTTAATCCATATTCGTGTAAACTCGCTTAAGTTTAGGGTACATGCAAAACAATCACAAACTGTCTTTAACTTGGGTAAAGCGGGCTAATCTCAGTGTATTTGTGGGTGTGTGTGCGCGTTGAGCAAAACGTAGACGGGCCGAAAACACTCACAAATTCATGATTTAAATCATAGTTAATCGTACAATTACTTCTATGTATATGCCAGTGTAGAAATGCGACGGTAAAGGTATTCGGTACGTGTTACTTATAAAGTAGTATAGATCGGAGCATAGAGTTAACTATTCTGTTTTCTTTATTTCTGGAACTACATTTAGTTGGTTTGCCGGGGGCTAACACTTAGTAGAGTTTTGAACAAAGGTCTGTCTCTCCTTTTCCCTAAACAAATGTACCAAAAACACTCGATTTACTTTTGGATCTGGAGGTGAAGTCCTCCAAACCCTCCCACTCTTCATCTTCCTCCCACTCTCCACTACTATCTCTCTCTGTTAGTTTAAGGCACTTACTCAAGAAATCGCGATTCCAGAGTGTCCCTTTGGGGTTAGTATTTCGCTTTAAAGTATTCCCTCGGAGTTTCGACCAAAAAACAATGTGGCAAGCAAAGCGGCGAGTATGTGTGTGGGTGTTTTTCTGTACGTGTATGTTTTTGTGGGTGCAGTAGGGTGGACCAGCTAAACTTAGGAAACGTAACTCTCTATTATTATCAAAATATTTAGCCAGAACTAAGTTTGAAGAGTACAAAAATGTAACCATTTTAACCGTTTTAAAGCTCACTTGAATGGTTTTCATAAATAAATGTAGTGTGTAGTTTAATTACCTTAAAAAATGTGTAAAAATGTATTTGTACATTATTTCTGTCACAAAAAGTCTCAATTATTCAGATTTATATTTGGCTAACGATGATTAAACTACTGAAATTGAAACTGTAATTAAAAATTACTTAAGTTTTAAGGCATAGCAAAGTGGCTCTAACGTTTTCACAAAAATTACTCATACGACATGTATGCCCGCTTAAGAGTCTTCTTACAACACGGTGCATGAGTGATCCACATTGAAACCATCTGCAGGCATTAAAACTATATATTTTCAATTCATTTAGAGGGCATACCCTGCATTCCTAATTGTTAAAAATTAAGGTCCACCCTAGTGTGCAGCTATCACTTTGAGCACTTAAAGTATTTTTATATATATGCTCTGTAGCAAGTGTGACAAATATGTCTGTTTCAGATATTTGACGATACGTTTCGCATGTTTTCAAAAGTCTGTACTCGGCTTAAATATACGAAGTTAATATATAGTATAGTTTGTTAATAATTATGTGTATATGCATAGACACCAATAGTTGTTAATCGTTAAGAGTAATATTCAAATTCTGTATGTGGCTTTTCTTTTGCTTGGTTTAGTTAGGAATATGTATACGCGTATTGTTGTTG
This sequence comes from Drosophila gunungcola, assembly GCF_025200985.1. Taxonomy (NCBI): domain Eukaryota; kingdom Metazoa; phylum Arthropoda; class Insecta; order Diptera; family Drosophilidae; genus Drosophila; species Drosophila gunungcola. The sequence continues at coordinate 4,245,125 of NW_026453179.1, forward strand.
TAAATATCTAACATAAATTCATACATGAAGCACACTTGGGTTCGGTTTTCATTAACTATTTGCTAATATGGTTAGTAATTCGTTCAAAGTTTCGCATTTAACAAAATATCCATTATGTTAACAATTTGATTTTTTTTTGTAAGTTTTCCATTTTTCAAATTTTAGGTTTTTCTATATTCAAATATATATTTACTGTATGAAGTCTAAGTTATTAATTTCTTATTCTTTGTTGTATTACAGTTGCTTCTTCCTCGTTGTTGTTCCCGCTGGTTCTTTATTAAAGAGTTAGAGAATTAGACCTTCGATTGATTATACTGAATTCTTCATTTCTATATCCCTTTCTTGTGGTTTGCAATTGGAAACCATTGTAGCATTGTTTTAGGGGTATTCATTGACTTGGCTTATTTGAAATACTGAATTGCTGAACACACACAGACAAAATAATGTACGTTACGATTCTTAAAAAATAGCATTTTCATTTCGATCATTAATCCCGTTTTGGTTTTATGTCAATTAATTGCGCCACGAAAATTACAACCTCACTTAACACCTAATGCATGTCACAAAATATTCTAGAGTTCCATTCTATCGAGATGCGGATCAATCAATCAATCAATCGGTAATTTAATGTATCTCTGTATATAGGCATGCATATACTTATGTGTTTATAACTCTGTTTCTCTTTCACATCGAGGTGATCAAAACATTTCTGAAGACTTTTTTGTTCACAATTGTTCTTAGTTCTTGTTTGCAAAAAACTTTGGACGTTTGGTATTCTTATTCAAGATCATATAATTAGACAAACAAAATGCTTAAAGCTGCCCACAAGACTTTGTCTACATCATTTTTAGATATTATAATTACGATTCCGTTTTGGTTTTTATTAGTATTCGTATATATATTAAGCTTGCTGCAGCTGCTTAACATTTAAAAGACACACAGTATGTAGGTGAAACTAACTCTAGAATTACGGATAGTACACTCTCTACCTCTCTACGTGGTTTTCTATGGGTGTGAGAGTCGTTTTTTTTTTATTTTTTTTTTTTTTATTTTTTAGTAAGGCATATGCACAAGGGAAGGACTCGATAATCGTCGCTAATCGTTGGATTTTGGATACTAAGTTAGTTGGTAGAAACGAAAACACATAACTAGAGGGGAAGACAATACTGGGGACAATTGTATGTACAGTACAAGGTTTACAATTGGCTTGATATGAGTATTTAAGTTTTACTTTAGTTTAGAGCTTAGTTTGTGAGAAGCTAGAGAACTAAGAGCTGCGATCTTGTACTATCCCTACTAGCTCGAACTTAGCGATACTTTCGCACGGTTACAGACTACACATTAAAACTCCTTCAATTAGATTTCATTGCAGTAGTTATTGCTGTTTGGTTGTCGAGGTGTCATGCTGATTGTGATGCTAAAGAATCGTATAATTAACTTGTTTAGAGTGTCTCGTGTTGGCTGTGTCTTGTATGTTCCAAATGGTTGAGGCCATTAGTTGATGTTTTACAATTTGTTTAAATTAAGTTTGCTTTATCAAATACCCTGCAACTTCATTTAATTATCACAGTTTTTCATCAGAGATAGTTTAAACATTTCAATATTTTTTTAAATTTCTTATTTATGCAGTTTTTGTTAAATCAATGTTCTTGGTTGTTCGTTAGTATTTTGTGCTGCTACAGAATGCAAAATAATAAAAAAAGCCAGTTTAAATTTGTGCAAAATCGTGTCCTATTAATAAGTTTCGTCAATGAAACAGCAAACAAGGATTATCTGCATAAGGGAGGGTTTTGGTTATTTAGTTTTCATTATTCACACGTCTTTGCCTGATATGCTGCCCGCTTTTCTCTCTTGATTATCTTAGAATATACTCTATGTGTCTACATTTTTGTTTGTTTTTGTTTTTTTTTTTGTTTTTGGTGAGCAAGTTGTCTTGTGTAAAACAAACATCGATTTCACTTTTAAAGTAGTTTCTGTTTTATTTTTAATCATATTTTAAACATAATTATTTGGAAGCAAAAGATGGCATATTTGTTATACTTCTTCTCAATGTTTTTCAGCGTTTTGTTCGTGGTTCTCTGCACGTTTAAAACACAAACATTTTTCAGCGACAACTTGAACAAAGTAAATAAAACAATACACAAAAAATATAAATGTAAATTTAAAATGTCTTCTTGGAAAGTCTTCTTTTGAATTTCTTGTTTCATTTGGTTCTGTTAATCGTATATAGTCATAGGTGGTGGTGTGTAAATCGGGGGTGTAAATCATTCATGTGGTGACAAATGCTGTTTTTGATTTTTTTTCATATTCTTTTATGTTTGCTATCAGTGTTTTGTACTTTTGACAACGAAATTTTTTTGGTTAAACCGATTTGTATACAAACAAGGTAATAATGGCAAAAGACATAAGTATATTATATACCGATATATTACTTTTGTGCTTGCAGCATGTCGGTATGTGGTGTTGAACGTGTCGGTATTTTGGCATTGCTTTTGCTTTCAAAATACATACATATAATAAATACAAGTCTCCAATTTAACAATACAAGTGTGTAAGGGTGGGGTTGTCCGAACATTACGTCATCCCTAATTGGAGGGAATTCCTTACAAAAGGAGGACGACAATAGGGGAAAATGGGATGACGACATTTTTGGACAGCACCCAAATGTGTGTGTAAATATATATATATATCATATGAATTGGTAAATATTCTTCGTCTGATCGATCTAAAACAAATACAATACAAATAAAAACTAAGCATTCTAAGACGTTGCGTGAATTTTGGTACTTTAAGTAATGCTCATAGGTTGCCTAACACATTGAGAGTATTGAAAGTAAAAGCGTACTAAAACGACAGACTAATACAAATTACAAACAAAATACAGTTCTCTTAATTAGGAAACATGAAGGAAGAGTAATAGTTAAAATAATTGGCAATACGAGCGAGGAGCAGAAGGAATCAACAACATACTTTTCACTTTGAACATTTTTTTTCGTTTTTTTGATAATTTTCATTTTGGTTTTGGGCGGGCTTCGGCCTTTTGCTAATACACAAATCGTTTGTTGTACTATGCAGCCTGTTATATATGTACGTATGGTAGTAGTATGTGGTATATATTTATATAAATATGTATGCATGATTATGTATAAGAATGACCAAAGAGCAAATCAAAGGCATTTTTACAATTTGTCGTCGACACATTATATGCTATACAATTGCGGTTTGATGATGTGTGGTGTGGTGAGAGTTTATTTATGTGGTCGTAGTTGCAATTTCTACATTGTTCGTCTTGGCGCCGGCTGCCAATTTCTGTTGCTCCGCTGTGATGTTGACTTGGTGGCCATCCACGTTGCTGCTGCTGTTATCATTGGCATGGTTGCTGAAAAGTAGGGCAATGGTTTTAATTTAAGCCTATTACAAAACAACTAAGTAATTCTTTTTTTTATGTTTTAGCAAAAGTAACAATAATACCAATTTGCTGTAATTATAAATTAATTTTTTTAATTAAAATTTAAATCACGTACTCTGTGCTGTGAGACATTTACAATTCAGGATACACACAAAGTGAATCTACAAGGGTTAACTTACAATTCATGAACTTTGCTGGTTGGCCCATTCGAAATGGGCGTGGTCTGCTCTATCTCCGTGGGACGATCTCCACCCAGGGGCTTGGTCCACATGCCCTCGTCGTCCTCGTAGTCTTCTTCGCCGTCCAACAACACAGACTGCAGTCGGGTAACAATCGACGCGGTCTCCACAACACTCGACTCCGCTAGCTTTTCGCTAATGGCCTTCTCCACATTGGCATTATTGTCGTACTCAGCCTGCTGATCGTCGCTATGCGCTATGTTATTCTGGATGCTCTTGGCCACAACGGGCTCAACAAATTCAGCGGGTGTGCGCTCATCATCTGCCTGCACTTCGGTGGCAGATGGCGGGGCGGGGGGAGAGTCCTCCGCCTCGTCGATGCCTGGCGGAGCAGTTGTGGGCATACCCAGATCACTGCCAAAGGTGCTGAAGTGCGCATCGAAGTCGGCAAAGTTGTCCGCATTAAAATCCGTGCCCCAGTTGGCGGTGCCCGTGTTAACCTGCGCAGACACGCTGGGAATGTCGGAGAACTGGACGTCCATGTCCCAGGGGTCCGCCAAGTTGTTCAACGTGATCGAGTTTTTGGTGAACATGCCGTGTCCGTGGCCATCGCCACCTCCTGAATGATCTCCATGCTCATCATCATCATCATCCTCGTCGTCAATGTTTCGACCAAACTGGAACAAGTTCTGATCGTTGTCCATGGTAAACACAATGTCCTGCAATGTATTGTCCAGGTCACTGTATCCCATGTTGCTGTACGACACAGTTCCGATGTCCCACGCATTTGTCTCGCCCAGATAATCTTTGGAGCCCACACTGTAATCGTTCTCCTCGTGCGGATTGCAGTCGGCCAGCAGCTTGGTCTGCTGCTTGACCGCCATCGTGAATTCACCGGTTTCCGCATCGATCAGCGATTGCCAGAGCTTAAGTTCGGCCTCGTCTCTTAAGCTGGTGGTAATCAGGTCAGAGATATGTTCAGATTCTGATATACAATTCGTAATGTGACGCAGAATTTTGATAAGGTGGCCCATATAGCCCAGTCGGCGACCCTTCTCAGCAGATCTATAAGTGAAAACATATGCTTATTTACTGATTGATTTCCACAAAACTCAACCACTTACTGCGCCTGCGCATTGTGCTGCCAAAAATCGACCAGTTTGGACACCAAGTGACAGTTTACAATCAACTGCAAATAAGGAGATTTATGACTAATTCTGGACGGGATTTAACTGCCTCTTACATGAGTTTGCATTTCGGAGGGCGGGGCACTGGGCACGGTCTTGGTCTTGTCGAGATCATTGAGCGTTGGCTCCGTTTCCTGCTGACCTGTTGGAGAGTCACCATCTACCTCACTGTTCTCCACATGATTTTCCTGGGCTTTAGGTTCATCTCCTTCTGAAGGAGTTGCTTCTGCGGTGACTTCTTCCTGGGCAGTCTGCTCCTCCTGCCTTTCTTCGGCCGCTGGCTGTTGCTCATTCTGCGCCTGGGCAGCCGCTTCCTGCGCAGCTGCCACTTCGATTTCGATGTCGCCACCTTCCTCCTCGTTGCCTCCCTCCGCCCGCTTTGCATCGTTAAGTGCGTTCTTCATCTCCACCTCAGACTCTTCGGTTTCCACTTTCAGGAAGGCATTGATGAGGCAGTCGGCGGTAAAGAAGTCCGTGACCTCTGTGGACGCCGTGTTGTTGTTGGACAGCTCGTTGTAAAAGACCACGTGAAGGGCCTTTTCCATTTCGGTGTGCAGGAAGTTGTTCCAGCAGTACTGCTTGAAGAACTCGAGCAGCAGGCTGAAATACTCAGTCGCGCAGATTCTGAAGAGGAAATATTATGATTGTAATAGTCAGTTTAAAGTCTCATACTAAAAAGCAACTTACGCCTGTTGAATGGTTTCATGCTTGGTCTCCAACAGGGCGGTAAATACGCGGCACACTTGTAGACGGGTCTTGCCAAAGGGGGGCGTCAACACCGCCGCCGTTGTTTCCAGTGTGGGTTTCTACAAAACAGGCGATAAACAACTGGTTTTTTATGACTTGCAATGCCAAACTAACCGCAGGCGGGTTCTTCAGTACGTGAACAAATTCCTGGAGGCGTGGCGCCATCACAGTGATCACAGTCTCCTGCACTTCCTGGTGGAATTCGCGCTCGCGCTTTTGCAGCAACCGCTGGCGATCCGAGTTGGGCTCATCTCTGCCAGAAAATAATGCAATCCCATTTGGTCGAGGTGACAAAAATACAGCCAGCACAACTTACGTGAAGGTAATTGGCTTGATGAGGGTAAGTACAACCGATATTCCTGATAAGATGGCGCTCTCCTGAGCGTTTGGTTCCAGAATCACATTTAACAAGGCTTCAATAGTGTCCGCAGATTCAATCGTCTTCAGTATGGGGTTGGAGCCATCGAAGGCCGGCTCAAACGAATCGTTCTCCTGCTCCGTCTGGCGCATCAAGCGCCCTTGGTTAATAAGATCACAGAAAAAGTCGGCAACATTTGCATGCTTGTCGGTTTCTTGAGGATTACGCAATATTTCAATCAGTCTCTCCACAATTTTATCTTCAGTTAGCCACTGTAAAAATAGAGTAGGACACTTTAGCTATTAATTTCATGGAGGCATTTCAAAAGAACTCACTTCGAAAAGGTTCCGCTTGAGTTGACCACCCTCGATGTCCTTCATCATCTGCATTATTAGATCAGGTATGACCGGTGTGTCAAAGTGTTTACAAATGAAATCCAAAAAGGTCTTCTGCGATTTAATATACTCCAGGAGTTGTAGGCACATGTGTTGATACAAAAACCAATCTTGTTCAGGCTTTTTGGTAAAGAGCATGCTAAACGTTTTGCTAAAAAACGACGATAGCAATGGATTTAACGGTGGTTCCTTTTCCAGATATGAATACAGAAGCTGTAGCGTCTCCGCGTCGGTCAGTAGCTTCTCATCCAGGGACGGCAGGCCGCTAAAAACGGAGAGTAGTTTACAAGAATATAGAATGATGTGAGGGATTCTGCGTGCCCAACTTACAGTGTAAGTATCTCACAGGACATGTTGGCGTAGCGGAATCGCTGCGACATGGGCACATCTTCAGAGGGCTCGGTCGTGATAAGCTCCACCAGGCGCCTAATGACCTCGGGACGTGTAAAGTAGTTGACCAGGTTCTTCTTTTGCGTCTTGCACTCCTGCAGTATGTCCTCCTCGTCCAGGAACTCCTCCAGCGTTGAGTTCTAGGGGCGGCGAAGACAAGAGTGGGTTGTGAGATTTAGCCAGATGGTCGGGTGGCATAACCTACCTCCTTCTCCAGCAGCGCCTCTATATTCGCGGAGGGCGCATAACCCTTGTCCCAAAACATTTTTCGCACGTACGTCTTGGCGGTGACACTTTCAGGCTGGGGGAATCAAGAAATCTCTTCGCTGGATTCGCGGATCGCTGCTGACTGGGCATGCACGGCTCTGCGGGACGGGAGTGGAGATTTTGAAAGGCGGAATCGCTCGATTAAAACACTTTAGAGTCTCGACTCGCACAAAGTAATGCGTAAATTTTTGTAATTATGCCAAGCAGGTCCCACATATACACTACGAATGCGAGCCGGAAAAGGACTGTTCGCCGGTCGGTTGGCTTTTCGTTGGGTGGGGGGTGGTGCGGGCCTCACTTACGAGTTGGTTGGACTGTGTTTTTCTCACTGTTTGTTGCACTTTTAATTGTTTTTCTACCGAAAAAACCACGCTATAATTTTCTTCACTGCTTCGTAGAGGTGGACAATATTCGATTATAGCGTATAGTAACCCAGTGCGATAGCTGCGGTCGATAGACCATGTCTTTGAACAATCGCTTACCAATCGGCCTTTTACCACGTTCACACGCAACTGCTTCGAAAACGAGACACTTTATTCTTGTTTTTTCGTTTAATAATTGATGAATTGTATTCTAGGAGTGAAACGAGAAGGCATTTATAAAAATTAAAAATGTACCAAAACTAAACGACCATGACAACCACTTTGAATTTTGTTAGATCGATTTTGAGCAATTTATATCTGATCGAGAAAAAATATACTTTGTTAACTAACAAAGGTAAAGATCGAATTTAAAAATTGTGTGGGGTTCATTCGTTTGGGCAACACCCAAGATTTAAACAGCCAACAGAAAATAACGGATCTGCGGATTCAGTGAGAACAGCCCGTAACTCTGACTTGAATTGATCAGTGATAACACGGTATCAACTCGCTGTTATCGTATTGGCGGTCATCTCTTTTTGTTATTTCTAAATGGTAGCGGAAATAGGATGGATGAGCTAGTTTTGTGTGAAATTGCGGATGAAGTAGCTCCAGAATGTCCGGAAGATCCATCGGAGTTCCGCTACGGCAAGAGGCGATGGCTGTTCAAAGATTTTCTCGCTGAAAACGCGGACGAGATTCTGATTTGTATCGAAAGTTGTGCGTAGATTGAATGAATCCAGGATTGGTCAATTGTAGTTAATGCCAATGATTTATTATTATAGGCCAAAATGCTCGGACGAGGAAGCTCAAGTTCAGGGCAATCCGTCAGGACAGGGGCACCTGGACCTTGGTGGTCTGCCACGAACCGACTCACGTTCGAGCCCGGGTCATCGAAATGCAAGTTGCTGCTAAATTGCTACCCCTGATATTCAGTGACTTCAACACCAGCATGGAGTTCGAGGTGACCAAGCAGGAGCAGGAGCACCAGCGGCCTCTGAAGACCTATGTCACTACCAAGCTGTACGATGCCCTCTACGAAAGGCATCGCCAAACGAATGTTCTGGATGAGGGACTGCAGCCAAACAGTTCCCGAAAGATTTCAATCGCAGCTTCGGAAGTACCAGGAGCGCACAGTTTCCTGGATGTTGGGACGGGAGCAGCAGCTCACGGAACTTCCAGTCCAATATACAGCGCTACATGCCGTAGATGGCAGGAGTCGCGTCTTTAAGCACAATTACTGCCTGCAGTTTTTCCCCTTTGAGGAGGAGCTGCCCAAGATCTCACTCCCGCCCGGCGGAATCTTGGCTGACGAGATGGGTCTGGGCAAGACCGTAGAGTTCCTGGCCATGCTGCTAATGAATCCCAGGCCGCAGGAGTCCTTCAGGAACGACTTCTGGCACCAACGCCTGGAGGAGATCGCCGACAACGTGCCGCTGAAGCGGATGCGCCAAGAACAGGAGGTTTTCTGCATCTGCACTCAAAAACGCGGCGCCAGGGTGCAGTGCAACAAGTGCCGCCGCTGGCAGCACAAAAACTGTATGCACATGTTTTCCAAGCAAGCCGAGGATGACGCAAACCATCTGTGCCCAAGCTGCTGGTCCGAGTTGGCCAAATCCGGCGACAGGCTGGTGGATACCGGAGCCACCATCATAGTCTCGCCAAACGCCATCAAGTTGCAGTGGTACCAGGAGATGCAGAAGCACATTAGGCCGGGTCTGAAAGTGCTCCTCTATCGCGGCTTGCACTCCTGCTCCTGGATCAGTCCCCTCGAGCTGGCCAAGTACGATGTTGTGCTCACCGACTATGTGATACTGCGTAACGAGATATACCACACGACGGACTATAAGTCCGACCGTCAGATGCGCCACCAAAGGTTGTACATGCGACCGGACTGTCCACTCTTAATGGTCAACTGGTGGCGCGTTTGCCTGGACGAGGCACAGGTACTGAATAATAATTCAATCCACGGATCACTCACATAATAAATTGAAATTGATTTACTTAGATGGTCGAAAGCAACACTTCGGCGGCTGCGGAGATGGTAAGGATGTTGCCGGCCATCAACCGCTGGGCTGTCACTGGCACAATTGATGACTTGCCGCCGCTGCTGGAGTTTGTGGGCCGGTCAGATGTTTGTAGGCCACCGGATGCATGGCAAACCGTGGAAAAGGCCTTTCAGCTGAACTACAAGGCCGAACCGCTATTGGAACTGCTAGAGCACAGTCTGTGGCGTACCTGCAAGTCCAAGGTGGAGCACGAATTGGGGATTCCACCGCAAACTGAGGTGGTGCATCGCCTCGAGCTGAGCAACGTGGAGTCGCTCTACTATCGGGAGGAGCACCTGAAGTGTCACGAACAATTTCTTGCTGCAGTGGCCAAGCACACGCGCCACAACGCAGACAACAGCTCCTGCCTGGCGTCCATCTCGCCGCAGCTGCTGCGTATCATCCTGAAGCCTTTTCTCCGCATCCGCCAAACGTGCTCCGTACCCGTGGTGCTCAATAGCAATGTGTCCAGCACCGACTACCTAAATCCGCAGGATCTGCTGATGCGTCTTAAGTCCAACAATGAGAATGAGTGCAAGACAGAGCTGCGAAGTTGGGCTTCCTCCTACAACGGACTGGCTTCTATTCACTTTTTAAAGGAGGATTTCCCTCAGGCCATCAAGTATTACAAGCTTCTGTTGAAGCTGGCTGCAGACTATTATGAGAAGAACATATCGTAGGTTCTGCCTTAAACCTAATTTCATTTAACTAATATTTTTCATTTCAATTTCTCAGTGTGGACAGTGTGCTTCAGATTCACGCTATTTATAACCTTCTCCAAGCCAATGAGCTAGCTGGCGTTCAAGACAAGTTATCCGACCAGGAATGCCAGAACTACCAAGCGCAAATGAAGCGACTGGAGTGGAAGTATTTGGAGGACAATACAGCCGTGCTTCAAGCCGCTCTCAGTTGTTACGAGGAGAAACTCCAAGAAGTTTCCAACCTGGAGAAACACTTCGAGGGCAGCACTGTGGATTTGCTAGCCACAGTGGTGAATCACAAAACTTCTCTGCACGATGCTATGTGGAACAAGGTCCGAGATGACTTTTTTCGTCAAAACATCTCTGTGGAAAAGCTCGATAATGTCACATCTATGGCCGGAATTATTTATTTTATTGATCTATGGCATGAAAAGCTTCAAAAGTTAAAAGACAATTTGCTTACTGAGTTTGAATACCTCAAGGGAGTTATGAGCGAAGCTTGTGAGGCTGTCAAAACGGGCGAAGTCCTCTCGCAGGAGATAATTAACTTTATAGGAAGCGTTACTGATTGTCATTTGGCTGATATTTTGGTGAGTTTGGGTGGCGATTCTTAAATAAATAATCTTTTCAACACCACTGGTTTTATATATATTCCAACAGGACGAAAATAAGGATAAGCCGGAAAAACCCAAGAAGCAGCGCCATTGTCGCTTGTGCAAAACCCGCGATGCCTTGAATAAGTTTGAGTGTCTTCTGTTTGCTAAAAAGCTGGACGAAGATGCTGCGATGACTGGGGGCCTCGAAAACCCCAGTATGGAGATAAGTCTCATTCGAGGTAACTTAATAAATTTCGTTTTATTTATGAATTTTTAACAATTTTTTTTGTTCTCACCCAGCTATATTTTCCTTCCTACGTTCCAAGCCGGCGTTTGGTGAATGGCAGGCAGAGTGCGAGAACAAACTGGACCTGCTGACCTGTCTACAGGATCTAGTTAAGTTTCAAATTAAATATTGGATCGAGGTGGAGTACATTGTCAAGTCTTTTGACGAACTGGAGATGTGCAAGATGCGCATCCTGCTTACCAACGATCCCGAGGAGCAGTCTAACTACCGCATACTGCCGTGTCAACTGACCAGTCAACTGCATCTTAATCAGTACAATTTGCAAGAGTCCCAGTTAAATTTCACACGTCTGTGCGGTCGGCTGAAGTACCTGAAGCATCTGAAAGAGGATGTCACTGACAAGCCCTGTCCTATCTGCCAGACGCAGGATGATGTGAGGGTAAGAGTCAGCGACTTAACATATTGATATTGATATTGATATAAAAGCCTTTTTCGTTTTAGTATGTGATGATGGTATGTGGGCATTTTGTGTGCCAGCACTGCCTGGATAGCATGAGGAAAAAGAATGCCCGAGATGGAGTCACCAAGTGTCCACTTTGTCGCCAGGATTCGCCACAGTAAGCTTTTGCCTTTTGCTTTTCCAAGCACATTCAATAGATAAGCCTCCCTTCAAGGTTGTACTACTCGGTACGTCCCGGGGCACACAAGTCCATAATTGGAGACTTCTCCACAAAAATTGCAAATATTGTGGAACTCGTGCTGAAGATCAAGGCCGAAAATGAAGAGGAAAAGATCTTAATATTCTCACAATGGCAGGCGATACTCATTCAAATTGCTAAAGCCTTAAATCTTAACGGAATCCAATTTCGCAACAAGTGCAGCAACTCGGATTTTGAAGATTTCAAGGTTTGATTCTTGATTTAAATTGTCACTCACGGATGCTAACCTTCAAATCGCCTTTAGAGTCCCACTCGAAATATAACATGCCTACTGATGCCCCTTTCTAAAGGCTCCAAGGGCTTAAACCTGATAGAAGCCACACATGTTTTCCTGGTGGAGCCAATCCTTAATCCCGGTGACGAACGCCAGGCCATTGGCCGAATTCATAGATTTGGACAGTTGAAGTAAGTTAGCTATTAAAAATATTTGCGGTGGCTTTCATTAGACATTTTTAGACCTACGAAGGTGCATCGTTTCATTGTTAATGGAACAATAGAGGAGAATATTCTGTCGCTCATAACTTCAGCTGATGACTCGAAGACTCTGTCAACTCATTGGGATCTGGAGAACATGACGCTCGACAGCCTCAAGAAGCTATTTATACTCAAGGAGAAAGAGTAGAATTTCATTTTGTACCTTTGCAAAAGGTAACACATACCAGTGACACTTAATTATCTGTAGTATCGCATTAAGATTAAGAACATGTTTTTTTTAACATACAAAGAATACTCATAAGTTTACAAATCAGCCAATTCCATAACTTTAAAACTGCCACAGATGTTTTCTGCTGAAAAAGTGATCGAGAAACTCAGTGTTTTGTACCTTAATATCATGCAAATTTAGCAGTTAGTCAGAAAAAGTGAAAATTTATATCCATTATAAAAACTTAACCATTTAGTTTTTTTTTGAAAGTATTATTATTTCAATAAGACTCGTAACCTCTCAATATACACAATTGAACTTAAACCGAATCCACATAAGTATATTGTGTTTTCCTGATTAATGTACAGTATTGTTTGTACTAGCTTTAGGGACATAAGATTTAATTTCATGTAAATGTATTTTTTGCTTAAGCCTATGCTATATCCATCTTATACATACTGTTCTTATAAGGATTACAAGGTATTGCTTTTCATTAGAAATCTACTTTTCATCATCCACCTTAGACAGCGTTAAACGCTGGTTAGATCTCAGACATGGTCGAGTTTCAAAGCGTCCAAACTGGTGCCATCGGCATGAGCCTTCTGTGCGTAGTAGCCATCGTAGGAGCTCTGCGCTTTGTCAACCTCCTGCTGATGCTGCAGCCGCTGCAGTTGCTCATAGGCAGCCTCCTTGATCTTGCGCCGCTCCTCGTCCGCCCGCCGCTTCATCTCGTACTCTTCGAATTGCTGGGCCTGGAGTTCCGCGGATGCAGCTGCTCGCTCCGCCGCCGCCTCCTGGTACTCATCGTAGGAGTGCAGGTTGCGATCGCTGCTCTCCAGCTTGTGCAGCGAGGAAAGCTGCTCCTTGGCCGCCTCGGCAATCTCGTGACGCTTGGCATCCGCCTGACGCTTGGCCTCCCGCTTGCTGCGCTCCTGCTCCTCCAGCTCCTCGCGAGCGGCATAGAACTTGGGCGAGATCACGGGCGGACGGTTCTCGTGGGTGCGCTGGTGGCGCTTCAGTGCCGTCTCCTGACGGAAATGGGTGCCGCAGGTCTTGCACTCGAATGGTTTCTCCCCGGTGTGAATCCACTCATGGTGCCGCAGCGTCTGGGCCTTCGCAAATCTCTTCGGGCAGAAGCGGCAGGCAAAGTCCTTGACCTTCTCGTGGATGATCTTGTAGTGGCGCTTCATGTTCCCAATGTTGTTAAATCCCTGTCCACACCCAGGGCAGATATGCTTGCCCTCCTTCTTGGTGAAGTTCACCTGCGGCGACCAAGAGGGCACTGAAACCGAGGGTATGGGATTCACTGCGGTGCCTGCCAATTGGGCCAGGTCCACCCGTTGCACTCGGCGTGGATCTTTGGGTATGGTGGCCACGGACTCGGCGCACACCTTGAGCAATTCGTCGGCGGCGTTTTGGGTCATGATCGGCTCGATGGACACGCCCTCCACAGGTGGCGCTGGAGGATTGTCCACCTGGTCGCCAGGTGACTCACCCATCTCCACCTGCCGCTGACGATACGTCTCGATTGCCCGTAACACCCGCTTCTCGTGTGTTTTTAGGTGTTTGGTCAGGCTCTTGGGATAGAGAAACTTTTTGCCACAAACCTATGAAAATGGAGGGTTCAATTGGAGTTTGGGTTCGGGAAAATATCCTTCTTCATACCTTGCACTCGCAGCGTTTTTCTCCTGTATGCGTCATCTCGTGAATCTTGCAGGCATGCGATTTTCCGAAGGTCTTCCCGCAGTACTGGCACGCATAGTTCTTGATCTTCTCGTGGACGATCTTAATGTGGTTGGCCAGACTTTGCTTGTTGTGCGAGGCGTGTTCGCATATGTGACACTTGAACTTCTTCTCCTGCGTGTGTGTCAGGATGTGCGTGTTCCACTCCTGCCTAGTGGTTTTTCCCACACCACAATACGGACACACGTAGTTCTTAATGCCCGCGTGCCTCATTAGATGATCCTTTAAAGCACTGTTGATCACGAAACGCTTGCCACATATGTTGCAAGGGAACGGCAGCTCCTTGCCGTCGTGCTTGTACATGTGCTTCTTGAGCGCCATGGGACAGCGGAAGACCTTATCGCACTCGGAGCAGGGGTAATCCCGTGGCGGTGCCGCCGCCTTGGAGATGCCGTGCATCTTCTTCATGTGGAACGTGAGCAGGCGAATGCGCGGGAATGACTTGCCGCAGCCATCGACACTGCAGGAGTGCACCTCGGATAGCTCCGTGTGGGCGTGGTCGATGTGAAGCCTCAATCCGCCAGCGGTGGTAAAACCTAAAATCAGGAATGCTTAAGACAAGATCTTATTTGAGGGAGGCAGAGTTATACCTTTCCTGCAGGTCTCCACTTTGCACTGGAAGGGCAGGAGATCGTTGTGGTGCTTCATGTGCTCCTCGTAGCGGATGGCCTTCTTAAACTTCTGGTGGCAGATGTGGCAGTCGATGATGCGGTGCAGGTGGCGTTCACCGGGCGGAATCCTCCTGCGCCTGGTCTTCGTCTTCTCCCCTTCCCCTTCCTCGTTCCTCCTCCTCCTGCTCCTGCTCCTGCTCCTCCTCGGAGTGTGAGAGGAACTCCTGCTCCTCTTCCTTGATAAGAAGTCGCTTGGGTTTGGGCTTCACCCTGGTATTTTCCCTTAAGCGCTGGGCCAGAGGCACATCATCATCGCCATCGCTGCTGTTGGGCTCAAAGTCCACTCCTTGCTCGAACTCTTCGTCGCTCTCCTCCGAGGAATCAGCCCCGAAAATGGTCATCAGGTCGGCGGCATCCATTTCGTCCTGTTTCACCTCCTTCTCCACCTGCTCGGCCTCCTTGTCCACGTGCTCCAGCATCTTGAAGACATCCTCCTCGTTCTCGATCAGCTCCATTTTGTGATCCAGCAGCGGATCAAAGTTGATGCGATCCTCCTCCTCCTGGCCCGCCAAATCAGCCTCGTTCCCGGCCACGTTGAGCACATCGAAGGTTTTGATTTGCGAGCTGGCGGGCGAGCAGAAGACATTCCTGGCCACCATGTCCTGGAACTTCTGCACCGAGTCGACACACAGCTTCTGGAACTCGTGCAGGTCGTCCAGTCGGTTGAAGCACAGCGTGCACAGGCTCTTGGGGAATCCATCCGACTGCTCCACGGACAACGAGGTGCACACGCACAGCTTTTTGGCCAGTCCGGGGATCAGGAACAGGTCGAAGGACCCCGGTTTGCCGCCGTTCTCCGGGAGGCGATTCAGGCAGATGCGACACACTGCGTGCACCGAGTACTGGGCGGCCTCCTCCTCCATGATGCCCGTTCCAGTGGGAATCGAAAGCTGCGGCTAATGGCCAAAACCACGGAGTATTAAGCCGAGAAAAACTTTACGCGTCAGACTAACCAAAACAAATACCATAAAACACAAACCAGTGATGCCAAGTTAGAGCAGCCGAAAGTAGCCAAAAAATAGCTAGTAGTACAAACCACAAATTAATTTACCAATTTGTTCATTTTAATTTATGTACGATGTGAGTAGCTATTTTTGACAACTCTATTAATATGAAACTAATTACTCAAATAAAATCCTTTGTAAGAATGGTGCATGTTTCCATTTGACAAAACATGTATAATAATTAAATGAAAAATGTAGTACTCTCAACGCGCTAAATTAATGCTTACAAAAATTAACTATGCTTAATTAACAATTGCTTGTGGTTGCAGGATTACATTAATTCTAATGATGTCCATGTTTTGGTTAAAAAGAAGCCAGGCGCTTTGCCCTGCTGCTCATCATTACATTCGTTGAAATATAACTCGTTTACCAACACTAAACCCACTTTGAATTCTTATTACTGTTTATTATATACTATTGTCAAATATCTCCCTTCCGCCTTTTAGTCTTTTGAATTTCGCAGCTATGAATTAAGCGCTATTTTTAAAGCGCTACAGCTCTTATCTTGCAATACTATACATCATTTGAAAGGTCTGACATACCCTATAAAACAACGCTGATGCATGATTAGTTTGGATAATACTTTCAACAGTTATAGACGTGTAAACATGGAGTTCACTAAAGTTTTCGTTCGAAAAAGTCAAATCCGCTAGAGAAACGTTCCGTGAGATTAATGGTGATTTGGGGGATGGTACTCTGTCACTTCGAGCCGCGGAGGAATGGTTTCTATGGCCCAGAGCCGGTGAAAACGGTACCATGGATAAGCCAGCCGGCGGAAGACCTGTGACGACGAACACCGATCAAATTGTGGAATACATCGGGTAAGACCTGCATATGGCATCTCGTGACATCGCCAAGGAGATGGAGAATATTTGACAACCTTATATTTAAATCATTAAAGTCATTTATAAATGAATACAATAAGTAAAGTAAAAACTTAAGAAGCTGAGAGGAGGAGATTTAAATACAAAAAGTAAAAACACGCTTGCAAAGTTACGAAAACTAGTTGGTAATCCTTAGAGACCTATAACTCATATGTCCTTCATAGAAACACATAATGAAAGGGATCGTAAACAAAAGCGGGTACGGGTTGGGATGCAGGTGTTCCCGGGAGATCCTGCCGCTCAAACATGGTCCAGCTTCAGGGCATCCACCGAAGTGCCTTCCGCCTCCGCCTTCTGGGCGTAGAAGCCATCGTAGGTGTTTGTCTGCTTCTGGAGCTTGTTGAGCTGCTCGAAGGCCGCCTCCTGGATCTTCCGGAGCTCCGCCTCCGCCTTGCGCTTGGTCTCGTTCTCCTCGATCTGGTAGGCCAGCAGCTCGGCGGTGGCCGCCGCCCGTTCAGCGGCCGGATCCTGGTACTGCTCGAAGTTCTTGGGCTGCTGCCGCTTCACCGTGGTGCTGCTCTCCGCCTTCGGACCCGCCGGCTCCTTGGGCTTGCCCGGAGGACGGGGCGGCTTGTCGTGCACCTTCATGTGCGTCTTGAGCACCTGCTCCTGGCGGAAGTGCTTCCCGCACACCTTGCACTCATACGGCTTCTCACCGGTGTGAATGTACTCGTGGTGCCGCAGGTACTGCTTCTTGGCGAATCTCTTCGGGCAGAAGCGGCAGCAGAAGTCCTTGACCTTTTGGTGCACCACCTTGTAGTGCAGCTTCATGTTGCTCACATGGTTGAAGCCCTTGCCGCAATCCGGACATATGTGCTGGCCCTCCTTCTTGGTGAAGTTGACTTGCGGCGACCACGAGGGCAGGTTCACCGATGGAATCGGGTTGGCCACCGTTCCCGCCAACTGGGCAATGTCCACCCGCTCGACGCGACCGCGCAGATGCGGACTGGGCTTGGCGATGGTCGAGGAGCCACTGGCCCCATCGCCCATCAAGGGATTGGCCCCCTGCGTCTTGGGCAGATCCCTCTTCTCGTGCGTTTTCAAGTGCTTGGTGAGGCCCTTCTCGAAGAGGAACACCTTGCCGCAGATCTTGCACTCGCAGCACTTCTCCCCCGTGTGGCTCCGTTCGTGGATCTTGCAGGCGTGCGACTTTCCAAAGGTCTTTCCGCAGTACTGGCAGGCGAAGTCCTTGCGCTTCTCGTGCACCACCTTCACGTGGTTGGCCAGAGCCTGTTTGTTGTGGGAGGCGTGGTCGCACTGCCGGCACTCGTACTTCTTCTCCTTGGTGTGTGTGAGGATGTGCTTGTTCCACTCCTGGCGCGTGGTCTTGCCAACTCCGCAGTAGGGGCACACATGGTTCTTGATGCCCGCATGCCGAAGCAGATGATCGCGCAGTACACTGTTGATCGGGAAGCGCTTGCCGCAGATCTCACAGGCGAAGGGCAGTTCCTCGCCGGTGTGCTTGTACATGTGCTTCTTGAGGGCGGTTGGACAGCGGAAGACCTTCTCGCATTCAGTGCACGGGAAGTCCCTCTGCGGTGTGTCCACCTTGTGCACCCGCTTCATGTGGAAGCTGAGCAGCACGGGCCGGGCAAAGGACTTGTTGCAGCCCTCGTAGGTGCACGGATGCATGGCCGACGTCTCCGTGTGGGCGTGCTCCACATGGACGCGCAGCCCGTTGGCGGTGGTGAAGCCTAGAAGAGAATGGTACCGATTAGAATCTCGGCCTTTTCGGGAGCTGTTAATTCTGGGATTACCTTTCCTGCAACTCTCGACGGTGCACTGGAAGGGCAGCAGGTCGTTGTGGTGCTTCATGTGCTCCTCGTACCGGATGGCCTTCTTGAACTTCTGGTGGCAGATGTGACAGTCAATCAGCCGGTGGCGATCCCGCTCCGTTGCGGGAATCCTCTTACGCTTCGGCTTGTCCTTGGGATTGCCATCCGAGTCCTCCGAAGAGCTGGAATCTTCGGACTCCTCCTCCTCATCCTTCTGCCGTCTGGCGGACGCCTTGGGCTTGGCCTTGGCCTTGGAACCACGGGCAGCACCACGCCGACTGCGCTGGGCCAGCGGAATGTCGTCGTCGCTGCTGTTCAGCTGGAAGTCCGCGTCCAGGTCGTTGTCGTTGCCGCTCTCAAAGGAGTCGTCCTGCGATTCGTCGGCAAAGGGCTGCTCCAGCTCCATCTCCACCTCCTCGACCTCCTTTTCGACGGACTCCAGCATCTTGAAGACATCCTCCTCGTTCTCGATGATCTCGATCTTGGAGTTGAGCAGCGGATCAAAGTGGACGTTGTCCTCCTCCTCGCCGGGCAGATCTGCGACGGCGGCACTGGGATCGAGGACATCGAAGTTGGTTTGGCAGGCAAAGGCGTTGCTGGCCACCAGGTCCTGGAACTTCTGCACAGAGTCGACGCACTGCTTCTGGAAGTCGTGCAGGTCGTTCAGCTTGGCGAAGCACACTGTGCAGAGGTTCTTGGGGAAGCCGTCCGCCTGTTCCACGGATAACGAAGTGCACACGCACAGCTTCTTGGCCAGACCGGGAACCCGGAACAGATCGTAGGCCGCCGTGTTGTCCAGCGTGGACAGGCAGGTGCGGCACACCGTGTGTATGGAGTACTGGCTCCCCTCATTCATTTTGGACACTCAATTCGGCGGTGGGCGATCCTGAAATCCCGAAAACTGCAGCAATCGAAATGTTCTCCGTCTAGAAAAAATCCAATACAACACACATTTGTGTGTACTCGCGTGTGCTTGTGTGTGTGTCCGTGTGTACGCTCGTCAGCAATTCGGTTATCGATTACCCGAAAGCGACGAGTGCATTCGCTGGCAAACTGCGCAGCTCTAGCACTCGCACACCCACACTTAGGCGTTTTGTTTTGTTTTTCTTATGCACACATGTGCGCAGCGGAAAGGGTACGATGGGCGTATTAGACGCAGCGAGTGTGTGTATGCATAATTAAGCCACCCAGCGAAGCGAAGGTACTCACAGTGGTGGTTAAAAAAACAGCACCGGCACAGGGATACAACATGTTTTCTAAACTCATGTTTGTATGCAGTCTCGCATGTTTGTGCAAGAGATCGACGTTTGCTTAAATTATTTTTTTTTAATTTTCTTATTGTCTTAACTTTAAGACTTTAACGCTGGGAATATTAAATTGCAGAAATTTACATCCAATATTTAAATTCACAAAAGACGTTTTCAGAAATGCTGCATAGAAGTGCTGCAGAAATATTTAGCGGTTTGAAATTACCCACAAAGGTGTCTAAAAGTATGCAATAATATGTTTTGGGTTCGATTTCTTGAAGGACACATTTAGAGCTGGTTTCAGTACCCTAAACTTCCTTACTTTTGTAGCAATTTAGTAAACAAAAATATATTTTTGCAATAAATATATTTTTGCAATAACTTTTTGTCCGACATTCTTTTGATATACATATACATATGCAATTATATTCAAGAACATGAAGTTTATCCACATATGTTCTGATACATTCGTTTGCAACTATTCTATAGTCCGATTATGAAAAATATAGTAGTCCGAATTTATTGAACGTCTTACTGAAATTAAAATATATTTCTTACAAATGGAGCAACCAAATAACATTTCCATACAAGTTCTTGAAGGTGATGC
This sequence comes from Drosophila gunungcola, assembly GCF_025200985.1. Classification (NCBI taxonomy): domain Eukaryota; kingdom Metazoa; phylum Arthropoda; class Insecta; order Diptera; family Drosophilidae; genus Drosophila; species Drosophila gunungcola. Next base: position 4,265,301 of record NW_026453179.1, read on the forward strand.
CAAGAAAATGGATACCGAACTGGCGTTAAGAAACGCTGAAGTTGAAATTAATAGGCTAAAACTTGAGGTGACAAGGCTAAGGGCGATCCTGGAAAAGCAAAGAAAGGTCCTGCAGGAGGACGAGGACAGAAAAAGGGATGCTAAATTGATTTTCTCAACACTGATGGCTTTGAAAAGGGATAGTGGTAGTCATTTGATAGTTGAGTATTTTCAAATGATTTCAAAAAATATTTAATTAAAATTATTTGCTTAAGGAGTCTTCAGACCCACTGCTGGAACTCCAAGAAACCAGACCAGATGACAAGCAAATAGGTCCTTCATTTTCCTGAAGTCACACCCCAAAAATGAACGAAACTCTTCCTGAGAACTTTGTGATTATGAAATTATAAATTGGACTGTTGTTTTAATTCAAAATATTTTGGACATCTTAAGTTAAAATCATGTTTTCTATTTATAAATAGCATTTTATTTTATTCAACTAAATGTAAAGAAAAAACAAATATGTATGTTATTAAAAACTCCGTAATTACGGTTTTTAAATAATTCTCTTATTTAATAAAAATTAAATATAAGGTGATTTTTTGTGGGATTAGAAACAACTTGTACTCCAATAAGAGTAAAAATCACTGGTATTGCAAAGTGCTCTTTTGATGAGCTCAAGTGTGGGAGTCCCTACCACTAAAAGGAAACTTCAATGACTTTATGTATATAATTTTTAATCCATTACTCTAAGTAAGCACGGGAGACATTACACGGAAAAACAAAATACATATATTGCATGTATGTATAAACGTATGTAAAAAATAAGAAGTGTTCATATTGTAATATGCACTCGATTACTGAAGAGTGCTTATAAACCTACAATCTGATCCAGCTAGAGAGCAATTCGACGCATGCTTGAAAGCTTTCCGGACAGTGACAGCTGCTGTAGAAGTGGACACATATGTCGCTAGTGTATACATATACTCGTAAGGTAAAGCCGGTCCAGGTGCCTAGGTGCCTAGACGTGGTCGATCTTCAGGGCGTCCAGGCTGGTGCCGTCGGCCTGGGCCTTCTGCGCGTAGTAGCCATCGTACGAGGTGGTGGCCTTCATGATCTCCTGCTGCTGCTGCAGCTTCGTCAGCTGCTCGCAGGCGGCCGCCGCGATCTTCTGCCGCTCAATGTCCGCCTTTCGCTTGGCCTCGTTCTCCTCCAGCTGGTGAGCCAGCAGCTCGGCGGTGGCCGCCGCCCGCTCCACCGCCGGATCCTGGTACTGGTCGAAGTTCCGCGGCTCCGCGTCCGGCTCCAGCTTGCGGAACGTGATCTGGGTGGGCGCACTGCGCTCGGGCACGTGCCTTCTGTTCGGCTTCTCGTGCGTCTTGATGTGCTTCTTGAGCGCCGTCTCCTGGCGGAAGTGCTTGCCGCAGATCTTGCACTCGAATGGTTTCTCACCGGTGTGGATCCACTCGTGGTGGCGCAGAATCTGCGCCTTGGAGAATCTCTTGGGGCAGAAGCGACAGGCGAAGTCCTTCACCTTCTCGTGGATGATCTTGTAGTGAAGCTTCATGTTTCCAATGTTGTTAAAGCCGCGTCCGCAGCCCGGGCAGATGTGCTGGCCCTCCTTCTTGGTGAAGTTGACTTGCGGCGACCACGAGGGCACCGAGACGGAGGGAATCGGATTCACTGCGGTGCCCGCCAGCTGGGAAATGTCCACCCGCTGGACGCGTCGCGAGTTCTTCGGCTTGGGAGGCACTGCAGCGGTCCCGCCGCCGCACGCCTTGAGCATCTCATCACTGGGCATCTGATGGGGATCCATCTGCACCAGGCCATCACCCTGCATCTGCATCGGCATCGGCATCGGCATTTGGCCCGGCATCTGACCAGGCATCTGGCCGGGCATGGGAATGTTGAGTTGCTGCCGATGAGGCTCTGCCGGCGGCAGATCACGCTTCTCGTGGGTCTTCAAATGCTTGGTGAGGCTCTTCTCGCAGAGGAAGATCTTGCCGCAGATCTTGCACTCGCAGCACTTCTCCCCCGTGTGACTCCGCTCGTGCACCTTGCAGGCGTGGCTCTTGCCGAAGGTCTTTCCGCAGTACTGGCAGGCGAAGTCCTTGCGCTTTTCGTGCACCACCTTCACGTGGTTGGATAGCGCCTGTTTGTTGTGCGAGGCGTGGTCGCACTGCCGGCACTTGAACTTCTTCTCCTTGGTGTGTGTGAGGATGTGGGCGTTCCACTCCTGGCGCGTGGTCTTGCCCACTCCGCAGTAGGGGCATACATGGTTTTTGATGCCCGCATGGCGCATAAGGTGATCTCTTAACGCACTGTTGATCACAAACCGCTTGCCGCAGATGTTGCACGGATAGGGCAGCTCCTCGCCCGTGTGCTTGTACATGTGCTTCTTGAGCGCCGTGGGGCAGCGGAAGACCGTGTCGCATTCCGGACAGGGGAAGTCGCGCAGCGGGGCCGCCGCCTTGGTGATGCCGTGCACCTTCTTCATGTGGAAGGTGAGCAGGCGGACGCGCGGGAAGGTCTTGCCACAGCCCTCGGCGATGCAGGCATGAACCTCGGACAGCTCCGTGTGGGCGTGGTCGATGTGGATGCGCAGCCCATTGGCTGTGGTGAAGCCTGGAAAGGGGATGAAGTGGGGATGTGAAGCTGTATTTTATGAACTTTATGCGGGACATACCCTTCTTGCAGGTCTCCACCTTGCACTGGAAGGGCAGAAGGTCGTTGTGGTACTTCATGTGCTCCTCGTAGCGAATGGCCTTCTTGAACTTCTGGTGGCAGATGTGGCAGTCGATGATGCGGTGCAGGTGGCGCTCCTCCATGGGAATGCGCTTCCTCTTGGGCTTGTCCCCCCGCGAGTTGCCGTCCTCGGAGTCATCCGACTCGGATGATGAGCCGCTCAGCTCCTCCTCGTCCGGCGGCGGTGGCTTGATCTTCTTTGGCCGGCCCCTGGGCTTCCCTTTGGGCTTGTTTTGGTAGGCCGAGCGGGATGGCTGGGATCCGGAACCGGTGGCTGGTCCCCGCATGCGCTGGGCCAGTGGAATGTCATCATCGCTGCTGTTCGGTTCGAAGTCCAGGTCGTGGTCGTTGTCGTTGCCGCTCTCGATGGAGGAGTCGTCGTCGAACATCTTGACGGAGACGTTGCAGGGGTCTTCCACCTCCACCTTGGTCCCGTTCACCACCTCCTCGGCCTCCTTGTCGACGTGCTCGAGCATCTTGAACACGTCCTCCTCGTTCTCGATCAGCTCCATCTTGTGGTTGAGGAGCGGATCGTAGTTGACATGCTCCTCGTCCTCGCCCTGGTAGTCGTGGACCGCCGCATTCGGATCGAGGACATCGAAGCTGCTCTGGCAGGCGAAGACATTGCTGGCCACCAGGTCCTGGAACTTCTGCACGGAGTCGACGCACTGCCTCTGGAAGTCGTGCAGGTCGTTCAGCTTGGTGTAGCACAGGGTGCAAAGGTTCTTCGGGAAGCCGTCGTTCTGCTCCACGGACAAGGAGGTGCAGAAACAGAGCTTCTTCGAGAGTCCTGGCACCAGATACAAATCGTAGGCGGCGTCGTTCTGCAGGTGGTTCAGACAGATCCTGCACAGGCTGTGGATCGAGTACTGCCTGCCCTCGTTCATCTTGCTTTCACTCGCAATCGGCGCTGCGGATTGGGGCGGTTTTCTTTAGCTTTTTGCGTCTATATCGGGCAGTTGGCAATAAAATAATATTGACACAGAAAAAATTGTATACTCGTCGACTGGCTATCGGGCGAGTGGGCAATAAGCAAGTTCGGTTGCCAGTGAGTTACTCGCCGGAGTGCCTACTCGTTGAGTTGTACAGGGCTGGATACTCGCTTAATTGAACGTAATTAACCCTTGTTCGGTGACTACAATTTACCTTATTATAATTATATTCAGTTTTTTTTATTTAATTTTTGACTGGTTGTCAAAACACATGTTTTAGACATGATATTTTTTAAATTTAGTAGATTGACAAAATATGTTATGTTGTGAGTGAGTCAACATATAAAAATAACATTTTGCAGTTATATATGCCTTGTTTATATATTAATTTATAAAATTTAGTTTTCAAATAATTTATTTTTTAGTAGTACAACGATTATAGTTTCCTAAAAAGTTGAGGTAGTTAATTCTAAACACATTAATGTTTATTTTTTTAAATGGGGAAGAACAAATTTATAAAAGACTTCGGTGGATTTTTCACCCGTCGAAGAGAAACGGGTTAAAAATAAAGTGCGGCGGTCACACTGTCTGACACACTGCAACAAATTTGTTTTGAAGCTCGGGTTGGAATCTCCCCGAGAATCGGGAAAAATGGGCACCACGGAGCTCCAGCACTCCGTCCACTCGCTGTGTCGCATCTGCTTGATCCACATGGACCAGGATGAGCGCCATGATTTGTTCCGCGCACCAGACCTGGTCAGGAAACTAATGGCTTGCACTTCTTTGGAGGCGGACCAAAGTGACGGCTTCCCGAAGCACCTCTGCACCCAGTGCTACACCAAGCTAAATGAACTGCACGACTTCCGGGAACTGTGTACGGCATCCATGAAACGCTTCAAGGAAATAATGGCCAGCAAAAGGAATATACCCATGGGACTTTTTGAGCCCGTGGCGGAGGAATCTGAGGCATTGGGCAGGCAGGAGGAGCAATCCACCTTTGATCCCCTGCTGAACCACAAGCTGGAGATGATTGACAACGAGGAGGATGTGTTTAAGATGCTGGAAACAGTGGACAGGGAACCGGAGGATCATGGTAGTGGTCGTAGCAATGAGTATTCCTCCAGTGAAGATGAGGAGGAGAACAAGCCCGCGGCGGAGAGCTTCTCCAGCGCGGACGAGCAGCCCCTGGCCAGTCGAAGGAGGTTACCCAGCGGCGGGCGTCACCTGCACCGCTTGATTACCTGTCCCATCTGCCAGCAGAAGTTCAAAAAGCCGTCAAAGTACGAGGAGCACATGAGGCATCACAACGACCTATTGCCTTTTCAGTGCGTGGAGGAAAACTGCCGCAAGGGCTTCACCACAGCAGGTGCGCTGCGTTTGCACGTGGACTATGCGCACACCAAGAAGGCCGATGAGATTCCCTGCACGGTGGAGGGCTGTAGGTTGCTATTTCCCCGTCTCCGCCTGCTGACCATCCACCTAAAAAAAGTGCACAACCAGGCGAGGGTGAGTGCTCCGCGGGTTGAGCAGCCTTGCAGGGAGTGCGGCATGGTCTTCCGCTGCCCAGTGGCTTTAAAGAAGCACATGTACAAGCACACGGGCGAAGAGCTTCCCTATCCCTGCAACATCTGCGGCAAGGGCTTCCACATCAATAGTGCCCTTAAGAACCATCTTCTCCGTCATGCCGGCATCAAGAACTATGTGTGTCCGTACTGCGGAGTGGGAAAGACCACGCGACAGGAATGGAGCAAGCACATCCTTACCCACACACAGGAGAAAAAGTTCAAATGCCATATCTGCGATCATGCCACCCACACAAAGCGGGCACTGGATAGCCACGTAAAGATCGTGCACGAGAAGATCCGGAATTTTGCCTGTCAGTACTGCGGGAAAACCTTTGGAAAATCGCATGCCTGCAAGATCCACGAGATGACGCACACAGGAGAGAAGCGCTGCGAGTGCAAAGTGAGGATTTGGTTTTGATATCGTTTGTTCAAGACTTAACATTATTCCGCTTTACAGGTTTGTGGCAAGAAGTTCCTGTATACGGAGAGCCTTACAAAACACCTTAAAATCCACGAAAAGAGCGTCGAGAGAGCTCTGGAAACATATCGACAAAGAAAGGGAGAGGCGGATCCTGGAGAAATCCAAGTGGACGCGGATCAATTGCTAAAGGTGTGCGCCGAGTCCGTGGCCACTATACCGAAGGATCCTCGGCGCGTGGAGCGAGTGGATTTGGCCCAACTGGCGGGTACCGTGGTTAATCCCATACCCACAGTTCAGATGCCGCCCACCGAAGTGTCCATACGGTCGAAGTTCGTCCAGAAGGAGGGCATGCATCTGTGTCCCGGCTGCAGCCAGGGATTCAATAATCTGGGCAACATGAAGCGCCACTACAAGAGCGTCCACGAAAAGGTTAAGGACTTTGAATGCCGCTTCTGCTCGCGCCGCTTCGCCAACTCGCAATCCCTGAAGCAACACGAGTGGATACACACAGGCGAAAAGCCGTATGAGTGTAAGGTTTGTGGCACTCATTTCCGCCAGGAAGCTGCTCTAATCCGCCATCAAAAAGTCCATGATGAAAAGCCGCCAAAGCCTCCAAGACCACCTAAGGAAATCAGCGAAAGAGCCCGCCAGAAGGCGATGCATAAAAGCGAGCGAAGACGGGAGGTGGAGGCTCTCCGGCAGGAGATTGCTGAGGCCGCCAAGGAGGAGCTCAAGGATCTGGAAAAACAACGGACACTGGAGAAGCAGCTGAACACCTACGAACAGTATCAGGCAGCGGCAGTTGGCCAGAATAATCCTGAATCCATGGAGTCTTGATCACAGACATTAGCTTAAGGTTTCCATTAGGCTTCAAGACTTCCCAAACGAGTGGGAGTGTAAATTGTTGGTTAATGTTTAACTACCGCTTAATTGTTACTCTAGTTTTAAGTAAATAAATAAACTATTGATAGTGTATCAATTTGAATCCTTTAAATTCGAGGCATTTAACGTAAGAAAACATTTAAATTACCTTAATAATGGGCTTTACTAATAGCTAGATTTGAAGATTCTTTAAGTCCTTAAAGTCCGTTTTTAAGAATTAATCAAAAATTTATAGTTTGCGATTTTTTTTTTATTTTTACTTTAACTTGCTTGTTATTTTGATGAGAGAGTGTCTTTATGTCGTCAAATGATTGCAAACAGCCGTATACGAACCGCAAATGGCTGCGCTCCGCGTTCTCCGGCCGTTCATATGATAGATGGAGTGATGGATGGATGATAATGATTAGATTCAAATGATACAAAATGCGATCAAAAAAATCTACAAGTAGATAGCAAAAATTTGGTATACATATAAGGAGGGCGAGAAGTTCCCTAAACAATGGAAAATGGTTGGTGGAAGTGGGGCGTCAGCTGGTGGGGCACATAATCCGGCCCATCCCCGCCTGCCGCGTAGTCAGGGGGTTCTAAGGAGCCTCCGGCGTCTTCAGATTGTATTTGGCCTTGATGTTGTTCAGCTCCTCCTGCTTCTTGTCCATGTCCACACGCTTGAAGGCCTTGTTGGATTGGTAGTAGAGCACCACCAGATAGCGATTGCACACATTAAAGCCGGATAAATGGTCGCAGGCGTTCTTGGCATCGAAAATGTCCTCGTAGACGACAAAGGCGGTGCCACGAGTTTCCGGAGTGTTACCCCTGTAAATAGATAGGGTGATTTCTTGAGAGGATTCACGACATCTGACACTGACTTCGGTTAACTTACACGCGTATCTGTCGAATGGCCCCGAATTTTCCGAATATATCGTACATCTCGTCCGAGGTGATTTTGTACGGTAGGTTGCGCACGTACAGCAGTCGATTTACCTCTGGCGGCAGACGGATCTGCAAAATAAATTAATTTTCACAATCAATCAATTTACTTTGTCTGCGGCATCGTAGTTTTCTTCTCACATGGTTGCGCTTGTTCATGTCCGGTCGCTTCGGATGTTAAAATGCGACAAGGCGAGAAACTTTCACTCGGCCGTGGAGAAAGCGAGTCGCGGCTTTGTCCGATCCGGGATGAATGTCCTGAAGCGTGGTCCTTTGTTTAAAATTAATGACTCCTCTGTCTGTCCCTCTCCCAAACAAAATTGACCAGGGTGGCGTATGCGGGCACTCTAAGTTAGCAAAAGTGTGGCCGCATTTCGGGGGATTCTGTGAGTGATACCGTAGCTGCCAGCATATAGAGATGGGTTTTTTATACCGATATTAAAATTTTCGTGTCACATCATGGTTATAGAGGGTAACATCAATTAATTAAACGTTTCCCATTTCAAAAATCAAGTTGTACTCCTTATGTTTCAAATGTTTGTATCTTACAGATTTAAGGTTTAAATCTAATAGTGGTTTTGGGCTAAAACATTTATAAAAATTAAAAAATAAGCAATAAGACTAACTATTACAAAGTACTTTGTTCTGATTTTGAAAAATAAAAGTCGAATGAAGCAATACTTGCACTTGAAGATGTCACATTGTCTTATTATTTGTATGACTGCTTTTCTTTATTTATTCCTTTTGTTTTCAACTCATTTTATTAAGCTAAAAATCTTTTTAATTATATATTTATTTACCTAAAAAAACTATTTAAAAATATTCAATAAATAAAAAATAATGAAATAATAACAAATATATAAAATTGATTTAAATCAAGTGCTCTTGTAGCACGCTCCCATCTTTAACAACAGAAAGGCAGAGGTGGAGAAACATCGATGTTCGCGGTTATCGATGATTTCGATGTTTCCATCGATGTTTCTCCACCTCTAGTACAAAACTCAGCTAATTGTGCGAAGAAAAGGTGAAAAAAGAGAAAATTTGTAGGAAAGCGCAAGATAATTCCAACCAAACTAGTTTTAAAGCACAGCCACCACCCAAAGGTAAGTACGGGGTGTAAGAGTAGTCCAAGACGTTTCGCGGAAAAGCGTTTTTCGGCTGGGTAACCGATGACCAAAGAACATGGCGGTGGTAGGCGGGTTCGGTTCGGTTTTTTCTCTGTCTGGGGTTCTGGGCAGGAAATCGCACGTCCCTCGCGGGGCAATATCTTTCATCTCGCGCCGTCCGTCGTAAACCCATTAAGTGCCAAAGGGAAATCGCTCGGAACACGTATATATCTCATCAGCAGATGTCCGTGCGCGAGTGTGGGTGCGAAGTGCGCTAGTGTGCGTAAGTGGCCTCGAACGCAGTGTCTCTCTCACCCTCTCTTTCTCACCCATTTGCACCCCTGCGAGGGCATTAACCCTAATTCACTACTCAAAACTAAAACCCATTCGATATACCCTAGCAGCAGCAAAATGACGTGGGAACCACAAGGAGAAGGTCTGCAGCAGATCATAGCGATCCTCAAGGAGTCGCAGTCACCGGACACAGCCACTCAAATGGCAGTACAGATGGTGTGTAATGAAGCCCTAGTTATTTAGCAATCCAATCCACACTTTCCCGCCTTTCTCTACAGAAACTAGAGGAATTCAATCGCTATCCAGACTTCAACAACTATCTCATCTATGTGCTGACCAAGCTGAAGACAGAGGATGAGCCCACGCGCTCACTCAGCGGCCTGATCCTCAAGAACAACATCCGCATGCACGGCAGCAACCTGCAGCCGGAGATCGTGGAGTACATCAAACACGAGTGTCTGCAGGCGGTCGGCGACACCTCGCCTTTGATCCGGGCCACCGTAGGCATCCTAATCACCACCATCGCCAGCAATGGCGGCCTGCAGAACTGGCCGCAGCTTCTGCCTTCACTCTGCGAGATGCTCGATGCCCAAGACTACAATGTGTGCGAGGGCGCCTTCAGTGCGCTGCAGAAGATCTGTGAGGACTCCGCCGAGATCCTGGACTCCGCGGCGCTCAACAGGCCGCTGAACGTTATGATTCCCAAGTTCCTGCAGTATTTCAAACATAGCAGCCCCAAAATCCGCTCCCACGCCATTGCCTGCATCAATCAGTTCATCATAAATAGATCACAGGCCCTGATGCTAAACATAGACAGCTTCATTGAAAACCTCTTTCACCTGTCCTCAGATGAGGATCACGAGGTACGGAAGAACGTCTGCCACGGTTTGGTCATGCTGCTGGAGGTACGCATGGACCGCCTAATGCCCCACATGTCGCAAATCATTGAGGTAAGATATTTGGAAAATTTTGATTAGTTGATTTTCATTATTGATAGCTCTTGCTGAACAACATAGTTTTATTTAAAAGTTTAAGTCCCTTTTTATTTAGTATTTACCAATAACAAAATAGTAATTTCGGGTATTTTATACACTTTCCAGTACATGCTCTTGCGTACACAGGACTCTGATGAGGGCGTGGCCTTAGAGGCCTCCGAGTTTTGGTTGTCGCTAGCTGAGCAGAGCATCTGCAAAGATGTGCTTGCTCCCTATTTGTCACAGTTAGCTCCAGTTCTTGTGCGTGGAATGCGCTACTCAGAGGTTGACATTATTCTTCTCAAGGGCAACGTAGAGGAGGATGACATGGTGCCGGACCGAGAGGAGGACATCCGCCCGCGTTTCCACAAGTCCCGAGCTCACACGATCAAGAGTACTCAAGAGGCAGGCGCTGGAGCAGCAGGCGAGGATGACGATGACGATTTTGACGATGGATTGGACGACGATAGTTCGCTATCGGAATGGAACCTGCGCAAGTGCAGCGCTGCCGCCCTTGATGTGCTCGCCAATGTGTTCCGTGAGGATTGCCTGCCCGTCGTGCTTCCCATCTTGAAAGAAACGCTGTTTCACCAGGAGTGGGTGATCAAGGAGAGCGGCGTTCTGGCCCTGGGCGCCATCGCGGAGGGCTGCATGCAGGGAATGATCCAGCACCTACCAGAGCTGATTCCCTACCTCATTAGCTGCCTGTCCGACAAGAAAGCCCTGGTGCGCTCAATCACCTGCTGGACGCTCTCACGGTACGCCAATTGGGTGGTCAACCAGCCCCACGACCAGTACTTGAAGCCGCTGATGGAGGAGCTGCTGAAACGCATTCTGGACTCCAACAAGCGCGTCCAGGAGGCCGCATGCTCGGCCTTTGCCACTCTGGAGGAAGAAGCCTGCACGGAACTGGTGCCCTACTTGGAGTACATACTAAAGACGCTCGTCTTTGCTTTCTCAAAGTATCAGCACAAGAACCTGCTGATTCTATATGATGCAGTGGGTACTTTGGCCGATTCCGTAGGCCACCACCTAAACAAGCCGCAGTATATTGACATCCTGATGCCGCCGCTAATCGACAAGTGGAATCTGCTTAAGGACGACGACAAGGACCTGTTCCCGCTGCTGGAGTGCTTATCGAGCATCGCTACTGCTTTGCAGTCCGGTTTTCTGCCATACTGCGACCCAGTCTACCGGAGGTGCATCTCGCTGATTGAGCAGACCATCAACCAGGAAATGGTATGAATGGGTATTGTTAAAATATGGTTCTGAAAATGACCTCTTCATCATCCTCTAGTTGTGCAAACAAAACCAAACGTACGATCATCCCGACAAGGAGCGCATGATTGTTGCTCTAGATCTGCTGTCTGGCTTGGCCGAGGGCTTGGATCGCCACATTGAGACGTTGGTGGCCAATAGTAACATCATGCATCTGCTCTACCAATGCATGCAGGACGTTTTGCCGGAGGTATGTTCCTTGGAAGCTTACCCTTTTTAAGGTTGCGTTACAATGCAATTGTGTCATTTAAGGTGCGCCAATCGTCGTTTGCTCTGCTGGGTGATCTAACAAAAGCCTGCTTCCCTCATGTGCATCCCTTCATGGCCGAGTTCTTTCCCATCTTGGGTCAAAATCTAAATCCCGACTTCATTTCTGTGTGCAACAATGCCACCTGGGCCATAGGCGAGATTTGTATGAAATTGGGTGAGTATTAAAGTCTTTAACAAAATAACTTTTTTTATAAGGTGAATTGTACATTGCTTTAAAGGTGAGGAGACCAAACAGTACATACGCCTTGTCCTCAGCGACCTGTTCATCATTATCAACCGCCCGAACACGCCCAAGACGCTGCTGGAGAATACAGGTAAGACGTTTGGGCTGATTGAAGTCTATCGAATATCACGGACTGTCTAAGATATATATTTTATATGATTCTGAATGTATGCGTGTATGTGGATCTCTGGAACTTTGTTTCTGTTTTAATTTGTGTTATTTGTTGCATGAGCAGCAAAAAAATGAAATCGAACCTCATTTCCATACAACATGCATAGATCGATAGCCGAGAATCGCAATTGATATTCGATTCGAGTGTAGCAATCAATAATATTGATTTATTCAGTTAATTTATTTATTCTTATTTCTTTTGTTCTTTTAGCAATAACAATCGGTCGTCTAGGTTATGTGTGCCCAGTTGAAGTGGCTCCTTTTTTGCCCGAATTTGTACGACAGTGGTGTGTAACACGATTTATATTTAACTAGCTTATTCTTTCTTTCTATTCCCTTATCTATCCTTCCCGTGCCGTAACTCAAATTACGCTTAAACACTTAAACCTAAAAGCACATCCTTCTTTCATCTCTTTATCTCATTACACATAATTTGAACAATTTCTTCAACATCATTTAAATGGAATTTCAAATTTGCTTTTAATCTTTAGTGTTTGCTGGAGCTTGCTAATTCTATTTGTTTTTTGTTGAAATGCCATTTTAATACTCTTTAAAAAAAATGCAGGTGCACATCGCTGCGTCACATACGAGACAATGATGAAAAGGACTCTGCCTTCCGTGGAATGTGTCATATGATCACGGTGAACCCAGCTGGCGTAGTGCCCGATTTCATATTCTTCTGCGATGCCATCGCCTCGTGGGTAAATCCACCACAAGACCTGCACCAGATGATTCAAAAGGTAAATTGACATAGTCTAGCTTTCCTTTCTGTATCTAATTCGTTGAATGTTATAGATTCTCCACGGCTTCAAGACCCAAGTGGGTGAAGAAAACTGGCGTCGTTTTGTGGAGCAATTCCCGCCAACTCTGGCCGAGCGCCTGGCCACCATGTACAACATCTAGGCCAGCCAAGCTATAATACACCCACCTGCACCCAATAGCCAGCCAAGCAGCAACATCTTAACTAGACAATTATGTACAATTATGCGTAGTAAGCGTGTCGTCTTAATCTTTAGCCTCCTTAAGTTATCCGATTCGATGCTGTTCGAATGTTACGTTAACATTGAAATTTAAGCTAAAAGAAAAACAAAAACAAGCAAACAACTGCATAGCCAGACTTATAACCACATACATATATCGATAAATCTAATAGAGAAGATTCACGTATATTCGAAATCAAACTAGAGGGTCTTAGATCTTTAGAACCTATTTAGGCAGTCGTCTGTCCGCTTAAAGCATATTAAATGCCAATATTATGCAGAGAACTCAGTAGAAAATACCCAAAATGATGTGTTCCGGCCGTACTTAACCGGAGTCAGTGCTAAAGTAGACATGCCCAAACCTTTAATACACTCAGACCCAACCCAAAAATGAAAATAGAATTGAATATGCTTAACACACGGGTGTTTCTCATAGGTAATAAAAAAAAAAATAAAAAATCGTTGAAACTTAATGATATTGCGGGTTCGTGTCGCGGTAATTATAAACTATGCTAAACTAAATCGTGGAAAAATGAAAGTGTTGGGCCAATTGTGAAATCCAAAGAACAGAAATGGAAAAATGGATTCAAGTGCACATGAAATAGTGTATCTGAAAAGCTTCAGCTGAAGAAAATGTTACAAATCAAAACAAGACTGATGTTCAACAAAAACTCCGTTCAAAAACCATAGAAAGCATTCATCAACAGCCAATTTGAATTTCACAAGTGAACCCAACACATTCAGCACTTAAATAATATTAAATAAAGAATCGAAGAAAAATCGTCGCGTTTCGGGTTCTTACGGTTTCGCGTTCGCGTATTTTCGTCGCTCGTTCGTTCGTAATCGTAATCGTCGTTCGTGGTATCTCGTCGGGTAAAGAAAAATTGAAAAATGAAAGAATATAATAAAAGGATAATGATAATATTGCAACTGTTACTGATACAAATTTACTTATACACTACATGATATTCATATGCTATACAAAATTAGGTGTTTTTTTACGCATTGTGAGAGCGAAAAGTAAATAGGGAAAAATATATAAAATTGAGATTAGGATTTCGTTGAGTATATTATTTATTTTTGTGCAAATCCTTTAACTGAATACAAAAGAAACCATTGACTGATCACTTTTTAAAGTATTATTATATAATTTTTTTTTGTATAGGGACAAGTGTAATTAATTAACTATTATTATTTTTTCAAACTTTGTTATAATTTGTATAGGCTCGTGCTTTGCGTAACCTTTATAATTTATGATCTATGTACAGAACAAATTTTTTTACAATTATACGATTAGGTGTAAAGTGTACTACTAAATGGAAACAAAAGTCTTTGAAATTGTCGCGGAACAACTAAAAAAAATACGAAAAATAAAACTAGGGAAAACCAAACTCAGTCAAACACAAAAAACAAAAGGAAGATTATGATGCAAGAAGATAACCAAGTAAATCTAAGTAATAGTATTATGAAATTATGCAAACCGTGTTTACGTTTGTGTTTTTATTTCGTTTACAAAATGGGGGAACGTGTGATAATAAAGTAACTTCGGGTCGTTCGTTCGCGTCGCGTTAAACTCAAACAGTCTAAAAACTAACAATAAGGGACTTTCGCCCCCGAGTCCCAAATAATAATCGCAATACTTGATATTTATAATACGCTCTAATTAAAGCAAAGTAAAGCAATTACTAAAACTGAAACTAAACTAAAATGGAAAATCGTGATTTCGTTGTACCTTAATCCGGATTCATCGCGGAATCCGGTCGCGTTCGCGTGCGTTTGTATCTCTCTCGGGTGATCTTAGTGATTAGCGTTTAAGCAGTAAACAAAGAAAAAAAATAAAAAAACAGAAGCAACACTACAACTACACACACACAACATTGAACATATACACACCACACATATACAACTATATAAAATATATTTATAGATTTTATGCAGAATAGGGTTTTGTTTTAAATATTATTTTCACTATGATAGGGCAAACCAAATAAAAAGAGTAGCGAACTACAAATAATTTAAATGTTAGGTCAAGTTAGGGAATGAAATTAATTCAAAGAAAAACGTAACAAAAACAGGAAATCAAACAAAATTTGTGCAGCATAAGGAAATTTTAATTTCTTACTTATTACATTAATATCGTGTGTATGTAATAAAAACATGAAAAATACAACTATTTTTAGTCCTTTATAAGAAGAAAATGTTTCACATCCGTTGATTCTTTAAGTCACTCAAGACCAAGCCTAGTTATTATATTTTGAATTGTATCCCTTCACAAACAACTTGTAATACCTACAGTTTATCGAGCACACAAATCTGATAGGTTCATATCCTCTAATCCTTTTAAATGAAATCGAATAACGGTTAAAAAAGGTCTGCAAAAGTCTAACAAAATTGAATATACATATATACGCGCCTATACACATTAAAAACATAAACATATATGAAGTACATGGAAATATGTATAATCCCTAACTCTAGCTATATATGTATTCAGCATATTGGCAAACTAGAGATTATTCTTCTGGAGTTTCAATATTTGTTTAACTAAAACTCCATTTCAAAATTCAACTATCAGGATTTGTGTAAATTGAAAGTATATATATGAATAAATATGTATGTATAACATTACCATCAATAAAACTACAGTTTGAATGGGATACAAATTAAGTAAGTAAAATATGGCGGTGCGCTACTTATTTAAAACATGTTTTCAATAGAAAATGAAGGCGTTTGCTTTAATCGAGGATAAGGAAGGTATTTTTGGAGATGATCGAAATGAGCTCGTATATATATATGATTCGCTTGTATGAGTAGCTGGCCCCGAACGGAGTGTCACTCTCTATTACCCAAATGTTTCTCCATAAGAGGACATTAACCCTACTCTTCTGTTTTACACTTAACCCAGCCGATAACTCGCAGCAGCAGCAAAATGAGATGGGAACCACTGAAAGAAGGTCTGCAGCAGCTCATACTGATCCTTAGAAAGTCGCAATCGCCGGACACAGGCACTCAAATGGCGGTACAAATGGTGAGTAACAATGCCTCAACTGCTTTGCAATCCACAATTGCTTTGCTCCACAGACACTGGAGGAATTCAATCGCTATCCAGACTTCAACCACTATCTCATCTACGTGCTGACTAAGCTGAAGACGGAGGACGAGTCTACGCGCTCAATGAGTGGCCTGATTCTCAAGAAAAATGTCCTTGAGCACTACAACCGCCTGCAGCCGGATATAATAGAGTACATCAAACACGAGTGTCTGCAGGCGGTGGGCGACTCCTCTCCTTTGATCCGTGCCACCGTGGGCATCCTGATCACCACCCTCGCCAGCAATGGCGGCCTGCACAACTGGCCGCAGCTGCTACCCTCGCTTTGCGACATGCTCGATTCGCAGAATTACGATGTGTGCGAGGGCGCCTTCAGTGCCCTGCAGAATATCTGTGAGGATTCCGCCGGGATCCTGGACTTCATGGCGCTAAGCATTATGATTCCCAAGTTCCTGCAGCATTTCAAGCATAGCAGCCCCAAGATCCGCTCTCACGCCATTGCCTGCATCAACCCGTTTATTATAATCAGATCACAGGCCCTGATACTGAATATAGACAGCTTCATTCACAACCTTTTCCTTCTGTCCGGTGATGAGGATCCCAAGATGCAGCAGAAGGTGTGTTACGCGTTTGTAAAGCTGCTGGAAGTCCACATGGATCGCCTGGTGCCGCACATGTCGCAGATTCTAGAGGTAAAATTTGTGGAAAAAAACGTTGAGAATATATTCGAAATACTGATACAACAGCAGGATCAACTTTTTTACTATATTATGTTTTGTAATCTTTTTAACACCCTAGCATTTAACCAACTCCACTCATTTTCAGTACATGTTGTTGCGTACCCAGGACTCCGATGAAGCCGTTGCCTTAGCGGCCACCGAGTTCTGGCTGTCTCTGGCGGACCGGGGCATCTGCAAGGATGTACTTGCTCCCATTTTGTGGCAGTTACTCCCAGTTCTTGTGTGTGCGGGTCGCTACTCAGAGGTCGACTCGATTTTCAAGGGCAACGTAGAGGAGGATGACATGGTGCCGGACCGAGAGGAGGACATCCGCCCGCGTTTCCACAAGTCCCGAGCTCACACGATCAAGAGTACTCAAGAGGCAGGCGCTGGAGCAGCAGGCGAGGATGACGATGACGATTTTGACGATGGATTGGACGACGATAGTTCGCTATCGGAATGGAACCTGCGCAAGTGCAGCGCTGCCGCCCTTGATGTGCTCGCCAATGTGTTCCGTGAGGATTGCCTGCCCGTCGTGCTTCCCATCTTGAAAGAAACGCTGTTTCACCAGGAGTGGGTGATCAAGGAGAGCGGCGTTCTGGCCCTGGGCGCCATCGCGGAGGGCTGCATGCAGGGAATGATCCAGCACCTACCAGAGCTGATTCCCTACCTCATTAGCTGCCTGTCCGACAAGAAAGCCCTGGTGCGCTCAATCACCTGCTGGACGCTCTCACGGTACGCCAATTGGGTGGTCAACCAGCCCCACGACCAGTACTTGAAGCCGCTGATGGAGGAGCTGCTGAAACGCATTCTGGACTCCAACAAGCGCGTCCAGGAGGCCGCATGCTCGGCCTTTGCCACTCTGGAGGAAGAAGCCTGCACGGAACTGGTGCCCTACTTGGAGTACATACTAAAGACGCTCGTCTTTGCTTTCTCAAAGTATCAGCACAAGAACCTGCTGATTCTATATGATGCAGTGGGTACTTTGGCCGATTCCGTAGGCCACCACCTAAACAAGCCGCAGTATATTGACATCCTGATGCCGCCGCTAATCGACAAGTGGAATCTGCTTAAGGACGACGACAAGGACCTGTTCCCGCTGCTGGAGTGCTTATCGAGCATCGCTACTGCTTTGCAGTCCGGTTTTCTGCCATACTGCGACCCAGTCTACCGGAGGTGCATCTCGCTGATTGAGCAGACCATCAACCAGGAAATGGTATGAATGGGTATTGTTAAAATATGGTTCTGAAAATGACCTCTTCATCATCCTCTAGTTGTGCAAACAAAACCAAACGTACGATCATCCCGACAAGGAGCGCATGATTGTTGCTCTAGATCTGCTGTCTGGCTTGGCCGAGGGCTTGGATCGCCACATTGAGACGTTGGTGGCCAATAGTAACATCATGCATCTGCTCTACCAATGCATGCAGGACGTTTTGCCGGAGGTATGTTCCTTGGAAGCTTACCCTTTTTAAGGTTGCGTTACAATGCAATTGTGTCATTTAAGGTGCGCCAATCGTCGTTTGCTCTGCTGGGTGATCTAACAAAAGCCTGCTTCCCTCATGTGCATCCCTTCATGGCCGAGTTCTTTCCCATCTTGGGTCAAAATCTAAATCCCGACTTCATTTCTGTGTGCAACAATGCCACCTGGGCCATAGGCGAGATTTGTATGAAATTGGGTGAGTATAAAAGTGTCTGACAAAGTAACATTTTATATGAAGTAAACTGTGCATTGCTTTAAAGGTGAGGAGACCAAACAGTACATTCGCCTTGTACTCAGCGACCTGTTAATTATTATCAACCGCCCGAACACGTCCAAGAAGCTTCTGGAGAATGCAGGTAAGACGTTAAGCTGATTAAGGTCCATCAAAGCCAACTTCTTATATTAACCTATAAAATTTACTTATTCGTGCTTATTTTTGCGGCTTAGGGATAACGATCGGTCGCCTTGGTTATGTGTGCCCTTTCGAATTGGCTCCCTATTTGCCTCAATTTGTGAGACAGTGGTGTGTAAAATATTTTTCCATCTAATTAAAATTGCCTTATTTATTGTTATATACTTTTTTTTTACAAAAAAATTAAGGTGCACAACGCTGCGTCTTATACGAGACAGTGATGAGAAGAGCTCTGCCTTCCGTGGAATGTGTCATGTGATCGAGGTGAATCCTGCTGGCGTGGTGGCAGACTTCATATTCTTCTGCGATGCCATCGCCTCGTGGGTGAATCCACCACAGGATCTGCACCAGATGACTCAAAAGGTAACGCTTACATTACTGTGTACTTATTTTCTTACATAGTTGATAACTTCAGCTTCTTATTGGCTTCAAAAGCCAAGTGGGGGAGGAATACTGGCGACATTTTTTAAATGAATCTTCGCCAACTTTAACCGAGCGCCTGGCCACTTTATACAACATCTAAGGTCAAAAAAGCTATAAAATAGTAAGCCAAGTAGTAACAATCTATCTATATTATTTAGTCGCCTTATTCTTCAGCTTGTGTAGGTCATCATTCTTTGATGATCATTTACGGTAACATTAAAATCCAAGCTCATGTGAAGCAAAAAAAATTATTGAAAATCAAATTCGAACGAAAAACCAAAATGATTTTTAAACCACTAAGAAATTTAAGTTTTTAATTTTTTAAAATATTCACGTATGTATGAACATTTTTAATAAAACTTATGTCAATAACATAATTTTGTTTTTCTTTTTGCTTACGTAAATAAAAGCATTTAACTCTGTTGCGACTGTAAGGCAAATATTAGAAATTTTCAGAAATTTGGCTGTGAGACTGCAAAATAAAAATCCTGGTCAAAGGAGAAGTAACTACAATTCTGCTTGCCATTTTAAAACACATTACAAGTAATCACGGACTTTTAATTCGATAAAATTTTTTTATATTTATTGGTTCGACGAAATTACAAATTTGAAAGAGTTTAAAAAAGAATTAAAGAAATAACATATGTAAATGGTTTCAATAGATTGGCACATCGTTTGGCTTAAATGAATAAGAAATATACGACTGGCATCTTTGCTAAGGATCCATTATTTTTGGGACCCCAGACTTTTCCATGGCCTGTCGATCTTGATCGTTTAGGATTTGTTCGTTCGTTGTCCTTTTAATTGCAGTTTTCGGCAACTTTAGCTTTTTCCTGGCAGTTTTCCGTAGTCTTTGTCGAAATGAATCATGTGTCCTTTAGTCTTTCCGGTTTTCATCACTAGTTAAGCGGGCAGACACCCTGCCATATATCGCCGATGACCTTATTGGGCGTAATATTGATCATCTTTTGGTTGACCTCCACCTTGCTGATGCATCCCTTAAAGGACTTTTTGGTCTTGATGCCCGGTGCCCTTTGGAAATTCAAGTGACCTCCCAAGAACAACGGACGGTTTGTCTTGGTAACGACCGATCCTTCGCCACCCACGCCCGGATTGGAGCTTATAAAGTCCACGGCTATGTTGATCACAAATTTGGACTTAATGGCCTGGACGTTGCGTGTCTTTCCATCGCAAAAGCTCTCGTTGTTGGGCAGCTTATAGTTGGTCGTCACAATGTTCTTTAGATCGGTCTTCACGGTGAAGAACAGGGTGTTGTCCACCAGCTCGAGGATGGCATAGGAGCTCTTGCCGTGCACGGAGAAGAGCAGACCGTTGGGGTCCCTCGGTCGGAAATCAAAGCTGATTTTCATTTCTGTGCCGACATCGAAGTGTTCGAAGAGTTTGACATAAGCCTTCTGGTTGTTAAAGAACAATCCGCGCTCCACCTGTTCCGAGCATGGAACCACTCCGAACTCCTCCGGCGGAGTCTCCAGATCGACGCCATCGAACTTGATGTCCTTGAGGCAGCCGTTGTAGAAGGGTACATCGGTGTCAAAGCCGGTGAGGTTCTTAACGTCTGTCTCCAGGAACTTGTTAACGCCGCCCACGTAGATAGGCATCTCGACCGCTAGCACCGGTGGACTCCTCTCCGCATTCAGATCCACGGATCCCGGCTGCTCCAGCTTGTCGATGAGCAGGCTGACCTTGCGGCCAGAGCGCAACGCCTCCACGGTGTGCCAGGAGCCATCGTTCAACACCGCCTCACTGGTGATCTTTGCCCGCAGCAAGGCTCCCACTCGGATTTCGTACGTCACCTGTCCGTTCAGGAGATATACGGCTATGAAGTCATCGCGCTGCTTGCTTCCGGCGAAGATTAGCAGGCCGTTGGGTCTTTCCGTGCGGAAGGAGATGCTCATGTCATGGTGGCGGCGCAACTTCACTGGCAGTGAGTTGATCTCCAGGCGTTGCTCCCGCAGTCCGTAGAATCGGTAGCCAGCTTCGAAAAAGTCCACATCGAAGTTCGGCTGCTCCGGCAACTTGCAGCGCTCATCGCTGGGAAGATTCAGCTTGGCGGGAGGCCGGGTGGTTAAAGTCTTCTGTGGCAATTTAATTTCCATATCCTTGTCCTCATCAGGGAAAATCGGTGACTGGGTTGTTGTCGTCGTCGTTGTTGTGGTGGTCGATGTGGTTGTTGTGGTGGTCGTTGTAGTTGTTGTGGTGGTGGGCATTGTCGGTGGCTCTGTGGCCTCAAATACTGGCTTGAGTGGGGGAAGGGGTTCGGGGTTTGCCCACGGAGACTCCACCTCATTGGCTCCACTGGGGTAGTAGCTGGGCACAAGACTGGGCTCGTAGGCTTGAATGAAATGGACGAGTTTATTGGGGGGTTCATATGGATCTTAGGCATAGGCAAATCTCACCTAGTACATGCGGGGGACAGCTGTTGATGTTGCCGTTCTTCTTCTCAGCGCTGTTCGCAAAGTTAATGATCTCCTCGTTCACGGTTACATCGCTGATGCAGCCGACAAAGTAGGCCAATGAGGCCAATGCGTTTCTGGGCGTCCGATAGTTATCCGGCAGTCCAGCGAAGAAGATATCGCCACCATCTAGAATCAGCGGTTGCGGAGATCCAAGTCTTTAGGAAAATACAAAGAATAAAGGTTAATACGAGATCAGAGATTTGCTTTCGTTCAACCCACCTCTTGGTCTCCATATCGTCAACGTTGAGACGCAGTTCACCCTGGGTGTGCTGCACCGTAACCACATGATCCTCGCCATCGTTTAGGAGTCGATCGTCAATCACCAACTGGCTGCCCATGCTGTTCAGCTTGAGCAATCCTTCGTCCAGACTTAGTCCGATATTAGAGCTCTGGTCATGACTAGCGGCATAGAAAAGCACGCCATTCGGTTGGCTGGTCTTAAAACGCAGCACCACATGCAGATTATTGTTTGAGACTATGTTGTTCATGCGCAGGAAGCCGTATTCATGCGGAGCATACGATACCACGGTGGAGTACTTTGCCGGACAGCCTTCCTCCACTCCGCCACCAGTTACATACTCCGTTAGGTCCACAACTCCTCCATTGATCACCACATTGTCGATGCAACCATCGAAGTTGGGCTGCAAGCTGATCGAGTTGTTCAGTCGTCTCGGATGGCCACCGAAGTACAATCTCCTGAGTTTGGGCAACTCCAAGTCCGCTTGCGATGGAGCATTCGACTGCGATATCACTACATCGTCCACCTTTAGAAGGCCGTCCCGATTTTCCCGCACCGCCTGGACCTTGTGCCATTGATTGTCATTGTAGCGATCCTGGCTGCCGGCAATAACGCCTCCACCCGCGCCCAAGCTAATGTTGAAGTAGATGGCACCGTCGATCATCTCGATGCTCATGTAGTGCTTGTCTCTTCCGTAGAAGAAGAGCAGTCCGTTGGCCGTGTCCTTGTCCGCCTTGAAGCTGAACTGGATGCTGGAGCGGGTCTTGAAGTTTGAGGTGGCGTTCAGCTGTACGTAGCCATTGCCCTTGAAGCGCAGACCCGTAACCGGCTTCTTCTTCTCGAGCAGCACGTCCCGCTCTCGGGCGCCCTCCTGGTTATCTTCGCCATAAACAAAGTTCCACAGTCCCACGCTCTCGTCGCCGATCTTAAGATCCTCAATGTCGCCACTGAAGGAGTTGGTCGTCAAGTCGGCAGGTGCATTGAAGTCCGAAGCAGCCGGATAGCCGCCCACAAATAGGCGACTGTTCTTATCCACATGGAGGATGTTCTGAGATCCCTCGAGATAACCAGACTTGCTGTGCTCGACCACTTCACCGTTGGGCAGTTGTTCCCTAATCGTGAGCTTGGCATTCGGACCCATACGATCCACCACCGCCTGATACCACTGGCCATCCGCCACGTACTTGTCGCTGGTGATTCGCTCCGGACCATTGCCCAAATCTATGGTGAGAATCGGGTACCCGTTCACGATCTCCACCGCCACAAAGTCATTGTTCTTCTGGGCGGTCTTGTTGTCATTGCCCAGGTACAAAAGGAAACCGGATGGCTCGGTAGTGCGGAAGTAGGTGGAGAGGTTGGTGCGAGTGGCTAACAGCTTGGCCTTCTCCGGCGTCTTCAGTTCCAGGACCGTGCTGGGCTTGAACTTGACACCCACCTTGATGCTGTTGGCCAATTGGCGAGCGGCCTCCACCTGGGCCTTTAGATTCTCTATTTCCTGGCCCAGCTGGAGGGTTTGGGCACCCACCCGCTGTTGCTGATCCTCGATGTCCTCCGCCAGTTCGTTGAGCTTCGAGACGAAGCCCTCGACGTTATCCAGCTGATTGTTGGCCTGCGAGATGTCCTTGTTGGTCAGATCCAGGTCCCTATTGATGCCGTGTGCCTTCTCGAGCTCTTTGGGTGTTTGGGCACTCACTGGCTCGAGTATCTCTAGGACATTCTTCAGAATCTCCAGAGCGTCACTGGCATTGGCATTCGAGTTCTTCCACATGTCCCTTTGGGATTCGGCTGGCAGCTGACCGATCAGAATGTTGATGTCCTTCAGCTGCTGTTCGGTGGCATTGTTCACTGCGGAGATCTTTTCGACTTTGCCAGCTGATCCGTTGAGACGTGGCTCAAGGTCGTCTTGTACTTTCTGGAGAGACTGCCGGGCTCTTTGGAGGAGATCAGCTGATCCAGTGTCTGCCAGGTGAGCTCTTTCCTCAATGCCATCTGTAATTTGGGTGGCACTGCCGGCCGCTGCAATGGCATCCTGACTGAATTTCTGGGCAGCATCGACGGCCTCCACGATTCCAGAGTAGGCAGTGGCTGCTTTGATAGCCGGCTCAGCACTGGCGGTCATGTCAGTATACTGGACAGCCAGATCCTGCGCCTTCACAGCCAACTCGGCTGCCCGCTGCTCTGCCTGATCGGTGAGTGCCTCCGCCTCATTGTGATGCTTCTCCCTCAGAGGCAACTCTTCGTCCACCTTCTTGTTCACCGAGTTCAGGTCACCCAGAGCTTCCCTCAAGCTATCCAACTTCTGGTTGATCTGACTGAGAGTAAGATCCCCATTGATCAGGTAATTGCCCGCGTCGTTGATGTTCTTTTCTGCCTGTTTCTTTTGCTCCGAGACGGTGTCGAATTTGGAGTTGTTAAAGGTCTTCTGATTGGCCACATTCCTGCGCTCCACGTCGGCGGACTTGGCCTGGGATTCCTCGCTCCAGTTGAAGAGATCCTCCAGTTGATCACTGAACTCTCCGATGTCATTCTTCAGGGCATTCAGGGTCTTGTTTTGATCCTTGATAGGCATCACCAAAGTGTTGACTTCCTCATAGAGTTTCCGAGCCTTCTCCAGGACCTGTTTGTTGGGTGTCACTTCAATGCTAGTGGCGTTGATTTCTCCCAAAATGTGTTGAGCTTGCTCTAAGGCAGCATCAATCTTGGTACTGGCTGCTGCCTCGAGATTCTTGGACAGAGCCTCTACTGAGGTGATGGCCTCCGTGGCCTGCTGGGCACTCTTAATCGCATCATCGTAGGCGACTGTGATGTTACCCAAAGTGCTGCTCGATCGCTCGTGTATGTCCACAGCATTCGCCAGAGTCTGGTTGACCTGCTTGGCGTAGGCCTTGGCATCCGCCTCCAGTTCGCTGTTGGCCTTTTTGAAGGGATTAAGATCCACGCTGTTGGGATCCAGCCGCTTAACCTTAGGCTCCAGTTCGTCGGCCAGCTGGTCGTAAAAGTTCAGTTTCTGACTGGTGAAGAAGGCAAGGGTGACACTATTGAAATCGGCAAGGACGTTGTCGATCTGGTAGCGCATCCGATCGGTGACATCCAGGAGGGCATGGTGACAATTGTTGCATTCCTGGCAACCCTCGTCCTTAATCAGCACCCATCGATTCGGACAGGCGTCGCATCTGGAATCGAAAAGATCAAGTTAGGAAAACCAAAATCTGGGTTTCTAGAATTTAAAAATAATGTTACCTATCTCCAATGACGCCAGGCAGGCACTGGCACTTGCCCGTTTCCGGATTGCAGCCGAATCCTCGCGAGTAACCCTGGTTGCAGTTGCACGGAGTGCAACCTTCCTTCTCGTATTTCCAATGGTCCACGGCACAACGATCGCACTGTCGTCCCGTCACGCCGGACTTGCAGGCACAATGACCTGTGTGCTTATCGCACTGCGTCGAATTGGAAGCGGGACCGCAATCGCATGCGCGGCATCCAACTCCTGACTCAAATCCGTAGTGATCCGGCTTGCACCGATCGCAGCGCTCGCCGATAACATTCTCATGACAGGTGCAGACGCCCACATAAGGATCGCACTCCTGGGTGCCCAGATCGTCGCAGTCACAGCTCTGGCAGTTCTTTAGCTTAATAGCATCACCGTAGAAACCCGGAGCACACAGATTACAGGCAGCTCCGAAGGTGTTATTCAAGCAACGCAAGCATTCACCAGTCCTCGTGTCGCAAGATCCCTGATCCTCTGGATTGATGTTCCCAGAGCACTCGCACGGCTTGCACACCTCTCCCATGTTCTCTGGCTGTCCGTAGAATCCATTTGCGCAGGACTCGCAACGGGGTCCTGTGTACCCTGGCTTGCACTCACAATGAATTTCGTTTCCACTCTCGGAGATCTCGCAACTGGTCGCAAAGTTGTTTGAGTCAAAGGGTAGTGGACAGGCGCAGATCATGCAATCTCCGGGTGATCCGTTGGTGGCGTTTCCGTAGTACCCAGACACACACTGCTCGCAGTGCTCACCCTGAGTTCCATGCTGGCAATTCGTGCAAATTCCGGTGGCACAGTCACAGGTCTCCGTGTGACCGTTGCAATCGCAGGGAATGCAGTAACCGCCGTAGGGACCGCTGGGATCTCGGTAGTAGCCCGGAGCACAATCCTCGCAAGAGTGTCCGGAGTAGCCTGGTGGACAGGAGCAACGCTCCACAGCCAGGAATTGGTACTCACCAGTGCCATCTGCATCTTCATCGGCTAGGGTTAGGTACACATCTGCCAAGTGAGCCACCAAGGTCTGTTCCCAGTAGTTGGCCCTAATAAAGATCGACTTAAGATCCCGCAGAACCATCATGAAATCAGCTCGGGAGACAGGTTTTCCGGAAACCGTTTGGAAGTTTGACTCCACTATATGGATGCGGTTGCTGAAAGGCTCATTCCTATTGGGCTGCTCATAGCTCTGGTGCACCAGGACGTTGTTTTCACTGAACAAAATGACATCCGGAGCTACGATGTATTTGCCATCAAAGCCAGAGGTGAAATGTAGCGTGTAAGCCAAGTCTCCGCCGTAAGAAGAGATATGGCTGTTCTGATTGAGAAGGTAGTCCAGTACTCCAAAGTAGGCGGGTCGTTCATCGCTGACCTCCCGCAATGTAAAGTCTGCCTTCAGCGTGGTCTCATTTAGAAGAATCTCCTCCGTAGGCACTGGCCACATTTCAAACTTGATACTTTCGTCACGGAATTCCGGCGTACTGATAGACACCTGCTTCAGCAGACTCACATTGTAGACCCTGAGATAGGCGCTGTCACATCGCGAGGTCTTGCCAAAACAGAAACAAGTGGTGCAACCCTCTGGATTCGAGTCCTGCAGGTTGTATGTCCCTTCCACACACTGATCACAATCAACTCCGACAACGTTCTTTTTGCAGAAGCAGGTGCCATCGACTTTGTCGCATACCTCCAGTTCGGTTCCGGGCTTGTGGCAACTGCACTTTTCGCAGTGCGGGAAGTTAAAGTATCCGTGAGAGCAAACATCGCAGGCCCTTCCTTCGATATTGTCACGGCACTCGCAGGTTCCGTTGAACAGGTCGCACTGTGTATTTCCGTTGGCAATGCCCATATGGTTGCATCCACACTCTTCGCAGCCGATCACCTGGTTGTTTCAGTTAAATATAGTAATGAGTGAAACTACTATTTAGTTTCCGCCTCTCACCTGATGGAATCCGTAAGTGTTCGGGGCGCACTTCTCGCACAAATCCCCGATGACATTCGGGGGACACATGCATTCTCCGGTGGAAGGCTCGCACATAGCGCTACTCGGGCACTCGCATGGCTTGCAGTCGGGGAATCCGTAGTACCTACTCTTACACGCTCCGCAAGTCCGCTCAATCACGTTCGGCTTGCACTGGCATTGACCGCCAAACGGATGGCATTCAAAACTCGTGGATCCGGCGTAGTCGCAATTACATGGCAGTGCTCCACTGTTGTAATCTGCCGTCAGGGAGAAAACTGACTTCTTGCAGAAATCACTGGCATTGTGGGTGATGTGGAAGTGGTCCTGGCCGCAGTTTTGGATAAACTCCATGGTCTGGTCAAAGGTCTCCTCCACCAATAGGTCATCATTATACTGCTTCAATGGCACCACCACCAGGTAGTCCAGCCAAACGCTCTGGGATCGATCAGTCTGAAAGAATTTGGAGCATTTCAACTTGTTTTTATCATTCGCTTGCTATTGAGACTCACAGTAATTGTGAACTTGAACTCGTCGTCAATCTCGAACGAACCCTCTCCGGCGGGTCGAATAACGCCACGGCATCCGGAACTCGAGGGGCAGTGCTGAATGTCGAACTTGCCATCATATTGATTCTTTCCAGCCGTCAATGTGTAGTACACCTGGTATTTGGGATGGTTTGGCTGGTAGTACTTCACGAGGATCACAAAGAGATTGGGTTTGGTAGCATCAACCTTTGATCTAGAATAAGGAAAGGTTCATGTTATCGTAAATGTGTTGTATATAGCATTTAAATGGCATCAAACTTCCAAATCGAAAACCTACTCAATTACGATGGTGGCTTCATTATGACTGTCCAAATGGACCAGCTTAACCCGGTCATCGAAGGCGGCATAAGGTGGCTTGTTGGTGGCAATACGATCCTCATGGTCTGTTTCGAACTCAATCTTCTTAGAGTCGGGAACGGAGTGGAATTTTGGCGTGGCACACTGCTGGTTGTGGATCACACAGACAGGGCTTGGGTTGATGTAGTCAATGGACCATTGCTCCACGGGTACAGCGGTTACCGAGATGATGGGCACACGGGATTCATCATCAATGTCGGCCTGAAAGTAGG
Source organism: Drosophila gunungcola (assembly GCF_025200985.1). Classification (NCBI taxonomy): domain Eukaryota; kingdom Metazoa; phylum Arthropoda; class Insecta; order Diptera; family Drosophilidae; genus Drosophila; species Drosophila gunungcola. Next base: position 4,293,185 of record NW_026453179.1, read on the forward strand.
GGATAATTGTTATCAAATTTTAAACAATTACAATTGGAGATAGAACTCACATAGATGGTGACTGGCTGCAGATCCTCCTTGCTGATGTAGAAGGCCTTCTCCAAACCATCATCGTTGACCGAAGTGCGACAGATGGTGGAGTACAAGCATGGATACAACAACACGGAAGTCTCAGAACCGGGATTGTTCTTCAGCTTCAAGTTGATATAGTAACTGATGGCGGAATTCCTATCGCTGATGTAATCAATTACGAAAATGTATTGTCCACTGCGTGGAACATCTACTATGTAGTTTAGCTCCTTTTGCGACTGGCTCAGCACGGGAATATCGCCCACATGGCTGACAATCTGGAGGTGTTCCGGATCGCTGTACACTTCGACAGGGTTGGTGGGCTTAGAGTTTTCTCCGATAACAAATGGAGTTTCTGCTGGCTCGAAAACCTCCACTGAGGCGTATTTGTAATGGCGGCACAGCTCCATGTTGCCCAGTTCACAGGGGTTCGAGATATGACGGGTCAGAATTCCAGCTTCATAATAGGCAGCAGGCAGGAGAACAAAGTAATCTAGCATCACATTCTTGTTGGCCTTGGTGGTAAAGACATAACGACCCGGATCCAAAACAATGGCCGAGGGTTTAACGCCCAAGGGACCCGCAACGGTCACAAACTGGGGTTCCAAAGTGGGTTGCAGCAGCACCTTCACGCTGGATAATCGTAAACGGTTAGTATAATCCAAAATAATAGAAGGATCTGAAAAAATACTCACTGCTGATCCACCTCCAGCGGATTGTCCGAAGTAATCGAGATGGTGGCGGTGACATTCTCGTTATTGGGATTCACATAGCGCAGCACAATCCGGTAGAGAGATGACTTGAACATGTTTATTTCGTTGCGTACCTCGTTCTGAATGGCATTGAACACCACGTAGCCCTTGCTGCTGAATCCGGAGAATGCCTCCTCATCGTAATCGTAGCGCACCTGAGTGCCCGAGGGCAGCAAACCATCCTCGTATTCGTACTGGAACTGGTGAAGCGTTGGGAAGAAGTGGGTAGTCAAAGGCTGGGTACATGCCAGACCCGTGATTCTCGGGTGGCATTTGCACTGGCCGCTGATCTTGTCGCAAACACTTTGCCACGAGCCACCAACATCGCAACTGCAGTCCTTGCAGCCAAACAACGAGGCACTGTCCAGATCGAAGGTGCCATCCCGACACTCCTGGCAGCGCCTGCCCTGAGTGTGCGGCTTGCAGGGACACTGTCCGGCCTTGGAGGTACAGGTATCCAAAGCGGAAATGGTACCATCCGTCCAACAATCGCAAATCTCGCAACCCTCCGGATTGCTGATGTTCAGGTTCCAGTACAGGGGCTTGCACTCATTGCAGATCCTGCCCGTGACTCGCTCCTTGCACTTGCACAGCTCTCCCACGGGCACCGATCCGCATCCGGCGAACTTATCGATTACTCCCGCCGGATCGCAGTTGCAGTCCTCGCAGCTGGGGAAGTTGTAGAAGCCCTCCTTGCAGGACTCGCACTGTCGTCCGTCGAAGTTGGCCTGACACAGGCACTGTCCGTCCGAGTTGCAGGACACTCCCTGAGATCCGTGGGAGTCGCAGTGACAGGCTGAACATTGATCAAGGTAAGTAAAACATATATGTTATTAATAAAGACGAGAAGGAGCTCTATAGTCGAGTGACCCGGTTACTCAGCTAACCAATTTCAAAATAAATATGCCCCGATAAAACGCAAGGGTTTAAGGGGGCGTCATCTGCCAAACTGCAGTATTTTCAAAAACCCTAAAAGTTACATTTTTCTATTTAATTGTAATTAACGGGGTGATGTGTTTATAGATATGAACGAGTAAACATGCACTGCCGAACGAATATGTAAGTACCCATTTCCTCTACCAGTAACGGGTATATCTAAATTAAGAAATGCAACTGATTTCTTGGAATATGGCTATATGTCTGCATAAAAAAACTAAACTTTATGTTTAACTTTTACTTACGTAGACAATCCGGATAGCTGTAGTAGCCGGCAGTACAGAGCGTGCATTGTTTTCCGGCAAAGTTGTTCAGGCAGTTGCACTTGCCGGTGTTGTCGCAGGTGATCGCCGAGCTGCCTGTGGTCGAGCAGTTGCAGGGCTTGCAGTCCGGATAGTTGTAATATCCCGGCAAGCATTGATCGCATCTCGGACCCCCGAAGCCCTCGCGGCAGATGCACTGTCCAGACTGCTTGTTGCAAATTTCCGACTCCGTGCCCTGATTGTCGCAGTCGCAGTCTGTAAAGAAGGGGTCGGAATCGGGATCAGAAACTTTGTAGTGTTTAATATATTTAATGTCCTACATGAGCAGGTGGGGTAGTTGAAGTATCCGTGCTTGCAGCGCTCGCAGTTGTCGCCACCGAAGTTCGTGAGACACTTGCACTCGCCAGTGGTCATGTTGCAGTCGTTGGAGATCGAGCCGATCTTGTTGCACTCGCAGGCCTTGCACTCGGGGAATCCGTAGTATCCCTCGGCGCACTGCTTACAGTAGGCACCCGCGAAGTTGATCTTGCAAGGACATTGCTGTCCGCTCTCCGCTTCGCAATGGTATCCGTTCGTTCCGTTCAGGTTGCACTCGCACTCCCGGCAGTTCGGGTATCCGTAGTATCCGTAGGCACAGGAGTCGCAGCTCGGCGGCTGGAAGGCGGCACGGCACTCACAGTTTCCGGTTTCCTCCTCGCAGTGTCCGGTGGAGAAGAAGAAGTCACATTGGCAGGCTGGATGGGTAAGAAAGCAATGAAGCAATGGTAAATATCAATATTTACGTATAACTCCCATATATAAAAGTGGCACTTACGACTGCAAACATCAGTCTCGTTCCAGTGCTTTCCTTTGGGTCGGTAGTATTTCGGCTTGCACTTGTTGCAGTTGATTCCCACGGTGTTGTGCTGACAGTTCTGGCAAACGCCACCTCCATCGTAGTGTCCGTGAATGTCCAGGGAGAGTCCCTTGCGGTTCACTTCCTCATCGTACTTGCACTCGTTGCTGTGCCCATGGCAGTTGCAAGCTGAAGAGAAGGGTAATATTTAAAATGTGAATTGATTATCGAAGATTTTCCGTCCTTCAGGTCCTTCTGAGTTATTTTTACTTGTCCGTACAATAAAGTTGTCCGTTCAATCCCAATACTCACGTTCGCAGTTGAAGGGTCGGGCATTGGTGTTCTGCCGCCATTTCTTCTGCTCGAATCCTGGACAGCACTCATTGCACTGGATGCCGCAAGTGTGGTGTTGGCAGCGGCAGGCCAGGATGCGAACTGGACTCTTCGGGTCCTTGACGTCGCAGGTGTCGGCATGACCATTGCACATGCACCTTCCGCCAATAGATATGTCCTTGATCGAGTAGAAATAACGACGCGTAACCGTGGGATCCTGTCGAGCCACGGACATCAGATGTCCCAAGAGATTCTTTGTGCGCAACAACCGGATCCTGACGTTGGTGGCACGGGTCCATTCTTGCAGTACCGTTGAGTTAAAATAGTTCGTGGAGCTTGGACGCTCGTTCAGCAGCATCACGGGAATCTCTCCGTTCTCTAGCGGCACAATTTTTGAGTATTCCGTGGTGCAAATGACGTCGTCATCGCGGGTGATTGGCTTGTAGGTGTCCTTGCCGAAGTAGGTCTCGCAATCGGCGGGAGTATCCGAGAAGTGCTGCCAAGGGGTCCAGGTGTTGCCATAATCCGTGGACTTCTCCAGCGTCCAGAGACCCGGACGAGGGGAATTTCCCATCCGAATGAACAAATAGGCCACATGGAATTCCTGATAAAAGAAACATAATGTTTACTAGTAATATCACAACCATTTTATTTGATAAACTATTTATTTACTGGAATTTTGAATCTTTTACAATACAATAATACCAATATGCTATGCAAAATTGTCGATGGTTCCGGGGTGTGAAAACCGTGATAATATTACTCAACTAAACCTACAAGATAAAACTAATTATCTGTAATAGTTTTCAAGAAGGCAAAGGGTTTTACGGAGTACTTGTTATGTCTGAAGCATTTGTAAGTAGAATCTAAAATACTCTGTTGCTTCTTGCCTTTCTCCCCAATGTTTAGGAGGCTTTGTCACGGCACAAAATTCATTTCGCACAAGCAAATTCATTGAAATTTATTAGTCGAGTGTACACATCATTTATTTACGAACTACACCATCACACAGGCATGAGAACATGAGATCACTGTGGGGGAATTAACTCCAAATGTTCTGCAGTAGACTCTGCCAATGTTTGTTCGTTTATTTATATTTTCTTGGTTTATGTTTGCTTTTTAATTTGGCTTCAATTGAAAGCAAACCCAGAGACATGGAGATACACATATGTATTAGATACAAATATACAAACATGCGTTCATATCTGTGTATAGAGTCCACACGTTATGTACTCTGTGTGGATGCTCAGATTTGTTTACATTTCTGCGTATAGAAGTTCATATAATTTTTGCACAAACATACATCGTTATATACAGCCATTCCTACGCAGTATTTCAAATGTGTATCGTTTAACTTCTGGATTTGAGTTGAAAACTAAGTACAAACCAGAATCTCATATGCAGATGCATTCTGTGAATTAAGACAAGTGCAACTATAGAATTAAAACCCCCACGGAATGAGAATGAGATCATGCTGAGCTGTTGAAATCTTAGCGCAAGTATTCTCGAAATTAACTTTGGAACCTCGTGGATTATTCCGTTTCCGTTGCAAGTGAGATAAGAATGTAGGCGAAACGACCCCCAACTTTTTATAGAACAATTTCACACACAATGAAGATAAGGCTGTAGTTTCTTGCGACTTGTGCTGATTAGCAGGCTGCTCTCAATTCACATATGTCGCATGCTGGTGCCTTAAACAATACGCCTTTATCGCTAAGGAATATTAAAACTCAGAATGAACAGCTCGAAAGAGTCAATGCTCCGTGTCGGTTTCTAAGCAGCTTGAAAGCCGAGACTTCCCATTCAAGAGTGTGTGTATACATATATGCTCGTACATATCTCTTTATTATATGTAGGAGCTGACATACTGATAACCCAGAACTCCAAAGGGGAAGAGGCCAACAACAAATGTCCGAGCTCAGCAACATTTTTTTTGTTCAGTTTTATTTGCTGTGTCGTCGTCGTCGAAATGAAAACCCATTAAAATTGTTTTCAAATTTTACGATCCCATCGCTCGGACCCGAAAACGAGTTGCATCCACATCCACAGTCTCCCTCCCATACCTTTGGTATCTTTTATGCTCGCTGTTGCTTACCTGTTCGAAATTGATGGTCAAATTGACTTCATTGAATTTCATGCCCCTGGACAACGGAGGACTCTGCCACCAGGCCTCGGTGCCATCGATCGCGTTCTCTGGCGGATGATTCTTCTCCGGCACCTTGGTGTTACAATAGTCGCAGACCTACAAAAAATCAGGGAACACATGTTAGTTAATAGATGGAAAGAACCAAGTTGACCCAAGAGTATTTTTAGATTCCCAATTCGAATGTTCGACACATGTGGCGAAGTCAAAATGCAGTGCACACTTAGAAAAATAGCGTGTTGAAAGTCAAAAAAATCCATTTACATTTTATAATCGGTTTTCAATTGGAAGTATAATTTTTTTATATATGATTAACGTGTTTTTAGAAATGTTCTTCATGGTTAACTTTACAAATTCGATTTATTTGGATGTAATATTTAGTCATTTTATTCTAAAAATAATTAAAAATAAAAATTTAATATTTACTATATTTATAAACAGAATGAGAAAACATTCCATTTATTGAAGGACAAGCTTTTTTTTGTAATCGTTAAAATAAATAAATAACTAACTTTATCTCCTTCGGAAACTCAGCTTTAAAATAACGCAATAAAGGTTATAACAAAGATTATGTTTCATTCATTTATTTTTGCATAATATTTTATTGTTCTTTCAAGTGTACGGTGAAAGACCATCTGATTTTGTGTGTATACTGGAATGATTTTTGGGCGTTGCTGCTGGATGTCGATCATATTTACCTGTCCTTGGATGACCGAAAAGTTCATGTGATCGTGCTCCGTATTAGCTCCTACTAGCTTACAATATAGCTCCGGTCCGTCTGTATCCTGGCCACAAGTGGCCGTGGCATAGATCTTTCGGCCCGTGGCCAGATTGAAATACGGCGGCGTTAGTTCTGCCTGGCAATAGGAGATCGCCAGGATCAGTAGCAGGATACCAATGGAGGCCATTCTGAACTCCATCGTGCCGAGAGTCCAAGCACCCGCGCTGCGATAACGACAGTCCTTCCTCGGACCACTTCCGGTTCTATCTCAGTCTCTCCCGTTTCACTCTTATGTATTTCACTTTCTTATCTGCTGGTCACTTTCTTCACTGATTTGTTCTTGTTCACTGTTTCCTTTCGTATTCCTTGGGGGAGCTCATCCAACCGCACTGGATGGCTCTTCGCGAGCAACTGATGGAACTGCAGCGAGAAGTTTTCCTCGAGACCCCAAAACGTTAATTTCCGTATTCGCCCGATCGGCTTTTCTCGGCTGCCTTCGGTTGTTCTCGTCTTCGGCTGTTTATATAACTGAGAGAGCGATTGGGGTTTGCTCTCGACTTATGTACACCTCTATTTCTCTGGTTATTTGTCGTTGTCTGTTTGCCGGCCGGCTCGAAAACGTAACAGAATTAGATAAAGAAAAAAATTGGTTTGTTGCATATTTCTCACTGCAAATGCATTGAATAATTAAAAAAGTGAATTATGCATATACTCCAAAAAATCACATCCATCCAGTATTAATTATGTAAAAGTAAGAGTTATAATGATTAGAACCAGGGACCAAAAATAATCATTACTATTAAATAAATGATTAAATGATTACGGACAGCTTTTTTAGAGCTTACAAATCTAGAGCACCCATTAAAGATAATCACATCGGCATTAAATGTTGGTTCTCGTCTATAACATTTATTATGGTTGTATGCTTGTATTGCCTACCAACAAATATGGGACATGCTTCTTTGCTAAGGAACTATTGGCTTATACTTTCCAGACTTCTCAATGGCTTGTCAATTTTGTTTGTTTTTTATCTGTTCCATCGTTGTCCGTTGCTTTATTTGTTGGAAACCTTAGAATTTTTTCAGCAGTTTTTCGTAGTTCTGGTTTAATTAAATCATTGGTCCTACAGTCGTACCCGACCTTATCGCTAGTTAAGCGGGCAGAAACCCTGCTATATATCACCAAAGACCATTTCAGGCGTAATATTCAACATCCTCTGGTTGACACTAACATTGCTGATGCATCCCTTGAAGCCTTTTTTTTGTCCACTGATGCCCGGCAGCCTTTGGAAGTTCAAGTGTCCTCCCAAGAACAACGGACGGTTTGTCTTTGTAATGTTGAATCCTTCGCCGCCCACGCCCGGAAAGGAACTCACAAAGTCCACGGCTATGTTAATCACAAACTGGGACTTAATAACCTGGACGTTGCGCGTCTTTCTCGTTGTTGGGCAGCTTATAGTTGGTCGTCACAATGTTCTTTAGATCAGTTTTCACGTTGAAGAACAGGGTGTTGTCCACCAGCTCGAGGATGGCATAGGAGCTCTTGCCGTGCACGGAGAGTAGCAGACCGTTGGGGTCCCTCGGTCGGAAATCAAAGCTGATTTTAATTTCTGTACCGACATCGAAATGTTCAAAGAGTTTGTCATACGCCTTCTGGTTGTTAAAAAAGAGCCCGCTCTTTTCTAAGTAGGTCTCGCAATTAGCGGGAGTGTCGGAAAAGTGCTGCCAAGGGGTCCAGGTCTTGCCATAATCCGTGGACTTTTCAAGAGTCCAGATACCCGGACGAGGAGAGTTGACCATCCGAATGAAGAAATAGGCCACATGGAATTCCTGTGAACAGTATGCATTTAAGAAGTTGACAATATTTTTTATATGGTCAGCTTAGAGCTGCTATCATCAAAACTCCACACTACGTTATTACTTTGTAATTAAACCAACAATACTATCAAAAATTCAAAAAAAAATTTTGCACCTGGACAACGGAGGACTCTGCCACCAGGAATCGGTTCCATCTATCGCATTCAGTGGAGGATGACTTTTCGCCGGTACATTAGTATCACAGAAATCACAGACCTGAAAAATGCAGTACTCTCTTAGAAAAACTCTTATAAAAACGTATACATTTTCTAAAGTAAAATAATGAACAGAACAATTTTTCATACCGTAATGCCTGTCTAATGAATTGTTATTTAGAAAGTGGGAGCAAGTTAGTATGTGTTGATCGTTGATGCACTATAAGCAGTACAAACAAGTGGTTAAACAAATGCAGATAGAATATGTTAAAGTGCACACTTACAATTTAAAATATAAAAACCATACGACTTTTACATAAATTTTATATTGCTAAAGTGAAATATATTTTATTAGTGCTATTTATATAATTTGTAGTGTGGCAAATAACAAATTTGAAAGGGGAAGTTAGTAGAGAACTCGTATGAGATCTCGTTTGGAATATGTTTGGATTTTGTAAGGACTTAAATTTAATTGAAAGGATTGGTATAAAATTGCTTGGGTATTAACAAAAACGATTTGGCACCGAGTGGTCGATGTATTCGGACTCCGCATTGACTCCCACTGATCTGCCTCAAGTGGCCGTGGCATAGATCTTTCGGCCGGTGGCCAGATTGAAATACGGCGGCGTTAGTTTCGCCTTGCAATAGGAGATCGCTAGGATCAGTAGCAGGATACCAATGGAGACCACATTTAGCCGCATTATGCTGAGTGTTCACACACGCTGCGATAACGACAGTACTTCCCCTTGATCCAAAGTTTCGGTTCTATCGGAGTCTTTCACGGATCACTTCTTAAGGGAGCTCATCCCACCGCACCGGATGGCTCTTCACGAGCTACTGTTGGAACTGCAGCGAGAAGTTTTCCTCGAGACCCGACAAGATTAATTCTCGAGCCGACCGATCGGCTTTTCTCGGCTGCCTTCGGTTGTTCTCGTCTTCGGCTTTTATACAGCTGAGAGAACGATAGACATTCTTGTTTTGTTTTGCTTACTTTGGATTTAAACAGCTGAATAAACAATAATCTCCCATATTTTGTTTTTTTTAACTCCACTTCGCTTCTCCGGCTTTTTGTTGTTTGTCTCATTCGCCGGCCGGCTGGAAAGCATGGAATCGGAACCAAACAAAACAGAAAACCGGTACGATGAAGGAACGTTGTGGAATTGGGGTTTTTGTCAGATATCAGCAGAAGTAAAAAAAAAGATGCGATTACACCTAAGAAAAGTTTTAGAAAAAAATTTGTCTTTTAATCACCATTAAACACCCGGCCCACAATTCGTGTAAATCAATGCATACTTACTTTCGATCGACTGTGTTAATTTATTGTCTTCTATAATAGGAATCCGACCAACTAAAATCACACTTTTGGTTATAACATTTTTTTTTTAAATAAGGATGGTTTTATACAACTTTTTTTTGTGGCGCATATTTTTAATTAAACACAATTTGTAAAATTGTATTATCTGTGGGTTTCGCACCCCAACACCCTCTCCCCAACCTACAGCAAAGCCTTGTTATTTAATTATTTTTTTTTGTTTTGACAGTTCAAAAGTATTAATATTTTTTGTGATTGTGATTTTTTTTGCACTTGTGCTGCAGTCTTTCTGCAGGCATAAAAAATTAATTTAATTCGGTTCGTGTTTATTTTAATAAAGCGTTTAAAAACTAACTTATTTAAATGATTTTCTATTAACGCTTAGATAAAGCCACGTTTCGTTTAACCAGAAGTGTTACAATTTATTGATACATCCGTTGTTAAATGGAAGTACGCGCCTGAAGCGAAGGCAAATACTACTTAGATGGCTTCCAACCAAACCCGCTCATGCCTGACCAAATCGAAAAAATACTAAAGTATAGTAAAGAATACGAGCACCAAAAATTGCAACTCGCAGTTCGGTTCAACCTACGATCGCAAAAAAAACCTGAAGTTTATTGCTATAACGATTAAATGAGCCAAATGCAGAAACTAGCTAACAGCAGCCACTATTGAAAATCACGATCACATCTAAATATTGTGCAAAATTCATGACCAAAGCGCAGACAGCGCTGCAAACTGCTCTCTGCAGCAACTTTTTAATGGGGCTTTTTGATTTCTCGAATTTTGGGCTAACTGTATTTGTTGTACCGAAACTCGTTTTCCGCCGTTTGCAATGACATAAGTAATTGCATTGATAAAGACTGCGGCGAGTGTCAGAGTGGCCTGTTCTTTTTTATTTTTGGCCTCAATTGCAGCGCCTGCGCAGCAGCTTCTCATGGCTGCATGTAAACGAGTTCTGATGACGTAATCCGCATCGCTCAGTTCTTCGTCTTTGCCTTATGCAATGCACGCAAATGAACATTGCCGAAAAATTAATGGAAATATGCGCTTGTAAAAAAATGAGGAAAAAATCAGCAGATTGCAACACCAACAAGAAGTTCTCGATTTAGCTATAGATTTAGCACACAGCAGCTGCACAGTGGGACACATGGGTATAAGAAAACTTTATTTTTTGATATATAGCAAATTTTCCAAACAAAATGTAGTTATTTTTCAATGTCAATAATGTCAACAATTTTACGTCAACTAAATAAAACTCTAGTTTTTTTCTGACCCGTATGATAAATAAGTTGGATACAATTTCGAATTATATGATCAGAGTAATTAACTAAAATTCAAAATTAAAAAAAGTCTTTTGTTATCTCATTTAATTTTCCTACATTTTTAAACCGACTTGTGAAATCACAAAACTCAAACTTTCCATTTGCAGTGTAAGCAAAAAGTGCTTGTACTTTGCGAAAAGTTCAGAAAGATAATAAACAAAAAAGTAGCATGCTTAATTGACACCTGCTTGTTAAAAATAAAATGTAAATACTCACTTCTTAAAAAAATAATAAACAGCAATTGCAATAAATGGCAAATAACTTGATGCACAGTGGATAGGATATAATCAGTAACTAATACAAATAAAAGATAAAACAACTTGGCTAATGCAAATTGAAACCAATGATTTCCACGGTGTGGCCCACAACTTGTCTTAATTAACCTAAAGATCCTAACATAAGCTTTTCGTTGGCTATGCAAATATTTCAATTTGTGTTGATGTGCTAATTAGCCCATAAAAACCTCAGCCCCTCTAAGTGGCCAACTAATTTGCTCCACTGTGCCTTCGCTGTCGACGTCGACGACGCAGTTTCCGCTCACCAAACGTTTTCACTTATTCGCGATTGCATGCGCGGATCGGCGTTCAATTTGGTTCTAAGTCTCGTCGCGTGTGCATGGGCGCAGTTCTTAGAGTTCTCGACATTATCTACGGATCGCCATGGTGCTGCTGAGAGTGATCAAGTATCTAGTGGGTTAGTTCGAGTGATCTGTCCAGGTGTTGTTTAAAGCCTGTTATTTCATCACTATCTTCCCTTGAAGGCTGCGTGGTGCGCGTCTGCAACGAGTTGTCCCAGAATATGTGTTCGCTGAACAAAATGTTCAAGTACCATTTGCTGGAGGTCAGCTAGAGATCCCAGGAACCGGAGAAAACGCCTCCTAACATGTTTATAGATTTCTGCCCCTGTCGAGCGAGTTCGTTGCTCAAGTCTTTTGTTATGTGATTCAATAAAACGTATTCAACCCACTCAACCACTGTGTTTATAACGGGCTCTGTTGTAGAATGGCAACTCTAACCTTGAGAGGTTTGCGCAATCCCAACACACAACAAAATGAAAGTTCCAGTCATTGCTGAAATTGATATACCACGTCTTTAATTTCAATTAAAAAATGTATATTTAGTATATATTGATTTATTTATATTTTTTGATTAATCAAGAGCCACTCGTTCACAATTAAATATATTTTTCTTCTGTGGAGCCAAATGAAATCCGCGGACAGCAGCATTCAATTTCAAGTTTATTTCGGGGCCTAGTCACTCGTTCGGAACCAAGCCGTCGTTCTAAAGAATAACACGCTAGAATTAAAAAGTGTTGAGCCTTGGATTTTCCCCACGAAAAGAAATCCCAGCTAGCGCGTTGAAAGTATCTCCGGCAAGGTCTCGTTATGACTGATTGTCCAAATAAGCCAATATTTACAATTAAAGCCGGCTAAACAATGCACGAACAAGTTTGCACAGAAAAAGAAAATAAATACAACTAAAACAAAGCGAATGAAGGCACATAATTAGCATTCGCCGTCTCGCGACTCTCGTGTCGTCACACATAAGCATCTTAGCGAGCAAAAAAATAAAACGAATTTCTCGAATTAAGTAGCGAAAAAATCCCCGATACCATAAGAGGGCTTGGTCGATAGAGACGTCATTCCTTTTACGCTCAACACCTCTGTTCATTCATTAATATGATTAATTTCAGCTCTGCCCGCACAATGCTCACAACGTGTTATCCATTGTGTTATTATAACTATATTACAAAGATGGGTCAAGTCCAATGTTCAGTTAGTTCGTAGACGTCACTAGAGGAAGTTGTGCTTAGGAGCGGTTTGTTAGCAGATGCGTGATTTTATGACGTCGTAATTGGCGCTAACATTTTCCTATAAATATCTCTTTTAACTTTATGCCCATATTCACACGTTTTTTTATACGCTAAGTTTGGCCAGAGAGAAAAAAGGGAGGCAGATAGACAAGATATATGAATTTATAACCTAAATCTTCTCTGAATTTGAGGAACTGACCCTTTTTAAATTCTTAGTAATAGAAAATTGTGTCCTAGTTGTGTCTGTGTGTGTTTGTAAAATTAATGGTAAAAACACAAGATATTGGATCTAAACTAAAAGTTGTGTTTACTTATTAGAGGAATATAAAAATTCAATACAAAAATTGTAGAAAATTTAAACAGCTGTGTACGTCTTAAAATGAATAATATTCAATTAAATGTTTTTGCGTTTAATAATTCTAAAATTAAAGCATTACTTTTTATAAAAATTGCAAAATTATTTTTAAAAATAATTTTATTTGTATTGGTATTCTCAGTTGCGTTCGATGGATTTTTTCTGTTTTTCCATGCAATACAAATTTAGATTTAACCTAAAAAAATTAAGATTTTAAATTTTTTGTTTTCAAATTTTACGTAGGTGACATTAGTTTTTTGCGTTAGCTATTAAAAAAAAGTAAATAAAATGAATTAAAGGACAGACAAATTTGTCGCTTTTTGGTTTTTATTCATTAAATATACTCGAAATAAATAAAATAAGTCTTGGCTAGGACGCAGATTCAATTCCTATAGGATGTTTAATACTGCATCTTTTATCTTTAATTACAACTACAAAATTTGGCAAACGAAATCATGAGACTTCTCTTATAAACTCTATGGCCAGCGGCAATAGACTACGTTTTACTGATCCCTTACCAAGGATCTGCCAAGGTTGATGACACTGCTGACAAAGCCGAGCATGGAGGTGATCATGGAGTGGGCGTGCTTGGAGCTTTCCGTGGTTTCACCCTTATCGCTTCTACTGGATCTGACCACCTCTTTCCGACTTCCCGCCGGCGATTCCCCGCTGTTAAAAAGACGATCCAACCTGAGGATGGGCTTTTTGAACCACTCTCCGCTGATCTCGTTGAGCCGTTCATCATCCTCCCGGCTGAATCTATCGAAGGGCAGGGCGTTGACTTAAAAGAAAATCCAGTTGGTTGGAAACTATTATTAAAGATAACAATTCAGTAACTTACTTGTCTGCATGATCAAACAACCGATGAGGATTAGCAGAATCATTTTGCTTTCCGAGGTCATTTCGCTCGTACTTTTCGCAGCAAAAAGAGATTGATAACTGACTGAATTGAATGCCAGAGAGTTCAAATTTATAGACGCCGCCCCGACGGCGGATGTCGCCCCGCATTCTACGTGATGGAATGGAAAGTAACAATGCGCACGTTTCACCAAAGTAATTGCTTTATTTTACGCTTGTACAATTCGCCTAAGCTTAGAACTACATAGCCATAACCCTGAATGCGACATAAAAAGTGGCACTGTGAATGGAACACAAATCGATTGCAGTTGACTTGGGACTAGCCTTTTGAGTGCGGACTTTGGGGTCTGGGTGAAAGCCGATCGTAGGCACTATCCATTTCGGCATCGGCATCTCGTTCATCGGGCACCGGCGGTGTTTGTTGATACCGCTCCTCCAGTTCCTGCCGCGAAAGTTCCGAACGCACCATTCCGGCACTCCAACCGATCGCTGCAAAGGTATTTACATGTACATATGGGTAATTGAATTTGGTTGATATTCCCAGAGATTGGTATTTTGAATTTCACTAACCGCAGATCACGAGCAGACATATCAGATAGAACTTAAGCGACCCACTGCTCATGGCTGTGCCTGGAATTGATTCGTTCGATGGACATAAACTGACAACCGAAATTCGGATGGGTCCACTTTTTATATATGCACATGGGGCCGGACTGGAGCTCTCTGCCGATTGGTGATGGAGGAGGAGGCCAATGGCTGCGACGCCGCGGACAGAGATTATGCAAAGCACCCGTCGAAGACCCAAAAATAACGCAAAAAGCACAAAAAAAAAACCAGTGTGAAAAAATGGACAGAAATCGTATAAAAAGGCTCGAGGCGTCGTTCTGTCTCACTGAGTGCGAAAAAACGCTGGCGGCAATCGGTTGCCCCCTACCGGTCTTTGACGTAGTCGTCTGCGTCTGGCACGTGAACGGCCCGTTGCGCTTTGAATTATTATTTTTATTATTATTGAAATGCTACCTAATTAATTTACAAATGTGTCGTTGGCGATCAATTGAGTTGGCTCAGTCGTCACTCACTCAAATCTCACCCTCTTGGCCAAAGAAGAGCGTCCAGCGTTCGTAGGGTGGCTCTTCGCACAACCAACCTTCCATGCCGCAATACTCGTTGCTGTAGTCGGTGAATTCTGTAAGAAAGAGGGTTCCCCTAATTTGTTATTCCATAGCAAAGAGGTTGTCTATTTGTCAAAGGGGCAGAGTTAGCGGAATTATTCTATTCCTCACTTTCAGACAAATTCAGAGGCTGGATCTGGGTAATTTTTTATTAATGAAGAAATAATAACATTTTATTAAATTAATATCTACGAATCCACAAAAGCTTAAATTATTGTGCTCTTTACAGTATTTCGTAGTGGAATAAATACTACTCGTCCATTTTTTTTAGAAAATGGTCAAAAAATATTCAGTACACTGATCTTTGACCTATTTATTGGCATATAATTATCAGGTTGTTTAAAAAAACGATGATTGATTTTTTGTGGCTTTCAACTATTAGATCTAATTTCTAAGAAATCTTTCTATGCAATTTAATTTGTGTTATTTGTATTTTGATAAAAATATGTGCCCATAAAGTCAATTTAATACTACTTGAATTTTCATTTTGTAAAAATATTTTTAAAGGATAAAAAAAGATTATGAACTTACGTAAATTACGATTAAGACAGCCGGCGATCGCCATGTGACAACTTGACTTATATTTTCTTATGCAATTTTCAGTCTCATCCAAAATACAAACTTCCATTAATTCGCTTACATTACCACAAATTTTTTCTGAGGGACATTTAGGATTTGGTGTACCTTTGGTTATAACTATATAATACAACCATAATTATTAACTGTCATCTTATTTAAATCAAAAATATTACTTATTTTACTTAAGCTAAAGAACAGCAAACAGAAGAGCTTCATGACAATCTCAATTTCAATGAATCCAGAAAAGTTTTTTATTCTTTGTAAGGCTTTTTAATTTTTGTTTAAAGAAATTAAAGCTTGAAATTACCGATTAGCTGTACTTACTTTCCGCTTCAAACGTAAATAAATTATACACCAGTTCTGCTGAACAAAACTTAGTAATTTTATGTGTAGTAATTGTTTCATTAATCAACCGACAGACATAAGCGTAATATTTTGGCGCATTTCCCAAATATTTATTTAAACTACCATTAGTTGTTTCTAATTGGTTTCATTGCCAAAGAAAATGGTCCAGCGCTCGTATGTGGGTGATTTTTCGCAGAAATACGATTCCATTGAGCAATACACCTCACTATAGTCTGTTAAATCTGAAATGTTGTAATATGATTAACTTGTCCGCTAAAATTAAAAAAATAATACGACTCACTTTTTCCTTTTTGGCAGGCTGCAATTTCCAAATGACACTTGGAAAGATATTTTTGAATACAACCTTGTTCTTCATCCAATCCGCAAATGGCGTTTGACTCATCTACCTTACCACAATCAGCCTCCACTGGGCATGATTTTGAAAGAACATTTGCTGCATAAGTGCATGCTATTTTCAGGAAAGAACTCCTTTTAAAGGGTATTTCTTTTCAAATTGAAATTACTTACCCAAACAGATTAGGCAAATGGTAACTGCGTTCATCTGGTTGTTTGGGAACCTTCTACGGCTAAATTCTAAATAGCAATGCGGCAAACAATAAATTTTGCTTTCCCAATCTAATCTAGATAATGCTTACTATCTAGCCTTATCACAAGTTAAAGCAATAGAGAGCAAAACTTTTGTCACATATTTTCGTTTTTTAGAGATAAGATAAAAAGCAATTCAATATCGTAATACTAGAAGTTTAATTAAGATAAGTGAGCGGGCAACGTCATCTTAAGTTTCTTATAATAATTGATCACTTTTCTGATTTAGTTTTCCAAAAGTAAGTCCACTTAAAATCCGGAATAGAAGCATTTTAACTTAACCGATTTACTGCTTGATAACTTCCCAAGACGATTGCCAATGCTTTAAAATTATACATATTTGTTATCCTTATCCGGTGTGCCCATACATGAAAATCACCATTATTCCAAATAAAGTGTAGCAATTGGAATGTTCCTCCGATTTTGAGCAATCTTACGGGATGGTCTAATCATTCTTCGTATCAAAAATGTAATCAAAATTGAAGAGAAAAATTATAATATTTGTACTTCTCTTAGTAGTAATAGTAGCAGGAAATCCGCCTAGGGCTCGCTAGTTTATTAAATTTATTTAACAACTATTCCTAACGTTCTATTGATTGAAGCAAAGAGCAGTTTGGTTTGTGACTTAACTAAGAGCAAAGAATTATTTACTGCATACTTCCGTGCTTCGATGCCATTGAAGTCTTTTCAAGAGGCTTTTGTCTGACTGCGATACAGCTTGGAATAAATGCCATTTTTGGCCAGAAGTTGAGCATGCGTTCCCTGCTCTATTATCCTTCCGGCTTGCATTACACAAATTAAATTGGCATTTTGGATGGTGGAAAGCCGATGGGCTATTACAATACACGTGCGACCAGAACACGCCGAGTCTAAGGCTTGCTGGACCACCTGAAATAAGATTAACAAAACCAAACACAATAATTTGAACCCAGCATATAAAACTATTAAAAATAACATTCGAAACTCACCCTTTCACTTTGGAAATCCAATGCAGAGGTAGCTTCATCTAGCAGTAGAATCTTGGGATTCCTCACCATGGCCCGGGCAATGGCAATCCGTTGCTTTTGTCCGCCGGAAAGTTGTGTTCCCTTGGATCCCAACACCGTGTCGTATTGCGCAGGCAGGGACATTATGAACTCATGGGCATTGGCCATCTTGGCGGCCTCAATAATCTGCTGCATGGGCACTTGGCGCGTTGTGTCCCCATAACCAATATTATCGGCAATTGACTTCTCAAAGAGCGAAGGTTCCTGTGAAACGATTCCCAGGCGACGACGTAGAGTTTTCAGGTCCATATCGTGGTGAACACTCTCCTGATCTATGAGCTGCAAATAATAGTTTAGGTAAGTTAGAACCTGTTTCATAACTGGGCTTCAAATACTTACAATCTTTCCCTCACCGGGATCGTAGTATCGCATCAGTAGCTGAATACAAGTTGATTTTCCGGATCCAGAGGCACCGACCAAGGCCACCGTCTGACCTTGCACTATATCCAGATTGAAGTTTTGCAGGACCTTGAGGTTCGGCCTTGAGGGGTAGGAGAAGTTAAGACCTCGAAAGCTGACACCCTGTTGGACCACATTGGTCTTGAAGGCAGATCCATTTCCATTTTGCTGGATCTCTAGGGACTCGGGTGATTGAATCTGTGGCTTGCGATCAATGATCTCGTACATGCGATTCGCAGAAAGGAGAGCCGCATTGAAGGCCGGAGTAAAGGCCAGAGATTGTGCCAGGATGAATAGGCCATAAAGCATCGTGTTGGATATCCTATAAAATGAAATATTATGTTAATTGTTTTATAAAAACATCAGTCATGTGTTTGCACCCACTTCATAATAGTCTCAAATTTGATTTTGCCATCGGCACACATGTGCCCTCCATAAGTCAAGGTCACTGCATAGCCAAAGAACATGAGGGATTTCCCCAGGGAATTCACCAGTCCTCGCCATTTTAGTCTACTGAGGATCTGCACACGATATCGCTCCAATTCCTTGTCGAATTCCTTTATCAGGTCCTCCTCCCGCCGAAGTCCTGCCACTGTCCGAATTTGCGCAATGGTTTCGGTGGCAATGCGACTCGTCTCCTCCAGCACCACCTTCTCCTTCAGAGCGGACTTCTCCCCAAAACGGGCTTCGAACACAATGGCGGCTATCATTAGGGGCGAGGTGCTCAGGCAGATTAGGGCCAATTCCCAGGAGTAGGGAAAGGCAATGGACACACTGCAGACGAAGTTGGTTAAAGCTTGAATAATGTTGCTCAGTGGAAAACCAATGGCGCCCTGGACACTGGCCGCATCGCCAGATAGGCGGGCCGACAAAGCTCCGATACTGTTCTCCTTGCGATCGAACCAACCCATTTCCTGGTGCATTATGGAACTGAAGGTCTTTGAGCTGTACACAAAAATGGAGTTTTAATAAAATGTTAGGGAAAGAATTACCATTTAAAGACCCACCGCATGCGCATGGTTAGCCACACTCCAGCCAAATTAAAGAAAAACGTCTGGATAAAGCACACCACGCCTGCCGCAACTCCAATGACCAGAGAAATAATGGCCATGGTGGCGCTCTGATCGAGAACCTCTTCATCCGTAGGTTTGGCCAATGAACCGTATAATTCCGCTAGGATGACCGAAAACACCGGCATGGTTAATCCATAGAGACCAGCACAAATGGCGCCAATAATGAGGAAACTCCATTCGGGTCGGGCCCAACCCAAAACGCGGAAAAAGGTACGGATATAGTTTCCAGATGGATGTCCCGGCTCCTCTATTTCCTGATTGAATGTGGGGTTGGCCAGACCATTTAGGTTTTTCATCTGGAAGTCGGCATTCTTCTCCAGCGACACAATGGAGGTGCGCGGACCCAATTGGAACTGTTCCACTTCGTAGGACATCTTTCTCTCCTTGTTCTCGGCCTCTGCTTCCAGTTCGTTGAGCAGTTCTTCAGCGGAATCGTCATACGAATGCACGGTGACCATTTTATGGTAGAATCCCTCCAGCTTCATCAGTTCCTCGTGGGTGCCCTGCTCCACGGCTTTGCCATTTTCAATATAAACAATCCGATGTGCGTGTCTGATGGCGGATAGTCGATGGGACACCACCAAGGTGGTTCTACCCTTACAGGCTTTGTCCAAAGCGGCTTGGACTAGCTTTTCGGCGTGGTAGTCCAAGGCAGAGGTGGCCTCATCCAGCAGCAGAATTTTAGGCTGCTGGATCAGAGCCCTGGCGATGGCTATTCGCTGACGCTGACCTCCAGAAAGCTGAACGCCCTTTTCGCTTATATCCGTGTCATAACCCTAAAATTGGAAGGGCATTTAATAATATATCCTTAGTTTCATAATTTACAAAAACATACCTTATGCAAGGCTATGATAAAGTCATGAGCATTGGCCGCTTTGGCGGAATCTTCGACTTCCTTTTGTGTGGCCTCTGGTTTTCCATGACGGATATTCTCCCCGATTGTTCCTTGAAAGAGCACCGGTTCCTGGCCCACCACGGCAATGTTCGACCGCAGCCAGTTTAGGTTGTACCTGCGGACATCCTCGCCATCCAAAATAACTTGTCCGAAAACAGGATCGTAAAATCGCTGCAGCAGCTGTATGCAGGTGGACTTGCCACAGCCCGATGGACCCACCAAGGCCACAGTTTGGCCTTCTTCAACTACCACATTGAGACCCCGCAGGACAATCACATCCTCTCTGGCAGGATAGCGGAAGAAAACGTCCCGGAACTCAACGGTTCCCTTCAGACCGTAGTTGAGGATTTTCCCCGCCTTGGAGAGCGGGTCGATCAGGGAAGTACGATCGATGACCTCCAGTATTGCCGATGCCGATCCTCGAGCCATCGCAAAGGTCTCCAGAAATGGAGAAGTGCGCGATATTTGATTGGCACTCACGATTATACCCGATATCACGATCATTACTACGGCTGGGGTGTATTCCCTCTCGTCAATGGGAATACTTGGATCCCGGTAGAAGAGGATCAAGTTAGCTCCGTACCAAAAAGATCCGGCTCCCGTAATGAACATCATGGCCTTCATCACAGTGTCACTTAGCCCGGAGAAGGCGCCTTTCCATTTCCCTGCCCTGAGAGCGGGTTTCAGGAGGGTATCGTAACGCACGGACTCCGTTCGCTCCCCACCAAATGCCACCACAGTCCGGATGGCTCCGATCACCTCCTCCACCACCGAGCTGGCCCGCACATAGGAACTCTGCTCCTGGCCCGTGAGTTTCCCTTGGTACTGTAAATTAAATGGGATAAATAGACGCGTTATTTAGTATACATTTTTAAATATTTTTTTTCGAGAAACAAAACTAAAATTATATTTGTTTACCCGTGTGACTAATTAAATAGTGTAACTAAAGTTAATGTTACTGGAAATATTGGGATTACTTTAAATCTCATAGACAATATGCTATTTTCCAAAACAGAACTTAAAAAGTTTTATTATATAATTTTTAATGTTTAAGATAAAATTTGTTAAATATTAATATTGAGTTAATGAAATCAAAATTTTGACCTTTAAGATTTACTAAAAAAAAATTAATATAAAAACTAAGTTATCAGTAAACGAAATGGAATAAATATACGCATTTTTCATTATACATATATTTAAAAAAACAATTTTCACAACTATTTATTTTGATAAACAAAAATAAAATTATATATTTTAAATACGGTTCTGACATATTGAACACCTGAAATACAATTATATCATAAATATTTTAAAATATAAGATATTTGTTCCTTAAAAATTTGGGCATAAGTATTATTATACACTATGCTAGTTTTAAAAACAGAAATATTAAAGTTTAAATTACAAAATAAGAAATTGTATATAAAACAAATTTTAAAAAATTAATTAAGTGTTTTTGTAGCACAGAAACTATATATATATGTAAAAACTTTATTAAACCCTTAATATTAAAAAAAATATTGTGTTGATCAATTACAGAATTTATTCTATGTTAGAATATTTCTCTCTCGACTCTCGAAAATCTCTGTTTTCAATGAGGTAGTACTATTCTATTTTCAGGAAAACTATTTTCAGATTAAGCAAACACAATTTCAAGTTCACTTAAAGCTTATAAGAAAAATATTCTGTTCATGGAAACGTTTTCTAAGTTTTTTAAAAAAGATAAATAAACGTTTTTTTTTTTAATCTTAATATTAAGAATTCTTTTAGCTATACTTACATGGGCTACAGCTGAGTTTACAAATAAAGTAAGGGGTATATAAAACACTATGGCCAAAGCCAGTTTCCAACCGTAGATAAATGATAACACCACACTGATTATGACCTCGCACATAATGTCCACATAGTGACCCAGATTTTCGGCTATGCCGTTGCGTATTTTTTCCATGTTGCTGAGGGAAAGTCAGGATAGTCAATATCCGTTCTTAGTACTTGGCTTTACTCACTCAGTAATGCGGACGGCAAAGTTTTGGTCCTTGGCCATGTCATGCCATCCGATCTCCTGCCTCAAAGTAGCCTTGAAGAATTCTCTCCGCATGCGGATTGTCAGTTTTAGTGCCAACCTATTGAAGGCATCCACATAGTACACTCCGGAGAAAAACATGAGTAGAGTATTTAGGGTCATGAGAATACCGAAGGACACGCTGTCCTTTCGCAGCTCCTGCATGTTTTCCTCATAAGTGGCATTTGTGCTAGAAAAGAGTTATGAAAAAAGAAATAGTTTTTATAATTAATCTAAATCTATTTTAGCACAGAATTATTGTTCTTTATCTTTGCACGGTTCTAATATTTTTCTGCAAACAAAAAACAAACAAAATTTGCTTTATTTTAACAGTTTATAAGGAAAGAGTTTGTTCAATATTTAAAGTTCAAGTCGAACCGCATTTTTTCCCATTTATTTAATTGTGCAATGTAATATCACATTCCAAATTAATTACGGGGATTCATAGTATTTGAAATTATTGGTAACTTATAAATATTTTTACTTTTATTTTCTTTTCTAGATTATTTATTTTTTATTTTTCTTAAAGGACTTAGTTTACAGCAACTAATTTTTTTTTTTATTTCTTTTACCACGGCATCCTTGAGTTTCTGGCATTGTTTTAACATGCTTTGTTTAAGTGCAAAAGTTGTTATTTTAAACACTGCTATTTAATCGAAACAATAAAGAACTTAGTGTACCGAAAACACGTCAGTTCGCTATGAAAGAGAACGAAGAATTGATTCATCCTCTCTCAAGAAGCTTTAACAATCGTTTTTTAAGTCTAAATATAGTTGCCCAAAATTGCAAGTTCATTGTAATTCACCTGAGAAAGAGTAAGGGGAATAAATAAACTTACAAGTTTCGGCTTTGAAAAAATTTGGTTTAATACTTTAGGCTTCGACTTTGAATTATTTTAGATTTTATTATGATACCTACAGTATCTTTCCGCCTCCAAAGAGGGACAATCCGATGGTCACCGAACTGGTTCCCTGGCCCAGGGTTCTATCGATGAACATGGCCACCAGTTCGCTGTAGACCACAACGGCGATGGGATAGACCAAGGACTGGAGCAGTGCGGCCACGAGGGCAGACAGGAACAGGACATAATCCCAGCCGGCTATGTATCGGAAGAGCTGCCAATAGCTGATCATGGGCTGGGCCTTCTCCTTGGACTTGCCCTTCTTCTGGTCCTCCGCCAAGGTCTCATCCCCATCAATGGGAACGTCATCGCGGGTCGTCGTCTCCGTCATCGTCATCACTGCGAACTATCGCCTATACACTTCAAACTCATTGACCGGTGGGGTCAATTAATAGTTAAGAAAGCACACGCAAGAGCGGAGCGAAACCAAAAATCGAAACGCCCGCAGTTCGTTTGCACTGGCAAACCGCCCGGTGGATATAACGATGGTCTCAAATGGGTTATTGGCTCTGGCTAATTAACTCCCTCTCCGGAGATTGCGGCACTGCCGATGAGCCTGATCTGGATCTGGCTGGGATCGTATTTTTCTTTAATTGTTTTGCATTCCGCGGTTCCACAATGACGTTGACTGCCACTGCCTGCCTGATTTTCGTTGTACGATGCTGTCCGGAGCGAAATGTTCCGCGTCTGTTCCGTTGCGACTGCACAAAGCGACTGGTGGGTCTATCGGCTGTGGCGTCAGTTTTCTACAAATTTGGTTTCTATTAAAGTTCAAATAGGCGGGCGATGGATGGTGGATCTGTCGTCGGGAACCCCTTATAGTCTCTTATTAATATCAATTGAATTGATTTTACTCAAGGTTCGACAATGACTGGTGGAAAGTCTTAGACCATCTTTCCCCCAGCAAGGTGTGCACCCATCTATCGCGGAAATAGGTCAGCTAAAACACGCCAATTTGACGTAATTTGCATTCCAGGCTGTTAAACTTATGATCTTCACTGTTTAATTGAAAACGGTTATCATGATGATACTGATGCGCAAATGCAAGATTGTTTGCCATTGACAATGAATATTAGCAGCGGTCGTGAGGGTGACTGGCATTCTAAACATTGCCACAAAGATTGCTCTCTTATCAGTCAGATAAGTTTTGCGATGGATCTTACAACTTATACCGCTAATAATCATAAATTGTGCAAACAAAGTTACCTCAAAAAAACAGCCTTGCTTATCTCCCCAAAATAATAATATACATGTTTATGGATAAAAAATAGGGTAAAAGTTTATTTAGTTTTTGGTGACAAGTGTTTTTCGGTGTTTGGTGAAAGCTATAAAAATGTCTAGTTAATATTCAATGATCCTTTTGGGTCTTGTGCAGCTTGGCATAGATTCCGCCTTGGGAAATCAGTTGCATGTGGTTACCCTGCTCCACCACCTGACCATTTTGTATCACACAGATCACGTCTGCATTCTGGACGGTGGACAGTCGATGGGCTATGACAATGCAAGTGCGTCCGGAGCAGGCTGAATCCAAGGCTTGTTGAACCAACTGTTCGCTTTGCAAGTCCAGTGCTGAGGTGGCTTCATCGAGCAGCAGGATCTTGGGATTCCTCACCAGCGCCCGGGCAATGGCAATTCGCTGCTTCTGACCGCCGGACTAATTGAGTACCTCTGGCTCCCATCCGGGTATCATAACCATTGGGCAGTGAAATGATGAAGCTGTGAGCATTGGCACTCTTTGCTGCAGCAATGATCTCCGCCATGGAAACCGATCGACGGTTGTCTCCGTAGGCTATATTCTCCGCTATGGAGCGTTCAAATAAAGTCGGCTCTTGGGAAACTATTCCCAGTCTGTTCCTAACTCCTTCGAGGGTCAGATCTTGCTGGATATCATCGTGATCTATGTGCTGAGTAGAGAGAAAATTGGGTAAGGGGTTTGAATTTTTCATTAATTTCCTGATAAACTACTTACTATACTGCCCTCATCTGGGTCGTAGTATCGCTGCAGCAGCTGCACACAGGTGGACTTTCCGCAGCCGGAATGACCCACCAAGGCCACCGTTTGACCCTTGAGAACCTCCAAGTCCAAGCCATTAAGAATCTTTGCATCAGGTCGTGTAGGGTATCGGAATTCTATACCCCGATATCGAACACCCTCAAAAAGATTTAATTGTTTGGCGAGGGTGTTCTTGATAGTGCCCATGGGGGATTGGATCTTTGGTTTTCGATCCAGTATCTGGAAGAGGCGATGACCAGCGATCAAGGCAGCGGAGAAGGCAGGGGTAAAGGCCAGGGATTGGGCCAGCATCATTGAGCCATACAACAAGGTTTCCGACACCCTAAAATGAAATATCAAAAATGGTTATTTTGACTATCTTAAATTGTGTTAAACGAAAAAAAAACAAAGTATTATTTCATATTTCTCCTAAATAAATAACTTTTTGTATGAATAATATATGTATACTGAGTATTAAATTGTTTAAAACTAGACCGTGATAACGAAATATTACCCAGCCGTAACTGATTTCCTCTGTTTGCTCCTTAAAACTTGATAAATATATAATAACATTATAACCCTTATTTGATCCTTATTAGGTACAATATTGGGATCTCCTTTCCAATCCTTACTTGATAATATCCTGGAAGGGGAGCTGACCCTCGGACACCAGAACACCTCCGTAACAGAGCGCTACGGCATAAGCGAAGAATGCCGATGCCTGCATGGTGGAGTTAAGAACTCCTCGCCACCTCAGCTTTTGGCGGATGAGTACCTCCACCCTCTGAATCTCCTCTGTGTACTCCCGGATAACATCGGCCTCCCTTCTCAGCCCGGCAACAGTGCGTATGTTCGTTATGGATTCGGTGGCAATGCGACAAGCTTCCTCAATCACCTGCTTTTCCCTCACAATAGCATTGGACATCATTCTGAAAAGACAGCAGCAGTTATCAAATGGACCAGAAACTTGTAGAATCACAACCCACTTTGCTTCCAGGATGACAGATCCAATGATAATGGGACAGTTGGCCAAACACAACAAAGCCAATTTCCAGTTGTAGTACATGGCAACGCTGACACTCGAAATGAAGTTTGACAGCGCCTGGATCATTCCGCTCAATGGGTATCCTATGGCCCCCTGGACACCAACTGCCTCGCCAGACAAGCGAGCGGATAAAGCTCCCACCGAGTTGTTCTCATCGTCGAAAAAGCCCACCTCCTGTGTCACCATGGCCTTAAAGGTCATCGCTCGCATCCTGGTGGTCAGCCAAATGCCCGCATAGTTAAACAAATAAGTCTGCAGGAAGCAGACCAATCCAGTCAAGAAAGCGAGTCCCAAACAGGCCCAGGACAGAACAGCTGTGCGACGTAGTGCATCTTCCGGATCCTGTTCAGCCAGGGCTGCATAGAATTCACCAAATATGATCGCGAAAGCCGGATACAAAAATCCGACGGCGACGGCGCTTACGGTTCCAAGGATCAGGTAGCACCATTCTGGTCGAGCAAGTTTCAGAATTCGGGAAAAAGTGCGGAAAAAGTTGTGTTTTTCGGCGGGAGTTTCAACTATCTTGGCATTTGTGTCCTTGACGAGGGCTTTTATAATAGTTTCGTCAAACTGAACGCTGTTTTTCTGGCCTTTCTCAAAGTTCAGGGGACTTGTCTCGAAGGATTTCTCGAAAAGAGCCAGACTTTTACCTAGAAAAAGAAGAGTTAAATTAATACTTAGGACTTTTTTGAGTCCCAAAAGTATTTACGTTTGGTCTCCTCAACGCTCTCCTCCTTCTCCAACTCGTCGGGCATTTTAATGTCGCCAGCATGAACCATGTTGTAGTAGGCACCCTCCAGAGCCATTAGGTCATCGTGGGAACCCTCCTCTAAAACCTTACCATCGTGGATAAAGACAATCTTGTCGGCACCTCGAATGGCCGACAATCGATGCGAGACCACGATGGTTGTACGACCTTTACTGGCCAAATCCAGAGCCTGTTGGACCTGTTTCTCGGATTGGTAGTCCAGCGCCGAAGTGGCCTCATCCAGGAGCAGGATTTTCGGGTTCTGAATTAAAGCTCTGGCTATGGCTATACGTTGCTTTTGACCTCCAGAGAGTTGGGAGCCCCGTTCACCAATCATGCTGCGATAGCTCTATAAAATTGAACATTGTCTTTCATTTGTTGCACTTACAGATCAAAAATATGCTGTTTCTTACCTCTGGCAGATTTGTAATGAACTCATGGGCACCCGCTTGAGTGGCAGCCGCTTCGATATCTTTCTGCGTGGCTCCTGGCTTACCATAACTAATGTTTTGGGCTGTCAACAAACAAAACGTATATGGCTTATAGTGCAACAATCTTTATAAACCCACCTATAGTGCCGAAAAATAATACAGGTTCCTGACCCACCACGGCAATATTCGATCTAAGCCATTGAATATTGTATTTCCTGATGTCCAAGTCATCAAGCAGCACTGAACCAAAAACCGGATCGTAGAACCTCTGAAGCAACTGCACACAGGTGGTCTTTCCACAGCCCGAAGACCCCACCAAGGCCACCGTTTGGCCCGCTCTGATCCTGATATTCAGGCCCCTGTGTACTATAACCTCTGGACGGGAGGGGTATCGGAAGAAGACATCCTGGAACTCAACATCACCGCGAAGGCCGTAGTTCAGGAGCTTGCCATCTGTGGACAGCGGATCGATCTTGGAGGTCAGATCGATGACCTTGAACAGGTTAGTGGCACAGCCGCGGGCAGTGGCGAAGGACTCCAGAAAGGGGGCAGTTCTGGCTATGTTATCCGCACCCACAATAATGCCAAAAAAGGCCTAGGGAAAATAGAAATTTGGATATATGCCGGGATAATATAAATATATATTTCTTACAATCATGAGAATGGCAGGTGTGTACTCTTTATCTTCCACATTTCGATCGTCGATGATGAGATTGACGCCATACCAGAAGGCTCCGGCGCAGGATAGATATAGCATCGATTTCAAGACCGCATCACTGACCCCCGAAAAGGCACCTTTCCACTGACTAGCCTTTCGAGCTGGCACCAAGAAGTTCTCATATCGCTGCACTTCGGACTTTTCTCCACCAAACGAGACCACAGTGCGTATGGCACTGAGAATTTCCTCTGCCAAATTGCCAGCGCCTGCATAGGATTCCTGTTCCCGGGCAGTAAGCTTTCCTTGGAACTTAAGAAATATAGAAAACATTTTAGAAACATTTCAAAATAGCATCGTATTAATCTGTAAGAAATATATGATTATCTACGTATTTGAATACCAGTTATTTAGGACCAGCATTTGATTAACAGTTCTCACCTTAGCCACATAATAATTGACCAGGATCACCAGAGGTATGTACGAACTCACAGCTAAGGTGAGTTTCCAACCGTAGCCAAATGAAATAGCCACGGTTATGATGAAGCCCACAACCAGGTACACAAAATGTCCCACCTTTTCTGAGATTCCGTCGCGAATCTTTTCCACATCACTGGAGTATACAAAATAATCGATTATTTGGGTAACATTATTTCATAGATAAGGCTGCTTCAATTACTTACTCCACCATACTTTGGGTAAAGTTTTGTTTGCTGGCCAGGTCGTGCCAGCCGATGTCCTGGCGTATCACGGACGTAAAAAGCTTTATCCGCATCCGTGTGACCTGCCGCAGGGCCACCATATTGAAAACATCCACGGAGAATATTCCGGATATAAACATCACCACAGAAGCGATGGTTAAAAGAATGCCATAAGATATGGAATCATCATATAAAGCTTCGCTGTTATCCTCCCGAGAGGCATTCGTTCTGGAATTAAAAAAAAAAATATTTAAAAGGTACATTTAAAAAAGTTATTTTAATATGAAAATTTGTAGAATTTTATTACTTAAAAACTCAAGTGTACAAGTTTAAATACTACCAGTAAAAACTATTCGATCAAAGAAGATTTGTTTGAAATGGTTAAAAATACATTAAATTTAAGTTAAATCAATGATCTCACATATATAAGCCATTGAACTGCAATAACTATGCATTAAACATAGATCGAATAAAAGCAATTAATCTAATAATCATATATATCTTTACACATACATATACATATACAAATCAATTGATCAGCTTAAAGATTCCATTTGCACATATGTAGTCGGCAAAGGCCACGCTGCGTATAATTGATAAATGATAAAACCTTATCTTTGAATCTTGTTTAATCATAATAAATAAATATAAGTATATCATTGATATGACCACTTACAGTGTTTTACCACCTCCGAAAAGGGGCAAGGCATGAACCTTTGAGCTGGTGCCAAACATCATGGCACGGTCCACCAGCATGGATGTGAACTCGCTGTAAATGATGACCACGGCGGGCAGGGTTAGGGCCTTGATGCAGCACATTATGAACCCGAAGAAGAGCCAGGCGATCTCTCCGTACGTGGAGAATCGGAAGAGCTTCAGGAAACTGATGGGTTCCGTGGTCTCCAGACCCTCGGCCGTGGGAGTCTCCTCCTGGGACTTTTCATCGCTGGTCGTGGTGGACGCCTCATCGCGCTCCATGACGATGGATAGTCGAAACTGGCGGAATGGCAATTAATAGAGCTTTATTTTTCAATGGGCCATCGATCCGTGGTCAAGATTTCTTCACTCAAAGCGGGCACAAATTCGAACCAGACCAGACAAAAGGTTAATTCAATTAGGCAACACTTTGCGTTCGCATGCAAGTTTGTTTCTTTGGCCACATAGTTCTCATTGACCCGCGGGGTTAACGAGTAATAGAATATATATTATTGGACACATTCCGGGGCCAAAAGAAGTGCAACTTTTTGAGATACTCCTCTGCAGATTGAAATCGGTTCCTTCCATCGAAACTTTTTCGCTGGATATTTACCCTTTTTTTGACACTTTGTGAGTTATCCTTCAATTATTCACACTTGTTCTCGATCGAAGATGAATGTATTCCGCAGATTGTTACCGCTTGAGCGCCCAAGCGCAACTGACTGACCATCTTCCATGAGCATCCATTTAAATTCGCTGCGTACATATATCACACCGTTGGGGTTCAAGTTCTAATTGATCTTTCTCTTGGGGTAGGTTCGAAGAGTCTCAATTGGTCAAGCAAAGAGTGTCTGTGGAAAGTGACATAAATAACTCTTCTGCATCTCTTATACCAACAAGAATTTATATTCCAAAAACTTGTTTGTTAAGTGATTGATTTTATTTCAAAGTATAACTAAAAGAAGTTACCTCTTTATCTGTACAAATGCCACTATTGCATAGATTTCCTAGATTCACATACAGGGTATTATAATTACAGAATATAAACTTAGGCACTTAATTATCTGTACTTGTAAAGATACAAATTCTAGCTGAATAACAATCGCATATCACATACTGTGTTGGTTTACAAGTATTTACACTGCCTACACGAGATAGAGATTCTTTATACAGTTATGCAAAAGCACCGGTGGTGCGCTGGTGGTGCTCAGCTGCTGTGGTGCCATGAGGACCGAGCTGGTGGCTACATGGAGGTGGTGCAAGTTTAACAAAATGTTGCAGGTTTCGTGCGTGGGTTGTGGGTGTTACTCACCTGGATTAGTGTTGCCATCCTTGGCTACCTCGGGCGTGGGTATCCGTGGTCTGGTCTTGGCCACATTCACATTTAAGCCATTAAGCTTTGAGTCTGTAGGTGAAGAAAAAGTATTATTTTGGAATGCATACTTTTGGGGTTGTAGAATAATGAGACGTTGGTTTATATTCACGATCAAATACTAAACACCAGATTTGAAGAAAACTTGTTATATATATAAACTTTTTTCATAAAACTAAGCCTAATGAATGAAGCCTAACACCGAAAAAAAAATTGTCGTATAAACTAAACTATTGTTACATCCATTTAAGCCTACCAAAAACTTCTCAATAGATGAGTTTTAAATTAATACCCCGAAAGTTCAAAAAATGTCATCAGACTACAGTGTTATACTCTACGGTATAGAAATTAAACTAAAAAGTATAGGGGCTATATTATTTAATATTGAATTAATACTTATATTTGAATACTGTTTAATACTGTAGTTTATTTTCAAGATACACCTATTAAAACTCAACTTTCAGTATTTTTTTTGTGATTGATTTTATTTCAAAGTATAACTAAAAGAAGTTACCTCTTTATCTGTACAAATGCCACTATTGCATAGATTTCCTAGATTCACATACAGGGTATTATAATTACAGAATATAAACTTAGGCACTTAATTATCTGTACTTGTAAAGATACAAATTCTAGCTGAATAACAATCGCATATCACATACTGTGTTGGTTTACAAGTATTTACACTGCCTACACGAGATATAGATTCTTTATACAGTTATGCAAAAATTAAAGCGCTTAACTAATATGGCAAGTGCCAAAACAATAAGTCAATTTCCTATTAAATAAACCTATTATGTACAATACTCTAAAAAGTTACATTTTCTTGCTTTTACTAGAATTTTGTTGAGCTGGACTTATAAGGTATAAAATAAAGGGGTCTGATACCAGTTTTACTTTAATTACATTTTTAAAACACCAAACAATTTTTTTTAATATTTAGTTAATTTTAGTTGCGTAAAAATTCATTCCAATGAAAAACGGTATCAGACTTCCTGATTTGCTGATTGGATATAAGAAGAGACATTTGTCCTTGAACAAATCAAATTTTCCAGGCTGCTGATAATATCATTTTAGTGGTTCCGGGTGGCTCAAAGCCATTGGTTCTTAAGTCTAGTTACGTCGCTCGCTAACACACACAGTGTCACACATAGACCTCTCCGGTCTTTTGTTCCGGCTTGTGTTTCGCCAGCGTTGAGGGTGCCGAAGATCCTCCTGCTCCCGTTTCCTGAACTCCGCTCCTCTGGGGCATTGGCATCGTGGCTGAGGAGTCCATCGCATCCGCGGGTCGACCCGTAGATCTTACTGAGGATCGCTGCTGCGGATCCTGCAGATTTAGGCTCAAGTTGAAGCTGTTGGTCCGCGAAATGTTTGCGTTCCCGTTGAGGGGCTTAACGGAGAGCAGGGCCGTGGTGGTGATCCCACCATTTCCATTGCTTGACCCACTGTTGCTGTAACCATCCTGGACATCGGTGCCGGTCAGCTCGACAATCGAGAGTGCCGATGGCGATCTCTGAATGGACAGGGACACCGGTATTGTGGTGATCACATCGTTGGGATCGTAGCCACTGGCTGACGTGGTTATTGTGGGCAACTGGGCGTTGGCCGTAATAGGCAGGATGCTCAGTGTCCCGGTGGGCAATGTTTCGCCTCCACTACTGGTCACGCTGAAGGGGAACGACAGGGTTGTGATGTTCGTGGCAGCGGGAATATCTGGAAATTGGGTCACACAAATAATATTTTAGTACACTTAATTATTTCTAGATATTTACTAGCTTTGCTTTAGATGGTTTTGCACAATAAGAGTCATATATAGAAAGCTCTTATGTAGTTAAAAAAACATTTGTATGGCCAAAAATCTAAATCTCTATAGATCAGATCATTTAAGTAAGATGTACGCTTTATTAATTCATATTATAATATAATTTGATTTTATCTACCAAATTTTAGGGTTAAAGTGTTTTGGATCAAAACATTTTATAAGTTCTGGATAAAAAAATGTTTATTTTTCATTAATTTGTTATGTTATTAATATGATTTGTATAATTTTGTTAATAAGATTATATATGGGTCATACATGTTTACTTTATCAAGACTTAAATAACGTTAGAGTTTCAAGTATTCTATAACCATAAAGAATCAATCATTTTTATTGTAATTATATTTTTACTTACTGCTCGCTGCGAATCCCTCCTTCATGCTGGCTGCCAGGGCGGCGGTGGCGGGATGTCCTGGAATCAGAGTGTTATTGGACGATGAGCTATCCATCTCTTTGATGGGCGAGAGCAGCAGCGTGCCCAGCACCTGGCCGCTCTCCTGGTGCAGAAGGGGGTCGGGTGCGTAGGAGGAGGGGTACATGCCCGGTGGTGCGCTGGTGGTGCTCAGCTGCTGTGGTGCCATGAGGACCGAGCTGGTGGCTACATGGAGGTGGTGCAATTTTAACAAAATGTTGCAGGTTTCGTGCGTGGGTTGTGGGTGTTACTCACCTGGATTAGTGTTGCCATCCTTGGCTACCTCGGGCGTGGGTATCCGTGGTCTGGTCTTGGCCACATTCACATTTAAGCCATTAAGCTTTGAGTCTGTAGGTGAAGAAAAAGTATTATTTTGGAATGCATACTTTTGGGGTTGTAGAATAATGAGACGTTGGTTTATATTCACGATCAAATACTAAACACCAGATTTGAAGAAAACTTGTTATATATATAAACTTTTTTCATAAAACTAAGCCTAATGAATGAAGCCTAACACCGAAAAAAAAAATTGTCGTATAAACTAAACTATTGTTACATCCATTTAAGCCTACCAAAAACTTCTCAATAGATGAGTTTTAAATTAATACCCCGAAAGTTCAAAAAATGTCATCAGACTACAGTGTTATACTCTACTTTATAGAAATTAAACTAAAAAGTATAGGGGCTATATTATTTAATATTGAATTAATACTTATATTTGAATACTGTTTAATACTGTAGTTTATTTTCAAGATACACCTATTAAAACTCAACTTTCAATATTTTTATCAATTATTATCAATTTTTCTTGGATGAATAATTAAAATAAGAAAATTTGTTTAAAATTTTTTGTTTTTAGATTTGTTTGCTTTAATGCATACTCACTTTGCTTGATAAGTTGTCGTTGTGCTCGGAGCGACTTGCGATGCACAAACTTCCCATAGAGACTCGATTTACTTGGTTGCGATCCCGCCTGTTGTTGCTGATGCGCCTGCTGCAGTTGCTGCTGCTGCAAGATGGTCAGTGGCAAGCCGGACTCGGGACTAGAGTACACGGAATTGAGGCGATTGCGGTTGAAGGGCATTCCGCCGGAGGAGTAGGCTGTCGACTGGCTCCTCATCGAACCCATGCGTGATAGCTGCCTGACCAGCCAGTTATTCTTCCGCCTTTCCACCATCGGGGTGTCCACGCTCTCCTATTGTTGGTCAAATATATTGTTAAAAAGTTTTCTCTCGGTTACTAAAAACTCTGTTATATTTATAGATTTACAGGCATAAATATTAAAGCAAACTTTTCTCTTAAGGGTTGAGCAGTAAAACAGTAGCTCTCAGTGGCAATCAATCTGAATTTTAAGTGTATTTCTTTATTTAGTGCTTGCTTTAGAGTAATTTATAGTTTTCCCTTTTTAGAAGATTGGGTTTGTGATTTAAGAGCAACAAACCTTTAAGTGAGTCATTAAAATGTAAACTAAATATGTTGCCAATGATTTGGAAATAATTCTTAATCTTTTTTAAACGAGTTTTGAATTTATTATTTGTTGGCTTTATAAATATGGACATATATAAGTATCTGAAATTAGTATTTGTACCCATACTGAGCCAACGATTTGTTAATGATCTAGATACTCACGTAATCCGCATAGACATCGTCGCTGAGCATTCGTTTTCCGCCTCCCGGCATTATGTTGGCGTACATGGCGTCCTCCTTCTTGACCTTGTACTTCTCGGCGGAGCCCTTGGGCTCGTCCTTCCGGTAATGTTCCGAGGCCACCGTGTAGGGCAGATCCTTGGGCACGACGCACTCCCAGTATTGATCCCGCAGCAACTCGGGGTGCTCCTCGTGCATCTCGTCGACGATCATGTAGGCAGCCTAAAAGCGAGTTTTTCAAAAGTAGATCAGTCGAGGGCTCTTCAAAATCGAGACGTGTTCGCCATTTGCGATTTTCGAGCTATTTCGAGGAGGCAGTAAACACAATTACGTCACAACAATCAAACCGTGGCTACTGTCCCACATCGAAACAAAAGAAAAAGTGAAATTGTTTACAAGTTTTTAATTATTCCATAACAAAAACCAGTGCACATCCCACAACAGAAAAATTGAAAATAATAAAGAAAAAAAATACAGAAACAATAATAATAATAATAAGAAAAAGTATAAAAAATACTCATTTGCTTAATCATTTAGCCGCGATCTGCTTTCAATTTGCCATTTACGAGCGACTGCGGCAAGAGTCACGTCTGGTCGTGTGGAGTGCAGTGGAAATGGGCCGCTAAACCTGGCAGAGGTGTTGGCATTAACCCCCTGCTGATAGCCGTGCTAAAAGTGGTCATTTGTGTGCTCGACCTCTTGAGATGCATTTCCGAAATCGAGCAAACCCAGCAATGACCATAAAAACACACACGAAAACAGTCAATGATAAAGCTCTACAAAAGAGGTTTCAATGTTTTCAGTTCGTATTTTTTCTCATTTTTTGAACAAAAACCTGTTTTCAATTTACTTTTGCTGCTGCTGCTAACTTTTGTAAATAATTGCAAGCAACGGCAGGCCCCAAACACAGATACGAACATACACACTTCACACATGCAAAACGAGCGCCTAACACACAGCCACATCGAGCTCCGAAGCCCAAGTCCAAAACTTCAATCAGCATCAGCAGCCAAAGGAATATAGTCGAATTTAGATGCCCTATATCAAGAACGATTTCTGGATTTTACCAGAAGTATTTTATTTTTCAATCTTAAGACTTGCTTCCACAGGGATACTATAAAAGTTTTTACATAATTGATTTATCAATATTTGATTGATTTATTTATATATTCGAATGAATTTGTAATTTTTTTTGTCGTGATATTATCAACACTTTTAAGAAGCTATTCGAATGTTCAATACAGAAGGTCATTGCGTATTATATTTTGCTTATGGTTCCAAGAATTATATTTTCAAATACTATTATTTAATTTAATTCAGGGGAATGTACAGTTCGTTTTAATGAAAAAATGCTTAGCCCTTGAGTGTTTGTTTGGCTAAGGAGAGAATGCCTGTTATTTTTAGCACGTGGCAGACGAACATGTTCTTTGCCTTTCAGCAGCAATCCAAGAAGTGGCTAACTTAAGCGATTATCGTTCAAGAGCGAAAACATTTTTACTTAGTTAGCATGCTAACCCAATAAGCGAAATCAGATTATAGCAGTCATAATACTTGGAATCTTATGAAACTATAATTATGGACATACCCCCTGACCAGATTCGTATAAGTAATGTATCTTGCGGATGTGTGTTGCTCAAGGTTTGAGTTAAACG
Source organism: Drosophila gunungcola (assembly GCF_025200985.1). Taxonomy (NCBI): domain Eukaryota; kingdom Metazoa; phylum Arthropoda; class Insecta; order Diptera; family Drosophilidae; genus Drosophila; species Drosophila gunungcola. The sequence goes on from NW_026453179.1 coordinate 4,329,159, forward strand.
CTGGTAAGTTCAATTTTGAAGTATTTCGAATCCAAGAACATCTGCTCCGAGCATTGTTCTTAATTAAATTTAAAAATCTTTGAATTTATCTACATCGTGCTAAATGAAATTAATTGGGAGTTAGACAGGTTTTTTGTGAATTTCAGAGGGGGGAATTTTGTTCGCATCTCTAACGAAATATTATTGTTTTATGGCTGTTTTCACCGCAGTAATTATTGCCACTGTTTATTAAAAACGTTTAACAGATGGATGGAGTAAAGACAATATGCCACATCGGATTACCTAAAGACGGTGCGAATTATTTGCACCTGTGACTCACCTTGATGTGCCGGTCAATCAGCCAGTTGAGCTCGATATCGTCGTCATCTTCGCCAAAGGGATTGATTAGCACCTCGGCCACTTTCAGCCAGCCCACGTAGAAAACAAACTGCAAAGATTAATTGAAGACGATTGGATCAAATAATTGCACCATAAAAAAACCACAAATTTTTGCCTAACTTGGAAATATTTTAAAGGCACGTCAGCCAGGGAAAGGTTTGCAATACCATTCACTTTTTGTGGCTTCAAATAATACGGTATGGGCATTAACAGTTAATAATGATAGCAAAACACTTGTCGCAGATTTAAATCGCTGAAAAAAACACAAACCAGACTAGAGCCCGGTATAATGCCAAGTTATTACGCGGAACGTGACCGCGAATCGTTTACATAAGGCACTTGAAATCTGTCCCCAGCGGAAAACCGCAGAAACCAAAACGGAAAACACCAAACACAACTGTTGTAACTGGCCATATCATGATATAGTCAATATATAGTATAATATATATATAGAGCATCTGTGCGGCATATCGCTAACAAGGTATAGCCATTACATTCGACCACTCAGTTCGGCGAAAAACAGCAAAAACAATTGCGAGCAACACAAAAACCGCAACAAGTTTTTAAACATTTACAAAACACCGAGACGTGCAAATTTGACTTTGATTTATGGTAAATAAGGCGGAACGTGCAAATTAAGATAACTTCTAAGCCGCAATAAATTGAGCAAGAAAACTATAATTTAATTATACGATTAAATGATTTACCTGCAACACCGTAAAGAGGGGAAAGTACAGATCGGGATCTTCGCGTCCGTTTCTATCCAAGACATTGGGCAACATTTGACGGCCCAAAAGGGCAGCTATGAAATAGGTATACAGCACCAGGGTAACCACCTAAAAATTTTGATTTAAAGGTTTTTTTAAGAAAAGGTTATGTAAAATCAAATTGCCAATTTCAAAATTGTTTAAAATGTTTTAAATATTCAAAGAAATTCCATTTTATATGTAAAATGTTAGCGAAGAGTACTTTAACATTCTTTTCCAAAAAAAAAGTTTTGAAAAAGAGACAGTATATTAAGACCCTTTTTTTGTAAAACTCACCTGAGTGTAGACCAGAGGAACACAGACCGTATCGTAGCCAATAAGACCACCCAAACGTCTACGTATATCTGAGAGTTCCACCAAAATGGTTTGCACAATATGATCCGAGGCAATCAGCCCATCCTTCCTGGCTCGATTGATAATGTTGGTGGCCCAAACCAAAGGCATCCAGTACTTGGACATGGGACTCTTCTGATTCAGGGCCTCGAAGATTTTCATCTCGGACTCGTGCATCAGGCCTGCATCCACAAGATGTTGGGTGGTGGGAAAGCGACGTTTCACCCGGAGGGAAATTCGCTGCAGGGTGATCACATAGGCTAGGACCATATAGCGCATGATATTACGACGCATTAGGCGACCCGTTTCGTTCTGTTTATTTAGGTATTCAAAATGGTTTAAACGAGTTCGTTGGGTTAAGTCTTTATAAATATTTTCTTACATTTACGCCGCCATTTGAGTTGGGAATAGCTGCACTTATAAACAGGGCCAACGTATCTGGCCAGGGCAAAAGACGATACTGCTCCCACCAGCGTTTCACCACCAAATTTACATAGAAGCCCAGCACAAAGGACATGGGTATACTTTCACTCTGCTGCCCAAAGTATAGGCGAATTTTCTTAAAAATTCTGTCAAGATACGAAGACTTTTATATCAAAGTAACTGAGGAGAAAAGCTTTTAATACTTACGCCTGCTGACTTTCTGTCAGACCAAATCTGTAGATAACATTTATGGTATAGTATAAACAAAGATACGCAATTAGTTCGCGCCAGATCAATTTGTAAACACTGCCGCGCCATCTATTTAAAGGGGAAGGGATTTTAATTAGTTAACTTAAAGTAGTCAAAGAATTTATGGCTTAGCCAACATTGAGCTGTAACTAACTGGTTTTGTTTCATTGGAAATAATTTCCTCATTCAGACATTTAATCATGTCCACCTCTTGTCTGATCATTGTATTTCTGATTTTTTTGAGCTTAATAGGTTGCCACAGTTCCGTAAGATTTTTTTATGGGGGTATTTCAATCTTGCATGTCAGTTCCAATGAATTCTAATGTCCCAAAAGTGTGATTTGATACATTATAAAAAATGTATGTATAATGATTGGCATAACCGCTTTAAAACTGGTACTATTCAGGCGGGGTCTTTGTTCTGTTTGTTTTGATCAAGGTTTCGCTTGCCTTCTTCTTTTCAAAATTTGGGTTGGGGTGGCGTTAACCTTTGTTCAAGATTATTAGTCCCAAGTAACTATTGCTATTGGAACGCAATAACTTTTTTTACATTTTCTAAGTCATAAAAGTGGCTTGCAAAAGGTTCCAATTAGTGAATCCATTACAAAATGTATGCCTTATCAACTGAGCTTTTGGAGCTGCGGTGTTATAGCTACCAATTTTTCTTCTCTCTGTTTTGAATGGCAAAAACTGGAACTGTGCAACAGTAACTGGAACTGGAATTGCTGTTCTAACTGCCCAGTTACGAGTGACTGCACTTGGGAAACAATTAAAGCGAATTGGGGTTAAAATTAAACACACTCCAAAAACAAAATAATATGAAACCATATGTTGCCTGGAAGAGCTGTCAAAATATGGAGTCTGAATAGAGAAGTTCAGAGTATTGGATGTTAATTGCGTTGGTAAACACTCGAACAGGTGAATGAGTAATGCGGAAAAATCCCCGGAATCGGTACCTCTCGGGTGGTGACCCAGATAGTCTAGAGCCCAGAGTATACTGAGATGAACTCTCTTTAAGTTTCATGATATTTCATCTTGCTAACTTTGAAATAAAATAGGTATTTATTTACTTTATAAAATCAAAAATTCCTTTTATTTATTTAAGAAAGTTAATATATTTATAAAAATAATTTATAAGATTTTTTTTTTATTAATATTCTGAACGATTTGTTTTTTTTTGCAACTTTAAATTATTAGAAATATTATTTAATTACAAAAAATTAATTCTTCTGCTTTTGAATTTTAAAGGGCTAATAATATATATTTTTTATAGATATTACTCACTTCCAGAGGATCTTCCAGAAGCAGCCGAAGCTGCTTCCATTTGGCACTTCCCCCGCATACGAGACGGTCATTGTTTGCAGAGGTCCCTTCCTTTTGACTTAGTTATTTTTTTGCTGATCTTGTTTTTGTTTACTTAATCACAAACAATTGGTTTTTATTGTTGTTTTGGCCGGCGCTAGGCCGCTGCCAATATGGAGAAGGCCAAATTGTAGTGTCTGTTTGATTTCGTACGCGAATTTTGTTATTTGTTTTTGTTGCCGCGTCATTGAAAGCAGCGTCGCCGTCGGCTGCTTTCCCTCTCTCTCTCACACCCCCGCCGCTCAGGCTGCGACTCTCTCTCTTTCTCGCTCTCTCCAAACCTGTGGTTTTTAAGCTTCTCCTAAAAAATAACAAAAATAAATACAGTGGTACTTAAAATAAAATAAAATAATCAAAATAATTTCAAAATATTATTTCAGCATTTCTTATTTTAAAAATTTACAAATCAAAATTAAAAAGCAATTTTTTTTTCTAGTAAATTTCATAGGAAATATTGATTTAAAATTCTATTTCTTGTAGCTTGACTGTATTCCTAACAATGGAAGACAGGAGGTGGGCGGTCACATGCGCCTGGTTAAAATGTAAAGAGCAATACACATGCAATCCATGCAAATAATACTGGAGGGCTAAAAAGCTCAGCTTAAATTCCGGCACGTATCGAACAGTTTTTCTGTGGTGTTTCTGTTGTTGCTGCTGTTTTCCATTTTGTTGATTTGTATTTATTGTAAATTTAATGGGCTATGCACTTTCAATTTGGGTGAAATGCTGTGTTTTAAGCTGAGAACCGAGTTATAGCCATACGTGAATTTGTCACTACGTCAAAATACCCATATATCATGTACACTTTATATAGTTATATTTTGTTTCACTTCACTTTATTACTATTACCTTGTACACACAATTATTATGGGTTCCCTTTTTGGCCTTTTGTATACTTTTTTTTTTAGTACTTAACATCATTTTGTGGCCAGGATTTCCCCAAAAGTGTAGACTCTCCTCAATGGCAAGGTATCTTAACAGCTTTTTTTCGGGATTTTTTTTTCATAAGAAAACCTTGGGTTGGGCAAAAATTGGCCAGTTTCTCTGATTTTTTTCGGGTGCTTAATTTGCGCCGTCAGCGCCACGAGTCTTTATCGTTTCCCGTTTTCTGTTGATTCGGGTCTTGATTAATTCCGTTTATGTTGCTTTTCTCCGACGCGATTTTGATTAATCGAACGATTGAAGATCACAGATTTTTCAAAAAGTGTTTTCAACTTGGGCCTGTAAAAGCGAATATTTCAAACCTGTTGTATTTGCTTCTTATCGCTAGTCGAAGCTGCAAATATTTGCATAAGCTACAACCAGGCAGGGCAACAGAACGGGTTCTATATGGGGCTTAGAGTTATACAGATTCCAGGCACGGGGAACTCCGGCAATTTTCACTTTAGCGCGTTAATTTCGTTTACAAACATAGCAGGTGATCTTCAGGAATGTAAGAGCCAACCGGTTGTGAGCAGGGGTCTAGGCCAAGTTAAGTCACGATGGCGTTTGATTACACGGCTAGAGAAACCACCCACTGCCACTGGTTTCCCAAGAACTTTCCTATTGTTTAGCAGTTGAGAAACAATTAAAGATAGTCGTGATTCCCAGATTAGTTATTTATACTGGCTGACGGCTAAAAAGTTTCGTAATCTACATGTTCTTTGGAGACAAATAGTAGTCATTGACCTGCCTGGAGATTTAATCTCATCTGTCCACTCTTGGGGTAATATATTTTGAGAACAAACAACCTGTCAGTCAGTGCTTAAGATATGAGAGGTTACAGCTTCTTGAAAAACACACTGCGTATACGCGATATGGAGGGAAGAGCCGACTTTGATTGGTGACGAATTTGGCTGGAATAAATTTCACTTTCTTCTGACGTATTTGCCCCGCAATTTGTTTACCAAATGAGTCAAAGCAATGGCTCTTTAATTCGCCTATCACTTGCACTTTTTCCATTCACTGATTCGTTCCCAGAATTAACCACTGGAGTGGGTGGGAGTTTTCGGGCCTCATTAGCACACAATAAAGCAGATAGATCTAGGCATGAATCCGATTTCTGTTAGCATTGTTAGCGTTCTCCATAAACTCGTTAAGTATTATTGAAACGATTTAAACAGCACTTTTGAAAAAAATTAACGTGTTTGTTAAAGTAGAAGGCTTTAAAGATATATAGAACTGTTCATTAATTTACATTGATTTATTGCTGGCACTCATATGACCGTTCAAAACTTTAATTTATTCGCTAATATATCAAATACATTCAATTTATCATTCGTGTGTGGATTACACAACCAAGCATCATCAATTACTTCTTTACTCCGCTATTTTTAGTAGTTTCTGTTTATATATACATGTATATATCTTTCTAATTGTTCTTCACTCATTAAGCATGTTCAATTGAAAAATTGCATCCGAGTTTGGCGTGGCCGTTTTTATAGTCAATAGAATGCCCACTGAACACCTAAGCGAATCGGGCAAAAAAAAAACATAAATAAAAGTAAACTTGACCAGTTGGGAGCTTGGTTTACGAAGCCGCTTAGGCCATTTAAAGCTGGAGACACGCGCTGGCGTACGACGCGTTTACAATTACAGATACACAGATACAGATCGGATACTCAACAAAGTGGATACGTGTATCTAATGGAGGGAGCTGGTCACCCAGATCATATAGAAAATTCATTCTGTATCTTTTTGTAGTGCGGGTAATAGTCCCTTCGCTTTCATTACATTAAAAACATTTATTTAATGTTTACACAGAAAACAGCAGCAGCAGAAAAAACTACAAAAGAAAAGAGTCTGTTTTTTGTATACAATTTTTAGTCGTTTTGTGTAATGTTCGAGTGCTGGCTTCAATGGGGTTCCGCACGATCAACTGGCGAGTGTTCAGCTCAGCTCAGCTCAGTGAATTTTGCTCCACGTACCGACAGCACGACGACGGGTTTATCGCTGGACACTTCAAGCTCGAGCTGCAACTGCGATTGCGATGCCGACCGCCGAGCAACCGTACCGTTCGACAAACTCAACCAAACTGCGCTCCAGAGTTGGCTGCGAGCGGCTCTTAACTCACTTTTTCCAGCCAGCACGAAAAAAGTTTAGTTGGCAACAGGTATACGAGGCTACAGCGAGCGGATCCCACAAAATACCGCCATATACACGTATTGGTGACGACAGGGAAGTAGATGGGGGCTAGGAGGGGTTTTACAACGCAACCCAGAGTTTTAAAATTTGCATGTTTACATAGAAGCCAAAAAATTGTGGCAATGGCCAACCAATTTGATTTGATGTGGTGAATTTTTAAAGTAGTTTTAAAAAAGATATTAGAATTCAATTTTCGATTAAATCTTTTAGTTTGGTTTGAGATGTTAATAAGAGCTTAGGGTCTTGGATTTAAGGTATCCTTTTTTACTAAGCCCCTGAAATAAGAGACTCTCCCCGGGTTCTCTTTACTTAACTCCCTCTCTTGCAGCTGTGAGAGTCGGTTTCGATGAGGTTAATCAGCTGTTTTCATTTTGGGCTTGAGCCAAAGACCAGGAAAAGTAAAGAGAAAATTAAATAAATGCGAAGAGCTGATTCCTCTGCGTTGCAATATAAACAATAACTAACTGAAAAGAATTTTAAGACACCATTTATAAACTCAAAGTTTTAAATTAGCAAATAAACGGTTACTAAGAATTGGCATTTATTGAAAAATAAAAAAAAAATCGGCAACTTAACGCTTTAGTTCCACGAAATGAACTAAATATATGTATCTGGCAACGCTGCTGTTGATTAATTGAAGCCCAAGTGAAGCATACTTCTAGGCATTCAATATAAAGAAAACTAATAATAATTGTTAACTTACTAAAACATACTTTAATAACTTATCTAACTGACTAAAAAACAATTAAAGATCTTACAGGTTTGTTTAAGACTTAGGATGACTTCTTGACAGTGGATTTTTCAGGACTTCTCGCCTTATAACGGAGTCCATGTTCCATGTAGGTAAATGGTGGATTGGGCTGGGTCAAACAAAAGTACAGACCCTTGGCACTAGCTGGATAGATAAGACCCATGTTGATGGTGTTTTGGAAATTGCAGTCTCCCTGGCGGAATTTCGCCCAACTCTCGCATTTGGTGGCTGGGATCATCACACCCTCGATGAGAGCCTATAAGTTGAACTGAAATTAAATAAAACTATTTTGATAAATATATAAAACCTTACCTCCATGAACAAAACAAAGGGATACATGTGACTGCAGATCTTGGAATCGCAGCCCGGCTGAAGTTTCCTTCTTGGGAAGTAGCCAATGCCATTGGGGTAGATATCAATGTGACCCAGAGGAACCCTTACCCCAAAAACATCACCCTCGCCGTGCAGCACTATCACCCTCGCAGCCACACTTTGTTTCACCAAGATATCGGTGGTGCGGCACATTGTGGCAGGATCGATGGCTATCAGTTGACCCACCAATTGTTTGTTTTCCCTGGCAAATAGTTGCGCTCCCAAAGCGGCTATATTCGCACCCACCGAGTGTCCTGCCAAAGTTATATCCTGCACGGAAATGCCCGCATCCGTTAGCGCCCTCAGTAGTTTATAAACGAAATAACCATCAACGGAGAGATGATGACGCACTGCATAGTACAATTGAGCCACATCCTTGGCGAAATCCACCACTATGACATTGAGATCCCTCCTGCTATTCTGCAGTAGAGTCAAGTGCTCCTGGACACTGAAATAACTGTCGGCCGTATGGAAGGCATTCACATAAATGAGGGTCTTTCGCTCCGGGTTGATGTCGAAGTCTTTGATTTGTGATATCGACTTGATGGGCAGCTCCACACTCTGGTTGGTAATGGTCATGACATGGATTCGGGCATCGCTGGGATTAATGCCCTGAAAGAGGGACATCACACCCTCATCCACGGGGGCATCACCTGTCCGCGATATCGTTATAAGATCGTTTTGGCTATTGGGTTTTTTTTTTTTTTCACACTTACAGAAGGCGCGCCATCCCCGATTCAGTTGCTCAGTTAGCAGTTTTAAATTTTGTCTTTGGACACTGTCAATATTTAGGGGCTTTTTATCCTCATCCTTAACCTCCACTGCCAGAGATTGACAGATCAGGCAGATTGCTGCGATCATCTGGGCTGTGCTCTTCTGCATGGTGAATTCTGCTCTCATGACTGCAGACCAACAGCTGGGCTCTTTTATAGCCAGGTCTTATCTTGGCCAAAAGACTCGCCAAGCGAGACTCTCTTATCTGGTAGTTGGTTTTCGATTTCGGTTTATTTTTTAGCTGGTTGCAGCACGTCTGTTAACGAGGGTTCTGTCTGGTCGTTGTCTGCGGTTCCGCCCCAAAATCTTCAGCCCCAAAAGTAAGTAATAGTGCCAGATAAGTCTTTGCTGATTGAGTATCACCCCAAAACCGACCGTGCCTCAATATGAAAATTCTTGCCACAGTTTCCATTACATCACTCTATTCACTTTTTTTTTTCCCCTCAATTGATTAAGCCTGTAATCTGTTGTTTTGGTGGGTGCTCGATGACAACTAGGTGCTAAATCTTTATTCATTAAAATGTATATTTTGACTAAATGAATTTCGTTTAGTTTGCTTATTTTTTTTTGAGTATAGTTAGGGCTGTAAATTTGACTAGAATTCATCTTAGTTGACAAGCGATTCACAATTACAAATTTACGCTAATGAGGTAGCGGCGGTTGTTGTCTGACTCTGATTCTTTCCAAATGGAATTTATCGAGAGTGGCCTTAAAATTAGGTTCCTTAAGTGGTAGACTGTGTTTAAGAGAGCGTCGCTAGTCCAGGCCAAAAAATCATAAAAAATTAACCTAAAATCCAATGAAGAACCCAAGATGAACCAAATAACAAGAGCGTTACGGGTTTAACTTAAATTTTAAACAGTTTATTCGTGTGGGCACACAAAAACTAATGCATAAAAATAATAAATAAATTGAGAGGTGTACTAAAAATAAACATTGGTAGTCAGAAATACTTGATGCTCTGTCCGAGGCATCTCTTCACTGGCTTCTGTTCCCCCGCGGCTTTTAATTGGACTAAAATTAGCATTCCGCTCTGTTTGTGTTGTGTTTGTGGCTTGTGAATGAATTTGTTGATAGTTGGGTTGGTTTCGCTTAGAACTGGAGACCGGCCTGGACATCGGACATGATGTTGGCAGACTTCTGCAGCTGCTCCACTTCGGTGGGGGTCAGGATCTGCTTAACCACAGATGTCACACCGTTGGCATTCAGAACGCAGGGTAGCGACAAGAACACATCCTTATCGATGCCGTGTTCGCCCTGTTAAATAGGAAATTAAATATTAAAAAAATATAGCAATACCCATAAATAATATTTTATGATAGCTGATAACAAGTTGGTTGGGAACTTACCAAAACGGAGGTGGAGACGGCGGCCACACTGCTCGTGTTGCGCAAGATGGCCGAAGCCAGGGAGGCGGTACTCAGGCCAATGGCCCAGGAGGTGTATCCCTTTAGCTTGATAACCTCGTAGGCGGAGTCCACCACCTGCTTGTGCAGCTCGTTCCACTTCTCTGGATCCTCGCCGGTGCCTAGAATGGGGTTCAGCTCACGCAGCCGCACGCCGGCAATGTTGACTCCGGACCAAACGGGCACGGAGCTGTCGCCGTGCTCGCCGATAATCCAGCCGTGGCAGGAGGTGGGTGCCACGCCCAGGCGCTGCGACATCAGGAAGCGGAAGCGGGACGAGTCCAGGTTGGTGCCGCTGCCGATCACACGGTTCTTGGGCAGACCGGACAGCTTCCAGGCCACGTAGGTCATGATGTCCACGGGGTTGGACACCATCAGCAAGATGGTATCGGGACTGTTCTGTGGGTGGAATAAACTCATTAGTTGTAGTTCCCTGAACATCTTTAAGCTGGACAAAACACCACAGAGATATATGGTTAAAAAGTCTTTAAATTTTTAAAGTTGAAAAATATATAGTTGATTTTAATTATAATTATTAGATTTATGGTTGAGAATTCTGTTCTTTAAATGAATTAAGTCCGGATATATAGGATGATTTCAAAAATCAATATTAGTTTTAATTAAATAACAAAAAGTCTGGAAACTTAAGAAATAAAAGTTTCTGCACATGCTAAACTCATTTTATTCAAAAAAGTTTATGACCCAACTTGAAAACAAACTTATGTAGCTGTGGTTTAATATATAATCAAAAACAGCTTTCAGCCGTTTAGGTTGTAAATTAAAAAAAAAGTTAAGTGTGGGGAATGAAACAAAAAAATTAACACGTTTACATGTTATTTAATTACATTTTTAACAAACTAAGTTTACCTAAGAAGCAATTTTAAATTAATTCGATAAACACTTGTTAAATATTAATCACAGGTGTTACAGAACTGTTAAGTTTTTAAACAGAATTAGTTAACCTATAAGTTATTTCAAATTAATTTGTGAATCAAATGTTCTTAAAACTTTGTTTGTTTTCTAGTTCATCAGAAATAATAAAAAGGTTTTTAAAACCGACGATTTCAGAATCTCTGTTCTGTAATTTTAAATGCCATTTTATAGATCTCAACTTACCTCCACCAGCTTGGGGATGATGTTCTTGAGGATGTCGGTGTTGCGCTGCACGAGGGACAGACGGGACTCGCCCTCCTTTTGGCGAACTCCAGCGGTCACGATGCACAGACGCGAGTTGGCCGAGGCGGCGAAATCGGTGCTGGCCGTGATCTGGGGGTTCTTCAGGAAGTTGGAGCCGTGCTGCAGATCCATCAGCTCGCCCTGCAGTTTGTCGCTGCAGACATCGATGAGGCACACCTCCTTGGACACGTTCTGGGCCAGGATGCTGAAGGCGCTGGCCATGCCGACCTGGCCGATGCCGACCACCGTGACCTTGTGCCCGGAGCTGGGCAGCACCTCGGCAACTTGGGCCAACAGACTGTCCTTAATGGCGGCCATTGCTGAGGGAGGTAAGAAAGCAAGCCCTTTAAATATCTTGTTAGGAAATCAAAAAACTCCCCCAGGGAGATTGTCTATTTGGTGGTTGTTACCCATCACGTGCCTATGATTTAGTTAAAACATTCACAATTTTTTGGGGAAACTCTTTTCCCCACACAGACACACACATACTGCTTAGTTGGCGTTCTTTAACCTTCACGAAGGTCGTATTAATGAGAAAAAAGCGACATCGCCACAACACGCAACCGGACCGAGCCGAAAACATTGCCGAAAAAATTAAATTATGATTTTTTTGCTCTTTTATATAGCAATTCATAGAGCCAACATGTGATGGTATTGGGGCACATGACACTGCCAGTCAATTAGAGTCTTCTTCATTTAATGTTGATAATATCATATTAGCCACAAATGGAATTTTTATCAGTGTACCAATGCTAAACGTTTCGAAATTAATCCCCCGATTCAGCATTAATCGTTTTATTTCTGATAAGGCCAACAGTCAGAGGTACTTCTTTGAAAGTTGACCATTTTTTATCTTATCAGTTGAGTGAACCATTAAAGCAATTTTTCCAATCAAATTATTGGCTGTTTCTGATGATTAATATTTAGACTGTAAATTACGCTTTTTATATATGTACCATAAATCGGTTTTTTCACCATGACGTATGATTGGCCTTATCACCTACAGCAAGAGTTTGGGGGGCCAAAGTTGAGCTTGTTGCTAATGTTTGCAATATAGATGGCAGATTAGATTGCTTGAGATTATAAGTGCATATTGAAACACTAATCAGTGAGAAAATATTTATATAAACATGTGGCACGTTTTTAATTAGAATCTGCTTTAGGTTGAGTGTTTTCCTGGCTTGAATTAAATTACGAGAGTGCGGTTATGAGTTCTAAAGAATTTGGGCTGGGTACAAAAAAACCCAAGAGTTCCAATGAGTTCCGCACCGCTAAGTGTGAGGTACGAAAAGTGAGGGAAATGTCACAGATATATAAAAACTAGATAATGATTTATGGCTCAGCGATCTTGGTTTATTTTTATTGGGAACTCATAGTGTTGCAATATTAGTATTGCAAAAATAAGCCATATTGTTTTCAGACAAAGTGTTTTTTGTTTTATCATGGTTGGCTATATATATATATATATGTATAAATGGTGCAGTAACTAATAGATTGATTTCTTTAGAAACTAGTAAATCAATTTCACAATATATATTCTTATACGGATTTATTATGGTTTATTTTATTTAAAATTTCCTTTTTATTAAAAAAAATCAGGTATTTAGATAGGTTTAAAATTATTTGCCACTTTTCTTTCAGTATGTAAATATAACTTAATTCTGTTCAAAATTAACACATATTTGGGTCAGAATTTTTGACTTTAATATGTATATTTTCCACCCCACTTGTTGCAAGCTGCTAAAACTTGCCTCATAATTGGACCTACGAATGACCTTCTCTCAAAGTCAAATGCGGTTGTTCCACTTTATTGGGTGGCCGACGTCACCCCGTCAAAATCTGGGAAAACAGCTGTTCACGACACGGCGCATGCTCTCAATGAAAACGAAAGTGAAAGCCAATTGTACGCCCAATTGTCAACCCCTCCCTCTTTCGGAAAACCCCGGAAAAACCGCCCATCCCACTAACGGTACTAGTGCGGAAGGCCAAGGGCGAGGTTTGAATTCGGATTCGGTTTTCGGAAAGAACGTGCACTTGTCCCTCAAAAGTTGAATGCACTTTGATGAGGCCGGAAGTTAGCCCGGAAGTTAGTTAGTTAAATACTACTAAAATCTAGAATCTCCTCGACAGTCACTTAAACTATTTTTCTAGGTGCATAATAGTTTCTGTTGCTTACTTTTGGTTTGGTTTTGATTTAAATTCACTTTTTTTCACTGGATTATTTTGGGCGCCTCTGCCTTTTGAGGTCGTCGACGTTCCGTTCACTTTGCGCGTTCGTTGCGAACTGTTTGCACTTCAAACGGACTGCTTTGGAATTTAGCTGCCGCCGCTGGATTTTGTAGCCTCCGCAGCCGTTTTTTCTCTCAATTTCTTTCTCGCTCTTTCCTCCTCCGACAGTACACTAAAAAAAAGATGCCTGTTTTTTAAAATTTTCAGGACCTTAGAAAATATATATTAAGTTGAAGAACATCTTCATTTTAAAATGAATTCTTAAACAAGAAAGTATTGTACCAATAAACAAAGCTTTAGAATGTGTCATACATTAAATACTATAAAAATATAAAAAATATATAAAAAAAAATAAAAAAAAAAATATGTAGTTTTGTATCATTGCATAAACTAACATACCTATTCAATTAAAGAAATGTAAGTTGAATTAAGCCTTTATTTAATGCTTAAATATTTTAAATATTAAATTTGTTTTATAAAACTACATAAAAAATTAATAGAATTATTGTTAATTTTTTTAATAATTATCTTTTTGTGTAAGTCTACAAAAATTCGTATAAATGATCTTTAAAATGTAGTTTAAAACTTACATATGCCGAAGGTGTCCATCTCTTTCCACCAAATTGTAACCGATTTTGGTTATTGTGAACGCTTTTACGGATATCATGGAAATTATAAAAATGTTAATTTAATTTGTTTATTCATTTTTTCAGTGTAGGCAGCTGTTTTGCCGCCTCTGCCGGCGTAGCGCCAGCTGCGTCAGGATGAATGACGAAACGGCCTGTGCGGCGTTGTGAAAGTGAGCGAGCGTTGCACTCTCTCGCTCTTCCGCCGCCAATGTTTGTTGGTGTTGCGCTCTCCAGAGTTTTTGGCTCCATTCGGCCAAGTTATTCAAGGTGACCTTTGCCTGTACCGCTGGTTTTCCTTATACTTTTCCTCTATTTATAGCCGACACGTTTTTGGGTTGTTTTCCGGGACTATGATGTGGGTGGGAATGGAGTTGTCGGATAATTCTTCATTTACAGTTCTCTGTGGCATAAATTACTTTTTTGATCTTAAATTCCGAATTCGTTCGTAGTGGTTGTTTACTCAATCCTCGTGACAGCAGCTGGGGATCTGACACGTGCCCAAGATCACATATACATAGATGAACCAATTTATTGGTATGGATGTGTGCTCGGCTAATTTTGGCCAACTGCCCAGTCAGGCGGCTGCAGCGGTGGCTGCAGCGGTGGCTGCTGCAGTTAATTTGGCTAACAGATGGTCCAGATGGATTATGGATGCTACGGAAATACCCTTCACTGAGTTGACGGTATTATGTAAGCGGTGGATTAACTTAAGCTGAATAAATTGGCAATCCATGAACCTACCATATAATCCTGAGAATAACTGTTCAGTCACACACTTATTATAATTGTTATTAGTCTTGTACAAGAAAACTATAAGAAATTCATTTAATTTATATTATCTATTTGAATGGAACTAACTAGTTTTAAATTAATATTATTAAACATTTTTTGAACTTCCGAGGGACTAAAGAAAAATGTTCTAAAGTTTTTGTTAAAAAAAATTTACACAATCTAGTCTTCTATTTATACACAAAAATATCTGCGACTTAGTGACAATGAAAAACTTGAGCAATAATAAGGTTATCAAATTTTAAAATTTAATTGAAAAGTAAAAAAAAATTATTTGTTAAACATTTAGTTTAATTCGTACTATTTTTGTATAGTTTCTGCTGAACAGAGTGTGTGAATTGCATTGTAGAAAGAGAATCGCAGAGAGAATACCATGGATATCAATAGAGAAAAAAAGAGACACTATGTGAGATCCCCAGAGAGAAGGCGCTCCACCAGTTTGCCGGCGTTCGTGACCAGAAACACATTTTCCAAACTGATACTCTCAATATTTATACGCCAGTGATTCACTGCATTTTGGGAATGGCTCTCTCGATTTTCGCAACTGTGCTGGTTTAATACGTCATCATTGTCGCCGGTTGAACTTGAGCTAAATATAGGGTGGCGGGGGAGTAAAAGGGATGGAGAATGGGAGGATTATTGCTCTCTCAATGCCGCTGCAATTTAACGCAATCGTTGTGAAAGTGTCGGTGACGGTGACCCACTTTTTGAAGTGACCCAAGTCAATGTCAATGCACTTCCCCTCTTGCCGTTCAACAGTTTCCACTTCTTTTTTGAGGTCATGACGTCGCATCGCCCTTCAATTGTGAAATGCCGTTGAGAGTGAGTTACCAGTGAATACTCACATATGTATGCACTTATCGAAACTTGTTTTGCTTAGGTCTGGGTTTGTTGAACTTTTGTTTATATTTTCAGTGCTATGATTTATTTTCTGGGAATTTCTGCATGTAAGAGGCTTACGCAGCGTTAGGTTTGATAAGGCAACGTGTTAAAAAACATTCGTCAATAAACAATTCTTAGGTGCTAAGTAGTGATGATGTTTGAAACAAATTTTAATTTAATTAAAACAAAGAAAAACAGATCGATTGATACCTTAAATTGTGTAGAAAACTAATTTCACAAACAGAGGCCAGTACAAGCAATAGGAATAAAGTTTAACACCACCAGATGTTAGGATGAGCAAGTACAATTTTTTCTGTCAAAAATTATTCCAAATAAATGGAATTTATAATTTTGTTTTTTTTTTTTTAGATTTATTTAAAGTGTTATTTGAACAAGTGCTATTAAATTGAACAAACGCCACCTTTTAGCGGGTTTTAGAAACACTTAGCTCTTCAAAAGTACCACTAGAGGGCGCCAAAACGTACTGTGTAAAAAAAGTATGTCAAGTAAACACATTCGGACCATATTAGACAAATTAAATTTATCAGAATTTACCCGATCGTTCCTATGGCAGCTATAGGATATAGCCGCCCGATCGACAAAGTTTTTTGTTTTATTTACGAGTTGGAAAGTTTGAAGAATCTATATTAAAATCGGCATACAGCCGAGAGATATGTGGCCCCTGTAGGATGATCGGAAATGTCTCCTATATTAACCTCTGCAAGAGTATAATAGATAAATAAAGAGGGCTAGTAGAAAATTAAAATAAAACCACAGAGGTTATCTTCTTATAGATATACTCCTAACTTTCTGCTTCATACAAAAAAGTGAGATTTTTATTTTGGAATAGTTTGCTACACATCAAGAGGTAGTTAAACAAAGGACATTTTTTAAACAATCCATATGGCATCTAATAATAAACGTTTTTTACAAATTCTGATCAATTTCTAATAGAAGTGATTTCAAACAGTGCTTGATTTTAGGCCAATCTGATACTTTTGAACCTTCTAAAATCATTTAAGTAAAAGGCATTACTCCGATTTCGGCAATCATTTTAGCTTCCCATATTACGCAAAATGTTCGATGCATTCTCCAG
Organism: Drosophila gunungcola; assembly: GCF_025200985.1. Taxonomy (NCBI): domain Eukaryota; kingdom Metazoa; phylum Arthropoda; class Insecta; order Diptera; family Drosophilidae; genus Drosophila; species Drosophila gunungcola. Next base: position 4,345,897 of record NW_026453179.1, read on the forward strand.
ATTAGGCAGTACAAACATTTCTCATGCTCTGCGCTCCCAATCTTTGGAGCTCTGCGTGCCGGCTGAAAAGTGAGAGATGCTCTGGGAAACCGATAGTGCAACTGCTGGCCAAAAAGCGACCCAAGGCGTTGTTATCAACGCAGGGGAATCTGATTAGAGACAGAGCTCGGCAACCCAAAAGTGTAAGCCAAGTGGCAGCATCCAACTTCATCGTCTGCGGATTCTCGGGAGCACGCAATCGAGGGAAGATGTCGCTGCCCCACTGCACATTAATATTCAAAAATTGCGTTTTTATGCTAATTCTCACACACAACTTTCGGTTCGACTAAATGGCCAACCTGTCGATAGATTACTCAATGACAAGCAAGAGGCAGCAGCAGCTGGAGCTGGTGAGGATGCACACTATCCAAAAGAAGAACCCACGTGCACTGTTAAAACACTTTAAAGGTGTTTTATTTTAAATTAAATCAATCATTACTTGATAAAGTTTACTAAACGTTATTGTTTTTATTATTTGAAATTGGAAATTGTGTATCGAATTTGGAACAACTATCTTAGAAAATAAATAGGTACGTATTTCTAACGAATTCAAAATAAGAAACAAACTAATTATAAAAAACTTCTAAGCCTTTAAGTTTTCACCTTGCCTTTTATATTTATTATTATAAAAATTTTTAAAAAGCCTGTTTGCATGGTAATTTCATAATTTTGTTTAATTAGTCAGAATTGTCATTGTTTTATTAATAAGATATATAAATTATATTAATTTATATATTAATTTCACTAGTTTTTCAACGTTAAAAATTTTGTATATACAAATGTAAGGTAAAAGCTTGCGGCTTTTTAAATTGATGGGCTAAGTCTAATTGATTTCTCTCTGTGTGGCCCAATTGGCTCAAGTAGCCTGAAGTCGTTGTTGTTGCTGTTCTGTCTGATGATGATCATCTTTCGGGTATATCTCGCCTTGCCATCTTTTTGGCAGCAACCATCCTTATTATTACTTTTATTTCGCCAGCCAGCTTCTCCAGTCGCGAGCCTTCAATATTACTCATACGCACCGTTGTTTATTTATGGCTAGATACTGTTGCTGCATAGTGCCGCTGATGTTGTCGTTGTGCTTTGTGTTTTTGTTGCCGGCGTAGTTTAGCAATAATTAAGTTGTTAAATTGTTGCACGTAAGTCAAGTTGGTCGGGACGGATGTCCGTCGTTCAGTCGGTCAGTCAGAGACCGCCTTCGAGTGGCCGCTCCGCTTGGTGGCTCCGCTTAATAATAATGTTCGGCTTGACTTACGATCCACGTCCTTGGGTTACTGATATATGCGATACTTAAGGTATTTATTACAAGCGATTGTAATCTCATGCCTGAATTTCTCTATACATATAAATACTTTTTTATTCTCTTTTAGCCAGCAGCAGCAGCAGCCGCATCAACATATTTATAGTCCAGGCAGTCGACTTGGTTGGTTGCTTTTTTGCTGGTGATTAGCAGGGTTTGGGCACCAGGGCATACCCTGTAATTTGCCATCTGAACGCATTAAGATGTTGCACTGAATGCTGCCTGGCAGGCAATTAATCATCTCCTCATTGCATCTCATTATCAACGTCCCTTGGCATCGCCCCCCAACTATCTGGCATACCCCATCGCAGGGTATACCCTGCATAGTTGCACTTGGAACCACGCCTCATTAGAGCCACGGCTTTGCGCCTTTTGCCTGGTGGCATCTCTCAGCGCAGCGTCCGGCGAATTATATAATACATAAACTATATCCACACACGAATACCAAGGCAGGAATGCAAGTACAGTGGAGCACTTAAAGCTTAAACTGGCACAGCATGGCTATGCATTAAGCAAGTATCCCCTCTAGCACTTCGAGAAAATTATACATTTTCAAACATGCAGTCGAATAACTAAATTAAAGACCTTTAAAATGGAATAATCTTGCACAATTAAAGTTTAAATTGACAATTTAAGATTTAATACTCATCAAGATTTCTTTGACCAAATAAAATTAATGATATTCAGACCATTTTCTAGTTATTTTTAATTAGTGTTTAGTTATTCAAAAAAAAAACGAGTGGTGTGAAATTATGGCCAACTAAGGGATTTAAAATTAGATTACATTTAAATATTTTGTTATAGTGAGATAAGATCAACCCTCAAAATTTAACTGTTTTGCTTTAGCCAAGACTTTACAAAGTTATAAATCAAACAAAACAATTATTTTAATGTTTGGGTATATTAAATGTATGTTTTATGGTGCAAGTATGTGGTGTGTGCTACGGAAGCTTGACTGTGCCTGTTTGGGCATCTCATTCCGCGGAAGACCAGACCAGTTTCCCAAGCAGCGCCGCTGCACTTGTTACGTTTTCAGCTTTTGTTTTTGTTGCATGCCAAATATGCAAAAAGCTTTGGCGCATGTAATTTTCTTTGGCCCATGCTCAAGTGTGTGTGTATGTGTGTGTGGATGTGTGTGTTTGTGTGTTTGCATATAATGATTATTGTAGGTACAAGTGCGAGAAATCGTGTTAGATCGCGGGTAATAAATTTAGACACCAACTATGCAAAAGGAGTCCTGTCCTGCCACGCAAAAGCCCTCCCCCAACCCCCCTCACAGACCCTCGAGATGGCAGCCTCATCTAAGCCAATGTACTTGCAGTTCTACCCCCTTCTCAAAAGCCCCCCCCTTTAAGCCGCTGACCGTGTTGTTGCTGGTGCAAGTTTTAAGCACTTCCTTTTATTATATTTTATGGGCACTTGTTTTTTCCACCGACTGGCGACTTGAGAGGCTGCCGTTGTCGTTCGCCGGTTGTTGTCGATTTTTTATAGTCGCCTTGGTGCGTTCAAGTTGGGGGCTTTTGGCTTTAATGTCCCATTAGAGGTCTCCACACACACCTGAAAGACTTGCAATGTATTTAGGGATAATAAAATTAATGCGAGGTCATCACTAGTTAGGCGTTTATAATGAGCCGCGGATGGGAAACTGAAATCCGTAACGCAACTAAGAACTCAATTTCACTGTGAGAGAAAACATGACCGGTGATGATCTTAGTTAACTAAAGCTGTTTAAATTTTGAACATTATAAATTAAAAAGAAAATTTTTTCTATAATGGCAAGTAATTTTTCTATAAGTTAGTCTTAACTTTCTTAACAACTCAAACATTCAAATATAAAAAAAGCACACAATACGCATTCGGAAAATAAGATTCTAAATTTTAAAATACATTAACATTAGACTCTGAACTACAACTTTATTTTATAAAGAAAATATGGCTTTTGATACGTTAATTAAAGTTTAATTCAATACTAGATTGCGTCTAGTGCATGCGAGTATTGATTTTACCTCGAGCGTATCACTCACGCTCCATTGACTCAAGCAAATTCAATTCAATTATATTTGTTCTTTTTGTGAATCATTTAGCAAAATGTCGCTTATTTCCCCACACACATAACTCATAACCCACACAAATAGCAAAAAAATGAATCGTTTGGCAAACCTTTTTTCTGCCTGACATTTTTCCATGCCATTAACGACAACTTGAACCAAAACAAACCGTTTTTTGTTTGCCCCGCTGCGGTTTTCTACTTTTCTGCCTTATGACTTTTCACCAATGCACTCGACTTGGCCCGAACGGCTGGGCCCGCTGACTCCGTAAGTGAATGGCTGGCCCTTACTGGCGAGCCGGGCTCGGAGCCACGGAGCTGTTATTAGTAGATGTCATATTAGAGCCAGCCACCAGCAAACCGCAACAACATTAAAAACAGCCAGAGCCTAAACCAACTTCACTTTTAGCCACGACATTCAATTTGAACGCGGCATGGGGCAAACTTAAAGATTGGGGCAAAAAAATATATAGTTCCAAAGCTATAGTCAAGATATCGGACTGCAATATACTCCCTACACAAATCAAAGCAATGTTTAATACAAAAATTAAGAATTAACATTTTTAAATCTGTATTTTTCACAACAGGGAAACAGGGAATAAAACAATTTATATTAAAAGGCCAACACAATCTTTCTTTCAATAATAATATATCAACACAGAAAAAAATTGAATAATATTTGTACCACTTCAAATAAAAAGTAGTTAAAACTATCTATTTTTTTAACATATTAGTATTTTTATTAAATAATAAATCAATAAAAAAAACAAATACATAGGTATACCTAAAACTTTTGTATTTACGATATATAGAGTTAATTTTGTTAGCTAAAAATCATTTTAAACATTAAAAACATATGTCAATTAAATTGGTTAAAAGACAAGTATGGTTCTACTTTAATTTAAACCCCATATACCCCTTTAACTCATCGTTACTGGGCATACAGAAAAAAAAAGGAAAACAGCTTGCAGTTTCAATTTTGCAATTGCCAATTGAGCCGGAGTTGCTGAAAAAGTTTGTTTGTCGACTTCGATAACATTTCGACATTTGCTGGCATTAATTGAATTGCCAACAGCGGCAGCAGCCTCCGACTCGAGCAGGTGAAATCGAAATCGAAAGTTTTGTGGCCTACGCTATCTCCAGCCTCCGTTCCATTCTTCGGGGGGAGCGGTTCGATTGAAAGCCGAGGGATCGCCGGACGGCACTCTGCCCAGCTGGTTATACTAATTAGATCGAAGAGCCGCGACTCAAGGTCGCTGACAAAGCTGAATGCATAACAAATTTCATTTATAGCCGGCACGCAATCGACACACATCAAAAAAAGGAGTGCGGTGCCAGGGAGAAGTTTCTCTGGCAGGCTTTTAGCTCTGCCATAATTCAGCCCGATAAACGATCTTAACTATCTACACGATCTGGACAGGCCGGACCGCTGTCGTGGCTCTCCGACTTGTTGCCAATTGCATTTTGGCTTCTTGTCGGGGTCGTCGCTGTGACAATATTTGCATGCCAACCCGCACACTCTCGCGCACTGGAGCGATCCACACGGACGGCGGTATCAGCGCCATCATCTCATCATCGATATGCCATCAATGTGGAATGGTCGCAAATTATCTGGCCTTAAGAGTGGCCTGGTATCGGCGGCCCAAGCTCTGCACTGCGAAGAAAAGTATTTTAATATAATGAAAAGGTTTTAAAAAAGTTTTAGTTCATATTGACAACTTTATTAATCCATATTTATTTATTATTTAAAATGTTTCATTACCATCTAAAATTCTTAAGCTGGCCATGTGTAAATGTCTTAAAAATAAGGAAAAATACTTGTTTTCTAAATATTGCTGTGGTTGAATAGCACTTAAAGTGTGTGTTTAAAATCATTCAATTTAAGAGTAAAAGATCATTTTCTTTTAGTTTAGATATTTGACATGTGTTTTTTTTTCAGTGCACTTCTGGGATATTCTACAGCTGCATCCAACTTCCCGATGGCGGCACACTGTGGGATCTCACCGGATCGGCTGGCTTAATGCCTTTTCGACATTTTAAGGTTCAATTTGGCTAATAATGGCGGTTCAGATTAAACGAACTCTCGAAAGTGCTGATTGGCCGCGACTTCTGCGAGGTCTATATGGCGTTCTAACGACCTTAATTAAGTTTAATTGTAATGCAATGCCAATATCTGGCCGGGTAATTAACGAAATTACAACATTTCGGATTTCGCTCAATCAGTCATTTCTCCATTTTGTTCGGTGGCTCCAGTGCAATTTGTTTGCCCGATGCCCCAGAGCCAAAACAAATGTCTCCCCGATCCCTGTCATTTACCTTAACCAATGCTAGCCTACCTTTAACTCGTTTTTAATTTTGTTGGCCAACTGTTGGCCCAAATGTTATGCCAAATTGCAGCTACCGTTTGCCAGTCTCTGGGGTCTCCAGTTTCGTATCGGCTTTAATCTCTCTCCAACCGCCGGCTACCCGTGTTGCCAGAAATCGCTTTGGCAACGCTTTTGGGCGGGGAAAGGGGAGGCTTTTGATCTCATCATCGTCATCGTTGGCGGAATCGAGGGCTTCCCCTCCGCCACAACAACAACTCTTTCTGGCGAAGGACATCAAACAGAAGCGGCGATCGCTTCTAATTTGCATAAACATTCGTTTAACATTTATCCCCAAAAACGTTTTTGCTGTTGTATTTTTTTCTTATTGCCCGCTTACCGCTTTTCACCCTCACCCCGTTCGCTCTCTCAAAAAGTCGTCATAATCTTCGGACGTTTTTGGCTGTGACCAACGATTTTGGTTAGTGCTTTTTTTTCTTCGCTTTGCCAACCGATTTCATTTCGGTTCTGCGATTCCCAAACCATTAAGACCAAAATAACCGCTTTTGACAACAGACAGCAGCATCTGCAAAAGATTTGCCTGGCAATCATAAGCAACAACTACTACAGTAGTCAGAAATCGATGCTAATCTTGGCTGGGGATGAAGAAAAATGTGCCCACCATTTCCAGTTTACTGTTCAATACCCTATAATTAAAAAAGTCCAGCTCACGAAAGACCCAGTTTCAGATCCAGGTTAAAATAGGTTGCTGGTTGTTGTCTAACTTTAAGTTTATATTAGTCAAACTTACTTTTTCTTCGCTTATGAAAATGAATACATGTTAATATGTAATAGTTTTTTAACATGTATTTATTCGGAGAGGGTATTCGTAAGTCATATCAAATAATATTAAATAGTTTCCATCTGAGTTCATAAACCACAAAATGAAACGAAGTATTATAAATGGAGTTGTTTTGTATTCGTCCTTTTGTCGTGTTTTCTTTATCAGGAATAAATGGTCGATGGAATGTGAAATATAACTCAATCTCCAACAGGTTTAAAAGGATGAGAACGAATTAAAAAAAATTAAGAATGCAACAAAACTCATTACTGTTTGGCTTTTAATATTTTGCCCTTTAGTAATGGTCAAGTGGCCCGTTTAAATGGCTATCGTGCAGCAATCAATTCAGAGTACTGGCCTTTATAACACTTTTCTATTTCCCTGTCCCAATCGAATCATAAGTGTAACGCCCTCCGAGAGGTAACGCCTCTTTTTCTCAGCCTTAGCAAATCCCAGACGTGACAGGCAATGGACAAGGCTGCCAGCCCATGGCGACCTAAATTGGAACTCCCAGAAAAAATTAAACTTCGCATTCGAATTGCCATTTCTATTTGTTTGCCTGACAACGGTGGCATGTAGAACAACAAGAAGTTGGCAACTCGAATGGAGATTTTCCGAAACAATCATAGCCAGTGAAGGCATGCTTTTATAACTCAATTAGAAATGGTGGGTAGTCTTTTGATTGCAAATTTTATGGAGGGACGATATGTAGTCTGCCTTAACAATACTTTACCTTAGTTTCTTTATATCCATGTAGTTAAATTTGTGTAAAATGCATTAAATCTTTTACTATTGAATGTTTTGTAAAAAAGAGTATTGTAAACAAATGATAGCCCTGTACTTAAGCATACCATGTTTAAGGAATCAGCTTATTATATAACACAATGAGCATTAAAGCAAAGTTTTTTATTTATTGATTTTCCTTTTGCTAATTTGTCTCCATTAAAGTGAAATACAAAGTTCTTTAATTTCCATTGATGGGCATTTTCCATTAGGAACCAGCCATTTCAATAATTTGTCTTGCTCAAACCCCTCTTATGTTGCCGTTGTCAACTGGATGTGTTTCCCCAGCTTTTCACCTCTTTCCAACTGTCTCCAGTTGATTGGCGTTTGAGTTGCGCGTGCGCGTGTCTTTGGGGCGAAACAATTAATTTGAATAATTAGCAGCTAACGATGGGGACAGCGGCAACAGCAACAGCAACACAAACAGCAACAGCAACACAAACAGCAACACAAGAGCAACAGCAACATCAAGCACTGCAACAGAAACCATGGCGACTGCGCTGCCTGCTTTCAACTTGTCGATTGTGTCACGCCAACAGGAGTTAAGGCCAAGTCAAAGGCAAGGCGATATAAAAAATGCATTTGGCACTTGAGAATTTATGTGCCTGCTGCTGCTGCTGCTGCCGCTGCTCCTAATGGAGTGATGGGAAATCGGGGGAATTCAAGGAGGACGAGGACGAGAACGAAAACGAGGACTCCGGAGTACGTCACGCGAAATGATGAATTACTCGCCGGGGACGCGCGTCAGTCTTTGATGAGGAACGACAGCGTGAAATTAGACAAAAGGGTTATGGCAACATGGCTATGGCCAAATGAAGGGCTGGAGGAGGTGTTATATGCCATATGTGCGACGACTCAGTCAGTCAGTCTGTCGGCTTGATTTTGCACTCGGGTACGACGCGCCTTGACTTAATGAAGACGACGAGTCGCGGAGAGACTGGGCGTGTTTTAATCCTTCGCAGGCCCAAAATGCTAGGTGTTGCCGCCGCTGTTGTTGCGTTTGTCACTGCAACACACACGAGGCGTTAATTTATTACAAATTATTATGATTCCTTTTTGCGCCTGCGGGGCCTAAACCGCTTTTTTTTTCTTCCGCATTCGGTCGACACTGCAACAAGAACAACATGAACCCTCGTTGAAGACGTCTAGACAAATGCACTCCAAAGGTTAACATGATAAATGTCGTTTGTTGCCTGTGACGCGACAACTTTCATGTTGCTGCTGCTGCTGCTGCCGCTGCCGTTGCAATTGTTGCCGCACTGCAGTCGGGGATTTGTTTTCCCCGGCTGCATTGTTTTTCCCGCAGTCGTGTGGCGATTATTAAGTCGAGCCAGTCAACAAATTAATCAATGACGTGAGCAATTAAAGCGCTGCAGAAAAAGCAGCTAGTAATATGGCACACAGGACAAGCGTCGATTTAGAGCTGGTAAAAAGTTAACATGTTAATAAGAAGTATCGCTTGGGCTATTTACCAAGTTTATTTCTTAATTGTGTAAGAAAATGTTAGACTTTAAGCTCTATTTGTTAAGGATTTTTAACCTATTAAGCTTCCGTTTGCAAGAAATCAATAGTTTTAGATCTGTTTAAACAATAGCTATATAATTGGTGATATTAATTCAGCTATTTAATGTCTTTTAATGAGATTTTTCCGTAACTATGAAAATTATTGAAAGTGTTTGTATTTCTAAGTCACATAAAAAGGTTTAATCAAGGAATTAAAAGTATTTAAAATGGAAGAAAGCTTATAAATTGCAAAATTTTGAAGTCAATTATTGGTGCTTAAATATAAGACCAAGTACGGCATATGAAATGTGGAAAACAAAGCCTATTTTTAAATTTTTAAATATATTTTCTAAGACTTTTGTAATATCGAATATATACCGTTACAGCTAGCACCATCTCTGGCTCACAGCGATATATCTGTAAAAGTTAAACTTAAATTGGAACCTGGTTCTGCATTCTAATTTCGTGTTTCCCTAATTGTGAATATTGCAACTGCATTTGATATGCGGGAAACTAGTTCCAGTCGCTGGCCTACCATTTCGATAGCTGCGGCAAAAAGTGGAGAAACCCGTGGTTGCTTCATCTTCATATTCATCTCGGAGCCTCGGTTGGCATTCCGCGCTCGGATGTGATATGATGTGGTGAGCGTGGACCGCAAACTGCGACACCAGCAACGCCAGCAACACCAACAATGGCCGGCCAGACCGCAACAGCAACACTAACAAGCGACTTTAGCCAAATTAAGTTGTCCAGTTTGCGGTGTACGCACAGCGGGTTGCAAATAACAATCTCCTGTTTACAGCAACCACAGCCAATAGCAACTGCAACTGCAACTGCAACAGCAACACCAAGAACAACAATTGGAAACAGCACCAAACTAACAACAGCAATCAAAACTGCAAAAAGGCATAGAAAAATTATTGCATCGACCCAAAAAACGCATTTAACTCATATTTCTTGCCAGTCTCCAAAATCAGTTTTTTGCCGATGATATTTTCTTTTTTTTTTGTGACCAAGACACCTATGTCGATTTCATATAAATTGTCAATATTTGACACATTTACGTGGCGCAGCAAAAAAACCTATCAGGAAAACAGAAAAATATTTGTCGGCTGGCTCAGAAATTTATCAAGTGCCCAACACAAATGGGAAAGAAAAGTTAATTTGCAGTGAAGCTTAAATACTCTTTAAAACTTAAAATATCGATTGAATATACATTTAATTTTAATTTTCGACACATTAATTCGATCCCTTCCTTTCATGCCAAAATAATACATACATCAATTGTTGAAGTCTTTTAACAAAAGTAGTTTTTATATTGTAGAGTATTCCTACTCCTTTTTTCTCAGCGCCGCGGCGTCCAATTAAAAACTCCCAAAACCAAAAAAAAAGGAAATATTAACTTAATTTTACTAGCCGCAAATATTTCTTTTGCACATTACGAAAGCCGACACGACGTTGTTGCTGTTGCTTCTGTACATCGACGGCGGCTACTTCGGCGGTTGCTGTTGTTGCAGTTGTGGCTGCTGCAGCGGGACAGCCAAAAATTATTAACTAAAAAAGCCAGAAATTGCAAAAAGATTGCCTCGAAATTGACATTTGCTCGTTAATGTGTGCCTGCTGTTGCTGGTTAGCTGGTTGCGCCGGAGCTCCAAAAAGCAAAGGCAACATCGACATCAGCAAAGGCAACAGCAGCTGACCAGGCTCGTTTGTCGGCATCGCATGCGACTGCCAATAATTTAGAGCTTTTTAATAAAAATGTTGCTGCTGCAACACCGACAACGACAACGGTGCGGCTGCGATTCGGGGACTGTTCAAGATTTATATCATAATTTATTTATTAATTTCATTAAGTAAATTTTATTTGATGAATGACGTTGTCTGTTGGTCGCCTGCCTTCGGCGGTTGCCGAAATGTTTATTGTTGTTATTCCAGCCACTAAAGAGGACTCATAAATAACGAAACCCATAAACAGTGTGGGAGTTAAGTCTAAAATTAAAAACATTAGCGTGTTATTTGCAACATTTTTATAGGAAACATAAAAAGTAGGCTTGCTTTCACTAGACAATCGTTAAAAAAAAGTAAGTCCTGGTAATGAAATGTTTATTTCAACATGTTTTCAATCTAATGGTAATTCGTGGCATGTTGCACAACTAAAACCAGAAAATTCTTTTTAATGTTTTCCCTCTTGAATAATAGTCCATCATTAAGACAAACATCAAAAAATGATTAAAACTCCATTTAAAATTATATTCAATAATAAAACATCGAATAAATTTTAGTCAAGCCAAGCAAATTGTTTTACGTTTGCGCCATCATGGCAGCCGAAAACATCAGCCAGTACAATGAAGAAAATCAAAAGCCCATAAAACTGACGACTAAAATCAATTGCGACGCTAAACTTTAATACCCCATCTGGAGGGGACTTGGCCAAAAGGTAGGTGGTTTGGCTGGCTGGCTGTCTGCGAGCGGCAGAAAAGCTACCAAAATTGAAGGTTTCAGTCTCAGCGAGCTGGCCAAACGAAATCGCAACGGCCTCTTGCCAAATTCAATGGATTTTACTTTTCGTTTAGCCAAAAAAAAAAACACTGAAACAACAACAACAATAGAGAATCGTAGCAAAGAGTTTAAAAATCGTAGAAAAAATGGAAACTCGCTGTCGTGACCAATTAGTGATCCAGTCGAGCGGTCGCTGGGGCGGTGCGGCGAAGGGGGCGTGGTCGCGCAGGCGCACGTCAGCTATAGCCAAAGCTATAGCCTAAGCTATAGCTCGAATATCGCGGCAGCGACGGGAATAAAGACAGCAAACCAAAGTTGCAATCGAGACCGAGTCTGAATCTGAATCTACCGGAGCTCGCAGTCTGAGGCGCACTTTACATTCAAATATTTTGTGACACAAAACGTTTTTTGTTGCTGCACCAGCAGCGGGTTTGCTTTTGCTTTTGCTTTTGCTGGGGGTCTCTGTGGGTCCCACTGCATATTTGTTTTGGCTTTTGTCTGTGGCAAATCCTTAACCATTTTTCTACTTGGGCGTGTTCGAGTGCCATGCGTTTAGATTCCATACCCTAACCGACGAGCTTTAGAGTCTTTCAAGAAGCTTATGTGGTCATGATTATATTTTTTATATCATGAAAATATAAACCAAAATTAAAACAGAGTATTATATCGGTTTAATGAATTTTTTATCTTAAATAAAAAGTACGAAATAAGTTTATTTAAAAATCTGCCATTCACATAATAATCGTTAGAGTTTCCACACAGCTGATAGAGTTACCTAGTAAAATGTTGAAAATGTTACCTATAGTGTTGAAAGGTGGCAGCTCAAGTGTCAAAATTGACACAAAGTTGTACCAGCTGTCCGAAACGCAAAAAATTTCTTTAAGAAAATCTGTAAAATGAATAACCAGAGCTCAAATTACATTTCAACCATAGAGTAAGAAATGTATAGAGGCACCATTTGCTCTGCCCGGACCTCTGCCCAAGCTCTGCTGAGAGCCATGTTCGAAGCTAACCTTGATTTCCCACCCCACTTTTCAGTTTTTGGATCGAACTTGCAATTCGGTCCCATGGTGAATTTGCAACTGCACTGCTCGCACCAGCCCTTAGCAATGGGAGCGAGCAGTTCAGATGCAGAAACTCACCGCGGGACCGAATTACAAGTTCGAATCGAACCGTGAGAGACTGAAAATTTCCCCTGTTTTAGTCTAGGTGGCATCACTGGAAAAGTCACTCGAGAGAGCGGCAGAGCAAATGGTGCCTCTATACATTTCTTACTCTATGTTTCAACGGCTTTGGAACAGAACAGAGATTTGTACATGAGGACTATGTCCTTTCTAAGAACGTGTCAAGAAACAATGCACAACCTTTCTGATGCCGGGATGAGCGATACAGAGCAGAAGGATATGGATAGCTTCCTCAACTCCAAGCTGGAAAGAGATAGTCTGCCGGAGGACACGCCACTACCATACTACTTGGCCCACAAGGAACCACGCAGCATCAGCCCCGCGAGCGAGTGGGACTCACAGACTTTGCTGAAGAAGTAGAAATCTTCTTTGAACGCCAAGAGATCATTGTTTAATGTCTTCAAATAAATTTATCAATTTTTTACTAATATATACTTAATGTACTTAAATTGTGTATACAGGACTACATCTCTTAAGTGTGTTACGTTGTAGGCATAATGTTTAGGACTTGGTGGGCTTTATGAATTCTGGATAGAATAATATCAAAGTGGACGGCAGTACCCTAACTTAATAATATGTATTATGCTTGTTATGGGCTTACACACTTTGGCTAAAAGGCTTAGAAAACGTGACCTGAGCTAATTTTTATGGCAAGAGTTGAATCCAGATGACAGGAAAATAACCAGGCTTCTGGTTCTTCATTAACTTAAACATATAAAAACAGTTGACATTTAATCAAACTTACCAAGTTTTCGAATTTGGCTAGTCCGACGTTTTAAAGTGCGGGTTTTTGAATTATACGACTTTGAAATCAGATAGAAATGGTGGAAGGTACATTTAAATAAACACAATTCGTTTCAAAATTCTAGTAAGCACTGAAATTTACACCAACTAGCACGTTGAAAATTAATCATTAAATTAAGAAAACTCTTTTTAAAATGAATGGGAACAACCAGGCTTCCGATTCCTCCTGGTCAGAACCGAGAAGTATGAGCGCAACGAATGCCTTAATCGATGCCATTCGTAACAGCCGGCGGATGAGGTTGGAATACACACAGGGAACCAGTGACTCCCATATCAATTGCCCATACATGGCTGCCGCTAGGGATCAGATTCGCGGTCAAAGAGCCATGGATCGCCTTTTGAACACTAAGTTGGACCGGGATAAGCTGCCGGAAGATACTCCGCTGCCCATATATTTGGCTCATAGAGAGCCCCGCAGCATCAGTCCCCCGTCTAAGTGGGATAAACCGATTATTAAAAAGCAAAAGACCCAAGTTCCTTAATTGTATATGCCATTAAATTGTTGATAAATAAATTTAGTAATTAAATTGTCACTAAAGAGATCTTCAAAATTTGGAAGAATTCTTCAAACAAATACAAAAGTGAAAGCGCTAAATAAGTTTTAAGAGTTCTTCCTTTAAAAAATCACATTAAAACCCAACATTTTAATACAGATTTATAGAAAATTTATTGCTACTAAGATAGGACAAATGATTAGCAACATTTGAAAGTAATATTACTGGAAAACTCTTTTTAAATCTTTCAGTGGTCTTTTAAATTTATATTTTACATTCTAAGATTCCGGAAAATATGGAACACAAGATTTTTCAATAAAATCAAACGCAACGGTGTGTTAAATGGCTCATTAAGAAATGGCTTAGGATTAAAATTATTATTTTGTTTATTTAAATTAAATCAATAAAAAAACAGTTAGACAAGTTATATGAGCCCTAAGGGTAGGCAGAATGAGTTGCATTGGAAGAGCATAAAAAGTGCGATGTTTATGTCTGTTAGTCATGTCTTTCTTAATTTAGTGTCCGTTTTTCAATTTCAGAGTCTCGCATATTAGTCAGCGTGCCAGGAGCAGCAGCAACAGCAACAGAAACAGCGACAGCAGCAACACCAGACACAGCAGCAACATCAAGCACAGCTCCCATGACTCATTTCGCCTGATGCGCGCGACATTAAGAGACAAGGCTGAGGCATACAAAAAGGGGAAAAACACAACGGCTACGAACCCAAACACTCACTTGACTTGAAAATCTGCAGAGGAATAACTGACAGTGTACACAAGCAGCACTAATTGCTGTAAAATTGCAAGCGGACTGGGGGCAAATCGGGGACTGCGGGAGAACATAGAACAACAGGAGAACACAAAAATCACAGCTACAACTGGCCGTGTGTTTAAAAAAAAAATCTTAACGGAATGAATGCAACAAACGAACGAATGTGCAGCGAAACAGGCAACAGCAGCAGCAACATGAAGCCGCAACAGCAACACAAGCTGCAAACAACTCAATTAACACAAACAACCAGCCAGAGAATCGCGCAAAAGTTGTTGTTGCCGCTGGGTTTTGCCCAGCCGACCGCGCCCCCAATTCCAGGGCCGCCCTTTTTCCCGCCCCTGACCAACCCCCTTTAGGCCTCATTTTCTGGACACTTTTTGGGCTGTCCCCAATTGCCGCACGGCAATGCAAATGTATGCAACTTGGTTTTTGCGGCAGGCAGCATGTCTCCAGGCAGTGAAATTCTAAATAATATTTGAGTATTTTATTTAAGGCAAATAATATTTTGTAATAATTATTATTATTAAAGAAATAATAAGATAATGCCGGTCCTGATAATAATGATTATTCTAGGCTTTTAAAGTTAAAGGACTTTTGAGTTAGAAATTGGCAGACTCTAGTCCATAAAGGTCAAAATCAGGTAAATTGTAAAACAGGTAAAAATAAAAGTCTTATATAACTATTTCTTTCAGTCCTCGAATAAATGTTCAGAATTGGGATTTTGTTTAAAAACATTAGAAATTTTTGATTACTTTTAAAAGCTCAAAACGAAGCCAATTTAACATCCGATTCCATCTCGTTTTCAGTTGAAAAGTTAGGGCATTCGCTTTACCCCTGCTACAATTAAGTGTCTCTAAAAGAATTTCAATCCTTTGATCGTTTATGATTTATGAGCTGAAACGCTTTCAGTAGATTAGCAAACTGTCTAATTTGTTGCGTCCACAACGACAGGCACATTGTGGCGATCAAAAAGGAAAATGTTCCATTCCTCGGGATCACTTTGTGGACTCGTCAGGCGAAGCCGCCACAAACCGAAGGAGTCTTGGGTGGATGATTCCTGCGGAGCGGCAAGCGGGTTAACTTAAATTGCTAATACCTGACATTGGAATGTTTTTAGCACTTCAGTTGTGTTTGGACAACAGCAACAATGGCAACTGCAACAGCAAAAGCAACAGCTACAGCAACAGCAACGGCAACAAGCGGCAATGACTTGGCCAAAAGCCATTGGCAGTTTGTGCTAAGCCGCCACAGAAATGCAGATGCGGCTGGAGGCATCCTCATGCATTTATGCAGACGTAGCTGCCGCCAGCTTGTCGTCGATTTACCTTCTGCCCCCCGGATACCGCTCCCCCTTAAATCACCTCCCCCTTAGCCAACTGCTTAGCAATGCGCATATATTTGCCAAGTGTTCGAATGGCTTTGATCGACGTGGCTGCCTCGACTCGAAGGTGTCGGCTAGCGGGGATTTCTCGGTCAGCCGAAAAAGAATAAGAAATGCCATCAGCCAGCAGGTGTTGGCTCTGTCTCTCGAAAGAAAAAAAACCAAATCCCAGCCCCAAAAGCCATCGCCAAATTGATTTGTCAATCGCAGAAACCGCAAACCTGCGCACATTTCGTTGGCATTTGAAAGCCATTTGAATAACATTTCACCCGGGCCGAAGACTTAAGTCAGCGTTTGATATTTGTTTTTTTGTTTTTCTGTTTGGGAAAGTATCACATTTGAGCAGATGCAGGAAATGCTGGTTGCACTGGGCTACAGGCTAGCGATTGAAATAATTACAGCAGAGTATTTACCCTGATTGCGTTGCCTATTTGTTTGACCGGAATCGCTTTAGATATAACTCGATAAAATACAGTTAAATGCGGTTTTGCGGTGTCCACTCAGAAAATAATAGGTCATACCTAAAAACTTAAGTTTAATGGTATTTAACAAAAGAAAATTTAAGATTTATTGGGCACTTCAAATCTACAATTCATGTTCGTCTTAATAAAATAATATTCAAGAATATATTTATTAAATATTAAATAAGACTTTATGATGGAAATAATATTTTTTCAACATTTTTAACATTTTTTTAAATTAATTGTTATTAAAATATTTCTGATTGTAAAAGTTCATTTCACATTTTTCTTGTTATTTGTAAAATAATAGTTATTATCCAGAAGACCGAAGCCCTAAATTCCAGAAGGGTTTGTTAAATTCGCTGATACTCTTAGTAAAAACAATGTATTCAAATAAAAAGCATGCAGAGATAGGCACTTTCGATCTGTTAATAACCAGTTGAAAATGATCTCTCCTTTTTCCCGTGCAGTGTTAATGCAGCTGCAAGTTGTCCGCGCCGTTGTCATCGTGGTTGTGGCAGTTGCCATTGGTACTGCTGTTGCAAGTTGCCGTTGTTGCCAGTGGTTGCAAGTTGTCGCCGGGTCGGTCCCTTCGCCAATTTGTTGCTGACACGGCTGACGAAGAGAAAGAGGGGCTTGGCCCAGACCAACAGCAACAAACAGCAACAGTTGGCAATGGAAGCGCATAAAAACTAATTGATTGGATGCCAAGATGTTAAGCGCATAACGGCAGCGGCAGCGGCATCAGCAATAGCAGTTGCAGTTGCAGTTGCATCAGCAACAGCAGCAGCAACATCGCCGTCTTTCAGCAACTTTTATTCAATTTAAATGCGCTTGCAGCGCCAATTCCGATGCCAACTGGCTGCCCCGCCCTGTGCCGGCCAATTCGCTTAAATTAATTATTTTTTATTAACTTTTCGCTCATTGATGAAATTTTTCAAATATTTCCCCGCATTCCCGACTTCTGCGGCCTGCCGCAAATTTGTCGCATGCGACTTTTACACTGATCGTTTGGCATTTTTGTTGCGCTGGCCGGCATAAAGTTTGATGGCAAGTTAATAAAATGATATTGCCGTCGGGAATATTTGCGATTTTCGGGGAAGCAATAAAGGACTGGTAGTCGTAGTGGTGGTGAACCTTCGATTTCACTTAAGTGCTGCCTCTCTATCTCGCGGCTAACGGGAGTGGTTCTGGCCGGGCCAGGAATACACACTATAACATACATATATGTATACATATCTACCCGGTTAATCGCGTCAACTCGTTATCGTGTGACGTTAAATCCACTTCCCTCCCAAAACGCAGGCGCGCATTTATCAAAAGTTATTGCAAATTAATTGCAATCTGGCCGGCTCAATCTGTGGCATCATCTCGAGGCGATCTGGCCAAGAGCCGTTTGAGCCGTCTGGCATTTTCGGGCCACGTCTGCTGCTGGTGCTGCTGCTGCTTACCAAAATTTATGGATGCCTTATTAGCTGATAATCACAAACACACTCGCCCGAGACCGGCGTGGAAACGGTAAAAAAGTTTTCAACTCGCCTGGCACATTAAAGTGCATTAAGATAATTGAAATGGCCAATAAAAAATATTTTCCCTTTTCCAGACTTCGGATGGAGGCCACTCCATCGGTGTCAAGAACTTGTCCGAAGTGTTGAGTATCGCGCTTTGGGCGTTTTCAGTTGTCTTTTTCGGGTTCTGGGTTGGTTTTCGACTCCCAACCGGAGTTGTAGTTGTGGATCGAGATCTTAAGGTCTCGGGGTCTTGGGTTCGCCGCTGAGTTATTTGTGTGCGCCTCTCAATGGAGCTGTTTTTTCCCGGAACCCACTCGCACTCGGTGCTGAAACGTTTTTCAATTTCCACATTTCTCATGTCGGGGAGTTTTGATTTAGTGATTATGCCGGCTTCACCTCGCCCCTGGCCCGATCTGGTTGCATTTATGTATATGAGTTATTAATAAGCTTTCTTTTGATAAGCCAAGCGGCATTCTGGCATTCTGCAGTTTATACAATGGGCGGCCATTTGGTACCAAGTGTTTGCTTAAAATGATTTAAGGCGTTGCCCCAGCGAAATCGGGATGCGGCTGAGCCAATCCAGGACATCTGATAATTGTTTTTACGGTTGTTCTTTGTTTTTCCTGACAGCTGAGGAATTTTCAAGCCATCCTGTGGCCACTAAAGAAGTAAATATTTAATTTAACAATTATCTTATCTTTACAAAGAAAATAAACGGCTTTTTACTTTCATGCTGCTTTGATTAACATTGTTGGTATCTACACAAATTGCTACCTTAAGTTCTTTCTTTAAGCAGAATATGTATTTTTGTTACCTACAAAAGTTTACAGTTTTAAATAAATTAAAAAAAACCTTTTTAAATTTTAGATAAGGCCTTCAGAATCTCCAGCATGCCTTCTCTGCTTTTCACGTGGACCACTGGTTGTTTGGCAAGACTCTAACTATGCTCTGCTTGGCATAACGTCTTATAGGGTAAGTGACTTCTGCGAATTAAATTGGCCAACAGTATTGACCAGAGTTTCCTCTTTTCTGAATTGGATTCATGATAATGCTGGAAGTCAAAATTTAAATTATAAAGTTGTTAGGCCTGTGAAAGAAATAAGAGATGTAGCAGTAACACAGTTTAAAAACTAAACGCTGTTAAAAATCAATACCATAATAGATATATATATGTAGATTTATAAAGATATATTGTATAAGGGCCGCAGCATTCTAAAAGATTTTTCAAAATATCAAGTAACAAGTAGGAGGTCAAATTAAACATTTTAATCCTTTTTTGTTCTTTTAAAACCTAAAAAGAAGGGTTAAATGGATAAATTCCGTCGTTTTTCTATTACCTTATTGAAAAAAAAAAATTTTGCAGTGCTGAGAATCTTTTGCTACTGAAGAATTGTTTCTAAAAGCGGAAGACTTTTCTTGACTGGAACTTTGAAGATGTCGAAAACTAGGTTAGGCAAAGCAAACTGTGTACATAAACTCATTCACGAAAGTGTGTTTTTCATTAGCTGTTCGGGGATTATTTAGAGCTTTTCCACCTTGACGAGTCCCATAAATTAGCCATTGCCAGTGCCATTACCATATCTATTACCATTACTGTTTCCATTTCCATTTCCATTTGCATTCTCTTCCTGCGGAGAACGCTGACAGCATTTACACCAGGAAATAAGCGACCTACAAGCGTTTGTTTGGGACTTTCCAGGAATTTTCGAGGCGTAGCAACTGTTTGTGACATGTTTTGATTTGTGTTGTCGACGTTTACGAGCTTGTAACTCTTGCGAGCGCATAGCGGGGTCTGGACCCTGGACCTGGTCCTGGACCTGGACCTGGGCCAAATCTAAATCCAAATCCAAGTGAGAGTCCAGAACCAAGACCCACCGACTTGGTCGCCACTCACTCGACACAGAATCGAAATGTTATCGATGACATTAATAGCGATTGGGGGGCTTTCATCAATTACAAGGCTTTTGTTGCCCGGCCAGACCAACAACATTGCATCGCCATCGCCCATCGAGGCTTAACATAGTTCAGCTCGGCCTACGCAGCGAAATTGTAAGTTATTACAATGCAAATGATTTCCATATTGTAAATATGATGTGAGTGCTGATAAAGCAGGGGGGCTGGCAAAAGGGAACCGCCTCTGCCTGTTGGCCAAGTTTATGCAAACAAAAGTTCAACGCATTCAAAGTCAAGGCAAGAGTCGGAGCAGAGCAGTTAAAGTAATTTTGCGAGTACCGTTTTGGGTCTGGATCTTGGCCTGGCTTTCTGCTTTGGCTTTGGGTTAAGGTTTTGGTATGGGCTTGGGTATGGGTATGGGTATGGGTATGGGTATGGGTTTGGGCTTGGGTTTGGGCTTGGGTTTCGGTTTCCTTTTGCTGCCTTGACCACCACCAACGTCGCCGGCAATCAAGTCAACTCCGCGCCGAACTGTATTAACTCTTGTCTCTTAGCCCGGCCAACTGTTGCTCTTTTGCCAAGTTGTGCCGTCTGCTGTCAGTTGGCATCTTCCTGTTTGCACAAAACGTCACGTTCGAGTCACGTTTCCAACTGCCATCAATGGGGTGCCCGGGCACTTAGTCTCGCCCATAGCCGCAGTTGATGTTTCCCACAAATTTAAGTCGCGTTCGCCATTCGCCATTCGCAGTTTGCACTCCGCAGTCCGCAGTTCGCAATTCGGATCTCAGAGTTTAAAACTCAGAGCTCTGAGTTTGCTGGGCGCTGGCGTAACGCAACAATTTCGCAATCACCTGACAATGTGACAGGTAATAGTCGTGTCCAGCATGCTAGACATTTGCATACTCATAGGCACGGGCAAGAACTGTGAAGTAATTTCGATGCCAGGCGAGCATCGCTCGATGGTCACCTCATGTCTGGCTCTGGAGCATACTGTGATAAGTAATTGCATTGCGTTTTCTGCACAGAGATAAATATTGTCCAAATATTTAATGGAATATACCTAGAAATGCTATTTGTCGAATTGATTTAAATCATAAAAAAGGATTATATTTTTTTTATTCTTATAACACAGGTCGATAAAAAAAAAAATTAAAGAATAAAAGCTAATGATTTTAAAAGGCTACTAGTTCGACACCGTAAGTTGTTTTTATACATCCACACTTTTTTGTTTCAATCTACAGTTAATAGAATATAATAAAAATAAAATAGATAAAAATAAGTGTAATTCATACCTAATTAAATAAACTGTTTTCTGACAAATTTAGGCAGAGAATATCTTCATCATAGGTTCTTGTATATATATTTTTTATATTTAAAATATTATAATAAATAAATTAGATAAACAAGCTAATTAGCTTGTTAAGATGTGCCCAGAGAGATATATATAAAATGTTTAAACAGCTTGATCAAATTTTTGAATTTATTTTGTCAAACTATTTTGTTTATTATGATAACGAAGTTTTAATTTTTAGTTTGGTTTTGAATTATTTTTCAGTTATTTAGATTCGAGCTATTTTCCCAGTGCAGCAGAGAATCCGCCTCGCACAATTTGGCCCATTGCCAGCGAAACCAAGAAAAAGCGAGGAAACCATGGCGAACCGAAGAGTATCCATTCATGAAACGGGCACCCGCCTTGAAGCTGCAGTTGAAACCGATCCGACTCACAGCCATATAAATTGCTGAGATTTCTCTCCGCTTTGACCTCCTGCCTGCCGTGTTATTAAAAGTTCAACCCACATGAGAAGCAATTTGCAAACTGTTAGAAGGAATAAATAGTTTAGCAGGGAGACAGAAGTAAGGACCTTAAGTGCCACTTGGCAGAAATTTGATAAGCCAGGAGAGTCGTCCGAGATGCATTTGCACCTGAATTGGCCGAGCATCAGGTCCGCTTTGCAACACAACACCGAAAGTGCAGATTTTCCTCGGCTCAGGAAAACACTTTGCCCTGTCATTTGCTTTCTTTTTAGTTTTTAGAATTCGGTTTTTGACTTTTTCCTTCAGCTTTTCCCAATTCGCCGCCTCTCACTCATTTTGTGCCAGAAAAAAACCTCCTTCCGACCAGATTTTTTTGCAGCGATGCCAAGCCTTCTTTGACTTGCTCTTCTGCCTTTGACTCTTGCCTTGTTTGCTCTTTGCTGATTATTTCACTGATTAAGTTTATGGTTCATAAACCAGAAATTTCAATTCAAATGCACAAGGGGCCAGAGGAGCGGGGCAAAAACGAAAAATTTTAAATAAATTACAAGCGCATTTTGTTGCCCCACGTTGTAGGCTAATTGTATGCAGCGGCGGCGGCAGCGGCAGCGGCAAAAAGTATCCAAGAAAACCCACCTGTGGGACGGGATGGGATGTGAGTGTGATTTGGGTTGGGTTGGGTATAGGTATATCTTCGCCCGGCCAGGCACCACACTACTATATAGCAGAAGTCCGGATTGGGTAAGCGACAGTTGCAATTTGCAATGCGCTTGTAAGATGCTTTCGCCAATCTTTTAATAAGAATCAAACACTAGACGAGAGAATTCAAAACCATTTCGTATATGAGCAGTCCCCAAACTTATCGCTGATCGCCCCGGTAGGTAGGTAGGTAGGCAGTTTGCTAGACAGTTCGGGCCAGCCAGCCAGCAGGAGATGGAGATTCCAACTCGCATCTCAGCCTGGTGGGCAGCACACAATTCCTGCCAGCTCCAAGCCAGCTCCCTGCTCATTACACTTGGCCTGGTCAGCGCGGCATGGTCTGCCAATCATGCGTTTGGGACTAGCTGGTACTTTTTCTGGCACACACATTGAAAAAACTCCTTATTGTTAGAAAATAAAGAAAAATTAGGCAAAATACTTATTCGAATTTTCTAAGAATTATTTAAAGCATAAACACAATTTGTTGTATAACAAAGACTTAACTTTTATATTTTATTTTGTTTACTCTTAAAATAATTATTATTTTTATTAATGATTTTTATTTTAATGATAAGTGACCGTGATTAAGATGTTAAAATATAAAATAACATTGAGCCCTTAGAGTAAGTAAATAGCTTAGAGATTTTGCTGATCTAAGAGTTTAAAAACTCTATGTCATTATTTAAAGATTACATTTTCTGGTTTTCATGATAAAGAGACTTGTTTTAAACTGTGTAGTTAAGAGCCTACTTTAAACTTACCATGAAAATGAAAAATCGACTGTAAACTTTAAAGAAGAGTGCATACCATTTCTGAAAATGATATTATATAAATACTTTAATTTTATTGCACATACTTTTGAGATTAATTCTAAAATATGGAACTGCAATATTAAAATTACCTTGTAATTTAAAGTTTTTCTTCCTCAAAAGTTTGCCTATTTTGGACTTACAAAAAAAGTGTTATCAGAGGGCTTGAAATCATTTCACATTTTAAAGTAAATGGTGAACACTTTTTCCAAGTGCACTCCCCTGGACCACCTTCGTCTGTTCCTGGCCAAAACAGAAGTTCTTGTCGCTTGTTCCTGTTACCTGGTTGTTCGGCGCGGCCGTTGAATATTTCAAATTGCAATCAGTTGGCAGGCATCTCAGTGCCCGGCTACCGATTCGCTGGACGGGCGATCCATTCCGAGCAGGCTGGGTGCCAGGCGGGTGTACTCACCGCATTAGTTTCAATGCGGCTTAATTTATTAAAATATCAAATTTAAGTACATGCTCTGCAGCGGCGAGAACGGCAGTCAGTCGGTAGTGGTAGCCAATATTTGTGGCAGCTGCAATCGAGATTTGTGTGTGATTAGTTGCGGCTGAAATTGGAGAACCTTTGGAGTCCGCAGAAGGAACCTGGTGATAGATGGCCTCGCTGGGGCCGAAAGAAATTGAAATTGAATTCAGGCTTGACTGGGCAATATTTATAGCTTAGCATCGCTGCCACCCATATCTTTGCCGATCGCTAAGCTTTCATAAAGCCAACGTTTCGAGGCTAATCGCTTTGCACTTTAGCCCAACGCAGGGCCACGCCCCTTGTCCCACATTCTGGGGGACTCTTTCTTGATATTTTTCTTCTGGGTGAGCTCAAGTACGTGTATTAATTAAACCCTAAAGGAATACAAATGCCATACTGCAACCAAAAAAAAAAAAAGTGCCAACACAAAGGAAACATAAATTTTCCAGCAAGACACTTTCCTTGTGGACTTGTCCCCGCAGACAAGGAACTTGGCCCGAACCAGAAACAGAACCGTTAGCGTTTTGCTTTTGCTGCTTTTGATCTTTGGCGCACAGACACATTAACATAAATATGAGTGCGAGATAAGTGAAGAACACACCCAGTATGAGCAGTACAACGAGAGGCCTCGCTGACGAAAAATGAAAATTCGCCAAAGGAGTTTAGCGGCTGGGAGGAGGAGTCTGGGCTGCAACTTGCCTCATTGACATGCGTTAGACAACAACTGCAAAGCAGCAACTGCAGAATTGCAAGGCGACGGGCGTTTGGGCGTGATAGCGCTAAGTGGGCGTGGCAACACATCTGGCTGGAAAATCTCAATAGATGATTGTAAACACATTTTTCGCTTAGCGGTCAGAACGAAGCTCATAGCGCTAACAAAGCCCAGGGAGTAAAAACAAATTCGTTGTCAAGGGGGAGTGGCCGCTGTGAAAAGGCTGGCAATGCATATGCATTTGACACATCGGCAACATGTGGCTAGCTCCGAATGCAAATGTTGCAACAACACCAGAAGTGGTAAGTCAAAAAAAATTGCATCCTAAAGGTATTAAAAAAAAAAAAAAAACTTAGACATTTAAAATTTATTAATACAAATAGATAAGACAGTTGGATAATACTATTTTAGTATTTGCTTCAGCTAATAATAAAAATTAAATAAAAAAAATAATTTAAAATAAAATAAAATTATCTTTGTTATATTTATAAATCTTTTCTGCATAATATATTTTAAAAGACAAAAGAAATATCTTAATTAATACATTTAGGGAAAAAACGGAGATTCAGAGCTTCATTTTTTTTTCAAGAACTTTTCAATGCAAACAATAATATTTTGATTTGAGCACGTTTTTTAACAAATTTAAGTTGGTAGTCTTCCTAAATCAAGCCTAAGTTGTGCCAAAGCCAAGTAAAATTTGTGCTAAAACCAACATTTCCTCACAGTAAGCTTGATTGCAAATCGTGCTTGCTTTAAATTTTATTTTTATTTTAGGAGCTTGGCTCTTTTTATGCTGTTTTAGGACTTGTAAACAATTTTTTTTTGATTTAAGTGCGAACAGAACAAACATTCTTAAAACGAGAATTATCCAATATCATATGATCTTTTTTTTCTGAGTGTACAATATATTTATTGCTTAAAGGAATTTTACCAATCAACTGAGTTCTTGGCAAAACCGTTTTGTCAAAAATTCATATTCTTAAAATTAGTTTTTTTAATTGTTCTTAGCCCAACCCTTTTGTTTTTTTTTATTTTAAAATATATTACCTTAGGAAATAAATAGTTTTAAGGAAAGGCATTGATATAAGTTGCAGCAACAGAGCGCAGAGCGCAGCGTCATCATGAGGCTGGCAACCTTACGATGTTGCAGCTAGTCCAGAGCCCAAAGCCCAGCAATTTCAAGGTGTGTAGATGGCGGCGGCTGGAATAAGATTTCCCTCTCAGTTTTGGGCAATCAAATGAAACCTCCTTGATGGCCGACCGCCAGCCCAACTGCCATGAGATGATGATGTTGCTGATGAGCAGTACGACAATGGCCATGGCTCGTTGTTGCTGGTTCGCTTGCTGTTGCTGTTGCTGTTGGCCGTGGCTGATGTTGATGGGCCAATGTTTCGGTCAGTTGCCATATCGAATCGCACTGCAATGCGCAACACGTTAAGGGTTGCCGTTGCCTTTGCCGTTGCCGTTGCCGTTGCCCCTTCTTCTGCGAGAGGCGGCGGCAAACAACGCGCAATTTATAAAATGTCTTAATTTTTGCGTTGCCATTCCCAAGCAGCAACACCAGCAACAACGCCAGCAACAACCAGCAACACCGCCAATATTCGGCTGGGCGTCTGGCCAAAAGCGCCGCAGGAAAGCCACAGTCGTTCGGCTTAAGCATTGCTCTAGAGATGAGTGCTGACTGGGTGATTTTGCTCGGCAAGATCACTTGAATTTGTTTATTTTTTCATGTTCATTGCCAAATTGCCGGGGCAAAGCGGTCTCAATCTTAGCGTGACACGAAGTGGGCTCCTCTCTAGCTCCCAGACGCTGGCCAGTTGACTAAAATGACTGACGCTGATGGCTGTCAGTTGGCTGGCCAACTTGATGTTGATGTTGCTGGTGGTGTTGCTTTTGCTGCTGCTGCTGCTGTCGTCGTCATCAATTTTTTTGTTGCTGTACTCGCAGGACTGTTGGCCGTGTTGCTGGCGATAAATTGCATTTTAAGCGTATTCCCTGGCATTATTATGACTTTATAAACTCTGCGGGCTCTATGCCCTCGCACAATATGCACTTTACATTTGTTGTAGCCAAGTTGCTGTGTTGCTTTTTCACCGCCCCAATGCAACGCCTTTTAGCCGAAGCTGTGGTCTTGGCCAGGCCCAGACGAGGTGTGAGCTATTTTTATATATTTTGATTGGCAATGATGAAATGCACCAAGCAATCCATGGGCTCATGGATCCACTCCGAGCCAGCCTCCAAGTTCCCTTTTATTGGTCAATCGGTCCACTTGATGCGGCTCAAGTCTTCCCCTTTTCAGCTCGTAACAAGATAATTGCTTAATTTGATTAGCAATTGTTGCCGTTGTTAGCCAAGTTGCTGCCGCTGACGCTCCTGCCGCTGCTGCTGGCGGGGCGTGCAAATTGCTAACAATTTTGATATTTAAATTATTGAGCCTGTTGTTGTTGGTGCAGCGCAGCGGCAGCAGCAACAGCAACATGACAGCTCAATAAACATTCCATCAAGAATGGAGTGTAAAAATCCAATTTTCATAAGTGGCCCAGCCAAGGCAGGCAGTTCAGGCTACTGTCCTTCGCTCGTCCTTGCATAAATTAGCAGATGCAGATGCAGATGCAGCTGCAATCGCGAGACGAACCGCTGGCAGCGGCAGCCTAATTATGAAATGTTTTTTTTTTATAAGTGAACCTAATTTGTCAATTATTCGTACAATGTAGAGGCGGCAAACAATTAGTGGGTAGTCTTTGGGGATCTTGCTTTATATTTCTAGAAAGCTCTCACCTACATTTCCACATCATATTCCACAATCCAAGCAGCCACGCCGTCGGCAATTAAAGACTTTAAACGACTCGCTGGCTGAAAAGGATTGGTAGCGACACTCGCTTGCTGTTTTTGTGGTTGTTACCTCTTTTCCGGCCACTTTCGGTCTCGAAGATTGCTGGTTTTACCTTCTCGAGCCCTTCACTCCGCGGCTGTTTATTTTTTCCTACTGATTAATCACTTTGGCGCGTATAATAAATTAAAAATTTCAGCAATTTTGAAAGTCAATTAATCATCGGGGAAGGCACTCTGTTTGTTGTTGCTGCCGCTGCCGCCGTTTTCAGATGTTGCTACCTTTTTTGCTGCCGTTGGGCAAGGCATAGACAACAGGAACAACAGGAACAACAGCAACAGCATCGGGGCACAGCAGCAACATCAGTGGTCCCAACAGCAACAGCAACAGCAACATAAGCCACCGCCACGATGATGGCGACTCAAAAATGTCAGCCCATGACTACGCGTTGCACATTTTAGATGATGATGAAGTAGCCGGCAGATCAGCTTCGAGTTTGAGATCTTCTGGGAGAGGAGTAGCAGTAGTAGTAGTACCCTGAGTTTCTGGAGACGATCTGGCCAGCTTAGAGGTGTGGCCAGCCAGCTGTACTTTCCTCCTGGCCGAGGCGACATATTCCCCGGCACTTGATAAATGAATGTGAGGGTCAGTTTCGTTTGGGCAGCTCTGCTCAGCTCAGCTCAGTTGAGTTGAATTCAGCTCCCGAGCGGCAGCACAACTTTCGAGATATACGAGCATTTGTCAGATAAAACTGCAACGCCTTTCCCATTGTCAGCTCGCCACCGCGAGTCGGCCGTTGTTTGCTTTTGGCCATAAAATATATGGCCCCGTATCGCAGAAAGCTGCGAGTGTTGAAATTTAAGTTTTAATTTAAGCGATACGAAAAGGGCGAGACTGCGGTCTGCATTCAACAGTCTGCAGTCTGCAGTCGTCGAATCGTGCACGAAATGAAGCCATTTTCATATTTATGAATTTTGCCCCTTATCGAAAAACGCTTCAATTGGCCATCGAGTCGGGGCCGAGTCGGCAAATTAAATATGGGCAGTCATAAACGATACTGACAGGTCTTCCGGCGGGATGAGGAGATCCCAGGGCTCGGAGCCGACTGGACTGGACTGGACTGCACTGGAGCATCCGCGCCGGCTTAGCTGAGTTATTAAGGCATCTTTATAGCCAATCTCAATGAGGTGTGAAGTGCAATCGTTGTTGGCCTTTTTATTAATACGCAAAAATATATTTTATTTGTTGTTACTGCGTCGATCGCTGGCGATCTTAAGCTGCGACTGCGGCTGCCTCTTTAAAGATTTGTGTGTATTTTTTACGCATCTTTAGCTGCAAGCACTAGGGTTGATTAGCATGACTTGGCTTGGCTATTTAATGGCTCAATAAATCCCCTCAAACTGCTGTTGGGTCATCGCTTCCAGTTCAATTTCGCTGAATTACGCTCCTCACTTTCCCCCCGGCAACCTATCTTATCCAGGCATCACTGGCTGCATTTCGGCAATAATTCATATTTAAGGCGCTGATCCGCGCTGAGCTGAGAACCGCAGGTCCCAAACCCTTTCCTCTGACAGCCGAGGTCGTTCACTTGTCGTCTTAATTAAGTGCGTGCAGAAAACAGATTGCAGGTCGGCGGAAAACGGAGGTAAGGACATTTTGACTGCGGCGTCGCGGGGCTGTCAGGGAAATCCCATAAGCCGACAGCCAAGTTGTTTTATGGCCAACTGGGATACTTAAATGCAGGTCACAGATGCAAACGCCGCCATGCTGCTCGTGCTGCCAATTATTTATTAACATATTTTCCCTTTGGCAAGCGTACAGTTCGCAGTTTGCAGTTCTCAGTTTGCAGTTCGCAATTTGCATTTGCACTTTGCGCAATTAACAGAAAACTGTGTTGCCGTTTAATGGCCAACGTTGTCATACGAACACGTGTAAGCTGCTAACGGTTTGGTGATGTCTTTTATTTTGTGGCAAAAAAAAAAAAAAAACAAATGGTTCAAATGCCGTGACTTCCTGGCCATTTCATCACAATCGGTTCGATTCGATTCGGCGCAGAGGTGCATTTAAATTTGAATTTGGGAATTTGAAATCGAATTTCGGCTGCGCCAAGTGCCAAACCAGGGAAGAAACCTTAAAGAAAAAAGAAGGTAGGAGACGACCGCGAAGTTCACGCCATAAGTAGAATGTGATTTTCTCGCGTTGCCGTTGTTGATGTTGCTGTTGTCGCGTGTTGCCTGGCTTGTTACGGTGCCCAAATATGAGCAACATCACGAGAATCGTGCGATTTGCCTTGCATATATTTTACAATCCCAATCCCAATTCCATTCCCAATCCCAATCCCAATCCCGGTCGCAGTCGCAATCGAAGTCCCAAGCCAATCCCAAATCCAAATCGCAATACCCAATTCCAGGCCGACAGCAGCCGAAACATCTCCAATCTCCAACATCATTACCAAAGGGGCGAACCTTTCTTCCACCATTTTCAGTTAAATCCAACTCGAACCCGGAGCGGGAATCGTAATGAAGTTATTTGTCCTGCGGCCATGTGAAATCAACGCACATATCCTTTTTGGCAATTGCAATGCGCCTGTCGCATAAATCATTTGCCACTCGCATGAAATTGGGCATAAATTTGCTCCACTTTGGCTCGAAGGAGTCGTCGTGCCTCCACTCTCAGTGTTTCTCTCTCTTTTAGCCGAAAATAAGTCGTTGTCTTAACGAATTTCCAGCTGGCAGAGGAGCACATGGGTGTAGTCATCGCCGGAGGGGCAATCTTTGGGTTAGTGTTGCGTGATTCACGTGAAATGCAAATCGGACTGTGATTCTAGAGATTATTCCATGACTTTAGGGGATAATTATTGCCAGACTAGATGGAATATTTGAAGATTTCGACAGCAATTGGATTAACTCACATGGATTAGTTATTAAAGTCTATCCATAAAATGACTTAGATGGCTAATAAAATTGTTTGGCTTTCTTATTTATTTGCTGTTATAATATTGCTTTAAAAATCGGAAAACATTTCAGATTAAATGCCGAAAAACTCACTTTACAAATCAACATTAAATATTCATTTAAATCTTTGTGTTAAATAAGAAATAGCTTTGAACAAAATGCAGAACATTGTTTTGGTTAGATTAATCAAAAGATTTTTGTTTTAATAATAAATAAATATTTTTTTTTACATTTTAAGAACAAGTTAAATGGTATTTCAGTTATTGAGTCATTTTTAAACATATAACATTTTTGGTTTATGTTAAGGAGGCTTTATCTTTTTAATTACCAAGAAATCTCTAAAAACCATCTTTGTTTACCAACAATTTATTTACTTTAGAGTCCAGATGAGAGTGGAATTTGGCACACTCCCATCGCTGGAAGTGGCTGCTGCACCCACACGCCCCTGTTTCGTTGAACTTTCCTCCGAAAATTAGCGGGCAATTCGGTTATTAAAACAGCATGCCCAGGCAGACAATTGCCGTTGGTGTCGGGATGGAGAGCGAGGGATTTGGAAGCCAGGTGAGCGAGGAGTTGGAGTCGGAGTCGGAGCCCGGCCAGGACCCAGATTGCCAGAATGCCAGATTGCCAGATCCAAATCCCAGACTGAGACCCAGACCCAGTTTCTCGTTCTGTTACTGTTTCCGTGGCGACCTGTGAGCGTTTCGTACCTGCTGTGATAAATCAACGTGAGACTAATGCGCTCTTAACACGCGAATTATGATTTTGCAAATGATGTGAAGTGGGTTCCCGAAACGCGGTCTTCGGGCGGTAGGAAGGCCAGCCGCTTGATTGCTTTATAATCGCCACGGTCTTGTGTCTTGTGTCTTCGAGCCAGGCCACTTAATTGCCGTTTAAAGAGTCTCCCGATGGGAAAGTGAACCCTGAACTATTGGTAATTAGTTTCGAGCCTGGCACAAGACAAAATCAACAGCAAATCAACACATGGGCTTGGCTCTGCTCGACTTGCCTTGCCTTGGCTTGGCTCTGTTTCCCCAGACTGCTGCTGACACACAGACCCAGTAAAGTGAACGTCTGAGCATTTAACCCAGTTATTATGACTGCCATTTATATCCAGGAATGGCAAGCATTGGCCAAAAGCGGCGAAGGGGGGCACAAGAAGCTCCTGCATTGGTTGTGTGGGTGTCCTTTTTGACCCGCATGTCGTTTATGGCCAACTCTGCTGCTGCTGCTCCTGCTGCTGCTGCTGCTGTTGCTGTTGCGGTGGCCATTTTGCGGTCCTGCCCTGTTTGTCATCCTCCCACCATCCACCGCCCATCACCCATTACCCCATTGTTGTCCGTTCGAGGTCGTCACACAGTCAGGACCTTTCCCACCACCACCACCCACTCATCCAGCCACCCAGGAGCAGAAGCTGTGGAGGGCAAGGAGTCGATGGTCGATGGCAAATGCCACTGACAATGGCACAGTTTTGCATGCAATTGACTTTCACAGCTCGTTGCTTTTTACTGTCTGAATGTGTTGGCACAAAAGGAGGAGGACTGTGGGAATGTGGAAATGTGGGTGAGTCTTTGCTTATCGGTTATGCCATTGGTTTGGTCGGAAGCGAGGGGAGCTCGCTTTTTGATTACATTTTCGGGACTTTTATCATATTCAGTATTTATAGTTGGGAATTGTTTCAAGTTAGCAGGCACTATTAAAGCATTATGGAACAATCGAATTGAATAAAGCTAGGGAAATAGTGCTTTAGTTAAACATGGTTTTTATATTATTGATTCATGAATTCATGAATTACTCATTGACTGTAAATTAAGTAAAAAAATTAACTTTTTTAAATTAATTTTAACGAGACCTGATTAAGGACTTATTTTCCTAAGGCAGAAAAACTGTTAAACTTCCCTATAAATTTACCTGTTTCCATTTTTTTAAAGGGCGAAGAATATATATAAAATATACATAAAAACTTAAACCTTTTGCAGCACTTGGAAGTCTAAAGAACGCGATTGTCGAATCGCTTCAACCGCAGTAATTTCGTTTTACTCCGATTTATTTGAAATCTAGACAAAAATCTCTAAATATTGTTGACTAAAAAAAAACCGAAATAAAAATATATTTTAAAAACACTATCCTTTATTTAAGCACTGCTATTGAAGTGTATTCTTTTGATCGTTTTACAAAAGCACCATTCTCTTGATTGGAAAAGTTGAATTGCGAATGGTGGTTGGTGCAAAAAGTTACCCAAAATGGTGCCCTCGAATTCCGCAAGTTTTTCCCATTGTTATCCCGACTATCCACCTGTAAGACAACAATTGTCTGTTGTTTTACGCATGAATCATTTCGCAATCCCCTCGGTCGGCTTCCCCATCTCAACGGCCCTCGAACTTTATAAGCCGTCATTGAACCTGAAAATATTGCCAACACAATTCGCCATCATAAATATTTTATGCACTGTGCGCTTTTTCAGGCATTGTTGTTGCCTGGGCTTTGCATACATTTTGTCAATTGGGAAGATTCGGGGGGATGGAGAGTTTTGTGGGGGCAGCGGTGGACTCCAGAGCGAGTGCCTATTAGGCTGCATATTAAAAAATATATGCAGGCATGAGGCCAAATAAATAACAGACCAAACGAAATACAAAGAAAAGACGAGGGCCCACGACGGATGGTAGATGGTATGTTTTCCGCAGCAAAACAAACAAGAACGCTGCTAACCCTTTTTTATGATTATGAATGCACGTCAGCATATTTATGTAAAAATTATGCAATTTGCTGCCGTACTATGCGAGTGCGTGAGGGTGGCCCAGGGGCGTGAGGGGGTTTGCAAGATGGTCGGAAATCGGCTGAACTTAGCCAGTCAATCAAAAAGCTGACGTGCTCGTCACAGTTGTCGCTGTTGTTGTCGTTTTCTGCAAAAGGACAACAGCAGTAGAAGCAGCAACAGCAGCAGCAGCAGCAGCAGCAGAAGGAGCGCGAATTGCATCTTGCGGAGCAATTTGCAAACCAAAATGTGTATTAAAATTTATGACGAGTGCAAGTCAGCCAGTCAGATGTAGAGGGGGTCCACCAAACGCAACTATGTTATTTATGTGGGCTTGTGGCTGAGAAATGCACGCCAGTTGAGATGGAGAGATGACTGCAAAAGTTTGGCAAGTCAAAGCAAGATATGTAGATGCCGCAAAAGCTGCGACGGGAAAGTCGTCGCCATAATGTTACCTAAAAGCCCTTAAATATTTGAAAAAACTAAAGTGTATTTGGAATGGCAACAAACTATTTAAAAATCAAAACAAATTAACTCTTAATATTTATCTACTTAAACAGCAAATTTTAGAGTTACTGTCAATCATATTTAATAATTGTGACATATGCCAGTCAATTACTTACAGCATTGTAATACATTTTTAACCAACAATTTTCCAACTTTCTTTTCGCCAAATTAAGGCCTGCATAAATCTATCAAATCGGCTGATTTACATCTGCTTTACATATATTCCATTACCTCAAGAATATCAAATCCGACGGGCAATCAGGCAGGCAGGCAACATCGAGGAAAACGCAATGCAGCAGGGATCGGATCGACTGCATTATTCTGCGCCTGCCATATAGGGCACTGATCATACCCTTTCGGAGAACGTCAAAAATTAGCATTGGGCGAGTGAAACGAGACGAGATTCCGATTCCGATTCTGATTCCTGCTGCAGCTGCCATAAGATGATCATCGGTGCATCATCATCGTCGTCATGTGAAATTTTTGAATGCCTTCGATTCGATCCCAGCGATCATCGATGGATTACAACCGTTTCCGAACACAGGCGAATTTGTATTGAAATTCATGTCTCTGTTAGCGAAAAATGCAGCATTTGTTGTTGCTGCCTGTCGCTGTCGACATTGTTGCGATGATTGGCTTAACTTTCACCGGCAAATGTCGCAGCTCAGCGTTGTCGTGATGACTCGACAGCGATGCCCCCGTCGGATTCGCCAACCAAATCCCCAATCCCAAGTCCCCAATCCCGCAATTCACAGTCTGCAAAACCAATCCCCGATCCCGATCCCCTGTCATCCGTCAGGGCCAAAAGCAAATTGTTAAGTTATTTGTAAATTTCATTGTTCGCTCTGCTGCCGTCGCAGTGTATGTTCAGTTGATTTCGGGCCAGAAGTCCGCATATGTGCGAGAGTTCGCTCTTTTTGCCAACCGTTTTTCGGTATTTCATATGCAGCAACTGCGGATTTTCCATGGGGCCAAATCCTTTTGGCAAATTGTATATGCATCATAAAAAACGCCACCGCTTCGAATTAAATAAATTTCACATTTTTGAATACACTCTAGTTGGGTAGTTGGAGCTAAGATGATAAGCTGAACTAAATCCTATTGCAACTAAATGTAGTGGTCATACAAATAAGAAAATTTATATCGGACGGAACTTTAAGCTTAAATCGCAATCAAAAATCATTCTTAAAATTACTATAATGCTAAATATATTTTTGATGAAATTAAAATCAATGTTTGTATAAAGTGATACAAATATTTAACAGCGCACATATCACTATACTTTCAGCGGGATTAAAGTCATATAATGGCATGCTTTTAAGCCTGTTTTAATACTCGTTAACCCCCGGCACACACTTTCCATTTGTTTATGTTTTCATTTGTGCCAAATAAAACCCTTTTCATGTGCAGATTTTATGTTGGTGCCGCTTCAGGTTTTTCATTTCCATTCCTTTACTTCTGTTTTTGTTTTAGTGTCTGAGCTTTTTGCCAGGATTCTTATATGCAAATTTATTGGCATTGTTCGGGGCGGGGCCAAAAATGGGTCACATCACGGGGAGTCGCCGAAGCTCAGACTCATTTGTGCCCTTCTATTTGCATTGATGGGCCGCCGGAAAATGAAAGATGGGGCTTTGGTGGGAATTAAAGTGTACTGGAGACCCTTTGAACTCGGTACTCACTTAAAATAAGCACTATCGCCGGCCTGCATGAGCCGAAGCACTTAAGGCAATTATCATGGCCATATTTGGCCCTGCTGCTCTGTGGCCAAAAATGAACTGAAACTTAATTTCATTTATCTTATCCCCGACCCGCCCTAGGGGTCATGAGCAATATAATGCATATTGTGGCAGCT
Organism: Drosophila gunungcola; assembly: GCF_025200985.1. Lineage (NCBI taxonomy): Eukaryota > Metazoa > Arthropoda > Insecta > Diptera > Drosophilidae > Drosophila > Drosophila gunungcola. The sequence continues at coordinate 4,381,053 of NW_026453179.1, forward strand.
CCGAGCAGCTGCTCCTGATAAAGTTGGCTGGGTAAGAGGATGAGGACGAGGAAGCCACCATGTGTGAGTGCCTCAATTTGCGTCTGGCGTCTTGAGTCCGGGGCTTCTATCTGCTGCATGCAGCAGCTACCAGAAAATGCTGCCCCGCTTTTCCCTTCTTCCCCCCAGAAGTGGAATGAAATTTGCGTTGTATGTAAAAATGTTATCGCGTTTGCTCCGAAGCTTGTCGGAAAATATTCGACATATCCTACGGTCGGGCAGCCAGTAACCCACCATCCACCATCCAACATTCAACATCCCACATCGAGCCCCCCTTCGTAATTGGGCCACCGCTCGACTGCGGCAACTGTAATTGTTTTGCTGTTGAATTTTCGCGCTCCCTGCCGTCCTCGTGGAACAATAATTTTCCACTCTTTTGTTTAACATGGTCGAAAAACATTTGTGCCTCGCATGTTGATTTTCCAGCGCTTTTCCAGCCAAATGGGTGGTGGGGTAACGAGGGGATAGAGGATGGGGGATGGGGAAAATCAACACGCGGTTCCCGTATTTGACCTGCATTTCTCCGAGGCATTTGCACTGATTGCTGTTTGGTCTCTGCCCACAGGGGTTCCTCTCTCTCCAAATTGATACATATCTCCGCATATCCGAGCCAGTCCGCACCTGTTTAATAGCTCTATTTTATGGCTTTCGTTTGGCTTCAGTTTTGGTTCCCCTTTTTTTTCACCGGCTATTTAATCATCTATTTCGGCCGTGTCCCATTCAAGATTAATGCGAATTTCTATTCTGCAAAGCCGCATTCGCTGCCAAAATATTTCATAACTCATCGCCAAGGCATAAAAATGTCCATAAAAAGTTTTATTGCCATTTCCCAAAATCCTGTTGCCGACTAGAGTTCCATTCCCATTCGCATTCCCATTCCCATCCCCAGTTCCATTCTCATCCTTATTCTCTGTCTGATTTGCTTATTAACGTGGCTCGAGTGTGTCATAAATTCTGGAGTTAGATTTATGCAGCTCACATATGCACATCGCCCTCTCTATTTACTTTGTACTTGTCGGCTCGAACATTCAATTTCCTGCCTGCCTCCGACATGTTCACCTTTCCGGCTGGTGAAACAGTGTTTCCAGGTTACCAAGCGGAGATTAGTGTGAGAAAGCGGGTGAAGGTGCAGCGCATCCAGTGCGTATACGCAATGACATGGCCGGGCGACAGTTGCGCCGAAAAAGCAGCACAATCCTCGGGAGAGTAGTTTTCAAATGCAGAATCATGGCCAAGCGGATCGAATGCAAAGACATTGCCATAACTCATTCAAACGACACACGGCACTCAAACGATCGATGACAACGGCAAACAAACAGCCGCCAGAGGATTCTCAAAATAAAAGTGCAGAGAGAAAAACTAGGTACATCTAAATTTTAAGATTTTGAAATCTAAAATACATTTTTCTTGCTGTATCTTGAGAGTTTTATGGACCTATTTTTTTTAATAACGATAAAATTAACATTTACCAATTTTAACATTATAAAATCAATCATTATTTTTGACACAAGTCTTAGCAAAAACCTTTTCACCACATTAAGTAACAATTTAAGTGGTGTTATATAAGATAAATAATATGATAGCGATTCAAGAAAAATACTTTTATTTCGGTCTCCTCTTTTTCCTTGTGTAAATAAACCTGGCCTGAGGTCAGAATCCCCATCGTATCCCCAGATCGTAGCGATCGCCGCTGGCAAATGTGCGATCGGGGATCACTCACGGCAGATTTCTGTGTCCCCAGCTCTCTTGGCCATAAATTTGTTCTGCATTTGTAATTTCTATTTTACAACCGGCTTTGACTTGCCTCGTTGCGATCCGTTCCAAGCGGCGTATGAGTGATATATTCGGGGAGATGGACGAATCGAGTGAATCGATAATCCGAGTGAGGCAGCAGGGTCTTTGCTATCCATCAGATTGTGTAACATCCTTGGCCATCAAATACGGTTTGCAACATATTTATGTACAACGCGTCGTATGAGCGATGCCCATTTAATGGCCCATTGCATTTGCATTTGCATCAGGCTCAGTGCATTTGGGCCGTTAGATTTTTACATTTTTTCGCCATATGTCTGCATATTTAATGCTCACCAGCCCGCTGCAGCATTTGACTGATTCGCAGTGGGCGTGGCCGGCATGGCCGGCTCAAAATTTATGCATTTTTCAATGCCATTACTCAGCTGCGGATCCCGCGGCGTTTCGACGGTTGAGACCCACCAACGACCCACCGACCAGCTATAATTCTCGGGCTAAATGCTACCAAATTAGTTTGGAATTATCTCGCGAAACAAATCGCCGGCTGCTGCCGCTGATCTTTGTATTGAACTGCTGCTCTGACCGCCTTTTTATTGCCATTTATGAGCACAAATTATTTATTATTTGCAGCTTAATTTGCTTCCGAGCTACGAGTGTTTTTCTATGGCTCCGCTTGGAGCGATTTTTCCCAGCACGACCCAGAATTTTTCTTGCATGCCACAGTTTATAGTACCAGGTGGTAATTGGTCCCAAATCGTGTCTAATTACACTCTGAGATTTTGCCACGCACACAGTGCCGCCAAAAGGTTATTATTCGAGAGGGAAAGCTTAGCTTGAAATTTCTGAAAAAGCCTTTCATTCTTTAGCGAGCCCTGCATAATGACATTTCCGATTGATTGTCCATCAAAACACACTTGAAAGGCATCAGCCAAGGGGCATTCAAATAAATATTCTGTAGAGCAGACTTTTGGCACAGACTGTGCAAGAAAACAAGATTTATATTCGAGCAGAGCCAGTGCCAGTGCCAGAGCCAGAGCCAGAGTTCCGTTTGCAGATCGAAGGCAAAAATTCAATAAACTGAAACTTTTTGACTTGCTTCCGGGCTTTTTTTGTTTTCCCTCCATCGATTCTCCTTTGTTGGCCAGCTGGTTGTGTGCCTTTTGCCACCAACTGTGGTTGGCATTTTTATTGTTGCTGCCGCTGCCGCTGCCACTACTGCATGGCTCTTGATAGCCTTGTGATTTCAGTTTTTTGAGAGATTTGCGCCGCTTTGTCGGCCATGATAAATACACAAACGATTTTCAGGTTTCTCGGCCGGTGGCCGCAGGACAAAAATGCCATAGCCAGAGTCAGAGCCATACTCAGGGAGCCTTGGCCACATTGTGGGTCGGGTCGGCTGTTGTTGAGTCAACAATTTCAGTTGCAGTGGGCCGCCGTTCATTGGCACTCAGTCAAAAGCCGCATCCCCGGCAAACACATTATGTTAGAGCCAAACGACTGTGACAGTAAACAGGCAGAAGGGCCCCGCCGAAGTGGCCGGGTTAAGACCACACCTCGACAGCCCCGACCGGCGACAATTCATCAAGCAGCAAGACAGCAAATGAGCAGCGGGGGTCGTCCACCGTTGACACTGACATACAGGTTGCCGCGTCGTCATGGTCTTCCCATCGCACCGCCAGCTTCGCGGCCAACTCCAGATGAAGCTCCAACTGAGTGATGACCGCGACAATGGCGAAAACCGAAAGCCCAGACGGTGCGATCAAAACTTCCTGGAAATTAATTAAAGATCTAACTGCTGGCTCACGCTCACACTCGCAGAAATGCGAGTTCGCTCTGGGATGCACTGGGGAAATCTTTGTAGAAATTAGCTTTAGGAGCAGAAAATAAATATTTAAAAACTTTGGTTTCTCATTGAAAAAGTGTTCTGAAATTTGCATAAAGTTTACAAAATTGTTTTCAAGATATATTCTTCAACCATTCATACTACCCAAGTTTCTTTAACCAAATTAAATGCATGACATTGATAGATCACCACTATGTGTATATATTAAAATTTTTGAATACTGATTACATCATTACTAATAATTTATAAGTAGAAAAAAATAAAATATTCATATAGCCAATGCGCAATAAATTACAAAAATCATTGGGACACCAAGTTGTTAAGGTAAGTTCACAAGCTGTAATGTGTTACAATTCAGAATATCATAATTTTGCCAAAAAAATGAATACTAAAGTTAGGAATATATTTTTGCATTTATTCTTTATTCTTATTTTAGGACTTTATGAGGTTTATAAACATTTTTTCGTAAGCATTGGTCAATATATAAATTTGGTTTTATTGGAATTAAAAATAGAAAATTATTTAAGTTAAATGGTGGTTTTAAGACAATGCAAAAGGACTACAAATTCAACACCTGTACGCTTAAGAAACTTAAGCGTGAGTGGTTTCTTGCCTTTCTCAAAAATATTTTTTTTTTGGTATTCAGTAATTTTTAGCGAGTGCATTTATGCTGAATACCATCCTAACTTGAATACATTTCTCGCTGTGCATGCGGACAGTGCTGACCATTGTCCACGGGCTCTAACGAAGCTCCAAGTGGCCCCCGTCTGGCAAGTCCGGTCAATAATTATCAACGCTTATCAAAGACACCGTTACAGATGCTCGCACATGGACAGTCGGTGGCAAAGGCAAAGGCACAGGCAACGGCAGAGTACCATACCTCCGCAGAGCCAAGTCAGCAGCCCACCAAGTATGGTCAGTGGATATGTGCCTAGACTGGAATGCTACTATGCCAATGCTGATGCCGATGCCGCTCTGCTCCTGGAGAGGCTGCCTAGATCCCAGTCCAGGTTCCAGGTTCCAGGTTCTGGCTCCCAAGTCCAAGTCCATGTCCCGTCGGCTGATGCTCCCCAGCCTTTGTTCATTTCGGTGCGGTGCAATTAATATTCAACGCCGTTGGCTGATCATAATTTACGTGCTGAGTTTACGATGCGACTGCATCTCCACCGTCCCCTGTCCGCAGTTGAGCTAACTAAACATAAAACCCCCCTTCCCACAGTGTCTTTTTGGCTGGGGGGCGTTGCCGCCGCCTGCAAAAGGGGGCGTTCATACATGGATTCGGTGGAGAACTAGCTCGGAACGACAAAAGGGCATTATATTTACATTGCGCAGAACGCTCCTCTGCACGTGTTCACCATGGACTCATGGCTGGGGGGCCAAAAACTTGGCTCCGGAATTAATTCCCCGACCTCCTGCCCATATATCAAACGAGCCTTGGGGGTCAGGCGAGTCAATAAAAGTCGTCGGCCAAGTTTGGGCATTCCATGAATTCAATTTCGGTAATTGACAAACATTTCGCCTGACAATTCCATCCGATCGCTGCTAATTGAGAGAGAAAGCTCTAACAACAGTCGGCACAAGCACAGGCGGAGGCAGAGGCAGAGGCAGAGGCCACCCATCGCCGAGATATCCCAGCCATCCGTCAGTTGTTGGCCCATTTATGAGGCGGCGAAATAAGGTTAAGAGTGACACCCTGGAGACCTACATATGCGGCTGGCGAATCTGAATCTGAATCCGAATCCGAATCCGAATCCGAAACCGAATCCAAATCCGCATCTGATTTGCATTTCAGCCTAACGACTCGGATGCAGGGCGAAGGCAGGACAGTCGCCGAGTTGCCAGTTGCCAGTTGCATTTCACATGGATTTATGCAAGCCATTCGCACCGCCTTGCCATTTCATTTGGTACCGACGGCCGCGGTTATCGCTCTGATCGTTCGGTTTTTGGGCTTTACTCTGCTCTAGTGGTGCCAAAACCGATTTTTTCAGACTAAATAATATATATCATAAATGTGGTAAAAAGGTACAAGAAATTTGGAAGGGAGTTCAGAGAACAATTTGTACACATATTTTATTTAATAATCATGTGAAGCTGATTCCTTTTAAAAATATATGAACTTATGTCAATGTAGAATCCATGTAGATCAATGGCTTTAAGGCTAACTTTATCCAGAGATTTTTAAGGTTAAACAAATCTAAGCTTAGCCTTGAATTTAAGAAGTTTTTTTGTTGCTTATAATTTTATAAGCACATTCTTTCATTATTTGTTGTTCCAATAAATTTATTACCATTAAACAATCATTTTTTTAACATTCCAATTTAATAATATTTTTTATATTTTCTCAAATTATATTTATTCACAATCAACACACAACCATAGTGAAGAAAACGTCATATTGCTCTAGTGGTAAAATCTAAAAAAGAGAAATATATTTAAGATAGTGAAAACAATAAAATCGACTTATGTTATTGTTGTGTTTTAAACGCAAAAAAACGTTTCGAAGCAATTACTTTTTCAAACCTTTTTTTTTTTTGTAAATTAATTTTTTATTAACAACTGCAAGCTGAATTTGAAGCACCTTAAAAGTTGGCAACTCTGGTGAAGCCTGTCATTCGGATCTGGGTCTCTGGGGAGCCGAGAGTCATTAAAATATATGACACCCACAGATCCGCGATGCATCTGCGGCCCTGTTGCGCTCTCTTTCGCTCACCTGTTCGCCTGCCTAATTAGACACAGTGGTGCCCTTTCTCTGTCTTGCCCATTCGAAGCCAGCCCGCTTCATTTTGCTTTCTTCGTGTGTGGTCCAATTAATTTTCGGATAGAGCAATCAACAAGTTTCTTTTTCGTCTCTGGATGGCTGCCTTTATGGCTGTTGTTCAACATGTTGCAGGTCAATTTGTTGGCCGCTTGTCGTCTGGTCCTCGGGAGAAGATACCCAGATACTTTTGTGTATCCCAAAACGCTGTGTGTGGTCCGCTTAGAAGCCTCGAAGAGAAGGCTTTGGCCCGCTGCCTTTTGCCTCGCTCAACTCAATTAGAAGTTCGCCTTGTCTGTGTCATAATCATTAATTAGCCCGAGTTTGGCTTTTTGCTTTGACACTTCGCCCCCCAAAATTTGCCTTTTTCGGCGGCGGAAGGCAGCTTTCCTTATTTTGCAGCTTGGCAATTGCATAGGATTTCGCTGCGGTTCGGCTCCTTGGCACGTTCGCCTCTTAATTAATTTGATGCCACATACGAGTGCATAGGCCTGGCCTCCTGCCACGTTCCTTGGCCCAAATTTGACGCTCGCGGCCCGGCTAATTAGCAAAGTGTGCCTACGGTTTTGGGCCCGAGTTTTAGTTTTAGTTTTAGTTTGGGGTCGCGACACAGAGTGACTCAAATTTACTGCTGTTTTCGATGCATATGCAAATTGGCCAAGACGACTGTGAGACCGCAGCCTGCTGATGAAGCTAGTCTCGTGCAGGGGACTTTGCTTCAATTAGCCTGAATTAGTTGCACTTCGTGAATTTGATAAATTAATAAACCGTACACAAATTTGTACAAAAATAAGGAACTCTATAGCCTGAATGTTACATGTTCATTATTTTTTTATATGTTAATAAATATTTTTACTATTTAAGTTTTACTAATAATTTAAAATGTAACCCCCATTTGTTAATTAACTAACTGATCAAAAGCGGAAAAGTAAATAAGTAAATAATTTTCATATTTCATATTTAAACTAATTATAAAATTATTATATTTAACATTTGCATAATGGCTTCTACTTGTTTTACATGCTTTATGTGTAAATTAAATGTGGTTTAGATTTAAATTAAATATTTGATATATTTCAAAAAATTATATTCCAAAAATTTACCAATATTATTACAATAATTAAAAAAACTAAAAACCCCAATAGATAAAAATCATAATTTAATATATAATATTTGGACTTACTAGGTTTTTTGTTGGTGTATCTTTCTGTTTATTTTTTATATTTGATCTGGCCTACAATAATTTTAAAATTAAATAAGAATATGTCTTTAGCAAAAGCAAACAAACTATGGGTTCCCATGTTTTAGTCATCATGATAAGCTAAATAATGGGATTAATCTCCAAAGCTAGGGCTCATGTCTAAAATATGTTTCTGATAAAAGTACCACATAATTCAACATAAAATACAAATGTTAATAAAAATAATATGTATTCGCTTAGTTTTTGTTTTTTTTTTTTTAATAATTGTGATGATAAATAATACGATTTGATAAAAAGTAAACATATATAATTATTTCCTGCTCTAAATAAATATTTTCCCCGGTGCACGAAATAAACTCTTCACGTCTAACACAGTCTTTAGTCACCGATCCCCAGAGCCATCCGATTGTCAACTCTTGTCTATCTCAAAATGGCAACGGCGCGCCGGAAGTGAATGTGTGTTAGATTTTTCAATGCAAGTGCAATGAGAGCGTAAATGCTGCACACACACACTCCCCGGAGTCCTCCATGGTATCCATAGTGTATGGCTTAGACTCCGTACAGTGTGCCCCCGAAGTAATACCCCTTCGAACAGGAAGAATGGCCAGACATGACACACTCGTATATCTATGTAAATGCCGGCGAGGTGTGCGAAATGTATTTCTGGCCAGAACTGCCAGCCAGCGAAATAGCTTTGCAAATTTTATGCAGCGGCAGGAGGAGATCTTCTGGGACCTGCAACTCCCGCCCGGGGACCTGCAGGCAAATAAAATAGAATAAAACACTTTTACTCCCGCAACCAGGCGACTGCGACTCTGAAAAAATACGAGAAATAATCGAGGTTTGCAGCAGTTGCTGCTCGGAATAAATTGCCATGTTGTTACAATTTCTTCGTGTTGCCGGCATAAATTTAGGAGCCCAACGAAACGGATGCAGGTTCTACTGATTCGCTTGGTTCTCCTGGCTCCCTACGCATCCACATCCACATCCAGCTAGCTCCTCGAGGTGCTGAACATGCAAATAATTAATAGCATTATAAGATGCACTCACGAAATCGCGCACAACATCGTCGGTTGGTGTGTGTAATAACTTAGCGGCAGGCCTGGGACCCAAATCCGAATCCAAATCCGGTGAGAGGAGTTCCAGATTGTGTCGCTCTAAGGACAAGGACAATAAGTGTTTGCGAAAGCCAAAGAGTCACGCTCCTCTTCGGACCTGGCCTAGGAAATTACATAATCCGGCGAAGGTGTTAATGCAAATCTCCCAATATGCTAATGAGTCGATGGCACAAAGGATTTTCGGTTTTGGCGAGCGACGACCATCGTTGCCATGGTGCTTGTGCTTTATGTGGCTGCCACATGAACCGGTGGCAAACATAATTGCCACAGCACGTAGCCGGCAGCTTTGAGGTCAGCAACCCGGGCACAAATTGAAGACAATCAATGCAGCGGCTCTGACATTGATTTATGAACTCATGAAAAATTAGGTAAGACCATTTTTGGTCAACGTCTTGCACCGAATTTCGAAAGCCCAAAAGTAAAAAAAATAAGAAAAACCAAAATAAATTCACTTCGAAAACGTGATAAAAGTGAAGGGTTTGAGTGGCTAAGAAAAAGAAATAGCTTTCTAAAGACCAAATTGAGTTGTAAACTTCCATGAAAAGATCTTTGCCTAGAATAAATCTCGCCAAGCAATTCCAACCGATTGCATAACGTCCTCTAGATACCTAAAATAATAACCCCCTTAAGGTTCAATAACCGCATCCGCCAAATATAGCGATGCTGTGCCAAATAACTGCGCGGAAAAATATATATAAACATACATGTGACATCAAATATATATAAGAGGCGAAGGCGATTCATTACCATCATTACCAAAAACGAGTAAAAATTGTGGCGAAAAAATTGCATAATTTGTGTGACATTGACTGCGGCTACTGGCCGCCAATATAATGTCATTTACCACCGAATAAATGCGGAATGCATCCGCGGGCAGTGCTGAGCTGACATCAATAAATATATATTCATTTTTATAAAAATGCACGAATTTTAATTAATTGATAAATTCGGTAAGGAGAACAAAATACACACACTAAAAGGTCCGCCGCCAAAAGTGATGGCGAGGGGGCCGAAGTGCGGCTGTCAATTACGAGGATGTCGACGACTCCTTGGACTCCGCACATCGTATTCCCAAGCCGTGCTGCAACTCCCGCTCTTTAAATACACTGACAGAGGGTATATTTATCTCCTCAAAACATTTATAAGGCAGAAAGGAAAACATCTTCGGCTTTAAGATATTTTTCATACTTGTTTATCGAGAAAAATTGACTATTGATTTAAAGCTTACATAAAAAAAACATATATAAATTAATTTTTAATTTTTACATGAATAGATCTGTTTTTTACTTTAAAGTTGAACTCAAAAATATATTAGCAAAACGCCTTTAAATAAGGTTTTGATGTAGATAGTAGGAGATAAGTCCAATCTTTTATTTTTAAAATATTTATATATTTTTTGAAAATATCATGATGGCCAACCGAAGATTAAAAACTAAATGGCACCTGACATTTAAATTCCATAAAGTAAACTTAGAGAACAAATAAAACAAATATTATTTACAATGTAAATAAAAATTGGATATCTTGCAGTTTATAAGAGTATTCCAATCTTCATAGCCCCAAGCAGCCTTAATTTTCCGTTGTTTTTTGCCCATCTTGTTTGCGGCTTCTGATGTTGTTGGGGCGTTAATATTCATGAATCGAAATAATTTGACAGTTCGGGGCAACATGCGAGTATGCCAGGGCGCGTATGGATGTGCCCGCCGATATTTAAGCCCCGGCCCAGACTGCCACTGCATTGGCAGCCATGCAGCCAGTGGTTTTTGCCCGACTTGTGGTGCAGTTTCAGCATCAGATTCAACTTCGGCTGCGGCTGTCAGTGGCCCTGCGTGAGGCGTTGGTGAAAAGTACTCGAAATAATTGACAGCTGTGGCTGCCTTTTTTGTTACCGTGCTGCCCGTCTTTCGCTTTTAATTGTAGAATTTTTATAACTCCCGTGGCTCGTCAGTCGGCGAGCCAGCTAGTCGATCTGCCAGTCGGTTGGCCTCCAACTTTGTTGACGACTGCCAGGCACGATTACTTGGCCTGCTCAGTCATTAAGTCATCGTCAGAGCACCGGATCGCTTGATCGGACTGCCAACTGCCTGGGATAATCCCGGGCTGAGGACCCGTCGCGAATCTTTTATGGACGCATAAACTAGCGGAGCTAACATTTATTGGCGGCCCGGCACTCGATGCGGATTTCGATTTGCGGAATAATCAAACAATAAAAGTCTCGCTTATCTACGGTTCGACTTGGTTGATGCGCAATCATTAAAGCCTCTGGAATGCAATTGCAGCTTTGGCGGACTTTGGGATCGGGAATGTCGAGCGTTACTTTAACGATAATGGTAATGATAATAAAGATCCACAAAGGCACTTAGACGGGGACTCGATCGAGGAAGAGATTTTCGGAGAGATAAGATTGCTTTAAATTGAAGGACATTGCTCTAAAATAATATTTATGGGGGTGCGGCTTCTAAATAGTATAGTTAAAATTTTATTCAGCTTGTTACTTAAAAGTCATGTTTTTCTTCACTGAAATGACATTTTTACTGCAAAATGACTAAGGCAATCGCAATTAAAAAGGTACGAAATTTACCTTGAAGTATTAAGGAATTAAGGTACAATTTCAAATTTAATTAATTTCTTATTTATTTTCTTATTTAGCATATAAAATAATAGTTTTATTGCTAAGCAATTTATCTAAAAAATCTTTCAATTTAAAAGGGCTAATTAAATGCAATTTGATACAATTATTTTTGTAAGCTCATGTCATGTGAGTCGAAATGCTCACCCCATTATGCCTGAAATAATTCCATTTTCGTGACAAACTTCCGCCCGAAAGGAGTTTAGTTAAACACATAATTGAACGCAATTGGCGACTCCCCTTCGGTTTCCCAACCAATCATATTTGCACTCCCATTACGCCGGTTAACCCAACCCTTCTGCGGAGATAGTCTGTGCTGCCTGAAACCAAATTAATTGAAGTTTAGTCGAAAAGTTGACAGGCAGTTCGGAAACTTCATCATTGGCCAGCTGTTGCTCCTGCTGCCGCTCGGCTAATTGTTTTAATGAATTCGTTGCGGTTTTGAGCAATTTGCATGCAACTTTTCCATTACAAGAAGAGGCGGTCCGAGCAGATGAACGCACCACCACCACGTGTGTTTGTCACTGGCGGAGAAAAAGTGAGGAGATGGCTGGTTACCTGTCAAGCTGACGGTTTTCCGACATGACCGAGCTGCCAAAACGAGCTGCACACGCAAATTGCTAATTGAATTTAAATTGCACTTTAATTTGATGAGCGACCCGTGATGATAAATTGTGCAAACGCTTGCCGATGCGCTGACCGCAACAATCGAGAGCGAATTAACGATTCGACATGCCACTTTCACTCTGCCATGACGAGTGGCAGTTGCAGCAACACCACCACACCACCCAAATCCCCGCCGACCCACGAAACTGTTTCGCCCACGATTGTGTGCCGCTCTCATAAATTGCAACCTATTTAAAGTGGGCAACCGGTCGAGTGCCATAATTTCTAGCTCTAATTGCGCCACTGGAAAAGGGGGACTCACCACTGCAACCGAGACTGGTCGCAGTCAATTTAGCTATTTTTGCGTTTATTTTTCGTTTAATGAAATTACAATAAACGCCCGTCGCATGCAAAGGAGCCCGACCAGCCATTCCAATGGTGGTGCAGGGGCAGAGGGGCAGAGGAAGTGGAAGTGGGTGCACTGCATCCATGGGCAAAAACCCCTACATGAGCACATGAGCAGTTGGCACCACAAAACGGCCATTAGTGCGTTGGCGTCGTCGACTCGGCTTTACTTTGCTTTGCACTTACTTTGCCATGCTTTACTTAGCTGCACTGAGAAAAATATTATTTAAAAAATTAATATATTAGTGTTCTAAACAGGTTTTATAAATATATTTAAAAAGCATTGATAACAAATTATTGGAATTGCAAGTTTAAAGCAATATACTGTTCAAAAGTATGTTTTTTTTTATTAATTTATTTAACCTTTGGCTTAACCGGTAGTTAAGGGTGTAGTAACAAATGCGTGTAAAGCTTATGATCAATATCTGTGTGAAAATACTTAAATTGTTTTTAAGAAACAAATTGTAACTAACTAACACCAAAATAGTGGTTTGGCTTTTCCAAATTCCATATCTTTTTGATGGAAACAAAATTAAAAATTTAAATTCTCCTATAAAGGGAAGTGCTCCTTTTGGTGACATTTGTTTTCATCCATTAGTTTATTCTATTTTTGCCGAGTGCATTTCTTACCTAGGTTCGAAAAACTTGGCTTTGCTTACCTTTCGCTGGGTTTTCGAGCCGCCTCAGACTGCGCTCTGAGGTAATCCCCATTATTAGCGCAATTAGTGCAACCGCCTTGGCAGTCGGATGGGCCTGAAAGCGGCATTGTTGGGCCCTGAGTTATGTACCCACACTCATTTAGCGAAATGCCAATGTGTTTAGCACTGATTGGGTGCCCCGCCATCCAAAGTCTATTGAAAGTGCGATGTCGAGATGCTAAAAGGAGGCAAATAAATGGGCGATTGGGGCTGTGATTGAAAGTCTCGCGTGGGGTGACTTGACTCAACGAGGCATTCAGGCGACTTTCCGTGATTAATTGCGGCTCTGTTTGCAGCACTGGCTATGGCAAATTAGGAGAGTAAATGTTGAGTGCTACGGTTAATTATCAATGTTATTGTCATTAGGTAAATCGCCTTTCATACGGAACTAACGAGCCATAATAGTTCATAATTCGCTCCGATGAGTCTGGTGCGGTAAACAAACACCTGCTCGATTCTGGCAGCGGGATTTTTCGCATTAACATTCCGATGGCTCACATCGCTTTCAGCCCGAGGGACGATTCGCTATAATCGCAGTGCATGTGCTGCACTGGAATACCAAAAGGCTGTGGCAAAAGGCTGCACCACCCGCTGCACCACCCGCTGCACCGCCGGCCTGCCGCCTCAATTACAAGCTGCTCCTGACAGGCAGCGCTACGTGACACAACCCACAAGGAGGCGAAACACCTGTTGCGGTGGCTACCGGTAGGAGCACCACCAAGCCACCTCCGAACCACCGAACCACTAAGCCACCAATCCACCTACCCACGATGTCCGTTAATCGACCGCCGCACCGCATAACTTGTTGGCGCTGACAACGACAACGGGATTTTGAACACTGATAAAAGGCGACGGCTGGGTGGTGCTGGTTGGTGCTGGTGGGTGCTGGTGGGTGCTGGGAAATCAAGAAAAACCATATTTAATAAAATGACAGTGGCTGTCAGACGCCGTCAAAAGAAATACATTTTGTTGTCTGCTGCTGCTGCTGGGTTAACTTGGCTTGCAAGGCACGAGCTTTTGGCCAGCAGACAGTTATAAAGCCACCCGCCGCAGTCATAAGGCAACCACAGTGACAGAGACAGAGACAGAGACAACCAAAGCAATGACAATGCCAATGACAATCGACGATTATTGAACATTGTGTATTATTTGTTGTTGCATTTTGTCATTCTGTCTTGTCGCCTGTCCCTCCCCCTCCAGCTCCCCCTTTCCCCCCCGCTGCATCAGCCCCTCTTTTGGCCAATTAATATTAACGTGGGCGTGCGCCTTGTTTTCAATAGCCCGCCAAGCGTCTGATGATGAAGGAAATGTTATGCAAGGCAGGCACGGGGATCCAATGTCGTAACTCCGGCTTAAGTGCGCAGTTAGGAGGTGTTCTGCCATAAAAAGCAGAAGATATGGCCAACAGATGTTAACCCGGCCCATAGCTGCACTTGTGCAAGACGGATTGGCGTGGGGCAAAAGGATTTGATGGCAGCGATATGCTAATTGAGATGGACATGAGTGGGCATTAATTTGTTTGTCTTGTAGAGGTATTAAGTAACCTGATAAGTGCAGGATAAAAAAATCTATTTTAAAATTAATGCAAAAGGCGTACTGTGATTTATTGTAAGCTATTTTAGATATAAACAATACCAAAAATAAGAGTAACAAAATCTTAATCATTCATTATGTTTTTTTTAGGTTCGTTAAATACTATCATAAATTAAAATAATAGTAATACAAAGTTCAAAGTTTGTCAGAAGGTGTTCCTTAAATTCATAAGCTTTAAATATTATACAATCTTAATCACTCCTCACTCCTCTATTCCTCTAAAGTTTCTTGAGAACATTTTAAAATTAAAAACAACAGATATATTTTGCTTTAAGGTGCTTCCTCTGCTTAATTTCTTCATAAAGTCAGAAAGACATTAAGCAATCTTTAACTATCTGTTATTTGAGGGGCATTTGAAACGCCTTTCAAGCGACTTAAAATCAATACCCCCTCATCAACAAAAGTGCCTGGAAACCAGGTTAGATCCCAGATAGTCGTCGCCAATCGCCAATCGCCAGTTGTTGCTTTTGCGGCGGCAACTAAAAATTATCATAACCGAAAATTATGGAAAATTTCCAAAGAGAGGGGAGAAATTCACAGATACTGAGGGAATGCGAGTGCAAATGTCTAAAATTTGCAACAAGCCAGAACCAATTGCTGGCCACAACAACAAATTCTTTGTCAAAGTCGCGGCGAGGATGCAACTATGAAAATTGAGTTAGAAATCTGCAATTTATATCGCATTGCCCCACACACAACAGCGCACAAAAGAGCGAGTCCCAGGCCAAAAACATAAATACGAGGAGGGAAGCCATCCCAGCCAGCCATCCCAGTTCCCGGGGGCTAAATTTTGATTCTAAGCTACTATTTTTGAATACTCTACAGCAGCGAAATGCTATGGATCTTAAGTATATATTGGTTGTTAAGTAATTTTTTTTTATTAAATTTTCGATATGTAACCTGTTTTTTTTATTCTTTCTACTTTTTTGTATCCTTAAAGCGTTCTACAATTAAGTAGAATTTGTTTTTTATAATATCAAAAGTTAATTCAGTGCAAGTTAAAATAAAATCTAAATTTACATGCTAAAAATTATATGGGATAGTTTTTTATTAGTAATTATGTTATTATTTTCGATCTAAAAATGGGAATAGTTAAGAAACTTTTATTGACATAAGCCCCCAAAGCAATTTGTAAATATTTTAAAAAAGTTACGAAATTTAGAAGGCCATTTTTTTTTGTTCAGCTTAAATTATTTAATTTTTTGTAGTCACTAACGCTAACGTGCCAAGATACCCATTCAATAAGGTAGCGGCAATGTTCGATAATCGCGATTGTTTGCAGCTTGCGCGGCTTGGCCCAACGCATTCCGAGTTCTGCTGTCGTCGCCATGGAAAGGTTGTTCGGCCGACTCTCTTGTCCGACGGTCACAGGAAACATTGGGAAATTGAGCATGGAAATGGACGACGCCACCAAAAACAAAAGCATGAGGCTGGCGAGTGAATAGCAAACAACTGAAGAAGAGGAATGGCCGGCGACTGGCAGCGGAAAACCTCTTCATTGAGCTCCCATGATCCCAGATCCTTGCCAGCACCAGCACCAGCACCATCAACAGCACCATCACCAGCTCACATCCTCCCATAGGCGGCTGTCTCATTTCGTATGCGCAATGCGTTTGTCTGGCTAAGGTGAAATTCCAAGTGGCCAATGGACTAGAGAGCCAGATGAGCAGAAAACGGCCAAGCGGCTCTCCTACTGCCAATTTGTTGGCCCAAACTGGAGCAATTATTGCAGTGGCCGGGCAGTGGGTTCCAACTTTGGCAGTGTGTGTGGGGCAGGCCGTCAGCAGGCTTCAGAGTGCAGCCAAATCGATTTGGTACGCATCTTCCTGCCACTTGCAACATGCAACATGTGGCGGAAACAGCGCGCAAAATTGATTTGTTGCCGGCTGAGTGTTAATTGCCAGTCCACGATCGCGGCCGGCCAAAAAGGAGGCGGACATCGACATGAGCTAACTGTAACTCGGGCTGCCGGAAAATCTGGGCCACCAGACTGCCACGAGGGCGTGGCACACTCACTCTGCAGTTACTGTTGAACACACACAACGATGTGTGTACACCAGCAATGCCAATTATGAGCGTACGTGTGCGAATGCGTTGAAAACTCACAAATTTCTAATGATGATATATGACCGGTTGCGAATCACAGCGGCTAGGCTATCAAATTAACAAGATCATCGCTTCCGGCCAGCAATTGAACGAATCACGGCATTCAATTGACTTGCGCATTAATCGCGGACCAACGCAGGCTGCTCCTCGGCTTCCCACAAAATTTATGCCGAGGCGACGACTTTGATTTCACGTCAAAACTCATGGGTGTACGAATGCATCATTTTGATGGTCATCATCAGTCTCTGACTATCAAACAATCGACAAGCCGCAAAAAGAGCAACCGGTTACACTTTGAAAACGGATAAGTTCTTATTTTAGAATCTATCTATTATATCTTAAATATAATGATTTTCTAATGCTATTTTTTTCTAATTTATGAAAAATAACTTTCTGCCTTATTTGAAAGCCAAAAGCAATAGACTTCTAAGCCAAAAAATAAAACAAACCCATGAAAGTTTATTTATTTAATGTTTTTTTTTGTGTTTTTGCCAACTTATTTGTTTTACATTTTATCAAATTTGTTGGTTTGTAGCAATCTTTTAATAATATTCAAGCAACTTATATATTTTGGAAATAGTTTCTGTTATTCGAAAGTAGTATTTTATTCTTGAGAAAACCTTTTAAATTTACTTTGAAATATTTAGTGTTACGTTATCCACCAAAAAAAGTGAAATGTTTTTATACATAAGGCATTTAATTTTTTTCTAAGTGCCGCATGTTGCTGCTGTGGCAGGGACGTTGGCGTTGCTCGTTGCCAACAATTACCCGGGCCTGGTCCGCTGACTGCTACAAATTTCAGGCGTCTCAGCCAGCGACAGCAATCTGCACTCGGCCATCTAACAGCAGCCACAGCAGCAATGGCAGCAGAAGAAAAACAGTCGGAATCAGAGCTGCAGTTGCAATTGCAGTTGCAGCGGGGAAGTTGCAACCTGTTTCTGCACTTGACCATGGCAACTTGCAACTTGCAACTGGCAACTGGCAAGCAGCAACCAGCAACATGTTGCCGAATTGACAATTTCGCCAGGCTTGAGCAGGCAGCAACTGTTGTTGTTGCTGCTGGAGTTACTGTTGCCGTTGTCAATTGTCAGTGTTTTTTTTTTCTGGCTGCTTCGTTCTCCCAAAGCCTGGTTTATGCAAATTGCAATGAATTTCCATGGCCTAGCTCGAGTTCAAGTTCCAAGTGGGCGTTTGATTTCAATCGCTGGCATTTTCACATATCCACGGCCATATGTTGCTGGTGTCGACAAACGGATCCAAGTCCTGTTCGCTTCCTCTCCGCCAGCCTTTTTGTATTAACGGTTTGCCATTTCGATTTTATGTTTAGTTATATTTCAGGCCGATCGTTATTTTTCATTGGATTCTCCCTCATATTTGGCCTCTTGATCTTGCTGCCTCCAATCTCCGACTGGCGATCATTAGGGAAAATCATTTTTCACCGCACGTCGCACATTATTCGTCCCCCTCAGCAGCTTTCAATTTGTCGATCGCCGTGTGTTGATATTTTCGAATTCACTTCCCTCCATTCCACTCCCCGATACCCGAAATTCCCCATCGATCGCATTTCGGGGGCCATTGCCACCGCATTCCTGGACATAACACACTGTACTCTGGAGTTCTTCTGGGCGGTGGCCTATCTATCGGATGTATCGCCTACGCCTTGTCGCTTATCGCGTAATTTGATCTTAATGCTCATCGTGTTTGTTTATGCTTGGTTCCCCAAAAAAATTAATCTTCCACACTTGAGGAGCTAGTAATATTCAATCGATTTATCGTCCGCTTGTTGCCTGTCAAGTGAACGGCATTAGAGCCATCAGCAGCGATGTCAGCGCTGTGACATTTCAAATTGGGCATATGGGATTGGGGTTGGGCTTGGGCTTGGGCTGGGGATGTGGGTAAGTGTGCGTGAGCGGACTCCCGGACGGACTGTGGGATTTCGTCGATAAAAAAAATAAATTTTTTGTGGTCAAATATCAAGAGGGGGTACTCGTCGAATGGGGATTAGTTGGAAAATCATTAATATATTTAATTACTCTTAGTAAAATCACTTGGGAGTTAAAATTAGGGTGTCTGCTTATCATGGAGACATGTCATGAATCACAGCATAAAACTATAATTGTTTTGGATAATTTAAAAAAATATTATTTTCATCATTAACTGATCCCGAACTTGACCTCTATTTCTTATTTGTAAAAATCATAAATAAAAGTTTGTACTTATTTTTTGTTGCACATACATAACTTTCGTTTAATATCTCTAAAAAATTGTGTAGTGAAATAAACTGATTAAATTCCCCCTAAATGTCAAGATAAATCACTATCAAATTTCCTGTAAAAAACAGGCCTTTCAATCAAAAGATATGCCCTTCCCACCCGATTATCAGTACAGGGAATAATTATGCATTGCAGCTATAATTTTAACTGCAGCTCAAATCGGCATTCAAATGCAGCGCACGTCGCTGGGGTCGTTAAAAATCGAACACGCACTCGAACAATCGAGGCACATTGATCTATGTGCGTCGGGTACACTGCATACTCGCAGTGCGATGATTTACGATTGAGCCATGAAGAATGTCACGATTTAATAGGCTTATCGGCAGCAGGCCCTGGCAATCTGAGCAACCAGTTCGGCCCGAAATCAATCTGAATGTGAGTCCCCGTCCCCCATCTCCGGAGTTGTGGATTCCAAGCGTTGGCTGCACTGCGTGCGGTCTAATTATTTTATGACAAGCCCGACTTGTAGGCGGACCCCCCGGGGGGGAAAAATACTTCAATTCGTCTGGTTGGCTAATTAAAATTTCAAGCCTGTTCCGTTTACAATCGACATAAAAATCAGACGCTGCACTGCATATATATATATTCAATTTTGATTTATGCACAAAATAGTGAATAAATAAATAAAAGTTCGGGTGAGCGGATTCGAGTGACACCAGCGCTGCGGGAGAGCGTTCCACCTGACTAACACTTGCGTTTTTACGAGGCCCCAGACCAGGAGACACACATAGATCAAGTGGCCTCGAACGGACAAATGGGGCCAAGAGTTTACGGCCCTGCTCCGGGAATCGTTTAACTTTGATTTCGGATTTCTGATTTATTTGCCCAAGTTGCCGGCCAAATGCATCTACATCTACGAGGCTGCCAGCGCCCGTGGCCATAAATTTCCTTATTTCCATCGCCCCAGCTGAGCGTTTTTTTCCGCCCGGCGCTGGCGCTTTTTCCGATATCAACGGTAAAAACTCACCATAATTTTTAATTGCACAAATTTATGGCCTGACTGGAGGGGCGTCGCACTGGCCCAGATGATGGAGGGCCTCATCCTCATCCTCATTCTCATCCTCCTCATTTCGACTCGAATCCCGATGACGGCGTTAGCGGTTCTTTTGTCCCCGGAGCTATGGCTATCAGTTGACCATTTTACAGCCGATTTATTTGCGTCCGCGGCAGATAAATAGCCGCGGCCTCAAACGACATCGCTCGGCTCAAGCGGCGATGGCCATTAAAATCAAATAAAATCAATGCTTAAAATTCGGCTCTTTAATGAATAGTCGAGTGCCATAAATCAGTAATCCATACGAGCCCTGTTCTGCCCACATTCACATTTCGTCCGGACGCCAATAAAACCCACTGTAATGATGCATTTATAAAAATGTTAAAATGTTTGTATTCTTTGTGTACGCTCAGCGAGATATTAAAATTAATTTAACAGGCCAACAAAATGCCAGAAAATCAATGCGTATACAGCACAAAATGAGGCTCATTTGGGTTCTGTATGAGATCTGGAGGAAAGGTGTAACCCGATCCGGCTCAAAGCTCGTCACTCGTGGTCTTGTATCCTTGGCTGATATCCCCTTATGGTATTTAAACTCTGGCACTGTTCTCTGTTCGCTCGTATCGCAGGCACTTGCCTCTGTTTTAGATAAAAAATATTTGGCATAAACATCGAGAATAGCAACAGCGTCAGAAACAACAACTGCAGCAGAGGAATTCCCCGGTCCCGATCCCACTCCCATCCCATCGCGACCCGTCCCGTCCCGTCCTTTAGTATCCCAATCCCAGCTCTGGGGGCTCATATTTCAATTTCGATTTTCGAAAACGATGTGCGAGCTAAGCGCAAACAAACAAGCAAGCCAAAGCAAACAGATAAACGGCCAAATACATTGAATGAGTTTATACCGTACATGTGTATATATGCATAATATGTATAACTGCACTCAGAAAATGGATCTTAAAAAGAAAACACTCTATAGTGCAAATCGATTGAAAATAAATGAGAATTTGCAACTCCTTAATAAGCGCAATTAAAAATGCATACGAATTTTATGGAATTTATTTACATTTACCATATAATTAGCAATATTTAAAGTGTCAATATAGAAATAATTAGGCAATTAATTCATATAAGTATAAATTTAGTTTGTTTTTGTTGCGCTTATAACTAGTATGTTGAAAGAATTATAAAATGTAAAAGAACTATAATTTAATTAAAATTTAGTTAAAAATATATTTGAAGTATTTTGTATATAGCAGAAACAAATTAAACATTATTTAATTAAGATATAAACTAAACTAGCAAAACTTAAAATTTTGAAAGGTTCTACAAAAACTTTATAAAAAGAAATGGTTTTATTAAGTTAATATGGTTCCACGAGTATATATATATTTTTTCATGTATTGTTAATTTTTGGTAGCTGGAGCTAAATAACTTCTACAACATACTGATACAAATTGAAATTTAAATATATTTTTTTTCAAGTGTTGAGTGGATGTAGCTGACATATCTATGCGTTGTGTCCGACATGGGATGCGACACGGATGCGACTCGGAATTGGAGCTGGGAATGGAATCGAAGCGCGGCGGATGGCATCGGCCTGGACGCTTGGAGTTTGCAGGATCGGGGAGGAAGGAAGGATGGAAGGGAGTGGATCGGCTGCCGTTCGCATAAAACGCAGTGCAACTTTGGCCCTGGCAGTGCCGATGTCGCCGACGTCGTTGCGAAATGTCCAAAAATGAGGCACAAACATGCGCATGAATTTTGCAACTTGCCACAGCCGCAGGTTCAGCAGCAGGACTAACAAGTTGCCCCCTGCCAGAGTCGTTGTTTCGGCCAGGAAATGCAGCGCAAATAAATGAGGCAGCAGTCGCTTGACCCTCGTCCGCCAATATTTTAGCCATTTGTAATTTTATATTTTGTGCCGAGAGGGTACGAATACGACCCAGCAATGTTTGCTTTTTAGATTTGCCTTATTGGAAATTCTATCTGGAGCAGGAACATGTGTTCCAGTTTTCGATACGTATTGTACATTTCTTTTTTTTTTTTGGGCCAGCACGAGACTGGCAGCTGTTGCCCGGGGGCAAGTGTTGGGCCAACACCTTAATGGCCCGAAATGAGCCGGCGAGATGCCAAAACTTTGGCTAATTGCCAGGCGGGTCGTAGACAAGTGTGGCTTTCGCGCCCCGTGGGGCAGCAGTCGCCGCAGCACTCAGACAGCCCGGCATTTGCATAAACATGCAACGTGTCTAATACCCGGAGCGAGGAGATGGACCAGACCGGGCCCAGACTTCCGGCTGAAGGCCGATACAAGCACTAAGCTACAGTCAAACTTGGTTAGGCCAAACTAGTCTTCCATTGTTAATTACTTCAATCTAAATAGTTAGAATGGGACAAATCACTAACCTCTTTAAAATAAAATAAATTCCTTATTACAAAACTAAATGGTTGGGTGAAAGTATACAGCACGTAAATAATAAAGATATGCAATTTGTGTAGAGAAAAGATGGTTTAAATCCTATTAGACAAAACAATTTTCTAGTGCAAAAAAATATTAAAACATTTATTTTTAAAACGTTAAGTACCTAAGCTTACTTTTTTTGTTTAGTCAGTGATAGTTTTGAGCCAAAGGAATGTAGTCTTATGTGCCATAACAATAAAGAATCAATTAACAACCGGGACAGACATGGAAATGGCGTGGCCAGGCAAATAAAACTAAGCAGGAACTGCAGATTTTGGCCTTGACTTGGGACCACAGTTCCTAAGATTCTATCGGCCCAAAGCAAAAAAAAAAAAAAGCGCCTTTCAATTTGGAGCAGCTTCAACTTGGCCCTGGCAAAACATTCGAACTTGAACTTGCCAGAAAAACTACCTACCGCATTTCGTGGCAGCCATCCGAAAATGGACAAAGTCAACGTTCGGCGGCATCTCGCAAGTGGCGTTTTGTCAAATATTTTCGAACAGTTTGTGTCGGCGAAGGACTGGTTTTTGGAAAGCGCGGGCTGGCGGAGGGTCTTCACGACTTTTATTTAATGAATTTCGCAAATTTCTGGCGGCAGCATCTCACGCATGCGAATGGCTCTGACAAGCCCAGCCAAACAGAACTTGTCTCCGCCGTACACAGTGTGCACATAATTGTCTCAATTCTTTGGATTCCGAGGATCTGCAAGTTGCACAACCCAAACAAACTGAATGAGTTCTGGCGGGGACGATTATCGGTTATCTGAGTGTTTTAGGCGCCTCTGGGGAAGATACAAAGGCCCCGGCTATGCGAGTGAATATTGTTCACTGGGGTATGGAAATTGCAATAGCTCAGGCCTCAATTTAAGGTTCCTCATTCCCGGACCATCATTCCGAAAAGTCATCAAAAAATATTCCATTGATTTGCTCACTGAACAAGCCTAGTTCGTTCCTTGAATTCCATTCCCATTCGTTCATTTAGGCCCGAATCATTTTGCGTAGCTTTTCACTGAGCTCTACTACATGAGGAGAAAACTTTTTTTTTTACACTTTTAGGGCTCATTTTAAAGTAGGTGTTTTATTTGTATCATTTTGCGTAGCTTTTCACTGAGCTCTGCGTCAATTACTACATGAAGAGAAAACTTTTTTTTTACACTTTTTGGGCTCATTTTAATGAAGGTGTTTTATTTGTATTAATATTAATGTCACGATAAAACCCAAGCATTTTTGTAGTTCTAAGATCAAAAAAATTTTATGAGAACTGAAATGAAAAGCTTTCCTTTTTTTCAACCAAACATTCAAAATCATTTTCTGTGTACGTAAATTACTAGAAAGAGATGATTCCACCGGGAAAAGAGAGAGGCTGCGTTCGTTTCCTCCAGCATGAATGACCAAACGCAGATGACAATGAGCCGGGCCAACAGGGAAACTGGCCAAAACGACACGAGACGGCGGGAACAGTGCCTCAAAAAACACTCGCACAAATCGAAAAGGAACGAAAACATATACGACCGAAAAGAAACGAAACGAAAAACAATCGTCGTCAGTCAATTCGATTGCGATTCGGGGTATGCGCGACAGGTATGCCTATGAAAACCGGGCTCAAACTCCCGGCGACTCCCGGCTAAAACCTGGCGACAATTTTTCAATTGTCTGCCGGGCGACTTTGGCAACCACGGAGGTCGTCGTCGTTGTCGTCGTCGTCGATGGTTGTTGTTTTTGCCGATGCCAATGCCGCATTGCACACATAACCGGCAATGAAAAGCGCCGCAGCATTGCAAGTTGCATATAAAAATCTGTTTTCGACTGCGACTTGTTAATTGCGCACATCGCGAAGGGGGCCATTTAATTGTTGTCGCAGCTACTGTTGGCTGCCTTGAACCTGCCTAGCTGGCTAACTGGCTAACTGGCTGGATGTCTGGGCCAATTGTGGGTATTGTGAATTGTGAATTCCCCACAATGGGCCCTGTGCGTGGGCAGTCCCAATTACGCGTTCATTCGAGCCCGGCGGCACAACCGACCGCTCGACGCCTCCCGCTGCGCAGGCTCACCCTTTAGCTGGCCTCTGTTTCGGCTTACAACTTACAAGAGCGAGGAAGCGAGAGCAAAACCCCGGCAAACGAAAACAAAACTAATTAATAAATTAATTATGCCATTACAATAACATACACACACTCACAGCACCACGAGAAGAGCGACGCCGAGACTCACGCACTTTAATTATGAATATTTTCATGCTAAATTATGCATGCACTTGCCGGAGCAAAGCTGGCTAGGTGGTCACATACAGAGTATCAACAAAATTTAAGGGTATACCCATCTCTATCAAAAATTTCTAAGACAAAAAAAGAGTATATACTTGCAAGACAAGTATTATTTTAAACTTCTAGATATAAATTTACAAATTTAAATCGTCAAATGTTTTCAAAAGTTTCCATATTTTTAATATGAAATAAATGTTTTTCACCTGTTTACGTATCTAAATTTTATCTCTAGTTATTCTGTACAGCAAATAACAGTTCTTAGTTGAATGGATATAACCTTAAATATTTTTTCATTTAATTATGGAAACAAAACAACACAATCTGTTTGGGATTTATTTTTCATTCTATATGTATATTGATAGAGAATAAGCAAGATGGACCTCTGGACAAAATTGAACAAATAAGTAATTAAAATCTATTAGTTTATCAAACCATGCTTTTGATTTACAAAAGTAAGGTGTAAAAGATAACTAGAACGGCCAGAACTCCCTGCGGAATGTTAAGTGTGGGCGCGGCAGATCGCTTTTTGGGATAGTAAACGGTTTTCTTGGAGAGCAGGATGACCTGTGGTTGTCCTGCATTGGGTTGAACTGCAGGGACAACCGGGACAGGAGCTGGAATTGCCACTGGAACTACAGGAGCGACTGGAGCAGGAGCAGGAGCAGGAGCAACTGCAGCTGGAACGGGAGCAGGAGCAGCTACAGGCACCCCAGGAGCCACTCCAACAGACAACAGGAATAACAGGAGCAGCAGCAGGAGCAGCAACAGGAGCTGCAGCTGGAGCTGGACCTGGCGGACCGGCCACATGAGCAGGGATCACCGGCGAAGGCTGCGGCATCACAGGCACATGGGCAGCACTTGGAGCACTGGCAATCACAGGAGCCGGCTGATTGGCCTGCTTCAGAGTGGGACAGATCAGGTGCTGCGTCTCGGTATAGGACTTGGGATTATTGGGGTTGGGTTCCCGAACGGTTTGCGTGTAACATCCATTGGCATCCGGAGTGCCGGTCTCAATTACAGTCATCTTCTTGGGATCTGGATGTGCTGGTGCCGCCACAACAATGGGAGCTGCGGGTATGGGAGCACCTGCCGGATAGAAGTGATGCACCTGGGCAACAGGAACCGCTGGAGCGGCAGCCGGCGCCTGGTGGGACTTGGCCATAACGTTGCCTATTATGCCGCCAGCTATAGCTCCACCCAAAAGACCCACGCCTAAGCAAAATAAAAGAGAAAAGTGAACATGTAAATTGGTAAATATTTTATTGGAGTCCCAATTTTCATTTAAGTTTTTTATGAGGTAGGGTATATTTTTATACTTATACTTAAAATAAATTGAACTTTGAAAAAAAATATTGAGACTGAGATTTATTATTAAATTACTATTAGTTAATAGTATGACAATAAACAACAATTAATACAGGCTTAGAAAATTATTTATATTAAATTACTTACCAAAAGCGCGTTTACGACCACGTTTCGGATGTGCTTGGCTAAATGGCATTAAACTCAAGCCGAGCAAAGCCAACAGAAGACAAACTTTGGTCAGATTGCGGTTAGGCATGGTAATATAACGGAAAACTGGAATCGTAAGAGTTATTTGGCTAAATCGGCGTTCAAACGTAAACTGATCGCCGTCTTGTCACGCTTAACTCACTTGATCGGTGGAAAAGAATGTTTCGACTGTGCAAATATTTACACAGTTGCCTTGGGAAAGTTAACGAAATTTGTCGTATGGCGTATATTTATTTCTCGCTTAAATTTCAATTTATGCGGCACATGAAACGCCCATTAACATGCTTGGCGTCTTATACCTTGAAGTATATATTTAAGAGCCCCGAGAATTAGTATAAGAGATACTTCCTTATGTACACAAGTGTTATTATTATTATCAAATGGTTAGTTTGGATGAGATTCACACACATCATATTTTATCAAGTCTTTCTCTCATAATATAAATAAAGATACTGGCTGGTTTTTGTGACTTTATTAGTTAGTAGTAAGAAGTTATTTTTACATAATAGTATTTGTGAAAAAAGATGATTATACATGCTCGAAGTAAAACAGATTTGAATACCTTTTAAACGACCTATAGCACTAGTTTATAGCATTCGAAACCAAACGTTTATAAACCAATTGATTTTCTTGGTACAATGGAAATCTTTCGATATTATTTTAGATTTCAAATTCCGCTCAATAGAAAAGCCCACATATTCCACCGGTGCAGTTCGTCACCACCTGGGCGTTAACTCTGATAAATTTCGTTGTTAAATTGCACCTTAGTTCCATTAAAAGGTACCATCACTTCGAACCTCTATCAACCCACGGGTTCTGGTTGTTTCGGTGGTGGTTGCTACTGTTCCTCCAACGGGAGTTGACTTAATTAACCGCCCCAGGTGAGGCTGCCGCAGTCGCTTTCGAGGGAGCGAGTTCAGATGGGTTCAGGTGAGGTCGCGCCGGGGACACAGCAGCAGGTTGGCTTCGTTTTGACATGACTGCGTTTTTTTGGCAGCTAATTAGTGACGTTTGAATTAATTAAATATCAAAAAGGGCAATTTCATGGAAATTTTCCCAACGTTTCCCAATTTGCATTTGTGGACTGCAAGTGGTCGTCCATGGCGAGCCAGTTAGATGAAATCTATAGCATTTTATTTGAAATTTTATTCCCATGTTAACAGTTATATTATCCTTGCGGCTATATCGGAACACCATCCCCAGATTTGCCAGCCCAGCGAACTGCGAGAGTCGGCGTATGATAAATCGCAGCATTTACGTGTGTGCGCCCAGGCAAATATATCAGCCGAGCAAGGTCATAAATATTAATTGTGTTTCGGCGGAGAGACTGACAATGGAGCTGGGAGCACACTCTAACACTGTGGAAAACAATCGAAAAATGTGAGATAAATAAAACAAATAAGTAATGTATATAATAAATAAATATTATACCCAGGGAGCAAAAATATAAACCATTTTTTAAAGAAAGAATATATATACATTTTTTTAAAAAAGAATTACAATATTCATACAAAGGTGAACTTTTTGAATACTTTCTAGATTATATTGCAAATAAAAGCGTTTATTTCATGTATATAATATGGTGCTATATAGTGATACAGTCACATAATTATAATTGTTTATAATATGAAATTTATCCAAACTTTATTAAACGTATGAAATTGTAGATCTTGCAAAATTAATTAATTCATCTTTTTAATTTAAAAATTTATTAAAAGTTGGTTTCATGCAAATCGAATAAATATAATTGTTTAAAAATATAAAATAATAATATAAATTAAGGAGAAATATTACCATCAGGACATTTTCCTGTGTACGGGGAGTGGGTTCAGGACCTATCCCTAGTTTGCATGTCTCGCCCGTTGTGTTGCTGTTGCTGTGGCTGTGGCTGTGTTGTTGTAATGTTGTGCCGGCCTATGCCCGTCGGCTAGGTGTTGTTGCCCGCTGTTCCCGGTCCGATGCCATTATCAATCGATCGAACGCGAGCTGCATTTGCTTAGCGGATTGCGCATGACCGAGCCCCAATCGAAGGCAAATACCTCGCATATTGCTAATAAATATTCAGCGCTCGAGTGGTGTGCGGCAGTGGATTATGTTGTGATGGCGCACCGATGTCCTGGCCCCGAAAACACCAGTGACAAGCTGTAGGATCTGGAAAATGTTTGCAGAGCAGCCTCGCCGAAAGATTTGTCCGCTTACTTTCATTAGCCCGGCGCGAACTTAAAGCCAGCTTCAAGTAGCCTGCAGTCAGGAGTTATTCATAAGCGTGGAGTGCCTTGCAATAGAGTGGACTGGAGTGGAGTGGTCGAGGGCAGTCGAGTGCTGCTGTGATTAATATCCCAGGAATGCAGTTTATTGTTGCGCGACGACAACAGCAACGAAACTGCTGCTGTTGCACCGATCTGTGGGCTGGGGGGTGGGGGGTGGGGGCGTGGCAGTGGGAGACACATGGCAGGAAGGTAGCACCACCACATGTACTGGGGTCAGCGCAGCCAACGGAACTTACATTGCAAGAAAATATTATGAGCTTATCATGTGATTTTACCCAAATAAAAAAGGCATGTTTTATTAGCATTACCAAAGTACGAAACCGTTTGCCATCAGGTACAAAATATCACCTTAAAATACTATAAAAATATATTGATAGTGGGGAAAAAACATTCAAAATAAAGATTTAACGATTTGGGTAATATCGTTATAATAATAGATCGGTTTTAAAGAAACTATACAAACTTAAAAACTAACACTCTTGCATTTCTTATAAGTTAAGTACATTTTTTTTCAGAGCATCGACATTATGAAGAGGCTCGCGTCTTTTTCTAAAGCCGCGAGGCGACGCAAATTTGTGTGCATTATATTTTGCCTTTTTGTTGTATTTCCCTGGATTTTCTTTTTTTATTTTTTGTTGCCGCTAAGGTTTTTCCTCAGCCATTTTAGCTCAGTTATAAATTACGCCGGCCACTCGCACGAGTGTGTGTGTGTGTGTTGCATAATCTGAGTGCTGAAATCTTTGGCATCCACTTGAGAGCAAATGCAAACAGCGCTGGCGAGGATGAGGCGGGGGCATCCAGAGAACCTATTGTTCTAGAGGCCCCACAATGGAGCCGGGGAATCGGCGCGGCTGCAGAATGACCGCCACTCTCATAATAGAGTCATAAAATTTTAGTGCGCCGCTTGGCCAACTCGCCGCCCGACCCGCGATATCGGGGAACCCCCGTGGCGCCTCGGAACCTCAAAACCGTTTCGCTTTGTTGGCCATTGTCCCGACCATTTACTCGGACCATAGAAACATATAATTGTGATTAATTAAACGACATAAAAGTGCTTTAGATTCAGCATTTCGATGCATTTATTAGCCGAAAAATCACTTGAAACTCTCCACTGCGCGATCTCTTTCTCCGCTGGATCTATTATCAATTGTAATAAAAGTTGGCCTTTCAAATTTCAGACCGACATTATTCGGGGCGTTGCTGCTGCTGCGGGCTTTGTATCGGGGAGTATTTATGGATTATCCATGATATGGGGTAATCCAAATAGGTAGTTGCGAAAGTTGATAACAGTCTTGATCCTATCAAGAGGCTACTAAAGGTTAAGTTTATTTACGTTTCACAGATTTATGGGTTTTACTAACTGGTTATAGCTTCAAAATATCGTAGCCTATCATAGAAGGTTATTTGGAGTTTAATTACTTTAATTTGAATCCGCTACT
Source organism: Drosophila gunungcola (assembly GCF_025200985.1). Taxonomy (NCBI): domain Eukaryota; kingdom Metazoa; phylum Arthropoda; class Insecta; order Diptera; family Drosophilidae; genus Drosophila; species Drosophila gunungcola. Next base: position 4,411,010 of record NW_026453179.1, read on the forward strand.
CAGATTCATGGGCTATGTAAGCTTTTTGGTACTCAATTCATTGTCATTTAAAATGGTTTGGTATTTGAATTTTTCACTATCGATCTCCATTTTTACTTTTTATGACGATCAGGTCTTAAAATGATAATGTTTTTTAAATTAAACTTGTATTCTACTTGCATGTTTTGTATATTTTCACTGTGTGTTTTTGTATAAAAAAGTGTATAATATTTATTCCCTGTACATTATTTTGATATCAACCAATTACAATTTATAGTATTTGTCATTACATATCCCATTAGCTCTGGTTAAATCATTCCAGCCCGCATTTGAAGAGCAGGTCGTACTTCAAAGAGCCACTATACCACGACTAGTCTCCCTAGGAGGAACCTTAATTGAGTTCATACGGCGCATTTTTGATTGTCAGCGTTGTCATGGCCAGCGGACGAACAGTCGGCGGACGGATTGGAGTACATCGCGGCTCAGGACAGAGAGCCCCAGCGACAATGGAGCACTCGAGGAGCTGGCTTCGTTATCACACAGAACATGGCAGCACATGGGAATTGCTGCCTCCTGGTGACGACTGCAGCCAGAGGGACAATGGATGGGCAGTGGCAGAAGCATAGGAATAGACAGTGGCAGTGGCAGAAGCAGAATCCCTGACAAGAGCAATCCATCCACAAAGGCAAAGGCATTTCATGCTCATCAAATGCGTTGACATTGAACAATTGCGCGTAATGTTGTCGTACACTTGACAAGCGCGCAAATTGTAGTGCTACCTGTACTTGAGCGGAAATCTTGCCCAAAGCGAAAGCTGCACCACTAGATTCAGTCCCCCCAAAATCGATCTCCGTTTGGTCTAGCCGAAAAGCAGCCGACTGCTTTTGATGGAAATTGGCAGAGTTGTCTGTCTGTCTGATTGTTGCGACGTTTGCCGTTTGCTGTTTGCCGTTTGCTGTTTGCCGTTTGCTGTTTGTTGTTTGTGGCCTTAATGAAGCGGACGACATTCACCGGACAAGTTCCGCTCCATTGCCCCAACGTCCCTGCCACATCCACATCCACATCCAGTTTCCATGTCGGAGCCACTCGCCAAATATGCGGCGACAAGTCCTCGCTAAATGCTATCCAGATTAATAAGTCCCGGCCGTGTGGGTGATGTGAGCCGCATGTGGAGCGAGAGATACGATAGGTAAAGTCAAAAGTCGCCCCGGGCCAGACGTTCTTGGCGATATGTTTTAACACACTCAAACAAAATGTAACGAAAAAATCAACTAGTTGGTATGTTTCTAAGTCCAATTAAACAAAAACAACTCAAAACGAAACACATTTTCCTTTTTTAAAAAATTCTAATTGAAGCTCTTAGAAAAAGCAATTAACTTTTATTTCAAAATTCTTACCAAATTTTATACACTTTTAGTTAAATAATAAACATAAAAATGTTTATTAATTATTAAAAAGAAAACATTTTGTTGCTATTTAACTTTGTAAATAGTGAAAAGGTTTTTAATGAAAACATGTAGTTGTGTTTTCTTTAAGTAAAAATTTTAAAATCCAATATTAAGAAATACTTAAAGTGAAGAACGGTGAAAACAGTTGATAGAAGTCATAACTCTTAATTTCAAAGGAATGTTTTAAAATTTCATTGAAATTATTAGCAGAACTAAAAAAATAATAAAATAAATATGATTTGCCTTAACACTTGTCATTATTGTGTAGTTTAGTTTTTTTCAAAGCTCCAATTCACTTTTCAAGTCTCAAGTTTTATTCCTAAACGTGTATTTTAAAAAAGTGCAAACTATAATTGTATATCTGATTACAAGAGATTGCAAAGTATTTTTTAGAGTGCATGCCCCCCTAAAGTTGACTTTGGGGCTACCAAATTTGGCCAAGGCAATATTTTGTTCGTTTGGCAGGCCGTTAGAGATTTGCAAAAGGTAAAACTGTAAAATGCATTTCGGTTTGCCTTAAATGGAGCGGGGAAAAGCCAGCAGAACGCACGATAACGAAAGAAAAGTGCAAACATTGTTGCAGAACCGCACCGAGTGTGCAAATTTGCCTTTGCCAGTCCGCAATCCGCATACTGAAACTGGCAACTGCAACTGCACTGGTAACTGGTAACATGCATTCGAAACTCGGCCCCACAACAATGGGCCAACAATGGCTGAGTGGCAACGAGGCGGTGGAAATCTGCTCGGCTCGATAATCGCCTGGCACTCGAAGGCTGCTCCAATGATTTTAAGTGGACGGTATTCCGGAGTATTCGCCAATAATTGCAGTTGCAAATATGAGTTTTCCCATTTTCTTTTTCCAATTCCCAGGCGGCCACTCGGCAGCTGCGAAGTTCTCGGCCGGCAATTGCCGTAATGAGCAATAAGTTCCTTCGTTATTTATTCAGTAATTCCACACCTCGTATGCGTATAAAAAGCAGTTTGCAGTTCCTGGTCACTCGGCACACCCAGTATTTGCATTGGGTTGAAAGATGACCGAGCTGCAGATTGAACGTAAAAATTGCAAATGGGATCGATTTTGGAGTCCATTCATCGAAGGCTGGGCAGTTTTCAAGGATCCCCAGGCCCATTCCACGCACATAATTGCCTTCTGGACGCGGGACCAAGTAAAGTAAGTCCATAATGCTGTCTGTTAAGATCGAGCTTAATGAAATTCTTTTTATAGGGCGTTGTGCTTATACACAAACTCTGAGGAACGGCGAGTGACCAGGAATGTGGTCTGGCACTATTATATTGTGATCCAGCTCGCTGTTAGCCTGGCAAGCCTGTGCTACGGCGTTCTCGAGTCCATTGACGATATTGCCATCCTGGGACGGGATCTGGTCTTCATTATTTCGGTTCGAAAAAGAAATGATCCCTTGTAATCTGTCATTAATATAAGCCTTCCAAACTCGTAGGTCATATTTATATTCTTCAGACTAATATTCTTCGCTCAGTATGCAAATGACGTTGATGCGGTTATAGATGCTCTCGAAGACATTCATCATTGTGAGACAAAGGGCCCGGGCAGAAAGGAAGTGCAGGCCACGAAGCGTTTGCACTTCCTATTGTTTATGGCCTTGATCATCGCTTGGTTTACCTTTCTCATTTCTTTTGTCCTGATCAAAATATCAACGCCCTTTTGGATGGAGTCGGTGACACTGCCATTCCACGTGGCCTGGCCCTGTCATCTGCACGATCCCTCGAAGCACCCGATTGCCTATTGCCTGATCTTTGTAAGTCAAAGTACCACCCTGACATACTTTTTGGTTTGGCTCGGGGCTGTGGAGAATATGGCCGTGTCCATCTTCTTCGAGCTGACTTCTTCTCTGAGGGTCCTTTGCATAGAGTTGCGTAACCTTCAGGAGCATTGCCATGGTGATGAGAGTCTGCTGGAAAGAGAACTACATCGTCTGACAAAGTTCCATCAGCGAATCATCCTGTAAGACCTTCAATAACTTCAATGACCACGTAATACCTCTGCTCTATTCACAGACTATCTGATCATTGTAACAACATTTTCAACAGAGCATTTATAATGCAAATGCTTGTAAATTTCTTTCTGGTCTCATTGTCTCTTTTTGAAGTTTTGGTAGCCAGAAAGAATCCTCAAGTGGCAGCTGAGTATCTGATTATTATGATGATGACTCTAGGGCACCTGTCGTTCTGGTCGAAATTCGGCGATATGCTTTCCGAGGAGTCAGCAGAGGTGGCCGAGGCTGTCTATGAGGCATACGATCCGACTGTTGGTTCCATCAACATCCATCAGCACTTTCGTTTTTTTATCCTGAGGGCTCAAAAGCCACTAATCATGAGGGCTAGTCCTTTTCCGCCTTTTAACTTGGTAAATTATATGTTTGTAAGTACGATTTCAAGCAGCCCCTTAGCAATAATTAAAGGCATTCTTTTGCAGATACTAAAGCAGTGCTATTCAATTCTGACTGTGTTGTCGGGAACTTTGGAGTAGTTTTTATAGTTTAATTTTAAGGCTCTATTACTGTTATATTTAATATTTAAGGATATCTATTCTATTCCCAAAACTTTTAGGTGCAAGAGCAGGGTAGGAACAGTTTAAAAAGTAAAACGCTTCATACAAATTTAATTTTATTTTGTGCTACTAAAATGCTTTGTTTTACTTTTTAAAGTTTGCTTACCCTTCTTTTGCACCTAAAACATCGAATTTTAGATATCTTTTTTTTCGGTGCAGTACTAAGTAATGTACATAACGCTTGTCGAGCAGCTTTATTAAATCCCTAATCATCTCTGAAAATGATATCGACCATTTTGGGGGCACTCGAGAAAGTTCTGAAAAGAGCCTGCATTTTATGCATGCGACCCCAAAAGGTCACCCCTGCACTTTTCAACATCGAAGAGTGGTCCGAAGCAGCGGAAGATTGGGCCCATAAATTGCAATTGTGTGCGGAGACCGAACTGGAAGCTGGTTTTCTTTCAAACCGATGGTTGTTGGTTGGCTGCTGGCTGCTGGTTGCTGGCGTTTGACTGCTCCGTCATTAGCTTGATTGAATCTTATTGTTGTCAATTAACCTTCGCTGCGATGGGGCCAAGCGTCTGAGGGTCTGTGGGGCTACGATCCTGACTTCATTCTGCATGGTCGAGGCGAATAACTCTATTTGCCACGACAATATGGCATAACATGTCATCTGTCTGGGCCACACTAATTGCCAACGACAAGCAGCCTTAATTAATTAGCAAACGCCAGCGGATTAGGCCAATAGCCAACAGCCAACCCAACTCTCATTTGCATCTTCGAAAGTAAAAACCTGTCGAGCCACATAATGTAAAATTAAACCAAATTTTACTCGGGATTATGGGTACATATGCTGAAAAGTGGGCTAGATTGGAAAGCCCCTAAATTAAGTTAACAAAGTCTGCCAACTAAGCATGCCTTTCAATACTTATTGAAATCTTTTTCGGTTTGTTAAATATTAACTTTAAAACACTAAGTTGCTACTAAAGTTAAAAGTTAACTTGGTACCATAATTCCTTATTTATTCCCATTGCCTGCAAAACATACATAATAATAATTTTAAATTTTGGATCAGTTTTACTTACCTAAATCGAATCCAGATCTAATTTAAATAAATAAAATTGATATTACCCACTGTGCGGCGACAAAGTTAAACAGCAAACGATTTGTCAGACTGCAGTTTCTTTTCGCGTTGTGGCTCATTTAAGACCCACTTCCTACTTACGTTTGAATATTCGCTGTTGCAATTGCAATTGCATTTCGCTTGTGTTTATTTACTTAGTCGGCTCGTTCAGCTCCCCTTCGCCCCCTCGGAAAAGCCAACTGCCTAGCCGTTTTCCATCTAAATTGCATGCAGCGCCTTTGTCATGACATGACAGCAGCCTAATTCATCATTATGGCTGCACAGGACCGACTGCATCGATGGAGCTGAAAACTGGGGGATCGGTTTTGGGCATCGGGCATAGGGAACGGGTTGGGAGGATTGCGGATTGAGAGAGTTTTGTCGCGACTTTCGCTAGACGGCTGGCATGGGATGCAGTTGCGAACTGCAAGTTTTGCATCTCAGCAGCGATCTCGGTGGACTTGGACTCCAGCGTGATTCATTCATGCGCAGTAGTTGGATTTTACGCTTGCATGCAGCTGGCAACGATGATGATAATGATGATGCATGCGCCCCGGCTTAGGAGCTGGTTAGATTCACTGCTCGATGTGGATGTGGATGTCGATGTGGTGCTGGCGGTGGTGGTGGTGGATGGGATGCACTTTAGAAGGCAAAAGTGCACTGTCGATAGGCTGATGATTCGCCTGTCGACATTCAACGAGCCGGGCCAAGACGACGACATTATCGTCGGCAGAAGTCAGGGATGTCAGTGGGAGCTTCGGGACCAGCTCTGTTATTTGTATGGTTTATTATCTCAGCACAATATCGCTCATTGTGGGGGCCTGCCAAGGGGATGAGGTAAAGTTATTGAGCACCTCAGCCCCTCAAAGTGAAACTTCTGAGACGCAAACTCAAGCCTTGCAGAAGTATGAATCTGACGTATGGCGCAGGATTTAAATGGGTTCAAACGGAGTCAAGCACACTAAGCAAAGTTTTACACATATGTATTCATGCCATTCTTAAAGAAAGAAAGTTGCTTAGTTAATGAATAATACCTTTGCTTTATATATACATAATTACAAAATCTTCAACTCAGCTATAATTGTTGGCAAATCCTTTTTTTCGTTTTACATAAAACTTTTAAGGTACAATACAAACAAATCTGAAAACTAGTAGCTAATACTATAAACTTTACTTTGGTTATTATAACACTTGTCTCAAAAAAAAGTAGGTTACATATGCAATTTATTCAAAAATTTCATCACCCATTTGCGCCGATTCGGTTGCTGCCAAGTGAAACAGCTTTGTTCTAAGATCCTTATCGACTAGCTAAAATCGTGTGACATTGTAAATGGCTGAGAATAACCGACCCAGTTAGTAGGCCCGACTCTTCGGTCGCTTTTCGTACACCCAATTTGCTGACATGCGCCAATTCCCGCGAAAACAGCGAAAAGGTGTCAGACACTCGGTCCGGATTCGGTGGCTGGCCTCTTAATCATCGAACCGTACAGGACAAATGCCATGCACGACTTCATTATTAGGCAGCCCCGTATGCACATCATCATCCATTGCTGGCATGGACTCGTGACATGGCCCCCAGTTTGGGGCAAGTCTGGCAGCAGCTCTCTGATTAGTTTTCCCCAACTCAGCTCGGCTCGGCTCAGCTCAGTTAGGCTCATTTCCCTCTCATCAAGACACGAAAATGTCCCTCAAATTTGTTTGTCAGCCCAGAGGAGTGGGTCCATTAAATTCCACCCGGCTTCTGGGGGCTGTCGCTAATGAAGTCATAAAACCGCATGACATTTTCGATGCCTCCGAGGAAAGCCCCACGGATCTCACTTTTTGTCAGACGATCTTGTTGGTCTTGTACACACACAATTGCCTGCTGTCCGGGCAGTTCAATCGTTCCAATATGCAAATGCCCCAGTCCCCGCCACCGCCACCGCCACCCACGGATCGGGTGATGAAAAAAGGAAAAGAGCAACCGGTACTCACTGCTTCGATCCAAATGACCATATGCTCATATCGGGCCCGAAATCTTTCGCTTTCCATTGCGCCAAGCTGCGCCCTCCGACTTAACTTCACTCAACTCACCTCTCGACTAAGCCCGGCTTTATCTGCTTCTGCTGCCAGCCGATTTGCAGCATTTCATTTCGTTTCGCCGGCTTCGCTTCGTGCTAAAAATATGCAAAAATGCTGCAATCTGCGGACAGCACGTTCGGAGGGCCTTTCGTGTCATAAATGGCATAAATATTCCTTCTTGACCGGGCAACCCAAATATTTCCAACTCTGCAGATGCAGATGCTGCTGCTGCTTTGTTCGCTGGGGTGAAGGGAAAAAACATTTTATAACAATGTGAGCTTTCCCTTTTTTCGGTTTCGGCAGATCTTCACCGAAATCGAAATTAAATCGTTTTTCATTTTATGTGCTGCGTGATAGCACTAGCTTACACAAAAAAATTATCTTACTGACAAATAATAAATATAATAATAAATAAATAATAAATATATATAAATAAACAATAAATCTTTGAACGGGAAAATCAAATTCTTTAAGAGTTTCACTGTCTAAAATTAAAATGATTTTTAATTACGTTGTTAGCTTTAAAATAAAAAATAAAATAAATTATATTATGTATTGATTTATTTTTAAAAATATATAAATAACTTTGAGCAAACATGTTGTGAAGGAATTTTCTCTTTGAAATTTTAAACATAATAAGTGTAGCTTTAAAACCGGACTTGGTTTTGGGTTCAAGGATGGTTCCGTCATTAAGGAAATGTAAAGTAGCTGTTATAGCTTTCACATGTAAAATGGAGCTTCACAAAGCAGATGTTGGGTTCTCGTCGAATAATTACTTTATGTGGCCATTATTTTATGCTTATTACCGCACGGAAAAAAAATTAAAATCAGTTGGCTTTTATATTACAATTTCTATTTCTATGTAAGGAACAGGCTTTCAAGCCCGCTGTTATTGAACTAAATTAAATCAGGCTGCATTAAGTTATGTTTCAGTTTTTAACATCTTCACACAACACAACGCTATAGGTTAACGACTATACAATTAGAATTTTCATGATATTTGTGATATTTAAAATTGACTTGAAGCTGTTTTTCCGGTGCACTTATTATATTCTTATTAAACAGGTATTTTTCATTCTTTTCCACAAGCACTCACCAAAAGGAAGCTCTTCGAAATGGACTTACGTAGCAATTTTCATCGTTTTCTAAAATTGTATAAGGATGGCTGGAAAGTGTTTAGGCATTCTCAACTGGAGTTAGAGCACACCCCACAACATTACTTGAGGGAACAGATGAAGTCTGAATTATGAGGTTTTGTGACATAAGAACTACCTAATATCTTCTTGCAGAGCGATGATTTTCTTTACAAGCTCTGAGGAACGTCAGCTGCCCTATCGAACCGTTTGGCACACTTTTGTGCTTATTCAAATGAGCGTAATGTTTACTTCAATGTGTTACGGACTACTGGAATCGGTTGGCGACAGTGTTCAAATGGGTCGAGATCTTGCTTTTATCGTTGGGGTATGGGTACTGTATGTACAACAAAATTATAAATAAGTAAGGTCCTTATTTTCAGATATTTTTTATTGTATTTAAAATGTATTATTTTCTCTGGTATGGTGATGCTTTGGACGAGGTGATCAACGCCTTGGAGGCATTACATCCATGGGCACGGAAAGGTCCTGGTGCAGTGGATATCCGAGCTAGCAAACGGTGGTACTTCCTGATGTCCTTTTTTCTAGGGTCGTTTTGGTCTTTTTTCCTGTGCATTTTCCTTCTATTACTTATGACATCACCGATGTGGGTCCAGCAGCAAAATCTTCCCTTTCACGCGGCATTTCCCTTTCAATGGCACGACAGATCAACCCACCCTACCACCCACGCCATAATCTATCTGTTCCAGAGCTTTATTGCGACGTATAGCATAATTTGGCTTTTTTGCATGGAGGGACTATCTGTGGGCATTTACGCTGAACTGACTTTTGCCATTGAAGTTCTGTGCCTCGAACTTCGCCACCTCAGCCGCAGATGTCATGGCGATGAAGAGATGAGATTGGAGACAAGACGCTTAGTCAGATTCCATCAGAAGATCATTGAGTAAGAAAGAATGCAAACTTTGGCAAGCCGAAGTTTATGTACCCATGCAGCTATTCCAAAAAGTAAATATTCGTTAAAGCAACAACATTTCAATTTTAATGCCTATATGCTAAATTTTTTTGATCGTTCTTGTGGATTTCCGATTGTTCCCCTGGCAGCTAATCATATAGTCGTCCGATTTTAATGAAACTAAAACCGCAGTTCTAAAATAAAACCATATCTTTAATAAAAAAAAAATATATATATGTTTGTTCCATTTATTTGATTATTTTTGAGATTGTTTTTGCAATAGAAAGACCACTTTTATGCTGATCAAGAATATATATACTAGGGTCTCCTTCACTGCGTTGTAAACTTTTCACTGAAATTATAACACCCTCTGCAAGGATATAAAAAGGATAGAAGATTCAAAACAGCAGTGACTAAGTAACATTGCTTAACACATTTTCTAGGATTTTAGATCGTACCAACGGTATTTTTCATGGTACTCTTATCATGCAGATGACGGTGAACTTTTCCCTGGTTTCTTTATCGGTCCTAGAGGCCATGGAGGCCCGAAAAGATCCCAAGGTGGTGGGCCAGTTTGGAGTCCTCATGCTGCTCGCGTTGGGACATTTGTCCATGTGGTCGCTGTTCGGAGATAGGTTGTCACAGGAGTCGGTACAACTTTCCGAGGCGGCTTATGAGGCTTACGATCCTACCAAAGGATCTAAAGATGTTTACCGAGATCTCTGTTTTATCATTCGACGAGCCCAAGATCCTCTGATCATGAGAGCCAGCCCCTTTCCGTCCTTTAATTTAATAAACTACGCTGCTGTATGTTTATAATTTTGCAATTTTTTGTAAGTTGTTAAATTGAATTCACATTTTTCTTAGATACTCAATCAATGCTATGGAATCTTGACATTTGTGCTGAAAACCATGGATTAACATTTCTTAAGCTTTGTTTAAATAAAATACATTTTGTTTACACCCTGTACTTCAGCACTAAAAATAAAACTAACGCTTTGAACAAAAAATGTATCCTATTTTTATATTCAATTGCAAGTTCTAATATCACCTTTTTTAAAAAAAAAAAAAGGGGAGGAGAAAAGGAAGAAAGACCGTATAGTGTCCCGACTAAAAGATACCCGCTACTCTGCTAACCAATTTAAAAAAATATTCCCCAAGAATTTAATTGGCATTTAATCTCAGAAAAACTATCACAATTAGAAATAAACTTGAGCTGCGTAGGCAAAATATGAAGAGAAATACAAGAACTGATTCCATATGTAAATTTGTGGAAGCAATTAGAGCTTTACGAAGCAGATGTTAAATTCACGCCCAGTAATTGCTATAAATGGTGGTTATTCTGTGCTTATTATCACACATAAAACAAAAATATATCATGTGATGGCTAATTTGATATCAACATCTTCAATTTATGAGTTTATGTTATGCGTATTGTATAAAATTGAATTTGGAAATACCTTACCGAATAAGAAATGATTAAAAAGAAAAGTTTCTAACTAAACAAAATTTTTTGATTTTTAAATTACCAACAGTAGTTTCTTTCTGTGCATTTATTTATAACTGGACTAATGTGTTATTGTGTTAACTTGTCATTTAAAAGACGGAACAGCTTCGCAATGGACTTGCGTAGCAATAGAGATCGATTTCTACAATTGTTTATGGACGGTTGGAAAGTGCTTCGAGATCCTGAATTGGAATCTAGTCACATACCGGCCCACTACTGGAGGGAGCAGATGAAGTAAGAGCGCTTAAAGTAATAAATCGGCTTAAGAACTATGTACAATTTCCTTGCAGAGCGCTTTTTTTATATTCTAGCTCAGAAGAACGCAAGCTGCCCCATCGATCCCTTTGGCATACTTTTGTGCTTATTCAAATGACTTTATTTTTTGCTTCGTTGTGGTACGGTTTGACTGAATCGATTGGAAACAGTGTTCAAATGGGTCGGGACCTTGCATTCATCATTGGAGTACGAACCATCCCAATCTTTTGAAAAGCAGATTAATATGTCTGAGATCCTTTTTTTCAGACATTTTTCATTGTATTTAAAGTTTATTATTTTCACTGGTATGGCGATGCTCTGGACGAAGTGATCACCGACTTGGAGGCCTTCCATCCTTGGTCACGGAAGGGTCCTGGTGCAGTAGATATTCGAGCTGGCAAACGCTGGTACTTCCTGATGTCCTTTTTCCTTGGGTCGTTTTGGTCCTTCTTCTTGTGTATTTTCGTCGTATTACTAATGACATCACCGATGTGGGTCCAGCAGCAAAATCTTCCCTTTCACGCTGCATTTCCATTTCAATGGCACGACAGATCAACCCACCCTTTTACACACGCCATAATCTACTTGTTTCATTGTTTGTTCATGACGTATGCCATAGTTTGGCTTTTATGCATTGAGGGCCTTTCTGTATGCATTTACGCGGAACTGACTTTTGCCATTGAAGTCCTGTGCCTCGAACTTCGCCACCTGAGCCGCAGATGTCATGGCGATGAAGAGATGAGACTGGAGACAAGACGCCTAGTCAGATTCCATCAGAAGATCATTGAGTAAGCATCGATACACAGAGTTAATTTAAAAAAGTATAGAAGGAAATATGTTTGTGTGTTTTGTTTCGACAAATTATTTAGAATTTTAGATCGTGCCAACGACGTTTTCCATGGGACTCTCATCATGCAGATGGCAGTTAACTTCTTGTTAGTCTCTTTATCGGTCTTAGAGGCAATGGAGGCCCGAAAAGATCCCAAGGTGGTGGGCCAGTTTGGAGTGCTCATGCTGCTCGCGTTGGGACATTTGTCCATGTGGTCGCTGTTCGGAGATAGGTTGTCACAGGAGTCGGTACAAGTTTCCGAGGCTGCTTATGAGGCTTATGATCCCACCAAAGGATCTAAAGAAGTTTACCGAGATCTCGGTTTTATCATTCGACGTGCCCAAGATCCTCTGATCATGAGAGCCAGCCCTTTTCCGTCCTTTAATTTAATAAACTACGCTGCTGTAAGTTTTTTTTTAACAATATATCTAAGCTGTAATATATGATTTGTTAATTTTTTAGATACTTAACCAATGTTATGGAATCTTGACATTTTTATTGAAAACTTTGGACTAATAACTGTAACTTTTTGTGTACTTGCAATTTAGTCTCTACTAAATAGGTATTGCAGTGTTCGTCTGCAGTTCCCCCCAAACAAAGCAAAAAATGTAATTTTAATATGATTTTGTTTATTTGTTTTGTTTTTTTTTTCTTTTTGTATTTTGTGTGCCCAAATTATTTCTGCACAAGTTAATGAGTTTGCTATGAAAACTATGAAGTATTTACTTTTGTTTTGTTTACATTTCCACGTAATTAGTTGGCTAATCTAAACATTGGAACATTTTGAGTTGCTCGTAGTAATTTTTTTTGCGCATTTTTAGCTCGTCTTTTTATAATTTACTTGATGTTTGAGTTTTTAATTGTAAATGCTAATTACGATTATTGTTATTGTGGGATAGAGGGGAGTGGGCAAAAGTGCGTTTAATGAATAAATATTTAAAATACAATATTGCAGTTGTTCTTTCATCTCGTAAAACTAATAAATGCCAAACGCATGCATTCGAGTGAAGCATCCGTAAGTCGAATTAATTAACTGGCTTAATCATATTTTATCTCTCGATTAACTTGTTTGTACATAGCGACGTTGTGACTTAAATGACTAGTCTTTGGTTGTGTGTTGTCGTTAAATGTAATTTTTAAATGAAAACTTGAACTTTGCGTTTGCTTCTAAGAGGAATGTTTTGTGTTTGTTTTTATTGAATTGAAAAATTGCAATATTTAGTTGTTGAAGAAACTTTCTGTGGCTTGCTCCTGCAGGTAATTGCTAATTGGAGCGGATTGCAAAAAATATTTACAATTTATGTACAATGGCGCGAGTTTCTGTTTACTTTTGCATTTACATTTAAGTTGCTGCAATGTTTGATTGTTTTAAGTACTTTTGTTGGCTTGTTGAGCTTATGTTGATATGCTTGTCATGGGTTTGTTATTACGAGTGCCCATTAAAAAACGCAAATGCTATTAGATGCTTGAGCTCATAATTTGATTAATGATTAAGCGAATGATGTTGCTAGTTTTTTGCCCGACTTTCACTTCAATTTTCGCCCTAGCGTTATTTGTTTTTGCCTGTTTCAGCTTGCCAGGCTATCCAGAACCCATTTGCTCTCGTCATTGCGAAACAAGAGCGGAATGAAGTGAAAAGCCACAAAGTTGTGGCTCAATGCCTGTCCCGGACAGTCCCCTGAATGTGGCTCGGATACATTTACCCACAAAGCTCAAGCCGAAAATGTCTATTTAGACAAAAGAGAAGTGGTAAGTATAGAGGCTTCCTCTGATCGACTCGGGCATACCCTGCGAAACGGCTCATATGTGTTTCAAGGGCGCGATTCGATGTACCCGAAACAATCGAGGGTGCTGCGATTTAAACTTGTGGCATCATCGGCAGTTGCCAGTTGGGTGCAAACAGAAAGCACGCCCTTTATTTGCTTTAATCCGACAAAATCCCTGTTCTAATGCCGTTCGGCAATAAAGGATGAAACGTGCATGGCATGTAAAGAGCATGTCCTGTGGCCATACCGCAACCCTCTCGCCTGTCTGCCTCGATAGTTTGCGAAACGGAAACGGAAGTGACACTAAATTCGTTTCGGTTTTCCCAATTGGCGACACACACACACACACACACGGGCACCCAGATAGGGAGTCTCTCCGGATGAACTGGCAAAAATAAACTTCACAAAATTGTTACGTGTAATCCCCTTTATGATCTGCGCCCATCCATGTGCGCTGCATCTTAAGTGGCTCCAAAGACCTCCGAAGAACCCCTCACCTCACTGCTGCCAGATCCAGGCGCAGTTCTGGCCCGTTTCTCAGCTGGCTATGACCATGGTGGCGGCCGAGGCACCCGGTGGCCAGTTGGTGGCTCCGGAACTGCTGGTTTCCTGCGGCAGCGACGAGGATCCCAGCGAGGACAGGGAGCTACTGCTGTTGGCCGAGTGCAGCTGCTGCGGCTGATGGTATTCCGGCTCCTCGTAGGCGGCATCCTCATCGCAATCGTGCGGGTACAGTGGCACATGGTGGTGCGTGTGGTGGTGGTGCGTATGTGAGTGGTGCAGATGCTGCTGTTGGTATGGGTGGAAGTAGTGGTTGGATTGCTGCTGCTGCTGCTGCAACTGCTGTTGCAACTGCGGCTGCTGCTGTGGGGCAGACGGTGAGGTCGACGATGGCGATGCACCACCTGAAGGTGGGTGGGGCAGTGGCAGTGGCAACGGCAGAGGGAGCACCACCGGCAGCGGCTGCAGACCTCGTATACTGTCCGCCGGGTGGGCCGTGTATATGTTGCTCCTCCTCAGGTGGTTGTTGTTTATGTTGCTGCTGCTGCCGTTGTGGTGGTGATGAGCATCGCCAGCGGCCCCACCCGCCGTCCCGCTCGCCCCGCCCCCACCGTTCAGCCCATTGCCGTGGGCGCGCTTGTTGCGGGACCACCACTGCACGTGCGTGTCTGCGTGTTGGAGAAACCGATGCAGATGGTACACAATAACACACGGGAGATGGGTGCCGGAAAATAGACAGAAGACGGAGGGGGTTAGTTGGTGGGTCACAGTTGCGAAAACAGTCGCCGAATGTTGTGAGAGTCAACATCGGTAAAGGCCTTATAATGGTCGACTGCGGGCACAGTGGAAGTGGTTATGCAAAAAAGTTTTTATTAAAAATTCAAAAAAATCATAAACTGTTTGGTGGTTAATCTTCACTTTTACGACTTCTACAAAACTAAAACTCATCTGTATACTCGGAGAACACACAAAAATCAAAACATTAAAAGAAGAGTCAAATGGATCTTTAATTATAGTAAAACATATATAAAGAGCCTGTTCATTTTAAGGAATGCTAGGTTGAGATCCCTGTCTATTAGATACCTGTTTATCTGTTAACCAATCAAAAGTAAATGCCTCAGACAGATGGCGCCAGCATTTCATTTTGTGCCTTAATCCACAAAGTTAAAAGTTATACCTTGCTAAAGGTCAAGGTATAAAGATGAACCAGGGCTAATTCTGTAACCTTTATTTTCTGGCAGATTAAAAATATGTTGAAGAACCATGCAACCATATCCACTGTGCCCACTGTGTTTGCCATCCGCCCACTGTTGTTGGCCAAGTTGGCCATGTGCCCATGTGAGTACTCACCGTTGCGATTGTTGGAGGACTTTTTGCGCCGGCAGCGAACCACGGCAATCATGATGATGGCGCCTAGCAGCGCCGACAATACGGACACGATGATCAACATCAGCGGCCATCCCAGTTCTGTGGCCTTTTCTGCAAAAATAAACCGAAAAGATGGGGAAAAGGGTAACGGTTACTAACGGGAGTTAAGCAGCCATCAGCTCATATTGTAACACTAATTAAAAGCTAGGGTTCAGATTAAGAAATAATATACAGAAAAAAGTCTGGCTTTATGTTTTACTATTATTTTCTAGACAAATATACACCATTTACATATACAGTCCAACTTCCATCCCTCGAACTATCACCTGCCAATACAAATATTCAAGTTAAGCTGATTATTAATTATAAAATCAATAGACTAAACATTCAAAAGCTTTGGATTTTAAATAGATTTAGTTAGAGTTTGGTATATGAAAAGACAAAATTGTAATAAGAAATGAAATGGGGTTGAAAAAATTAAATAAATGAAGAAGACAGTTTTTAAAATTAACCCTTATCTAGTTTTTTTTTTAGTTTGAAACATTATTCAGCAAGGTTTAGGTATAATTTAATTTTAACATAAAAGCTTAAATTAAAAGCATAGATTAATAAATTTTTTAAAATAATAAATCGTTTTAGCTTGGATTACAATTTTATTCCCAGTGCGTCTCGTTCTGCACTTGCACTCACCTATCGTGCCCTCGAACATGAAGGTGCTCTTGGTGGGCATCGCCCAGGAGCATAAATCACACGTGGTCAGGCCGTCGCTCAGCACCGGCTCGTCGACGAAGAAGGGCGGGCGGGGTGGGGGCGGTACGAAGCGGCCGTTCCACAGGCCCTGTTCGCTGGCATCGAAGGCCATTGGCGAGCCGAACAAGTCGTCATCGTCATCGAAGATGTCGAATGTCACGTCGCCAAAGCTGCTCAAGTCCTCTGCCGAACTGCTGGCCACCAAGCTCGCAATCCGCGGCGGACTGAAAGTGGGAAATGCGGATGCGGATGCGGATGCGGAGGGCAAGGCGGATGCGGATGCGGATACTGATACAGATACGGATGCAACTTGATTTACAACGTAACTGAGACGCGCATCGTTGCTGTAGTTGTTATTCGCTACGGATGGCATTTTCCTTGAGTTTTTTCAGGGGGCGGGGGGAGGGGATTGAGGAGTTTTCCGGATGGGAGCTGCAATCCTTTGACGCTCCTCGCTTATTGCCAGTTATCGCCGTTGTTTGCTAGTCCTCCGTTTGGCGCATCATGGTGAAGGGATTTTCGCCGGCTCCGCCTGTTTTCGGGTTCTTTTTGCCTTCTTTATGCTGCCGCTGGAAGGAAAAAGCAAACGGAAGGAGCAAGTTAGTTTTGCCAATTAAAGCCTTAATTGTGCTGTCAGTATTTGCGCATTTCTCTGCGCAAAAGAAAAGCTTTCACATTTTTCAGGCGTATCTCTGTCTGTATCCGTATCCCTGGGTGGCTTAAGCCTTGCGCTTTTCCTGGCCAAGCTAACATTCCCTCGCATGCCAGACTCATGTCAGCAATCGTTTCTCAATGACTTTTTCTACCTATTTCCAATTTGTAGCCACCCCTGCCCTCGCCGGCATTTGTATCTTTTCAGCTGGAAATTGAATTTTTGAACAGCTCTGCCAACGATATCTGCCAGATACTTCGAGTAGCAGAGCCACACAGACAGGGCACTCCATGGATGCGGATACACATAGGACATCACACATGGCAGGCGGCAGGCACTGCTAACGAGAATTGACAGCTTGACAGTTCGATATCAGGCTAGAAGTCAGCATTAGTTACAGTTCTGAGTTCTCAGTGCCTCGAATTTGCTTTATTAAAAACATCCTCCATTGTGTCAGCCACTCTCGTTTCTTTCTTCCTCGGCACTTGTCTGAACAAACTTGATTTGCGAGGCAATAATCCTGATAAATTAACACTAATTTGCAAGCGCCAAGGGCGGGAGGTGCAAAACTCTGTTCCGGCTAATCGGCAGGTGGAAATGAAGCCTCCCAACTTCGTTAGTTGGCAAACTGCTCTGCAGATTTCTGCCAGTCCGAAACCAAATAAATCTGTTTCACTCCAGTTGCCAACCCTTTCACAAAGTTCTCGTTCTCCGCCAGCTTCATTCCTCCCCCTCAGTTTTCAAACTTCTCTTTTTTTTGTTAGTCCGTTACCAACCCATCAGAGGCCGACACGTTTCAGGCATTAGCCGCTCTGGCAGCCGAAATTTTCAACGCTTTTCGCAATGAGTAAATGGAAATGCATACCGGATCGGAGCACAGAGAAATTTTAACCATTTACTCTTGCAAAAATATTATAGGGTGCCGTAGATAAACTGGTTGAAATTTCAAAATGGCGAGTTTAATTCAGAAAATATGTCTTAAAAATAAAAATGTATTTGTAAGGGACTTATCCCTTTTTTATGATACACAATACTTATGAAGTTGAATGAAATTTAATATGGATCTTTGACATATGAATTTAACTAAAAATAAAGTTTTTCCTGCATTATAGCCAAGCATATTCTCCTTGTGTACCATTTCCACTTGCCACGCGTTTAATTATATAAATACAACTTCTGGCAAATGAATAAAAAACATAAAAAAAGGGCGTTTTCTGTGGAAAGTTTAATTCCACTTGCGCAAATAATACTTCATATGCAGAAATGCACCCGAGTAGCTGGTGCAGCGGCCAATGGAGATGGGCGAGTTGGGTGTAAGCGATATTTAGTCATTCTTGAAAATGAGAAAACGTGAGGCGCATAAATTGACGCGGACCCCGAGAACGGGCAGAAAACTGAGCTTCCTTCACGCAAGCCAAATTGCGAATCCAACTGCGAATCTCTGGCTTTTTTTTGAATGAATGAGCACGGAGTTGGGGGTTTTCAGGGTTTTGATGGAGAGATACTGAACCGAGCTGTGTGGGTGGCGGTAATACTTCTTCTTCTGCGCCGACTGGGGCTATTAATAAATTTATTTTCGCTGCATGCTTGAAATAAATTGTAGAGTCACGTGAGCCGGGCTCAGCGCACTTTGATTTGCCTTTGATGGCGGTGAGGCAGTCCGGAATTGAAGTTGAGTCTTTGGCAATACCATGGGGCTGCGGCGACAGCTGTCATCTGGCAGTGCGTGGGATACATTGGTGCCCCCACACACTACCGATTCCCAATTCCCCATTCCCAATTCCCAATTGAATGTCCAAAAACGCGTCTTCAGTTTCAATCGGTTTTGCGTGGAAACGTGCCTGCCGGCGGCTTCCTCTTTTTGCCCGCCGAATGGTGGAAATGGTGGTGAAGTTGGTGGCACCGCCCACCATCCGGCAAATAAACAAACGAGATACGCCCAGCAACAAAAATCGGGGATGTGGAAATGAAAAGATACAGAGGGGCTGCCCCGTCAATAAGTGCACAGAATGCACAACAATCGATATTCACACATCGCTGAGATGGGAAAAGCAATTACACATGTCCCATTCAATTCCAGGCAGCATCGATTCAATATTTATATAATATATTTTCATTTTGTTCCGGTTTGCTCTACACCCCGCCCCCCCAAAATCAGCGCCCTGCTTTTTAATTAGTGCGAAATGTTTGCACATTATTTTCATTTATATTTCCTGGGCACTTTTATTTGCTCTCAAATATGAGCGTGTAGAAATTATAATTGTGAAACTTATATTGCAGTCGGGGCAGAACGGTGAAAAACAGTTGAGAATAGCCAAAAATGTTTGTTATGAGTTTAGGGCTTTTGAATTAACACCGAAGCATTCCCCTTCTCTGCAGCTTAATTACCCAAATATGTGAGCGCAATTATTCCATTCACGTAGTGCAAAAACTTATGTGGCAGCTGTAATGAAAAAATTGGAAAATTGGGAAATTCAGAGCATTTAATTAAAGAATATAATCTGGGGAATTATTTATTGAATACAAATGAAAGCCGAGAGGCGAAAGCCTCTGATAAGAGCTGTCCGACCCGGCAAATAAATTAAATCGCACTTAAAAGCAATTTTTAAGCCGCAAAGCAGCACAAAGGTCAGGGTAAATGATTTTGTTAGCTTTAAAGCCGGCAAGTCGGAGGCTTTAAGCCCGAAATGTCAAAGTCAGACCCCTGCCACAATCAGAAATTGCCTCGACTGCTCTATTTTATCCTTAAAGTCGAAGAGTCAGACACGGATACAGGACGTGTCTGGCATTCCTTGGGAAAATAAATGTTGTCGAGGCAACGACATAATGTTGCACTAATAATGGCGACGAAACTCTTGGCCAGGTCCGGAGTTCTCTCAGAATAATTGAGCTAACTGGCTGGCATATAATATAAATTGGACTCGGACAAAACGAACTGATATCGCTATGCATGAAAATTGAAATTTTATTCAAATGCCCGGCCAAGTACTCAGCGAGGGAGATAAAAGTGACAGCCCTCGCTGGATTTACATAAATTATGAGGACGAGATCTACGGCCCGAAGAAACAAAAAACACATTTTGGAGTGCACTCCATAGAAAGCGAGATTTTGGGCTGAGGAAAATTAGTTGATTTGTATGCGCGACCGAACGAAATGAAAACTAATAGAGTTGTATAACGAGTTGCGGCCCGGGGCAGGAAAAACTGGAAAACCGCAGACCTCTATGGTATGTTTATGCGACCCTTCGGCAGCTGATAAACTTGGCGTTTTATTGCCAATTCACATTCAAATTGAAATCATCGAATGTGAAATCTTCGGGCTGGAATTTCTTTGTGGGATCTTCGATTCGTTGCGATCGATCGATTTTGAAATTACTAAACACATATGCATAACACTAATGAATCCGAGATTAGATTTGAGATTTCGTTTAACAGCGGACTTGGGATGAAACAACCATTGTTGGCCACCTGACATGTTGGCCAGATAAACCCGAAATGGAAATAAACATTTCTGTTTTTGGGAAGGTAGTTAAGATTAGGGAACAGTCTGCTGATAGCTAACCATGGTTTGATCTTGGAAGAGTTTTTGTCTAATTTTATAGCACTGTTAGGGACTTAGCTGGGAGATAAGTAACTTTAGGAATAATAGCAGATGAAATGTTCTTCTTTGTGCAATCCCCCTTTTCATTAAAATGATACAGGAGAGTGAAAAACATTGTCTTAAACCCCGCAAACCAACTAGTTAATGCTGTCTTGGCTTACGTCAAAATTGATGAAACTTCCCCCCTGAAAATACCGTACACCATGCTGACAAACAAAAGCCAAGAGATTTGAGATGCCATCGCTGCCCGATTTTCCCTTCTTGGCATCCGAGCACATCAAAACTGACTGAGCCACACACACAGCGTGTGGGAGCTGCTCCCTGGCTGTTCCCAGATTCATAATTTTCGACAAACAAATCGCTTTATAATCCCTTTTCAAACACACTCGCCCAGCCGGCAGACACTTGGCTTCGTTCTAATCCTGAGCTGTCAATAAGACATTAATGCCTCGAGTCTCGAGTAGTCTCCTTTTGGAAGAGGGATGGGGTGCGATCGAGTTACAAAACGCATTCCGTTGAAAGAAAAAGGACGCCTGGGTCGTAAAACCTCATCCTCCAGATAGGGCACAACACATTTTCCCCACACTTGTTGTGGAAACATAAAACACGCGAAGGGTTGGGGGCAGGGCACTTGAAATATTTAGGGTTGAGTTCGCTGCATGTTTATGATATATTTTGTTTAAAATTTAATTTCCCCTCCGACTTCGGGCTGTGGCCCCGAGGAGGAGCAGTCCGTTTTCTTTCATTTCTGCTGCCAAGTGTCTAATGCAATTTGCCTGCGAACAAACTCAATAAAGGCTGGGTGGAAACGAGGATGGAGGAGGAGCTGAAGCTGAAGCTGAAGCTGGAGGTTCAGCTGATAGATTCCCCAGGACAGCCGCAGGCCACACACGCGCAGAAATGAATAGAAGGCAGCGCACTACCTAAACCTCACCTCAACTTTTGGCCCGGGCCACTTTGCTCTTCGCAATCATTTTTCTTGCCGGCAGCGTCAGCCGAGCACAGTGGAGCCTCGCTTGAGGTTACCCCTTCGCAGATGAGTTACGCTGCTGGGTCGTTCTAAGCAGACTGCACTGTGCTGTACAAAGACCAGGCCTGCAGCCAAGAGTCCATCCAGCCATCGAACTCCTGGGCTCTGACTCCCAGGGAAATAATCAAACGCAGAAAGCGAAAAAGTAAAATAAATACGAAAATCAATATGTAGGCGTAAGCAGCAGCCGTCGGAGGTACGGATCCATGAGATACAGACACACACACACACACACACACACACAGGAAACATAAAATGAATTAATTCCTTGTTGTTAGCACAGGCGAACAGCGCAGTCTAATCGAAAAGCAAGTGAAAACAGCCACTTCCCCCTTTACACTGCAATCTTGCCATTTAAACATTAATTCAAGACCATCAAATCGACTTAACTTCTTTCAGAATCCCATTCAACTAATATTAGGTTTTAGAACTTTCTTTTAGCATATTTGTAGCCTGAGAAAGTGTGTTTAATCAAATGACGGTTTATCGTACTAAACAAATAAATTAAATGAGAAAATTTAAACACATAAGTTAAATGAGAAAACTTTAACAACCAAATGAAGTGGTCTCCGAAAACAAATGCCATTTGTCAATTTAAAACTATTGATTTAGATTAGTTTTGTACTTTTATCAAACAGTCCAATTTATATTAGAAACAAATTAATTTAATAAATAACTTTAAGGGAACTGACAATCATTTATGCAAAGAGTGCAACTCTAGCAATTGGGTGAACATGGCTCAGGTATTTTTCCCCTGTGTACCCACTCCCTCGCCCAAGAACAATAACTACTCCCAATCTGGTTGGTGGGCGTGGCTGGCAGAGACTGTGCAAACATGTTTAGGGCGGCTGAGAGCTGCAAAAGCCCGACAAAAAAAACAAGGCCAGAGACACAAATCTTGGCACATAAAACAATTAGCAGACTGTTGTAGCAGGGGAAACTGGGTATGGGAAGGACTAGGCGGCTTTGTGGAGGGTGTGGCGAGAATAAATGACAACAGTTTTGGGGCTGTGGAAATTAGTTTGGATCCCCCCAGGCCACAATCATATTTTATTCTATTTATTTTTCTTCTTCTACATGTTTTTCGGGGCTGCAGAAATTTATGAATATTAAATGAGCAGAGTCAAAGCCAGCAGAAATTTATGGCACATGCAAATGCCTCATATATCAAGTGGTTGTGAGAAGTCATAAAGCACAACAGACCAGGATGAGGGCCAGGCCAGGGAAGGAAAAGGAAAAGGACAAATGTCCAGTCTAGGGCAATGTCAAGCCGAGAGGACAGGACATGGCAGGACAAACAAATTTCCAATCGCAAGCAAAACATTTTCCCTGACATTAATAGCAAAATAGGAAAATACATATGGAGGAGGGGGAGGGCTTCGGCTTCGGCTTCGTCTATGCTTTATATAGCGATAATATAATGCGAGGCGGGGTATGTCATCGTGTCTGCCTGCTTGACTGGCAAAAACAATAGATTAACGTTCTCCGCTTTTGTCCTGTCCGAAAGACGACAGAAAAAGGTCAAAGTTGGATAAAAAAAACTCGAGAATGCGGGGTTGCGATGTTAAAATAATAAAGAAATTGGGATGTGACAAGATAGATAAATTGAAATACACATAAATATTTATCATGTCAGGAAAAAGTTTACCAGCAAAGAGTGGATAGGAAAAGGTATTGATAAAAATCTCTATGAAGTGAGCAATCTCGAAACTTTTATCAGGCTAACAGGTTCACTGTTTACGCCCCTCAGAGCCCTCCATCAAATTAACAACTTTCAATGGCTCTCAATAAACTTGATTCCAACTCTCACTCGAATCGAATTATAAACAAATAAATACATAAAACAGCCGGGCAGAAGGAACTCTTGCTGCCGAGCTCATAAACCAAACGAAAATCCGAGCATATAAAAGCCAATGCCAATGCCAATGCCAAGCAGCAGTCAACAATATTGGCCAAGACGACGCAAAATGGCCATCAACTTTAATTGAGTTGAAGAGCAAAAGAACAGCACCAGCACCACAAGCAGCTGAAATAGAAGGAAGAAGTATCTCCGATTCTGGAGAAGGGGCAACGGGAATCCAGTGAACTGGGCTAAGGGAGAGCGGAAGGAATTTTAGCAAATTAGATTGTTTTCCACTTGAGTTCGTTTTAACGCTTACGGACGCCCAGTCAGGAGCCGGCAAAGAAGCGCTGGCAAACACTGGCTCGGAATGGGACTGACTCAGCTCAGTCTTGTAATCTCATTGCCATTCTTCTTCTTTTTCGGGCTGTGGTACTTGTTTGGCTGTTTCGGAGCTACCTTTCCACCTGCCCCCGCCTTTCAGAGTTCCCTTACACTTATAAAACATTTGGAAACTATAAAAATATTATGAAAAGCTATTTTCCATTAACAGTTTTCAAATCGTAAAGAAGTCCCTCCTGTTGAAATCTAAATATTTTCTTATTAAATACGATACGATATGTAGTTAAGTAATGGATCTCACAAAAAGTGTCTTGTGTGCCATAAAAAAAGGTTAATATAACAGATAATAGTTAACATATTCAAGTGGATTTTAAATAACATATATACATATTTAAAATAAATTCTTTTAAAAATGCATATAAATATAGTTTTGCTTTTGAAAATATATTTAATAAATATTTAAGAATACCTAGATGTTACAGTGAATTTGATAACCGCACCAATCTTGTTTAATGTTCTTCAAAATAAATATTTAAATTTGAGACTTTAACCTAATTAGAAAGAATATGTTTATGACAATAACCATTAAATAATACGTTTACTGAACTATTAAATAATAATAATAATATGCTTGCGAAATTTCTGATACTTATTTTTGAAACTTCAGACTAAGTAAAGCATTCAACAGTTGCAAGTTTTTGTTTAAGTGTGGTTACACTTTGAAAGGCACTGCAGCCACCCACCAAGTGACTGGGAAATCCAGTAACAAGCGCAATAGCAACAACGAGGGTAAGTAGAAACGTTGTTGGGTTTCCGTTGGCTGGAACAATCATCACTCACTCGGTCGGCACAAAATTGATGATAATAATCGCACGTACTGGCGGGGCCGGCAATTGCTGGGGAGTGGGTCCCGGTCTCAGCTCCAGTTGTGGTCCCATCGGGCTGCTCTGCCTTTCGAGAGCAGTAATACCCGGGCTTACCGCCCTAACTCCGCTCCAGCTGATGGCCAACAGCTGCTCCACTTCGCCGCCGCCAATCTCCGCGCCGCGAATCTCCAAAGGGACACCTTGCAGCGCTGTCATTAAAGCCAATAAAGTGGTCGCCAAATGACATTGTCAGCGCGTCGCTTCAAAGGCAGCTGTTGCCCCCTGCCCCCCAAATTGCCCACAAAAAATGAAAAAACACCCAACTCCCCACTGTACCTCACCGTGACGACCTCACTGTACCACCAATTTTGCTCCACTTTTGTGCTTTTTTTTGTTTTGTTGTTTTTATCAGCGACAGCAAAAAATGAAGCGAATTTATCTCTATTACAGTTAGCTGCTGCCATGCCACGCCCCTTTGTTGACGCGCCCATCATTTGTATTGTTGACATGTTGTGCTCAGGGGCGGGGGCGGAACGGGGGGCGTGGCTGGCAAGTGATAGAGCTGATACAGATTTGAGCAGACAGCTGCGGATGAGACTCAGGCTCGTTTCGGCAGGACTCTAAAAGCAAACTCGAGTTGAGCCCGCTTTGGACGTTTTACTGAAAAAAATGATTGATGGTCCTCCCAAAACGATTTTCCACTTTAAAGCGGTTGAAAAAAATGCGATTCAAAATTGCGCAGCTAGCGGAAGTAATGGAAAATACTTAGCATACTTCAGATAATCTATAGGAAAGTCTAGGTTGCGGTTCGGGAGTTTATTTGAGCGAGGTCCAAGCAAATATTTCGTATAATGAAATCAATTGATTGCCAAAAGCTTTTTAAGATAGAATACCAAGGCATTTTATTGTTATAATCTAACTAATATGTAAGGTAGATAAAACTTGTAAACTATTAAAAAATCCTTTATAAAAGCAAAATAAAATAAATAAAAAATGTAAGCAAGTAAGAAATGCGGCTACTCCGTAAACTTTAAAGTGAAAGGTATACTGTTTTCCAATTAGGAAACATGGACAGCCCGCCTTAATCCACTTTGCAGAATAAATCTCCCCAACCCCGCACACTGGGAATGTTCCCACAGCGAAGACTCTCCCCGTCCTCTCCGCAATAAATCAACAAAAACAATTTTCCAAAATGTAAATATCATAAAAGATTGTTAACATTAACTGTCTAATTTGTTGTCATTCCGAATGGCCACCACCATCATCAGTCCCACATTTTAGATGTTTCAAACGTTGTAGCTGTCGTCGTCTTCGCCTCTCGAGAGCTTCTTCAGTAGAAGCAGAAGCAGAAGTAGCTGCTACATGGAGAGAAGGCGGCAAAATGGCCTGCAGCGATGTTTCTGGCCCAAACGGGGGAAAACAACAACGTGAAAAGCTACTCAACCAGCAGAAGCGGACAGAAGTGGAAACGTGTTCGAGGAACCCGCACGCTAATAACTCCGCCTCTGACGGCGGGCAAATTAATGACAGTCCAAATCATTTTAGCCAACTTAAATCACTGTAAATGCAGCCGACAGAAGATGAAGTAGCACTCAGATAGACGCTCCTAAATTTTGGACAAACATTAATAAACTAGAGGCTTTTAGAGCTTCCCAAAAAGAGGAGAGAAAAGAAGAGAGGAAAACAAAGAAAAACGCTGCGCTGCAACTGCATGCATAATTTGCCGACCAACGGTTTCCACTAAAAGTTTTTCTGTGGAACGCGCCGAAGGTTTTTCCTTCCCTCTTTGGTAAAACCGTTGTCTTGTCTGCGGCGGAAGATCCGATTCCGAATCCGAGAGTCCAGGGCCATGCCATGACCATGACCATAGCTATGGCTATAGTATGGCTGCAGATATAGCCATAGTGGCATGAATTCCAAATGGAGACGACATGAAAAACCTTTTATCTAAAAGTGCTTTCTGCTTTCCCCGCGCTCTCTTTTTTTTCCCACCATCTCCGGCTCTTCAGCGAGATGTCTGTATTAGCCAGGCAAATGCAACTGAAAATTAAGCAACAGACAACAGTCGACTGAACAAAGCAAAGAGGAGACACAACTAAAACACTGGGTCCAATAATTTGTGGCTGCAGTCGCGGCTGAAAGCCGAAAAAATACTCCACAAGGGAAAAACACCACAAAGAGGGAATAAACGAAAAAAAAAACAGAGGCCGCTAATTTAGTTACTAACGCTTCTCAAAAACCGAAAAAACCAAAACGAAAAAAGACCCAAAAACCCTCATGTACCTGCGGTTAACTGGTCAGTGCAGTTTAGTGTTTGTTGTTTGATGGAAATTGTGTAGCCGCCGCTGCTGATGATGGCTAATTAGTTGGGCCACTTTGCCCCTCTGGCCACAAAATGAAATCTATAATATCATGATGTCTTAGTTCGCCGGTTAGAACAACAATAGAGTTTTCGGGGGTGAGAACCCCCTAATTGCCTGCCTTTGTTGGGTGAAAATTGCTGCACATTAAATGGCAGCCCAGCCGATGGGGAGACACTGAAATTTTCTATATATAATATATTTAGCTTTTCAACTCTTCTCTGCCCGACCGCAATTTAATTGGTCTAATAAAAGTTGGACACAAAAAGCGAGCACCCATATATGTGTATATATATTTTAATGCTAATGTGCACACATTTGTCGGGCCATCCACATTAATCAGCATTGGGGCAGACCAACAACAGCAAAAAATAAATATATATAGGTATATATTGTATCTCTGGTTTACGCTTTGTAGTCAGGAAATTACGGAATATATGTTTTGTGGTTTCACGGGTGGTTCTGACATTGGAGTTGTGTTCTCGGGCTTCCAAACCAACTAAAGTTTTAATTATAAAAGCGGTTTCAATTGAGAGGAATACAGGAATCATTAGTAAAAGCAAATATGAGTGATACATTAAACTAAAAGGGATTGCACAAAGTTATCAAGCTGATTTACTTTCCTTAACCCTTTTTAAAAACAATTTACCACTGACTCCATTCCTAAAAATATCTCAAGTTATTTTCGGTTCTCCCCTCTAACTTGTTTCAGTTTCATTATCGTGCCACAACCTATTGATATCCTACACATGGGAATGCTTCTGCCAAACAAACCCATTTCCAACCCCCAATTTCCCCGAATTTTCGAACCCTTTCGGCAACACATTCCTGGCATATTTTCCCACTCGCACTTCACTTTGGGCAACCACACAACAGAAACACCTCCCGCACTAAATGACATGCAAAGCATATTACGTTTCCTGGCCCAACCAGAGCATCTTCCACCTGTCTGAAATTAAATGCCGACTCCAACACCTTCGCCCACTTCCACAGCCCGCAGCCTGCTCGCTTGCCGATATTATTTGTTTTAATTTTAAGTCAGCCGCAGAGTCAAAAAGTTGCACCTACGCCTCGGGGACGCAGAAAGGTCCGTGAGGGACCCAAACCTGAAAACTGAAAACCTAAAACCAAAACCAAGAGCCGAATGAACCTTAGCCAAATGATGCGTGAAATTCAATACAGTAGCTCGACTCCGCCCCATTTTTATTTTCAGGACCCGGGTCTGTTAGTGTAAACACAAGCCGCAGAAAGTAGTCCTGACTCCTGCCCTTGGAATCCGAAAGCAGTAAAAAGGATGAGCGTTTGTTTGGGGGGAGGGGCAGGACGAAGGACGATGATGGGCTGACTAAGTGTTCCCTGTGTTTTATTTTTTTCGGTTCGGTACGGTTAAGGTCCGGGGTTCTGGTGGTGTTTGTCTTTCGCTTTGCCGAATGTGTGAAAAGGCATCAAATGGCGTTAAAAATGCTTAAGTACACTAAGACAAGTTAGCACTCCAAGAAACATTTTCTTCATATGAAAAGATTACAGTTGAAAAAGTTCAGTGTTAATTTCAAATACACATAAATAAGCCTCGTAATTCTTAGTGGATTGTAAGAAAAAGTAAAAGACACAAGTAAAAGTAAAATCGCGGTTGTTAGACTATGTTATTCCTAATATTATTACTTTATAAGTAAGTATTTCCTTATAAAACCTATTAATTTTCCATCTTATACTTTTTTTAGCAGCTGACAAAAATAAATATTTGAATTGCTTATGGCCAAACTTCAGTTTAAGGATTAAATATCTTGTTTTAAGTAGAAAAATTTGTAGAATGTTTTGCTTATGAAATTGAAAAAGGTCTAATAGCTTCAACTTAGACCTCAAGGACCTCAAAACTTTTCTTCAAGTGCACATGTCTGTCAGTCCGGGCAGCTTTAGGAAGGGGTTTACCGGGACTTGGGTTGGATTCTGTCTGTGGGCTTGGGATTGGGTTTGGGATTGGGATTGGCACTGGCACTGAACCTGCTGCGACCATAAATTCCATTGATTGTCGCGCCAGCGTTTTGTATGACAAGTTCGTTTGTATGACTTCTGTTACCAGCCAGCCACACCCGGCCCCCCCTTAGACCCCCTGAGACCCCCTCAAGCCCCTGAAACTCCACCTCTGCTGCCACTCACCTGCCAGCATTCGTTTGTTTACTGCCTGCTGCCGCTGCCGCTTCTTTAGTTTCTTGAGTTTTCCTGGCCCGCATGTCACATAAACCGCATCTGGGCGTCCAGAGTCCCCTGTCCCAATTCCCCTTTCCCCAATTTCCCCCGCCCATGGCACTTGGGAAGTGTGAAGCGGAAACCAAACAAAAGCCGCCTAAAACAACTGCAGGCAAGACCTGGCCAGATAAGACGGCTGTCTGCCGACCTCAGCATAAGCGAATTTTAATATTGTATACAGAAGAGTGCCGGAGACTGATTCTCAATCTCTTCAATCTATTCAATCTCTGCGGCGCTTGCTTTTCTCACTTTTAGTTTTTTGTTTACCTAGGCCGGAAGACAAGGAGAAACTTTAAGAAAATCTCCCGAAGAGCCAGAGCTTTGATGGTCTTTTTACATCTCCCCGTCTTGCGAGAAGCGAAACTATCTGGGATCTCATTCCGCTGGCCTCTTATTTGAGTTGTCGCTGCTTACTTAACAACTTGTCGCCTCGATTGCCCTTTACCCTCCCCGGAAAATGCTCCCTTTTCCCGCGGCTTTGGTAACAGAATTGCCAGCATGTCCTTTGGCCAAAGGCATAAAAAGCTGACACGGGACTCCTTTTTTTCCCCTATTCTTTCGCTCCCTTTTTTTGACGGTTTTGTGTGCTGGCCTCCTTTGCATAACTGGCTACAAATTTTCCTTAGTGCTCTCAGCGGCGCTAAAGTTGGCCAAGTTTCGTCTGAAGGGTTTTCCAAGTGATGGAAACGAAATTTTTGACACGCGACCAGAAATTTGAGTGGTAAACCTTTTTAGAGATTTTAGGGAAAAGTTTAGGATACAAATGGGAGAAGCAAAGTCGTCAACTAAAGTTTTTAGATTCGAAGCCACATGCTCTTAAATTGCATTTGGGAAACTATTGCAGATAACTTCGACTTAAATGTGCATATTCCATTTCAATTTCGCCCATTCGCCATTTGAAAAGCATTTTAAATAATTTTGAACTTTTCCCTTTGTCACCTAAAAACTTTATCCTTGAAGGCAGGAACTTCCACAGCCAACACATTCGGCCATCATTTATTGTTACTGTCGTAATTTCTCATTCCACATTTCCATTGAACTTGGCCACACACACAAACTTAACCAAACTACCGAATCCTTTGGCCAGTAGAGAAAGCGGAGTGGGAGCAGGAAAGCCAATCTCTTTTTAAGCTGTTCAACAAAAAAACTTTCACTTTGTTGCCCAGGACGATCAACGCCAGAAGTTTGGTCCTCCCGGAGATGGGATAGAAAGTTCTAAAAAGTTCCGGTATTAAGTCCATTTAACCCGCCATTGAACTTTACGCCTCAACGACCAGCTAATGCAACAAAAACTGCAGAACCAAATCTACGTAAAACCAACAACTAGCCCTAAAAACTTATAACAAAAAAACTATGGCAATCGAAGGACCAGCAAGGACAACAAAGTAAATGAGCAGCCTGCCAAAGGGATGTGCAAAAAATGGAAAATGAAACGAAAAACTTTTGTGGCAACAGAATTTTCCCTGTTCGCCGTGTCCTTTTTTATTTTTGCAACCTCTTGCAACCTGCGCTGAAAAAAAGGAGAAGAATTCAATAAAATAACGCTTTCCATCTGGGCAAAGTAGTAAGGGGATAAAACTAAAATAAAGTTTTCCCCGTGCGTCGTGGCGAGGACAATTTTCGTGAAATTTGTACAGCCACGCCCACCGTGTACCCGCCCCCTTTGGACCACGAGGTTCGTACCACAGCCATTTGGCATTAAAGTTTAACAATGGACGCTGGCGCGTGTGAAAGAAAGGAGCGAAAGAGCGAACGGAAGTAAGAGAGACCGCAGAAGTATTCCATGAAGGAAGAATAGAACGCAGAAGCTAAAGAATTGGAGGCTGTGGGCGGAGGGGGGCGTGGCATTGGCGGCCATTTGTACTTAAACTGATCTATTTTTGTTGTACTGTAGCTCAAGTTTCTGCCCCAGCATCTGTAGCTGTATCTGTATCTGTAAGCGTGCGTTTATCCTGCTTACAGTTACACAGATAAACATTTTCGTTAGGGACAAAAATGCACGAGGACGAAAATAGGAAGGGACATTTTGGGTTAAGGATTCTCGAGGAGCATCCTTGAGCCGGCCTGCATCCTCCCACATTTTGTGTGTGACTTGTTTGAATGCATACTTTGTCTGGCGCTGGCAAAATGTTAAATTCCCAGGCAGCATATGCTCCAGTGGATGAAGAAGAAAGTCAGGGGCGTGGAAAAGAGGGTTTAAAAATGTGGAATTCTTTAAAGTATTGTGAATATATTGACAGATTTTGCTTAGTGCATTGATTGGAAACTTATTAAAGGTAAAATTAAAATTTTTATTGTATTGTATAGAGTTTTGTAGTGTTATTAAGTATGCAGATTCAGTATACGAATTGGTTATGGATTGTGTATTTTATGTAATATTTTATTCGAAACTCCTTCAGCGATAGCTCAAACAAACTCACTTATAGTTATAATAATATTTATCTAACAACAATAATCCAAAACAAAATATTTCATTATCATTGTGTGGCCAACAACTAATAAGACCCCTTGAAATACCATCTTGAAAATCCCCGACAACGGCGGCTCTGCCTGCACTACACACAACTTGCTATTATCGCAAGATAAATGCCAACCCAACATAACTAAGACTTACCCAGAGTCCTGGCTCTGCTGCAGCTTGCTCCAGCTGCTTGGATGAGTCCAACAAAGCTGCTAAGCCGCCAGCTAGGATAAGCAGTTGGAAAAGAGGGAAAAGACGGGGATTTGAGGCGGATAGATGCGAACCTGCATTACTGATGGCCTCACCAGATGCAGGCCTCCCACAGGATCTGGGCGTGGATACCCCTGAAACGGTGGCATTTGCGGCATCTGCACCGAGGTCCTGGGCATAACTGCGCTTCGGAATTTTAATAGAGCAAATTTTCACAACAAGCCAGAAAAATGAGAGCGAATAGAAATGCCGGGGAAAGAAATTGCGCGGCATTTTATTCTGCGCTGGTAATAAAACTTCGAAATGAAGTTTAGAAAACTTTTTAAATGCCTTTCGCCAAGGCGATGGACAAGCGTTGAAGTAGGAGCCCTGTCCACCCCCCCTCTCCACTCCCCGGCCACTCACTCACTTCAATAACCACGCACAAGACACACACCCACTAAAAACAAAAAACAAAAAAAAAAAAATAAACAAAACAGGGCATAATAATGATGATGACGCCTACAACACAACGCCCACGAACACGCCCCCCGCTTTGGCAATGGCCTGGTCGGATCCGCGCAAAATGCTAAACGGGCCCCAAGGACCAACGCAGCCAGGACACACGGCTTGGCTCGGCCAGCTTTTTGCAAATTTACGATTATGATTATTACAAGTCGACGTTTTCTGCCCAGGATTCGTGTGCTCGTGTGGGCGAAACGACAGCCAGGGTGTAGGGGAAGTCAGTCTGACATTTGGATAGACGCTTCCTCAGAACAAGAACAAGTGCAAAAGAATGCGTCAAGGCATTTTAGCACTTTGCCCCCGGACGCAGTCCCAGCTGAAAGCCAGAGACACGGGCCCATGCCCATGCCCATCCGAATGTACTCAGGCCAAAGTTGTGCCAAAGTTATTACAACTCTTAAAGATGCCACGGGGCAGGATGTATCTCAGGGATGTGCTGCTTCGTCCTCGCGCCTCGAGTGGTGGGTGGTTGGGCGGAGACATTGACCTCCAGCGGGTTGTTGGACAGCGTCTGGAAATCGGCAAATTCCATGGGGCATAATAAACGTAAGATAAAAGTCAAAGAGGGACAAAAATTATGTAATAAACTGTACAACGAAATGAAATTATTGCAGCGAGGGTGGCCCAAGAAGGGGATGTTAAAGGGGGGCTTTTTCTGTGTGGCTCTTGAAGCTGGTAAATAAAAGTTTGATGTTCAAACATTTGGCGGAGTTCGCAAAGTTTTCTTGCTGGTTGAATTTTCAGGTACTCTAAATGGAGTTGCTGTATTTGTTAGTTTTTTCGGTTTTAATAAAATCTGGGTTTCTTCCAATCGAATTTACTAACAAAGAGCAGCGTTTTTTATGGAATCACAATAGCATTTTTTAAGAAAGCTTAAGATAATATTTTTTATTTTTATTATTCAAAAAATTAAATTGTTAATTAATTGTGTAAATTTCCTAACAAAATACTTAGTATACCAATTCGTGTAAAATTAAGCTATGAAGTATATATATCTAGCAGAGTATTTGTGCATTCACCACACCCAAATATATTTGATCCCCGCTTGTTTTTAAAACTTTAAACATTTTGTTACTGACGGAAGGTAGATCGAGAAAAAAGCGATTCTTTGGATAAATTCTGGAGTTTCGGGCTGGGTGCTGTGGACACACCTACACACAGGCACATGTTCAACGAAAGGCACAACAATAAGTCAGGAATGCAGGTGGATGAGGGGCCCAGAGGGGCAGACGAAAAGCACAGGGCGCTTTGGGCTTATCAAGTTGAGCGCATCAAATTCTCAAAAATAATATACCAAATCATAAAAGCATGACGATGAGCAATTTACCAAAGCCAAATACTCAGAGACGAAACAAACACGTGAAAAAAATGGGACGCTGTATGAAGGGAAAAGATTCAAATCAAGAACGTGCCCCAAACGAAGAAGAAGTGCCCCAGTCAAGACGATTATGTACGTATAAATAGGAATATTTTCGGTTGCGTTGTAAAAACAACAAACTAAATGATTAATGATGAACCGCTTTTGTCTGCCAGCAAAGCATTTCATTTTCATTTTTCCTCAGAGGCTGCTGCCCCACAATTGGAAATTGAAAATGTTATTTTTCAACTTGAACTTCGATTGCTGGCATCTCTCCTCGCTTTCCATTGCTGGCAGTAATCACTTTGTCATTGCCATCATTTTTCAGCATCAATTGTTTAGCGGCTCGACATAAATTCACTTCAGAACCCAAAGAGAACCCGCTCTGCGTCTAATGGAAATTGAGAGATACAAGATACAAGAATCGAAGCCGAGCAGTCTGCGTCTATGGAAGATCCAAGTGCCCCACCACAAATGTATCTGCAGTTCGGAAAACTCGATGGGTCTCGGCCTGATGGAGTGGACTTCCCTGGAATTGGCCTACAGCTTGGCCCGATTTCAAGTCGCACCGATCAGGAGATCAAAGGGAAAATCATAGACCAACTACTCTTGAAAGTCGGTCTTAAGTCTAAGAATCACACTTGCATTCAACGAGATAGAAACACAATATTAAGGCTAAGCTAAATGTTTTAATATTAGCTTACAAATAACTAGATTGTTAAATTAAGATTTGAAATGTCTTGACTTTATAAACAATACAAAGTTATTTAGTTTATACATATACAGAACCATAAAGAATCCATGGCTTCCCTTAATTATGAAATAAATGTGAAACAAACCGATTTCGAAGTAAAAATGTCAAACCTTTTACAATTGCGTTAGTCACACTCGTATTGTTAAGTTAAGACTAGACCTCCCTGCTCTTTTTGAACGAATATTCACGGACAATGGGCTGGATACTGGGACTGTTGCTTTGCCTCTGTGCAGGACTTTTAACTAATCAGCAGCACCAAAGAAGTGGTGTCATATCAGTCAACACGTCCACATCGGGCTTGACGGATGCAGAGGGAGCTGCTTTGGTGCCAGGACCGGGCTACTATCACGAAACCAGAATCGGCGAAAAGCCATTTGGTGTTGGTAAAGGCAAAGGCAAAGGCAAAGGTAAAGGTAAAGGTAAGGCTTCGACCTTGCGAAATGCAGGAACTGATATTGTTGTTATCAGCGAGAGCAAGCATACCCATAATGGCGATGTAAACATTGTCCAATCCAAAGTGCAAACTATTACGAAAAAGCCAAAATTGAAACCTAAAGTAAAATGGCAAGATCCATCTCAAGAAGTGCCTCAGCCACGAAGGCTGCCTCTAGTACAGAATCCACCTCCAGGAATACCACGGCCACAGCCACAGCCACAGGCACAGCCACAGCCACAGCCTACAGTACAGGAAGTACCTCAAGTAATAAAACTGGCACAACCACTGCCTCCAGTGCAGAGAGTTTCTCTACGAGTAACACAGCCAGAACCACTGATCCAGCTAAAACCACTGGTTCAGCCAATACGCCAGATCCCGCCACAGCCAACGGTTCAGCAAAAACCGAGTCTGGGATGGCCATTAAGTGAATATCCTTGGCTAAGCTCCATGATTAGAGGAAAGAGACAATATGTTATTGAACCAAGAAGCGATCCAAAGTCCGATGTGAACGAGGCAAACTTGTAGTCCATCGGCCCAAAAAGCGATCTGCTAAGTTAGACAAAGAAAATTTGTTTTTAATAAAAACATTCTTTTAAAAATAAGCCCAAACCCAAGCAATTGGAATTTCAGCACAGATTTCTTGTCCAAAAGCTTTTATCAAACTCTGTTTTATCGTTTGTTTAAGCAGAATTGTAATAACCTGAAATTTATTTTGCAATTTAAAACTTTTGAAACCCAACTTGTTTGTACCTCTCTTCTGAGTTATTTTCTTACAAATCTCCGACTGTTTATGATTATCGGAAGTGTAACTTGAGACAATTCAGAACTTCTTAGACTTACCTCGTTTTGATTTGTCGGTGTGCCAATTAGACCGTTACGTTGCCAATTGGAATGTTCACTTGACTTTGCCTTGTGTTCAATGCGGTTTTTATGGCCGTTGTTGCAGATGCTGCAGAGGTTGCTGATGTTGCAGATGTTGCTGTTGTTGCTGTTGTTGCTGTTGTCCTTTCACACGGCGACAACGCGGCGTAGACGTAATCCACAACTTGAGTACCGTTTAGTGGCTTTTCTTGTTGTTGCTTAAGTTGTTGTTTTATTGCAAGGATAACGGTAATTAACCCGTCGGGGTCGCCTGGCCGCAATTGCATGCCAGTCGTTGGGTTATTGGCCGCCACCGAGCCGCTCGCTTGACACTTTTCAAACTTTTTCTCTTAGTTGGGCAGCTTTTTTATTCGCACACTGGTTAAAAAACACACACACGGGCAGAGGCACTTACAACAACATACACTGGGACACACTTCGCTATGCGCTATTTTTTTTTTTTTTTTTTTTTTTTTTACCGCGGCTGCATTTGCTTGCCTTTTACACTTTTTGCCTGGGTCCGCGTTGTAAATCTTAGCGCGTTGTTTTTAAAGAAAATTCCAAAGTCGTCGACGACAACAGCAGCAGCAGCAGCGTTGTTGTTCTGTATGTGTTTTCCTTTTTTACTTTTTTTTTTTACTTTTTTTTACTTTTTTTGTTGTTTTTGTTTTTCTTTTGCCGGGTCTGGCGCTCCGGCGGCAGCTCTTCCGCAGAAACAAGCTTCCAAGCAGGTTGACCAAGACCAACCAAGACCAAGTCCGAGCGGTGCAGAAAGACAGGAGGACAGGAGTTCGAGGTGGAGGTGAAGGTGGTTGCTGCACAAGTTGCAGCTGAAGTTGCAGGGGCGCGGCTGCGGCTACAATCTGCAATCTGTTTGTGGCATTAAATCAGTGAACCAAGACGCTCCGCTCCAGCTCCACTCCGGCCAGATTTGTTTATGCCTCCTCACTGGTTATGCAAATTTGTACTACAGCTGTACGTACAGCTCAATTAACGCGGCATTCTTGGGGATTCTCGAACTGCCGATCGCACACATTGATCATCATCATCACCATCGCAAAAAATCACTTTACGAGTGGCTACTAATATACCATATCATAACAGAACCCTGCGCTTGAAACTTAAAACTTAATGCCGAAACTATTGTTGCTTGGAGGAGAGTTGTGTTGCCTGTGTTTCGGCTATGTTGCCAATGTTGCGAGTTGCTGGTGCTTGTTGTTTTTGTGGGGGAATCGTCGTCCGCGGCCCGCTGACTTTTCGGCTGGCAACGTATCGAACCGGTCTCAAGTACATACTGAACGGCACGCACTGGGAACAGGTCCGTCGAGGCCCGAGAAACGGCAGTGGAACGCCGTGGAATCGGTCCACTCAATGCCACCGCCATCGCCAATTCACTCGGCCCGCTTGAGTGAAACTCGGTGGAAATCCCACTCGAGCGGAGTCTTTTCGGGAGCAAGTTGGTCAGGTGTTTAAGCCGCTGCCGCTGCCACTGCCGCTGCCAATGCCGCAGTTGCGTCCGCATCTAATTGTGAATGATTTATGTGGGTCGTCGTCCCCCACCGGGCGGCAGCAACCAGCAGCTAGGAGCCCAACACCACCACCGACCGAAAGCACTCTTTTGGCCCAAAGAAAGTGCCATAAGCCGATGCCGCTGGAATGGTGCAGGCTTTTCTTTTACCGCCGATGCAGTTCGCACAATTGAAATGAATATTCAGATGACCAGAAGAGCGGGATCGGATAAATTTCGGCGCGCGAAAGTGGGAAGGAGTGTGCCTGCAACCCGGAGAGAAAATGTATTTTACTAAGCACTCTAATCTGCCAAGAATGAAAGTAAGTGCATGACACATAATATAAATTTTTAAAAGAACAATTTCAAATTTGTTTTGTTTTTAATTGTCTAAAACTTTAAATTATTTATTAAAATTCATTGTTATGGAAATGGTGTAACTAAAATATAATATTAAAATAATTTTTCAATATTGTTAAGGCAAAGTTCTATTTTGAATTTTTGTATGACCTAAAATAATAAATGTTTTGTTAATTTATTTATTTAATATAAACGATAGTACGGTCAACAAAACTTAAGGTTAGGAGGACTAACTAAAGCTTAAAAGGTAAAATAAATAATGCGTTTTATAGAAACATTTCTTTAAAATTACAAACAGTATTCTTTTTCCAAGGTGCACACTTCTTAAAGTTTTCAATCTTAAAATAAAATAGGAATATCGAAATTTTCTCTGTGATTTGAGCATAAAACATTTGCCATTCAGTCGCTATAATCCTGGCCAGGTCGTTGGCTTTAAATTATCAACGGGACAAAGGACACTGGCTGAGCGCCTCCCAGCTGGGCAACTCCCAGCTGTCGGTGGCCACTGGCCACTAGCCATAACTAAAGTCGCCAGCACATTAACGGGTCGTGCTGATGGTGACTCAGGCGTCGGGGTCAGACAGGTCTGCTCTGATCCCGTTGGGGGAGGAAAAGCACCTGCTTTATTATGCAAAAGTTTGCCGGCTCCGTCAGGTGAGTGTCCGTGGAAAGTTGTGAAGCAAGTGCGGCGAAGAGCGGTGCGTGTGCAGCCAAAGTTGAAGGTGGGTCGAGGTTCGGGCTGTATTTAAAACTTAACCGGCAAAAACGTGCTTCAAAGGCAGGGAAAAAATGGCAGATAAAGGCTGAAAAAAGCACTTAGTTCCTGCTTTTATCAGTAATTAAACTTAATATCATTAGGTGTTCTAACCAAGCGAAATTATTGAAGGCTAAAACTGAAAGCGGATTTTTAAATGGGAAAGATGCAGCCAGTAAAATATAGGTGGAATATATTTAACTTATGGCCGAAAGCTCAAAGGGTATAAGATCTTTTTCCACTCCAAGCCATTTACTCATTTAAACAATCGTTAAGAAAATCCATGCTTTTAAAATATTTTTAATTTAAGATTTAGTAGCCTGAAAACCTAGAAACGCATTTAAAGACAAATTTAATCAGACCTTGAGCAATTCCCCGAGAAGAAAATGCTTAGAAAATATGCATTAAAAGTCAAACCTAATATAGTTAGCCCTCGTCAGCCATTCGCTCCAGCTAATGTCTTGCGACTGCTCAACTAATTCAAGATGGACAGGGCCGACACTCAGCTGGGCCATCGCGCTAGACAAGTTCGATGCCTTGGATGGGCATCCGAGTGGGCCAGGCCCACCTCCAGCTCCACCTCCTCCTCCTCCTTCGCCAAGACGACTAGGACTGCTCTGACAGCCAGAAGACGTCGTCGCCGATGCCGGGATTCTGCTATTCCGCGATGCATTGCCCGCCAGAGAGCCTTTCGAATGATTTATGGGTAATGCGGCGAGTCTCCGAAGACGGAGCGCCAAGCTAAGACAAACAATTGACATTTGATGGATGCGTAACTCGTGCATTCAAATGCAACTAGCCAGCTTGGAAGAAGAGCCAGGCTGGCAGAGGGCCAACGTATATTTGACAGCCCGGCGGAGAGGCGTCGGCTAATTGTTATTGATAATCGCCATGCCCTTGCCCTTGCCTTGCCCTTGCCTTGCCTGGCCTGTTATGTCTCTGTTTTGTTGCCGCGCAACTGTCGATTAATTAGTCAATTAATGAACATGATTTTGTGGAGCAAAGCCAATGCGGGGACAGCCACGTCCAATTGCAGTTGCGGTCTCCTCCTGGGCCGCTCCGCTAATCAGATCCCTGGGCCAGCTTCCACACGAAGACCTTTTGCTCCTGGGTGAATTATGCCCGGGCAAACTCATTGTCTGCTGGCTGAAAATCACGGCTCCATCCTGCGCCTGCCTAACTGCAAACAAACTTCTCTATTATTGATTTATACCTTTCAACGATTCTCTGTATTTATCATGAGTGCAAGCCACATTTATCATTAATAATGCCGCGCCAGCCTCGCGAGCAGCAGCAGCAGCAGCGGAATCGGAATCTGCGGCAGCCTCAGCGGTTCCAGACGCAAAGTGGTAGCCCAAACGAGCGGCAGGATCGGGATCGGGATCGGGATCGGTGGCAGCAGGAAGGAGAATGGAGGCAGGAGGAGATGCCCCAAGCATCCGCACCTAGGCAGCTGCCAGACCCTGGGCAGAAACAGTGGGTGTGGTGGCTGAAAATGGTCCAAAAGTAGGTATTCATGTTTATTTCAATATAGCTTTAATTATTTTTTAAAAGAAACACCAAATACTGCAAAGCTTAGAGCTTAAGAGTATTCAACTGGAAACTTAAAAAAAAAAATAATCATTAGATGATCATAATATCTCAAGTAATTTAAAATATTATTATTGAAAATCCTAATTCCTAAAGCCATTTAGTACTAAATTCTCATCATGTTATTAAGGAAATTCGTTAATTTAAAGAACAAATGCAAAGGTTATTAGCTTATAAATAGTTGATGTTTTTTCAAGTTAGCTTTGGAAAACATTTGACTTGTAAACATACATTATTAACATTATTAAATAAAAACAAGTTAGTTTGTTTTTTATTATTTATTTATTAAATATAGTTTTTTAATACCACTGCAAAACATAAGTTATAAACCTATTTTGCTAATTTTTAGGAGAGAAAAAAGTGGTATATAAATATATTCAGTAAATCCAAATAAACACTAATAACATTTCTGCAACTGAATACTTGACGTTCCCAGTGGCAGTGCCATTTTATTCGTAACAAATTGCCCATTGAGGCTTCGATTTGAATAAAGGGCCTATCCATTATGCACTGCGATGTGACCACTGTGCCAATTTTCCTAGGCTCAGGCAGAGACCCTGGCACTCAGCCAGTCAACCAGGCACCCCCGTTGAGCTGCTGGCTGGAGGAGCAGTGTGTTGTGGCTGTCTGGCATGGCCATGCTCGATTTGGAGCTGTTGCTGAATCTGCCGAAGCTGAAGCTGAAGCTGAAGCTGCTGCGGCTGCGATCGTTTTCCGTACATCATTTCTATGCTGTATTTATTGCCCGGTCGCAGTGATCATCGCTGGGCCTCCATTTCCGTTTTCTGCGGCTGCGCAAAAGTTCAGGCCATCGAGGGAAGAAGTACGAATTCGAACTGCTAGCTGCTAGCTGCAAACTGCAAACTGTGGACGAAACGAAACGAACGACGAACGACGGCGGCGAAATCCATTTTGGGAAGGTGATCTGTGGGATTGTGCTAATGTCAAATCAAGCTGTGCCCCCTTGTTATTTAGCGAGGGCCCAAAAGGAAGAAGCTGCCGTCCGAGCGAGAACCGCCAGCAACTAAACTCCATGTTGATTTTATTGTAAATTGCATTAAAAGATTGCATATAAAGAATTTTATTTATCACCTCGGGTTGTTAGGGAAAACGCTGTTGGAGACAAAAGTTCTCCCTGCCCGCCAGAGCTGCATTGTTGCAGTCGTCGCTCGTTTTGCCTTTTGCCGCTTGTTTGCTCGTTGTTTGTCTTGCATTATTTTTAGAGGCATAGCCAAAGCCAAAGCCAAAGCCAAAGTTAAAGCTCGGGGTGCTCAAGGTCTTTCGATCCCAACAGCCCCCATTCGAGGCGAAGGTGTCGCGCCTGTTTGGAGTGGATTCGATTTTTTGTTTAGCACTCTGCGACGGATGCTCCTCTGGCTCTTCTTCTGGCTCTTGTCCACTGATCTTTGCCAAATTTGTAAATGTTCTTTTAATGGAATTTGAACACTTGCTTTGCAAGGGAT
This sequence comes from Drosophila gunungcola, assembly GCF_025200985.1. NCBI lineage: Eukaryota > Metazoa > Arthropoda > Insecta > Diptera > Drosophilidae > Drosophila > Drosophila gunungcola. The sequence goes on from NW_026453179.1 coordinate 4,452,364, forward strand.
TTGCTTTCTGTGTTCTCGGTGCGCGACATTTGGCAGGCAAAGTGGAGCTGAGATTTACAAGGCTTCTGGCCTGCACAGAGAAAAATAGATCATCTGATAAATATCTTAATAATGGTTAAATTAAATTAACATTTTTAAGGTATAAGTAAGAAATTAGTTCCTAGGCATTACTTACCATAGATGTTCATTTTCTAAAAATTTCCCACCCTAATAGTTCTTATGGTAAAAGTCTTCTACAAGGACATAAATCTCTATTTTCTCTGACTGGTTTCGATACATTCCTAGACTTGTCAATAAGCCAGGAAAAGTCACCTGAGTTCCAGTTCCAAGGTTAGGTTAAAGACTCCTCGACATGTTCTACAAGTATTTGTCTCTGGGAACCAGCAGTTAATGGGTTTGGATTTCATACAAGTGCTTGAGATCACCGCTTCGATGGAAATCTCTTGCAATCCCCAATCTCGTCCAATCGGAATAATCAGAACCCACACCAGAACCGGAATATTGTTTGATGAATGCGGCAGCTTAGTCATATTCAAAGAACCTCGCTCGGAAGTGGCCTTAAGTAGTTGGGTCAGGCCGATCTCCGGCCGAAAATGCCTTTTGAGAAAGCGAATTTCGCAGACAAATAAATCAAGCCACCTATTTTCGAAAAAGAGTGTCCATTGTGTCCCGGGGTCGCCGGTCTCTGGTATCTGGTCGCTGGTTTTCGGTTTTGGTCTGGGGTGCCGACGTTGATACCTAAAAATGGCGAAGACCAGAAGAGCTTGGTTCAGATTGAGAGGATTGCTGGATTGCTGGATGGCCGGGGATCGGATCGTTGGCTGGGATCGCCGACGTTTGCCGCTGCTGCTGCTGTTGTTGTACAATGCAATTGTTAACAAGCAAAGTTATGCGAGGCGAGCCAAAAACGAACACGAGGAGGAGCAACATCAAAGGGCAGGCCAAGCCCTATGGAGGATATTGGGGATGTACAGGAACAGGGAGATCCATTTGGGGAGCATATCTTAAGAGCCGACAACCGGGGTACCCTCGAAAGCGTTATAGTCCACTTTAATATATGGTATTTTTGGTTTACATAAAAACAAGTCACAAATAAAAAGAGATCCACAATAAAATTAATTTTACAGACCTTTAAAATATAAAAGGAAACTAAAATCCATAAGAAAATATTCATATGGCTTTTATACAATAATTTTATACAATAACCATTAAAAAGGGCTTCATATTAATATATTAAAAAATTGCTAAGAATGTATCCACAAAATTTTTTAACTTAAAAAATCAATTTAATATAATTGTATTAATTTTTACATAATTGGTATTAAGTAGTAGTAAATGTAACCATTATTTAAGTAGGCAATTAAAAAATTGAACAGCATTGCCCTGCACATATTTTTTAGCCCTATAAAATCGTGCCAAAACTAATTTTTTGTTAGTTTCAAAAGGGAATCAAGTATTATTGTGAAATTTCAAAAACTTTATTATTTTAATGGTAATTTTAAGGCGTTGCCGACCAATTTCAGTGAAATATTATAACACCTTAAGCTAGAGCATGAGACCGAATGGAAGCACGGCAAAGTGGCTGCCCAGGGGCTATGGGGATGCGATGAAGTGGGGCCTTAAATCTTTTGCCAGGCCCAAAACATGACAAAGGATGTGTGTCCGTGTCCGTGAGCGAGTGTCCCGGTCAAAAGTGCGAGTGTGTGCGAAACGGAGGCGATTTGGCAATGGCCAACGTGTAGCGGAAGGTGTTTAACAAACAGCCCAAAACAAACAATTGTAAAACAGGCAGAGCGACAACGGCAACAGCAACAGCACCAGCAACTGCAACAACACCAACTTGCAGCAGGGACAACAACAGCAATAGCAACAGCAACAGCAACAACATCGAAAAGTGAGGGCGTGGCTGGCAATGTACGCCCTCCTCGAAGGGTCGCATTTTATCAGCGATAAAAGATCTGAGCTCGCAGCTCGACAAGGCACAAATAACCCACAAAAATAAATACGAAGCGCATTTTTATGCGGAAACACAAATTGAAATTCAATGCGAGGCAAAAGTTGTGCGGCTGGCCGACTCTTTGTGGCCTTTAAATTGCCTTTTGCAAATAAATAAAAAATTGGCAAGCGTGGTGGGAAAGATTGGTGGTGGCTGGTGGGAAAGGGGAGTAGCGGGGGTCAGAGGCGCTTTCAAAACTACATAACTGCCCCAAACACGCCCCTTTGCGCCAGGACCAAAAAAAAAAAACACATTTTATTCTTCGTGTATTTGTATTTTCGCCTCAATTTTTGTTTTCGGGGCATCGGTGATAATCCGCTGGTCAGTCAGGCCATTGGAGTTCCAAGCTCGGGGCGTGTTTGTGATTGCAGCTTGTTAACAAGTGTTGGCAGTTTAATTGACTGCCAGGGACGAAGGGATTCGCACACATCCTGCTGCAGAAACTGGCAATCAGCTGTCGGCGGCTGCTCCAAAGTGTCCTACTTAGGCACACGCATCCCCAGTACAGTGCCATTTCCTGCTACCCCTTAAGTATTTACCTTTCATACTCATTAATTTTCACCTGTAGAAAACTGTGAATTTGTGACGTCACTCCCAGTGGGAGCTGAGCACTCGAATCTAGCCGCGAAATGAATGACTTGAGCCAAGCTGTCGATTAATTGCTGCATTTCATTGCACCACAAGCAAGAAACCAGAGACGGCAGCAATACAATTTTAAAGGATTTTTAGACACATCGCATCATAAAAACTTAATTGGTGGGACACAAAAACCAAATCTCTGGAAATCAAATCTGAATCAAAATTATTTGAGAACAAATTAATGTTAAAATTGTGCTTAGAATCTCCAGGAAAACTCTACACACAAATCAATGATTTTTAAAGGAATTTTTGTATGTGCAACACCCAGGATTGTAACCATTTATTAACAAAAAAATACTAAACTAATAAGTTAGCTTGCATTAAAGTTTTTATTTAAGCTAAGTAATGGTAATACCAAAATTAATCTGAATTTTATTTAACAAATAGTTTTATAAAAAGCTAATTATACATTTTTTTTCACTGCGAAATACATTCTGCCGAAGTCATACCCCTTTTTATCAACTAACTACAGCCCTGATTTTATCGAAAGCTGTTTGCAGGAAATTGCCTAAGCAGACAACGGACAGACGGCCCCCAGAGAGTCGAACTGGCTGGTCTAGAACCTGAACTTACTGTGTTATAAATGATCTTATTAGCTTTTTTGAAACAAGACATTCTGGAGATCATTATTCAGGCGGGGCAGAGATTCGGGGAGCACACGCAAGGCAGTCTGGCATCGGTTTGCGTGAGCCGGCAGCAATTAATCATCGCACGCCTAACGCGGCCCGGCAAGTGGCAGAAACCGCAGCAGAATCCGCAGCAGCAAAGGCAGCAGCAGCAGCAGCCGCAGCAGCAGGAGATGCATATTTGAAAATCTGCAAATCATAAAGCGGACGGATGGACCAGCCGATCGATCTTGGCAAGGGGCAATGTGGCATGGGCAGCAAGGCAACTGCGATCGCCTCGCTTGAATCGCCTGCTTAGTCACACAGCGTGCCCAAAAACGCCCCCAGCCAGAAATGCTCTTCAGCTGGAATTGAAGTTGTAGTTGGGCACTGTAAAAAAAACTCCTGTTCCCAAAAACAATATAAAAACAAAATATTTTTTAATGTTTTTAATTCGTTTTTAGTTGTTTAATTGATTGCTCTTTTACTATTATGATATTGTTAATTTACTATTAAAAAAAAATAATTAAGCCACGTTTAATTTCAAGACATTACTTGTTTCCAACTACGCCGATGTTATACAATTTGATCTTATTTTTAATTGTATGTTTATACAAACGAATCATATTAAAAATAAAAGTCTGTTATAATACCTTTTAAATCTTTTAAAATTTTTTAATAAAATTTTCGTCAAGTGTAGCTGAAGTTGAACGAAAGCCGAGCTTGTTCGATTTCCCTCCGATCGCTGATTGCATTCTTTGATAGCAACTGCGCTCTGGGAACATTGCGTCCGTACGTGACACTCATTGGCTGCTCCTGCTCCTGTTCCTGATGCTGCAATCCTGGCAGTCCTCCATCCGCTCCTACCCTTCCCCTCCTCCAAACCTCCAGCTGCTTCTGCGTTGCCTTAATAATTAATTAATGTAATTGGCCTGTCGTTGTTGCGGTCGATAATGATCTCATCGAGATGTGTATTTCCAGATTTCGAATTCAATTTTGAATTGCACTCGCCGACAAAATACACAAAAAAAATAACAAAAATGCAGCCTTAATGAAATGCCGATTCTTATTTTCGCTTATTTCGGCAGAGCTTTGTCTGGCAGATTTGTGGAGCTGATTTGCGTTGCCCCCTCGAGTGAAGGTAATTTGAATTCTCTGCTCGTGTAAGATCGATCGGATGCGAAACGCTGGCGACTTTTTTGGGGGAACACCTGATCGCTCGATGCTTCTAATAAATATCGCAAATCAGTGCTGCGATCAGCCCTGCCCCACATCAATATGTTGCCAATCGAAATGGTCGAGTGAATGGTCGTCGCATTCCTGCCCATAATTCGTGGCTAGGCAGGCGACTTCTGTCACCCCGCCAGCAATCAGATGTCAGGAGGCGAGGTCATAATGCCGCCGCGGTCATAACTATAAATTTCACGCATTTAACAGAGACAATGGCGGACAATTTCCCAGCTCGCGCAAATAATTGAATCGATTTTGATGGAGGAGAGCGCGACCAGGCGCGACCCAAACCCAAAAAGCTCAATCCGAAACCCCCAAGTCCCCACCCCGAACCCAAAAGGCAAATCTCGGCGGTCGCAGGAATGCTGGGGCATGAGTTGGGCCCCAAACGGTGCGTGGTCGCAGTCTGGCCAAATATAGAAACAAGCTGCGTGGCCCCGGCATAGACAAAAGACAATACGTATACGCACAGTTCTCAAGACTGCGTCGCGGGAACGAATTCGGGGTGCCAGCCAAAACGGGTCAATAAATGGGAGAGTCAACACAGTAAGCGCGGTAAAAAAGGTTCCCAAGTGTTTGATACACTGCATTTTAAAATCAACCAAAATTTTAATAATTAAATGAAACTAGTTTTACTTCACATAATAGTAATACCTTTTTGTAAAATATTATTGTTGCAGCAGCGTAGCTAAAACTACTATTCTTTTAAAAATCTTTCTGTTAAACAGATGTTTAATAATTTATTACCTTTTTTTGGTACGTTATACCTTACTAGAACGTACTAAATTATTATTATTATATTTGTTTTAAAATTATCTTCATAGCACTGAAATATCATATTTTTTCTGCAATTTGAAGATAAAATAATTCCGCCGGATATGCAATATATATTATGTTTATTTTTACATGTTCTTACAACCAGAGTTAATTACCAGAGCGTATATAAAAAATCATAACTTAACTTTAATTTCGAGTAGAACCTGTTGACCTCCAATGTATTTATTTTTAGAAAAATTTTACCTCATTTCGCAAATATCTTGTACCTTACCTAAATATAAAAAACTATTATCCTTCTTAACTCTGCACATATAAGATAATATAAATTTTTTCTCACCAAACTCTGTGTTGCTTTAAAAGGTTAAAACGAACTAAAGATTTTAATCTGGCATGTATATTTTTGTAAAAACATTTAATTTATTCGGAATACATAGCCTTACTATACATCTTTATTCTTAGTTTCAAATATTTTTACAACCATATTTTTTTATTAAGCTTGCAAGTTACTTTTTTGAATAAACTTAGCTTATACTTTAATCAAACCTTTTGTAAATATGATGCCTTTAAGCTATTTTAAAACCAAAGTTTAAAAAGAGCATTAAATTTGTGTTGTGCTGTTTCCATAATTTCCGCTTGTTTCCACTTGGTCTTTCGAGTTTCTGTAGGAGGCTAGGTGGTTAGGTGGTTAGGTGGTTAGGTGGTTAGGTGGTTAGGTGGTTAGGTGACAAGGGGCAGCGGCACCACAAACTTTGACTTGGCCCGGAGCGAACAAAATGGGCCATGCAACTGTCTGGGCCACATGCTTACGGTTAAAAGCCTTTTGTGGTGATGCCAGGCGGAGGAAGCCCGGTCCACTGGGTCCTCTGTGGATTCTGTGGACTCCAGTGGAGCAGCTGGGAGCAGCCGGGAACTGGGCAGATACAGATACACCGAGACCGAGATATGGTCGAAACCGCTCCGTCTGGCCGGGGCATTAGATATTGAGCATTGAGCAATACCGGGAAGCGTATCAACGCTCATGAATATATTATAAATGCTATTTAATGCCGTGTATTTAAAGACAATTCATAGTTAACAACAAGCGGCATTCCAGGGCCAATAGCAATCAGAAATTGCATCGATATCGAACTGCTGGCCGGGGTTCAATGTTTTCTATCCATAATAATTCTTCCAATGCAGTCCGCAGACCCGGCATTTCCTTTGTGCCGACTGCACATTTATGCATTTTCAATGAACAATTTTTATGCAAAAAGTGAACAAGTTGCACAATTTACCATGTAAACTGCAACTGCAACTGCCGAGGATGAGGATGAGGACGAGGATAGTAATGGGGATGGGTATGGGGATGGCGAAGCAATTGTTGCTCTATAAAAGTGGCCTCCGCCCGGGCAACCACAAGGCGGGTTGTCAGTGGGGATTAATCTGAGCACAAGACCTTGCCTCGTTTCAGGCCTCAGGTGCAGCGCAAAAACAAAGCCCAGTTTGCGATGCCGATTCCTGGCCACTTCCAGAGCCCAGCCAGGCCAAGAATAAAGGCCAGACGAAGCCCCGGCTCAAACTCAGACTCGGTTTCATCCTCGGAATCGGACTCGGTATCGGTCTCGGAGCAGCGAAAGCCAAAGTCAAGGGCCGAGCATCGAACGCACTTCATTTGAATTTCATAATTTCTTTGTTAGCTCCAATTTATGGTCACGGTTTGCTGGGCAATTTATGGTCATAAGCATCGAGAGCGTTTACAAAAAACCGAAAGCGAACGGAGCTGCCCGCCTGCTCTTCCCACCAGCAAAAACGGTTGGCGACAAAAAACAAAAGGTTTTACTAAATTGACGATAACGATGGAAAAATGCATACGAGCCTGCATAGGATGCTCTGCCCACATTCATGCTCTTCACTTGGTTAATCTTGCATTGATTTCCCCCTCCTCCGAAATTATAATAAATATCAAATGAAAGCGCCCAATCGCAGAAGCAGCCATGAAGTCGGTCTGTATTTGCTCCTCTAAGCGACCTCTCCCCACTTAATTTGTTTGGTGAGTTATGGCAGCTTTTCGGGCCGATCGGAGGCCCTAACATTCATGGGCTGATTGAGACGTTTTGTAGGAAGTCGCTAATGGAGTTATCACGTTTCGGGAAACTGGGTTAAGCGAGCCATAGACAAGAGCCAGATAATTTGATGTAAAACCAGGGAATTAGTTATAAGAAGCTTGTTCTCAGCTAATTTAAAATTCAAGATATTTACATTTGAAATTTTTTAAGACCTTTTCTAGGAAATTTGACAATAAAACATTCTTTATGTCGGTATCTTTTAAAGGTTTTTGCCTTTGTAGAATGAACATTTTGGCAAAATATATTTAAAAACGAACTTATTTTAAGAGAATAGGCAACTTTTTTTAGTTTAGCTTTTTTTAAACCACTGAATGTTATAGTGTATTAACTCAATAATAAATATAATTATTTAAACATACTTAATAGATAGAGTCAAAGCTTCGAAAATTGTTTAACCAATATAACTAAAAATTTAGTGGGTCTAAGAAAAGCAGATTATTGAAGGTATGTATGTATTTGTATGTATTACCATAATTACTTCAATAAGGCCAACAAAATCTTAGTATTTAAAATGCCTTCACTTCCCACCAAACTAATCTCATTATGCTCTGATACATCTTGCATATTTTTAAAAGCGTTTTCAACAACGTGCCGACTGATCGCCATAAATAACACCTTTGGTGGTGCTGAGGCATGAAAATTTCTAGAGAAAAGTTCAGCTGGCGCCTTTGGTGTTCATCGGCGAGACCATTTGAATGTCCGTTGGCATCTAAGTGGAACAACCATTTAACTGTCGGCGGGAAACTGGCCAAGAACAGGGCCCTGTTCGAGACACGCCTCTGATTAGAAAAGAGCGCACCTGTCGCAGCTTTTGATCGTGGCAGCCAGACTAAGGCCAAATAACAGCGAGGTGTATATTTTCACAACTCCTGACATGAGTGGGGATGTGGCTTGGGTCCAAGGTCCGACTGGTCAGCCCGTTGGCCATTATCAACGCCGTCGTTGATTTGCGTTTAGTGGACTGTGGCGCTGCTGCCGAGTCCCTAGCTTAATCAAACATGGATATAGAGCCGCCTTGGCAAAGAAATCCCTTCTGGGCTTCAGCACTGCACTGCACAGAAACGGACACAGACACAGACACAGACACAGAAACAGACTCAGACCCCGACTACACTTGGCATATTTTCTAAACAACCCGGTGCATAAATCATCGGCTTGCTCTCGGGAACCACCTCCAACCGACAGCTACCAGCTGGTCATCCTCCATCCTCCATCCTGGCTGATATTTTGCGTGCCGAGTGCAGTCGCAGCTAATGAATTTATGATGAGATTTTGCCCGGTAGCCCCGGCTGCAGCTCCAGATGCAATTGAAATGGAAGTCACCAAAAATTCTCCGACAGAGCCTACTCCAGCCTTGATTTAGAAGTTGGCCCCAGTGCGTGGATGGGGTAGATACACGAAGCTCTGAGCTCTGGGCGCTAAGTCCTGGGCTCTGAATTCTGGGCTCGAACTGGAACCGAAACGGGCGTTGACCGTTATCGTGGTGGCATCTTTATGGGGCCCAGACATGCTGGCATCAAAAATTCTATTACGTGGCTGCATTTTGAATAAAATACGGGAACGTCGAAACGTTGAAACACAACACTTTTGGCTGCGGTTTCGGCCAGGAAGGAAGAGCGAACCACAAAGACCGGCACTGTGGCTAAAGCTTTTGAAAGTGAATTATAAATTTAAAGGTTTAAACATATGTGAAATATAATAAAATGAATAAAATAAAACAAACAATACAAAATGGAAACTTTAATAATCATAAATCGATTGTAAAATTGGTTTAAATAAATAATTTGAAATTAGTTCCGGTGGCAATCACTCAATTAAGAATAAAAATTAGTCATCTTTATCAGTATCAGTTTATGAAATTTATCGAACAAAATTTTTTCAAATAAAAGAATTTTTCCGTATATAATTACATAAATTCGAAAAGATGAATAATAAAACTCAACAAAATATAAGGTTTTGTTTTTGTAAGGTACAACAATTTCTTATATTAAAATTAAAACAATAAACTCCACAAAAAGTCTACTTTTTTCTATTTATTTAATAATTTCTGCTAAATAGGAGCTATACACATTGTTAAGTTTTGTAGAAATTTGTTCTCAACTGAGGCCTACAACTTTCGTGGTTTGGTGCCACTGTGCAGTGCAGGAGTCACAAAACCGCAGGCGGAAGAGGGGTTTCTCTCTGACGCTGCGACTGCGACTGTGGCTTGGCTGGGTCTGTGACTCCGCCGCTGCCTCGACTCGGTTCCTGTCGCCATAATTCAAAAAACAGCAACATTCGCACGTAAAATGTAAGCGAAACCATTCGAGTGCAGAAAGAGAGGGCTCTAAAGAGGGAGACAGGGCTAGGAGCGGACGCAGTGAAGCGGGGGGAGCGGGATCTGGGCAAACAAACGACCTGGAGTTGAGCCTCAGTCTGAACCTGGACAAAGGGCAGCCGAACCAGAAGGGTTAAACGAACATCGCACGCATAACAAGGAAATCCTTTGGGACCTTGGAACCAGGCAGACGTTTGGACAATGCCAGCGAGGCCTTCACTACTCACTCGTAATGCACAGAAAAAAAATATTATCAACAAAAAAACAACCAAAATTAAAGCCAAAAATTTTATATATACTTTTGTAACTTTTTAAACTGCGTATCTTTGACATATAGAAATATGTAATTTTCTTACTGAAGACAAAGTCTGAAAGTGAAATTTGCATAGATGAACCCAATCCATTTTTTTCAGTGTTCTTTTGGTCCTGGATTTTGCCTTTCGTTCTGGTCCTCCTTGAATGTTTACATTTTGTTTTGTTTTTTCGGCATTTTTTCCGAGCCGCTGCGGAGGAGGAGTGCAAATAATTGAAAGGAACAGGGAAACTGGGAACTGGGAACTGGTAACTGGGACCAGTGGCAGTTGGTCATTCAAGTGCCGCACTGCCGATTACATTTCAAGTAGTTTGACCCTCTCCCCATGTCGTACATATGCGGGGTTAAATTGCATAGACAAAATTCGAAAGCTCTGCGGGTTTGTTTACATTTCATTTGTGAATCTGATTGGATGCCAGGATGGGCGTGCAAAAAAGGGAAGCCAAAGGATGCAGTACTTTAAGATTTAACCTGCCTGCAGTTAAATCTGAAGACTTAACAAAAGTTTAGGTTGAAGCTTAGTGGGATTTTTAGACGTAAAATCTTTCAGATAAGTTCCAAACTCTTATGTCACAATTATATTAATATCTTTTTTGGGAAACCGATTTCCTTACAGCTGACAGATTGAACTTTCAACCCAAATATTACTTAATTTCAGAGCTCATGTGTCATCATCTTGGTCATTTGTTTGCTCATTATTTGGGCCCAAAGTCGGGCCGGATCCACCAGGCTGATGACCCAAATTAACGTACAAAACTGCTGCCGAAATGTGTCGCATTTAAATCGCAGCCTCTCATGACAGCCTTAATGAAGTTTTTAGCAGGGCTTTTATCGGATCACTGCCAGCGGAGAAGCCAAGGAACGAGGAACCACATAACCGAAAATTATAAAAAATGTTTTGAAACATCCAAAAAGTGCCGCCATGCGGTTGCCTCATGTGGTGCATTTCAGCTTAATTTGTTCGCAGAAAAACCAACCGCAAAGCATCCGTCGAAAAATATGGAAAAATTCGGGGAGAAAAAAAATATGAAATATGAAATATTCGTTAATGAAGTCATTTCGCGGCTTAGCTCAATGCCCGCATTGCCTGCACTTCACCCACGAAAATATTTAAGCCGAAACATGAAGATATATATAAATTCTGCCCCGATGATTTACGGAAATCAGCATGCGGCACCTACGCACTGTGAAAAATTGTTATAATGTGAAAATGGATTAAAATTACCTCGCTCAGTGGCTCGGCCCACATCAAATGGCTTAGATTCTTAAACTCTTTAAATACGTTAAAAACAATACGAGTGCGTTATCGTCTGGATGGTTTCCTGAAGCTTTTCGCCCACGCACCGAAAACTGATACGAAGTGGAGCCGCGGCGAAACCCGCTTTTGGATTCGAGTTTGGCTTGGGCCAATAAATTACGAGTTTAAACAATTAATTTCCGTCGAATTTGGAGTCTGGGGGGAACCGGAAGCCGAGACGACAAACTTGGGCCCACGCCTTTGGGCGAAAACTTTCCCCAGGTACCAGGGGTGCCACTAATTAAGTGTAAATAAGTTGTAAATACCTGGTTAATTAATAAATCTTGTTAATCGGTTTTTCTGTGCCTTTTTGGTGGCGGGATGGGGAGATGGGTGAGCTTGACCTTTGACCTCGGTGAAGTGTCTGCCAGGCCGATAAGCATCGCATTTTGGTCGTCCTCTGTTTTGGTCTCATGACCATTTTTGGCCTGCGTATTGGCCAAGCACACTCTCCTTGTTTCTAATCAAATGCAGTTGCTCCCGAAAAATTCAATCAACATATTTCAGCAGCACTAACGAATTTACAAAATAGGCAAGCCAAAGGACGCGCCGCCGGCCCAAAGATGATGATGAGGCCAAGAGCTGGGGGACTAGCATCTTCATCCCCTTGCCCCGCGATGCCTCTGCATACGCTGATTTTGTTCATTTTTGGAGCATCTGCAGACCAGAGCCGCCAGGCAAATCCGCTGACCAGTTGACCACCAACTGCTGATGGCTCATAGCCAAGGCAGCCAACATCCAGAGCCCCACAGCCCCACAACCACACGGCCACACATCCACATACCCACACTGCGCTGTTCGTCTGCCAGTCTCGTGCAATTTGTAAACATTTCCATATTTGGCGTTTACGCTTTTGCCGGTAAATGTTCTACCTTTCCTTTTCCCCATTCTGCTGGCCGGCAGCTTCCTGGTGGAAAAGTTCACTGATTAGAAGCAGAAGTTTTTCCCAAGTCTGACCCGGGCACTGGGAACTTATGGGAAAGTGACGGATATGAGGCTGACAGAAGCTTCTTTCGAATTCGGGACAAGAAACTAAAATATGCATACAGCTGAAGTCAGAGGTAAAATGAATTCATTCAAAGAGCTTAAAAAAGTTTTTTTCTTATAAAGTGGTAACAGACTCTTTCTAATCAAAAAGTTTTCAAGTACTTAAATAAAAATTTAATTTTTATGTTAAAGGCAATTCAAGCCTTTAAAAACAAATTTTATAATAGTAAAGTTTTGAATAGTTAGTTAATTTCAATTAAAATAAGAACTTCAGAACTCAAAATGAAGAAAAACATATTTTTTAAATTTTATATTTATTTTAATAAATTTGTATTTTTATATTCCTATTGAGTAAGAGTAAAATCAGGACATTTATAAAACTACAGAAATCTTCAATTAAATATTGGTATTTCTACAGCTATGGAATTCAACCATAATTATACACAGTTTTTTAACGGGTTTTTTTTTGTTTTATTTTTTATAATATGGTTAAAAGACTATTATTTTAGCCCCGACTGTCTTTTAGCAGGGCGACGATTGTCTGGTCTTCCCTCCCCTATCTTTCATTCGGACGACATTAGCGAACCGGAGCGGGCTCGTTAGCAGGCCATGGGCCATTTAACTATCCGGGCCTGCTCACCATGGGCACAGGGACTGGACTGGGACTGGGACTGGGACAGAAACCGAAGGCGAAATAAAATACACGCATTTTACATGCTCGTAAACGTGTGTTACATATGCATAGGACCGATGCACTCGCCAGGAGGGCTGCAGATACTCCGGGCTGGCGGGGATCGGGCTGGGCACCCAGGCAAATATATAACATCAACTACTTTATGCATAAATTCAGCAAGATTGCGAAGCTACCCCATGGCGAGCTAATGTTGTAAATTATAAATATGACACCTACTCCTAGTCCAGCGGTCCAGCGGTCCGGCGAGAGAGAGTGACTTCCAAAAGCCGTGGGCAGGCTTTGGTCCAAGCTGCGCCTCGAGTTGCGCACACAGCTGCCTGCAAATTTATATGCCCTGCGCACAGATACTGCAGCACGCACACTACTGACGCGGCATATCCTGGGCCCATCTCAAGGTCCCGCCTTGTCTCCGCCGCTCCTTTTGGGCCTCGAAATGGAAATGGGTCTGGGAGCCCACTTAATTGGTTGCCAAGCAGCGGGAAATCGCCGCCGGAACGCGCTTAATTAACCAAAATGCATTTAGAGTTTAGAATGGGAATCACAGCTGTGGAATGGCATTTCGGGTTTCGCCTTTGGTATTGACCAATTTCCCCCAAAACCAACGCCTGCTACTCGCACTGGCAAAAGTGTGTAAGTCGGATATGCCTTTTGGTTGTCTTGAAATATAAATTGGCTCAGGTTTGAACAAGTAAATTACTCTGCTCAACAAGGTCAAGAAGTGAATAATAATTAAATTAGCTTGAAATTTCTACCTTTCATTGAAGAAGTAAAACCGAATGATTAGTATAATTAATAAAAGCCTAGTTTTTTTTTAATTTTTAAATGTTTACATATTCTTATACATAATATATTTAAATATTTTTATACGGTAAATATTTAAATAGTTTTACTTAAAGACCTTGCTTTTGCTTTCGTGTTATTTTTCTTAAGAAAGTTTTCGTCATTATTCTAATAAGTTTACATATTTAAACATCTTCAGGAAACTTTAATATTGGCTGATCTAAATTAAAAGACTGTAAAAAACTCGTATATTTTGAAATAACATTGTATATATATTAGATAGATATTTGTTTTGCAAAATAACAATGGGTATGGAAAGATATTATAGCAAAATTACCAAATAAATACAAAAGATGGTAGCAGAAAACAATGTAACATTTAAATAATATATTTTTTTTTCGTATCTTCAAGGGAATAATGGGTTTCGTAATTTTCAATATTTCTGTCAATGCATATTTGAAATAATTCTGGAATACTAAGATAACTTTGTCCGGGTATTATGAAAGGAGTAGGGTTCGAGCCTTGAGCCGAAAATGCGCAAATCGGCCGACTTGCTAGCCAAAGGCCATAGCCATGGCCAACTGACTACGCATGAGCATGAGCCTGGGCCAAAAGTGGGCCCAAAGCATTGTTTGTTTGCTAGCGGAAGAAGAATGTAACGGGGCTTTATGGTAAGTTGGTCGATCGCTGCTCCTTTGGCCCGATGCTGCGATGCGTGTGAGTGGATCGAAGCTCGTTTGAGTTTGTTTTCGGTAGCGCAAAACAAAGGCCAATTTCCAGGCAGATTTAATCACGCGCTAGCTGCCAGCCGGCAACAATGGGTTAAGCGAGTGTGTGTGTGTGTGTGTATTGGTAAGTGGCAAACGCATTAGAAAGAAGCGCGGTGACGAGGAGAAAAAAAAAACTAGCAAACTGCATTCTCTGTGGCATTTCATTTTTCCGCTTCGGCTTTTTCCAATGAAAAATAATAATAATTGACAGGCGGCCAGCGCAGGGGCAATGTGGGAATTTGGATTATTAACGAATTGTTCGCTGCCGACGGGCCAACATCGAAACATTGGACATCGAACATCGAACAGCGAAGTTGGCCAACAAAGTATTTGCAAGCAGACGCATACAATTTATGCCCTAGCCTAGGAAAGCGGCGAGGTCCTTGGCTCGAATGCTTCGATCACGTACGCGGCGCAATTAAATGACAATTCTTTAGCTACTTGCCAATTGGCATGCGCTGCCGCCTTCCCCCAGATCCTCGAGATCCTCTAGATCCCCGGGTTCCCCAAAGAGTCGAGGGAATCCGGGGGCAAAGTAAGGCATAAGAATGATGCCAACTATTTAGCGCATCCAGCAGATACAGTAGCTGCCTCCGCGCCGCTCAGGCAATTAAATCTTTGCAGTTGTTTCAGTTTTGCCTCCGAGATTCCGCGACTGCCTCTGATTAAGGGCTTGCTGGCCATAGATTGTGAGCCGAGAGCCCGGTAGCCCGGTAGCCCGGGACCCAAGACTCTGGCCAGGTCGGCATTTCTATGGCTTTCGGATTGTTGTCGCCAAGTGGCGGAGGCGGAGGCGGAGGAGATATACAAACACAAAGAAATTGTCAACTACAGCGAGCAGAACAACAGCTTTTGGCATATTTGAGCTGCCTGTGTGGAGCTGCGACTGCGTGATCACAATGGAAACGGGGTAAAGGATTCGGGGTAGTCGTCGGATGGCGGTTCAGATCCCAGCTGGGAATTATAGCCAAATAGGGCGGAGATCGCTGTTAAGCCAACTTTCCTTCCAGCGGATAACAAATCAAACTGATTCATATCTGCGGGCCTGCAACATTGTCAATTAAAACAGGCCAGAAAGCCCAAAAAAAAAGAAAAGAGGAAACGAGTGAACGAGGAAACATTCAACACAATTTGTAATTGAAACTTATCTGTGCTGGGAATGCGTTAAGTGCAACGGAATGTCGAGATCCCAGCAGCCCGAAAAGCGAAGTTCATTTAAAACCCAGTTCGAGGCGAGTCATTTGCCCAATCCCAATCTCGACGACCCCTTCCAGCGGCGTTTGCTTAACGGTTTTAAGTGGCAATCACTGGCACCAAGTCGCGTATTGATAACGTTAAGAGAGCCCCGAAAAAGGAGGCAAAACCAGAAGGCGGCCGTGGCAGTGCCAGAAAGCCAAAAAATCAGCCAAGATCAGCAAACAAACCGCAGGCCCAAGTCCAAGTCCAAGTTTAAGTCCAGGTCCAACTGCAACTCGAACTCCATATCCAAGAAAGACTCGAGAGCCGGCAATTACCAAATTCCGAAAAATGAAGAAATTTTCAAATAAACGAAGCCAAGTTGGCAATACACAAAGTGAGAACTTAACTGGCGAAGCTCGGAACTTTTCTCAGGTCGGCACTCAACGAAAACAAGACTTTATTATTTCAAAACATGAAGCTTAATAATAACTAACACTATCCTAAAGATAATTTATTAAATTTTTCATATGAAATACTGAACTACACTTAAAAAACCCAAATCTTTTAAAGCTTTCGAAATGGAGGGTACTCTAGTTAATCTGGGGAACCGATTTAACTTAATTATAAGACATTTTTTTTATTCACAAGCTACAAATGCCATAAAATGGTTTAATTAACTTTGATATACTGACCAGTTTTTCTGAGTGTGCTCTGCTCTGTTGTTTTGTGTGGGACCCGCGACCCAGACTCTCATACTGACAGACCCCAGGCCAGACCAGACCAGACCAGGCCCAAACTGAGGCCAGCAATTACAGTCAAGTGAATAAACGAAACCAAACCGAACCCAAAACTCTGAGCCACCTCCACCCGCTGCTCCGCCAGCTCCTTGCCTTTTACTTAGCCTTTTTTCGCTGGAATTCATCATCATGCGAATTATCCAGCAAAAGCCCCGGCGAAAAGGGTTTTTCGGCAATAGCTTTGGCCCGGCAGGGTCTGGAAGTTGGCTGGAGCTCTGACCTCGAACCTCGAACCTGGGACCTGGGACCTCGTACACCGGGTCCGGTCTGCTCAAATACAGCCATGGCAATTTAGTTGTCATAGCAGTGGAAGAATTATCGCTTGTGGCGGGCGGTCCACCAAAAATTTTGTTGTCAACTGGCCAATTGGTCGACCGTATGCAACATTGGAAAGAATCGAGGGGGAGAACCACTCCCAGACACGCAGGCAAGGTCGGGCAGTGTGAGTTTATTATAAAGCGCTGCAGGAAGGAAGCATATTCGCTGGTATGGCAGCTTAGGTGTGAGCAGTTAGCACTTTACATAAATCAGGAATATTACTCATAGCCCTGCAGAAATAACTTAATTAGAAAGCACATACCTCTTAATAACTGGTATTTATCACGAAAAGAAAAATGTTTGAAACAATTCGAGAAATACTATATAAAGGACATGCCATGCTTATTTATATATTATTTTATTTTATTTTATTTTATTTTATTTTATTTAGTTTATTTTCAGTAATGACATTGTCTAACAAGCATTATAGTCAGTATTTTTGCATAGTACCAATAAGTCATTTGAAAAATTCCTTTTCTTCGGACTATCTAATCTTACGTATTAAAACGTGCCAAACTTTGAAAGATTCCTTCTCTTTAAGATAGTAATACCATGTCCATCATTGAAATATACAAATATTGTATTTTATTTAGTTGAGATTATATTCCATGGCATTACTAACATTACCGCAATTAGTTTTACTATCATATCTCTTTAAATTGTTTAATATTTTATATTTATTATTTAAATCAATACCAAATCATTTGTATTCCTTAAACTAACAATAATATATTTTTTAATAATAATTTTATCATTCTACATTCATTCACAAAATTAAAAATTCAAGAGCATTACAAATTCGACTTTTATTTACTCAATCCCTCGTATTTTTGGCAACTATACTTTGTTCAACCCCTTAACAAATCCCGTCCGTACTGCCGTGTGTTAAACTAATTTGCCACAGGGAAAGGCAAGGAATCCGTAGGTGTTGTTATTGGTCCTGCCAGCTTTCACAAATGATTATGTTTGATGTGCAGTTAATTTGTGGTTTTTGCATTGCGAATCGAATGCGAATTGAGGCGACAGAAGTGCGAACCCAACGACGCATTAGAGGCAGAAGGACTACGATTCCGATCCCGAACTTCTCGATGAGTGGCCCTAAATAGCCGTTATACTGGATTATTGCGCCATATTTCATTAAGCAAGTTCTGGCCAGAACAGACGCTGACTCTCCATCTGTGGCCCGCAGTCGGACTTTGAGTCTGCGGCCTGTCCAGGCTGGATGGCATAATCTCTATAGGCCACATTTATTTCCATGGGTCACTGATAGTGCGGCTATCAAAACACGGGAACACTTTTAAAATCGCAATGAAAAGCGGCAAATGGGATGCACGCGCTAATAAAATGCCGATATTTTATGGCCAACCGAGGGACGAGCGGCTGGCGGGGTGGCAAGTGTGAATCTGCATACGGGAATGCAGATCCTCAACGAAGGTGGAGCGGCTTAAGTAAACACTTTGAAAAATGTATCAACTGCAATTTAAAACTAATTAATATCTTTTTCTTTAATTAAAAAAAAAAACTTTTTCTACAAATAAACATTAAACTATAAAAGCAATGTTTAAGAATTGAATTTTAATTTTAAAAACTGTGAAATTGTATTTAATTTAAATGGTATTTGTTTTATTAATGTTAAAGTATACATATGGGTGTAATGAAGATCTGAAAATGTTTTTTAAAAATTAAATGGGTAAAATTCATTTGTTAGTTTTTATTACAAAACTACTATTTAACTTTTAAAAAATTACATCAATTGATAAACAAATTTTCTGTCAGTGCCGCTCTCCGCTTTCCCCTGTTTTTCGGCGCCAGTCGAGACTTCAGCTTGTGCCCACACATCCGCAGTCCAGATGAGGGAGAAATCCGACGAGGACGGACCTCCGAAAATGAATTGCAAGTCATTGAAGGTCGGGCCATATCCAGAACACACGTCACTCTGTCTAGGATAAAGCCGGGATGGTACAGGATGCACTGCGCTCGCTTAAGTGCACATTACTCGCATCATTTGTAATGCTAATCAAAGCCAGTCGCAGTCTGTTCCCCGGGATTGGACTGCACTGAACTGGACTGGCTGCAGTGCCATCGCGTTCGAGTATCTTGAGTTGTGCGCTGAGTTAACCTACATATAATGCAGATGCAAATGCGGCCAGCTTGACAAATCTCCTACGCCCACGCTGATTACCAATCGCAGCGGCAACAAACAACTGATAATGAGCGATTGACTCTACAAATGTGACTGCCGGGAGGGAGGGGGCCAGGATTGGAGGAGGGACTGGATAGTGCTCCACTTGGTGGGTGCTTTCAATTAGGGCTGGACACTCAAGGGGCAGTGCCTTAAAGTGCGGTCACTGATTGGAGTGGTTCCTAGTTGCGAAGTGGTGTTCCCTTAACCACTCTGTAAAATTATTTAAATCCTGGATCGCGGCACTTGCAGCTCCATCCAGCGCAAATTGTTAAGTATTTAATTCTAATCTTAGGAAATTAAAATGTCAACATATAAACATTTCATAACTCATAGTTTCCAATCCAATTTAATAATATTTTTATTTAAGCAATAGTTAATCCTACTACTAACAGCCTTACAAATTTGCTCTATTTCCATGATTTACATTTTTTAAAGAAAAAGCTATGCAAAGACCATCATTTTTTTAGAAATTCAATTAAAAACCGTCGCAAGGCAGACATAATTTATGACAAACATTACCCTTTTTTGGACTACCCAAAAACGTTATTTTTAACACACCCCTTGCCTTTTCACACACCTAAATCAAACTCTCCCTTTCAGCTCCCGTGTCCAGCGATAGAATCAATTTAGTAAATCAAACATCTCCCCACTGCCGACTACTACCTACATGTGAAGTCATAACAGCAAATGTACCGTAAAGCAAACATGTTTCAGCCAACTGCCATATAAGCCAAACACTTTGTACAAATTCCGACCGACGGAGCAACAACAACAACAACAACAACAGCAGCGCAGGCAACGGGCTGAACGAACAATCGCGTCATAATCGTTTGTAGCGACTAATTTATGATCTTAATGGCGGCTAATTAACACCATTTTCCACAATTGAAAGATTTTCCATTAAATAAAACACTTTATGGAATGGCCCAGCAGCACGCAGTTCCCGTTCCCGTTCCCGTTCCCGTTCCCGGCCAAAGAAAGCAGTCAACTCATCCACGTCCACACCCAGTGGATACTGCTCCTCATCGCTTCACTAACCTTAACCCCCCACAGCCCCCCGCCCATGTCCATGGGTATTTTCTGTGGCGGAAGTTGGGCGGCAGTTCGATGCGTTAGCAGCTCAAATGGAGCAAAACACACAGAACTCCAGAAGTAGAAGTGCAAACAAAGCAGACCCCAAATGAAGGGCTACTAGCTGAAAGGGAACTGTTTTCAATGGGACGGGGGCGGGGGGCGTGGCAGCAGGGGCGTGCAACGAGCGGTTTTCAGTTGGGAGGTTTTGGAGGGGTGAGACAGCAAATTGACGGCGCTGCAAATCGACAAAAAGTTACTGGCGATTCTTAACGCATGAATGCCAAAGTCAGCCCATAGAAAATACGAAATAGAAATAGAAACATTAAGGTAGAGCTCATGACAAAGAAATTTCAATACTCTAAACAAAATAAGTTTCATTTGAAAAACGAATAATATTTTTGACTTGAAAGAGAATTTAGTTTTTTTGATGAATTGATCAGAGAAAATTCATACAAAACATAAGATAATAAGTTATTCATATTGCTGAACACTCTAAAAAGCTTATGAAAGCTATTAATTATTTGACATTAGATATGAACTAAAGTACTGAAATTAAAAACATTTACAAATACATTTCCATTTTTTTTTTGTTCAACCTAATAAAAAATAACACCGATTTTATTCTTGAATGTTCATTGTTATTCGAAGGGTTTGCCTTGTGAACTTTTAGATACAATAATACTAATAACTTGGTTTTTCGTTTGCAATGATCATACATATTCATAAAATGAACAAATTTCTATGTCCTTATGGTAAGCTAAGTTGATTTGTAGTTTAGAATATAATTTTAAATTACCACGGAGACGAGCAATCGTATTTAAATTACATTATAAATTATCTTGGTTTTAAAATTACATTTTTATAGAACTTTTCTACTTCCAAAGGGATTGATTCGTGTGTGAAAATGCCAGCTTCTTAAACCAGAAAATCCCCTTTTAAAGAATGCCTGCCACTTGTTCTAAAATACAAACTGAATGAAAACCGAAGTCAAAGTTGAGTTATTGCCTCTGCAGAGTATTCCACGAAAAAGAAAAAGTGTTGGACAGGGCATTTGAAGTGCACTCGAGAGCTGGGCTCGGATCGATTCGGTGAGCTTGGTCCGGCTGTCGCCGCCCGTTTGGCTGGCCCGACCAGAACTGGCAATCCAATGGGCGAATGGCCATAGCCATAGCCATAGCAATGGGAATGGGAATGGGATTGGGGAATGGAACTGGGAACGAGTGTCCGATCGCCTGTGACGAACGATGCGATCTGCGAGGCGGCGGCGAAAGTCACAGGCCAGGCTCAAACCCGGAGTCACAGTCACAGCTGACAACTCACTGAGCGCGCAATGATTAATCGCACAATTGTGCGCCAACGGGCAAGACGTTCTGTTCATTTCGGATCGGTTTGGTTTGGTTAGGTTCCCGATACAGATACATGGCGGCGATAGAGAGAACCGCTGACTGCAGTCGTCGGCGAACTCCTCTGTGCCCTTTTTCTGCTAGTTTTCGTTTTTAATTGCGATCAAAAGTGTTGCCGGAAGCCATTTACAAAAGCTGTCACCACCAACTGCGGCCACTTTTATCGGAATCAATCAGGCAGTCCCAACGAACACTTTACGCTCTGATTGAAGAGACCCAAACCCAGACTTAGACCCAGACCCAGACCCGAATTCAGACCCGAATTCAGACGCGAAACCAGACGCATTAACCCACGCAACTCTGGCGACCCGCGACCCCAGAGCTTAACCCTCCACTCGAGCGTGGCATGTAATTGAATTAAAGACCGTCGGAGGCCTGATTAAAATTCCAGCACATCTGGTCCGCTGGTGTAGCAACTATGCCGGGGAATTTGCGGCATGTCCAAAATGTGGCCACGATCGGCTGTGTGGACACCTGCGGCTAAGCCACGATCTTGGGGCCCCTTGGCTAAGCCAATCCTCGGCCTTATCAGCCGCATTGCAATCTATGTAATGCGCTCCCAATTGCCGGGACGCTCTGAAAAAGCGAAGGCCAGCTGATCTACGATCAGCAATCGACCGTGGATCGATCGATCGATCGCTCCCATCGATCTAACCTTCACCGAAGCCAGTCAGCCAAAGAAAGTGATGGGACACAGGAAAAAACCGAACGACGACTGCAAAATGTTGCTCGACAAGGACGCAACATGCCAGGCAACATTCTAGCCCCGATCCGATCCGATCCTCTACTTCTGCATCGCCTTCGATCGCCGGCGGTGACATCTTGTCAACTCAAAAATCATGATCAACAAAATGTTCGCAGAGTTTGGACGCTGACTGCTGGCCACGTCCCTCGGCCACGAACATTTCTATTGGCAGGCGACAGGAGGATGGGACGGAGATGGGTATTGGTTCCTCTACTTCGGCGGACAAGATCATCTTTATCGATCGCTACAAACAGGCAGCGGCAGATATTGACAGCCGCCCGGTAGGTTCACACATAAGTGAGGCATCATTCGAGACGTCATTGGAAGCGATTAAAAGGCGCACACACTTTTTAAGGAGCTGCTGTCACCTGGTGGTCGTCGGTCACCCAAGATAGCCGCCGATCGCACACGGTCACCCAAACGAAATGGTTCACCTGTCAGCGTCGATAATCAGGGCAAGCATCTCGCATTGGGCTAGGTCGTAGTAGGGGGGAACATATGTCTTTTATTGAACTGAAAACCGAATAGCTGCATTCAATTATATGAGGATATTTCCAAGAAGACACAAATAAATAAGTCAAGGACAGTCAACTCCTACACCAATAGTGTCATATAAGCTAAACTATTGCTATAGGAATTTTAAAATATATTTAGCGAAGAGATTAGATAAAACTCACAGAAATAAGTTATAAATTTAATAATAAATAAATCATTAATTAGTAATTTAAATTATTTAACAGAACTTTCATAAGGAACAACTTTTATTTATATTTTCTAATTTCCAAATTGCCCTTCTAGCGTTTTTAAAGATGCGGCTGTAATGTTACATCATTTTTGCATGTTCTTTGATGATTCGAGTAGTCTAAAAATATGCAAATGAAAAACCCTTTCAAAGGGTTACTTAAATTAAAATGCTCAGACAAAATTAACAATGGTTAGTAAATTCCGTAAGGATTGTCACTATAATAAATCTAAGATACTTGTAGACTTATTATTATAATTCTATAGAAAAGTAAGAAATCTATTAGGTTTTAAACATAAATAGCTTCTGTTGCCTTCAAACATTCTTCATTGGCCCTAGACAAAAGAAGTTTCCAAACAATTAAGGCCTTTTAATATATTATGCCATATATTAGCTTTTATCTATTTATTCACCAAGTGGAGTATAACATAAAGTTAAGTCATGTGAAATACTCTCTTTTATGGGAGAAGAATTAAAGGTAATGCCGCATGCTCGCTCTAAATATCTAAAATAAAGAAATAAATTACCGTGGTAAATGCACTTCCGTGATTCGTTAAATCAATAATAAAAAATTGTAAAGTGTTTACCACTTAGTTTTAAAAGCGTATCACATAAAACGCCACCAGCCGGCCACCGATCTTGATCCCGATTTCGATTCCTATCCAATCCGATGCGATCCGATGCGATGCGATGCGATGCCATCCCACTCCGGACTGATCTCCCTCTTGCTGTGCTCTTCAATGGTTATAAACCAGCTGGCAGGCTAGTTACCGATTTATTGATTTTAATTGCAACCTGAGACGTTTATTTGCAATAAGAATGCGCAAAAGGCCCCGAAACCGCGCAGCTGGTGGGATGAGGATGGGGTTGGGGCTGTGATCGCAGGATTGCAGCCATGACAGTGGCCATAGTTTTGGACAAGTTGAAAACAAATACAAATGGCCAGGCGATGCGGACAGCGACGACTATCCTATCCTGGGCTCTGAGCTCTGAGGTCTGGGGTCCCCACCGAGCGTGGGGCATATCATGACATTTTATTGTGTTGTCAGACGGAAAAGTGCTTATTACGCATGCGCAACGGCGTCCAGCGAGTTGGCTTTAATTGTGGGGTGCCACTGCCACATAACGTGGAGGATTGCAGTTGAATCCAGCGAATCCGGCGAATCCAACGAAGCCAGTTTGCAAGTTTGCCAGTTGGGTTGTCGTTGTTGCTTACGCCGGCGATTGTTTTACAAATTAATATTATTTTATGATATCGCGTTTGTTTTGCTAATTGTTGCATGTGTGGCGTAGATTGCATTTACAAGCCGCCGCCTGCCGCCAGCTCAGTTAGGATCCCATGGTACTGGTACTGGAAGCCATGCCTCCACCGTCCGGTAGCCGCGGCCGGTGCATTTTGACAGTTTTACGAGCTCGGCCAGCGTTGAAATGAATACCTGCTAGGAGTTGGCAGTTGCAAGTTTGGAACTCGCGAAGCAGGGAGACATGGGAGATGGCACCGTGTGAGTTGTGGCCATGTCCGCGGCTAGGAATGCGGCAAGCCACCCAAACTTAGGAAGCCTCTAATGAATGCTTAGGCAGGGCACCATAAATTCCAGCGCAAGGAATACATGAACGAATATGTTATGCTCTGTGGTCGAGTGGGAGCTCTTTCTTTACAATTTCAAATTGCTAAAGGGGATCAATACTCAAATTAGATGATTATTTACCTCCGTAAGCAACTATGCTTTTCGTTAAACTTGAATACTTATTGATGATGAATTAAGTTATAAATAAATTATTTATATTTCGAGATTGGCCTAGTAACTATCTTCTAACTTTAAATACTTCAGAATGTGCGCATAACATTGTTAGTGTTATCTTTTGATGTTAAATAATGATTATCAGTTTTAATGAAATAAGTTCTTCCGATCTGCATTTAATTATATTAATTATGTTTAAAATATGTTAAATGTCTTGTACATGTATCCAACTTAACTTAATACTACTTCCTTACAAAAGCCAAACAATATTAATAAAATATAGTAAGTGTATATAAATCTTTTACATAAGTAAGCAAAAAAACAGAAAACAAAAAAATTAAATATTAAGCCACATAATTCGTATACTCTACGAGAGCTTAAGGCATATAAATCCTGTTATCTTTAACTATAAGATAATAGAAATAACATTAATAATCTTAAACATGAAATATTAAAAAGGTTTTTAGATACTCTCTGCTGTTAAAACCTCAAAGCCATAATGTATGTTTTCAAGTGTGATAAACACACAAAATCCCAATTTTCGAGTAAGTGACAAACATATGTCGAGTGAAAACTGCTGGCTGAACACCACGCAGTCCCTTCTCAATCATTTGGCGAGGCGTCTCCTCTTTTTCATTGGCAGCTCTATGGCGATAAGGTGCCACACTTTGTTTTGCTTTAATTGTCAAACGCTGGCCCTTTATCTTTATGGCAACAACAAACAGCCACGATGCCTTGGCAGACAGCTTGGCTCGGAAGTCAAAGTCAAAGTCGAAGTCGAGGTCCCAGGCGCAGTCGCAGTCTCAGTCTCAGTCCCATGGCAATCCCTCGCTGAACTGTCAACTGTCAGTCAGTCAGTCAGTTAGCCAGTCAGTTGGGCTGGTCGCTCCGTTATGGGGAACATCAATATGTGACCATCGGCCCTCTTCCCTTTGGCTGAGCTGTGTGCTCGGTGTTTGCTGCATGTTGCTCCGCCTGCTGATAACTGATATTTGACAACTTTTGATCCACTGACAGTGACGGCGGCCCAATGTCTGGTCCTGGACATTTAAGAAATTGGACAGCTGCTTGTGAACAGCAAAAAAAAGATACATTGGCACGTCCCTCGTCTATGCAAAAGAGTTATTGCGCTGGGTTTTCTCGTTGTTTAACTGACAGGAAGCGTTTAGCTGATTATACGAATGACTTTAAGCACCGTCATATCCTTCCTTGCATTTGTACAGATATTCTCACATCTTTGAGCGATTTCCCTTTTGCGAACTCGACGCTTCACGCTCCGTAAGTACAAACATTCTGCGGGAATTCGCCGTGAAACATTTCAATAAACCCCGTTCGTTGCATGATCATTTCAATAACAAGCTCTCACCGAAGGAAGCCACAAAAAATAAAAAATGAAAACGAGCCGAGGAGGAATCGCCTTCCGGTAATGGTTATGACCAGGGAGCCGCCGTAATGTGAGTGGAAAAAACACTTTATTGAAATGAGCCTCGATCGAATTGTGGTCTAAATGAACTCGTTTTCAATGAGCAGGGAGCCAGCGATCCGCTCCAAAGAGGTAACGTGCAATTTCACCGGATTTTGATACTTTGAAAGCCACCGCCCGTCCATCAGTTTATGAGGTGGTCAAGATTGTGCCAAAAAATGAGGGTTAAAGAAAAATCTCCGATTGGGTAATTACAAGCAAGTAGCGCACTTGGCTGCCATTAAACTTGATGAATATGAATTTTTGTGCCACGAAAATTTGCCATTACGCATATTTGTACACAGAAATAAATTGCTTTGCACTAAAAAAAGAACCATGAAAACTTGTACATAGCAGTGTAGTTACTGGCATTTGTTTTTTGGTTTTATGCCATTAGACTGCCAATAAAAAAAAAGAATCAAAATAAGGACATTTACATTTCAAACGGCACAAAATATCAACACAATTTTTAATACATTAAAAAACATAAATATTTATATATATATATATATATATATATATTCTTATTTAAAAACTTTAAAAATGCAGGCAAATTTCCAGACTAGTACCAAAAAAAAATTAATACTACCATTTTATTACCATTTCGACTACCAAATATATATTTCGACTTAAGGTATAGTTATTTAAATATTTATATTTATTTATTGAAGTTCTAAGGTTTTTTTTTGTTAACATCGTTAGAATTAATTTTTTCACAAAGTGTTAAAAAGTGGTTTGTCTTTTATTTTAAACTTTACGTTAAACACGGGCTGTACTTTTTCTTTGTGTACAAAACCATTTTGGTAGTTGGAAAGTTTTCTAATTACCAGAGACACTATGCAGCGGGCGCATGTTAATTGCCCCCGACGAGTCAACCTAATTATTAATAAGCGCCAACGTGAATGTCATTGTCAGAGGGCCTCAAAAGGCTGTCATCGTTTTAATACCAACTCGTTATTTTATTTATCATCAACATCATTTCAAGCTCCGCCGCTGACAAGCTGCCAGTAGCTCAAAAGCGGTATCCGTGGCAGCAGCTTCAGGAGGCCACGTCTCTATGTGGAGGAGCCACCGATGGAAAGCGGAAGCGAGGGGGATTCCCCGGGCTGTAAAGTAGGGAATAGGGAGCGCTGCCGTAACATCGACTACGGCGCAGATAAAAGCCTTTCCATGTCGCTTCAAATTTAAGTTTTCAATTAAAAAAGACATAAAATGTACAAGTATGAGTAGCTGTCGGTGCCTGTATCAGACCGTGTGCGAGAGTATCTGTGAGTGACGTAGCCGCTGCCGAGCGGCGACTTCATCAAGCGAGTAACAAATATTGTAAAGTAGTTTGACTTTGACAGAGACGTCATAACTGTTCAAGTATCCGACGGGGGTTAAGTGGGAGCTGAAAAGGGGGAGGAGATACTCCATCAACAGGGGTTAAACTTCTTTTAATTATGAGAGTACTTAGTGCACTTAAAAAAGAAATACAGTATTTGAATTTTCCAACAGCTTCACTTCCTATTCTTGAACAGTAATGACAGTTCAAAAATATTTTTATGAAATAGTGCTCCTAAATTATTTTTTGTTTTTATTATCGTTATGTACAATTCTCTAAAAGCAAAAACACAAAAGGAATGGCTTACGCAGCATTGTTTATATTAAAAATAAATGTAACACCTTAAAACAAAATCTTACAAAGAATTAGAAACTAGTTCAGGAGTAAAGTAGGTTTGCTGTATAAATGTAACCAAATATTATACTTTGGGGAAAGGCATACATTGTATAAACCAATAGTTTGTAGCAGTGTAATTTAAGAGCCAAAACTTGTATACTCAGCCTACTTCACCCAAAATTACCACTTTCCGAAAACAGTTCTAAGCACTTCCAACAAATTAAACTTGTAAACTTGGTTTTTATGATTATTTCACTCGAAAAACTAATGCGATCAATTTAAATTCCAGAAAAGTCTAGCGCTTAGGAAAGTTCAACGAAATGTAGAGCATTTATCAATTTTTATGGCTCTATTTGCTCGACGCGTTGATGTTGCCTTTGTCTGCCCCCATTCGCTTGATATGCAAATAACTGAATTTCTGTTTTTCAACACATATTTTTAAAAACTTTATTGCCTCACGCTTTTCACACAAAATTAATGCAAACTGGACACCATTGAAATGGTCGTTACGAACCTCCAACCTCCACCTTCCCCATTCCGCCATTCATTGTGGCCGAAATTGTTAACTTGTGCCCATTGTGCGGGTCAGGCATTGGGAAAGTGTGGCACTCAACTTGGCAGTTCTATGGCTTTCATTGTTGGCCAATGTTAAACGGAATGGAACGGATTCAAACGGGCCCCGGGCCGTCTTTTGAGCTAAAAAGATAAAGACAATTATTATCGCCATTATCGCCAGCATCTGTTCTTATTGTGGCCGTGCCACTTCCTACGTTTGAAAATGATATGCTGGCACCGTACTGCGTCTGGTTCTGGTCCTCTTTCCCGTCCCGCACCGCATACAAATTGGCAATAACCATCAATTGGCGGCCGAAAAGCGGCTCTCGGCCAAAAGGTGTTTTCAGCCAGTGTTTGCATTAGAATGAGCTATGCCGGGCCAACAACAAGCGGTGCAGGAATGCCGATTACAGTGCGCTGATCGCTCGTTGCTCTCCTTGATTCGCTTTCTTTTTATTGTGGCATTGTCTCTGCTTTTGGCTATACTCTTAATCGAAGACGTTTTTCGATCGGGGTAAGCAGGTTCAGCTGAGCCACTTAGCAAAATTGTGTTTAACAAACAATAAATATATTCAGCCAACAAAAAACTTTCCCACGATACGTTGTTTTAGAAATTGACTAGGTATATATATGCAAGTACTTAAATAATGCT
Organism: Drosophila gunungcola; assembly: GCF_025200985.1. Taxonomy (NCBI): domain Eukaryota; kingdom Metazoa; phylum Arthropoda; class Insecta; order Diptera; family Drosophilidae; genus Drosophila; species Drosophila gunungcola. Next base: position 4,481,388 of record NW_026453179.1, read on the forward strand.
TAATTATTATAGATATTGACAAAAATTTAATTAAATACATAAATAAACAAACAAATATTCTGTAATTCTGATACCTTTTGACTATCTTGAGGGCTTTAATTCGATTTAGATCGACACAAGGAATGTGGTACTACATTGGTTAAGAAATAATATTGTTTTAAATGTCAGTATGCTCAGTATAGTCATAAACTCACAATATATTCTCGAAAGAGTAACAGAGCACCGCTTAGAATTCGTATGGGATTTTCTATCCCAGCCTCTGCAAGAGATCGTGTAGCGATCGGCGGCCATAATTGTATTTTCGGCATTCGATTCCGTCCAACAAATGCGAATGCGAATACGAATACGAATTCGATTGCAATGTCGGCGCAGTTTCGACAAATGGCACTCACACACTTGGCCAGAATGCAGCTCGGCATCAGCTGGAGTTTGCAGATGGTATTTGTAAGCTGCGGTCCATTGTTCCGGCCAAATGTAAATTTGTTGCCGGCTGCCCGCGGCTTCTGTTGCGGCTTTTATTGAATGTGTAGCATTCCAGCTAGCGCATAATTGCAGCCGCTGGTATGATAATTTTCGTGGCATCGCTTCGCATCGCATTGATGTTGCAGAATGTTAAGCCAAATGTTAAATATCCCCTCGTTAGGGCGAGTTCGATGTAGCTGTAGTGAGCATCTGCATAGGTCACACAACGCAGCAGAAAGCTCTAGGACAGAGGATGTGCCATTAATTTGGAGCCCCAGTTCGGATTGGCGCCTCTTGCCAGGGGATATTTACCAAATATAGACAATTCATCAATTCGGCGCCCCGTTTGCCAACCCCCTGGAACCATTCAAACTGTCAACTGCAGTTGAGATGGGGGCCCTACCAAGTGACTCCCAGCCCCCTAAGCTCCTCGCGCCATTCGATTCCAGGCTCTCCGGTCTAGGCCCTCGATAATTGCACTGTCACTTGGCTGAAGACATGGCAATTTGTGGCCATAAAGCGCGCAAATTTGTTATGAGTTCGCCATCTCGTTCTGTCATAATACACTGCACCGAATTCTAAAGAATCTTTCATTTAAACCAGATTGGGTTATAATCAAAAACAAAGCTCTTAAATATTAATATATCTTATATATATAATTTTAGGCATTAACATAAATTTGGTTAAACTTTTTATTCGAAAGCTATTATTATTGTTTACAATTCCTATCTTGCAGATAACGAATCCAACTTTTTTTTATTTAATTGAATAGTTTATTTCAAAAATAAGAATAAACTATCTTTGTAAATTATTTATATGATACAACAAGACAATTTGGGAACTGTTCCAGAACTAGAGCAATTAGCGAACATAAATTATTTATATGCATTAAATTAAATTATATATATTTCTTCAAATTATGTATAACTATTGCTAATTAAACATCATACTTTCTTTTACTATTATTTAAAATTATACGTTTTTCAGAACTATAACTTCTGTCAATAATGAGTTGTTTCTGGTGAGTAATTTTATAAAAGTCATATATTTCAGTCGAATTACTACCGTTTTCTTTGCCATTTTCGCTGACTGCATCTGTCTTAGGTTTATGGGACCGTTGATGAAATGGAAATGCAAAATACTCAGGACCCAGACCTAGAGCCAGTCGCAGTCCGCATTGAAATCCATTTAATCGAGCCATCATTCTCTGGTTGCCATCGTCGGCCGCTGTTGATTTATGAAATATTTTGCGCTGTGCTCGCAAATGAAAATCCATTGCCCATCGTCCGATTTCACGGAGACGGGGCACGCGTTCCCCGTTTGGCCGATGAGTACGTATGTATATCTGGGTATCTGGGAGATACTTTGGCTTATGGAAGAGTTGGCCAAGCCAAGCGGCTAAGAGCCAAGCTCGTTCATTGCTAAGCAGCTAAGAGGCGTTGCACATAATTTGCTTTGATCTGTTTCGCATTTGGCCAGCTGTCAACCGGAAGATCTGCGGAGAAAGGGCTAGGGGGAAATCGCCAGATCAGAACTTGATGGCTGACAATGGGAGCAGAAACTTCAGGGGATTGGATTATGGAGGGCCTGCTGTTTGGGCGTAGGTTTTTAATGCCAATTGGACAGATTTTTTGCAATCAACGTTGCATGTCCGCATTCATTTGTTGCAATAACAAATTGGAAAGTGCTTGGAATAGAACCCCACATATTAACGAAAATTACGATTTATATTTAGAACTTACTGAAGCCAATTGCGTTACCATAAAAACCTTTGGAAAAAACCGTTTAAGCTTGAATCGAAATTTATGGTAATTCAAAGTGACTCTTCAAAATTGCTTCTAATAATGCTGCCCCTCTCCGTACTTAAGATCGACGATAAGGGCTAAAACAAACACTCCGAAAAAAATACGAAAGCGCGTCACGTTTGTTTTTCCCCAAAAAAAAAATGAGTTTTAAGTGCTCCGCAACAGTCTCGCTGGAAATATGTTAAGAAAATAAAAACGCATCTTGAGACACTCGGATGTGTAACAAATTGAGGTTGGAGCAAAAGACCAAGCCCACATTATCACTGTGATAAGGCCATCGATCGAGGCCTACCAGTTCTTGGCCCCCGTCTCCCCCATCCCATCTGGATTTCAGATCGCACAGCTGTCAGTGGGGATACTCCGAATGCACTTGAGACATTTCTCTTGAACTTCAACGCCTGCCAGCCCGCTGTCAAAATATTTCAATGGGTTCCCGTTGCCGTTGCCGTTGCCGTTCCCGATCCCGATCTCTGCTCGCTTTTTTTATGGGCAGGGATCGACGCGATGTGCGGTCTTTTGATGAGATCTCAATATGACGGCTGTCCGGGTCGATTGTCTGTGTTTGTTAGACAAATTAAATCTGCTGTTTTCAGTTTTCAATACAAACACCCAAAGGCCGAGAGAGCCAGATGGGATTGGGAATCAGCTTGGTGCGCAGTCGACTTCTAAGTAAGTGAAACTTGTTCTAAGAGACCTTCCCAATTTGCCACAGAGCCGCATTCCCATGTCGCGTTTTGTAACCGCAGATGATCGGATCGGGGAGATCGGATGATCGCTGGATAGTTGGATCGCCGGATCGCTGGCAGCTTCGCTTTCTGGCCATCGCACCACTCGCACCACTCGCATTTTCTTGTATTTATAAGGTTTCTGTCATTTCTGTTAAGGATTGAGTTATTTGCTTGCCGGTGCCCAGTGCTCAGTGCTCAGTGCTCAGTGCCCAGGCTCACGTGTTTTTTGCCCCTCCAGTGCCTTTGGGGATCTCTCTGCTCTTGTGTTCGCATGCAGAAAATGCGGTTGTTTGTTATTGTAAGGCGATACTTTTTGCCATCGATCGCGCCGATAAAGATTGTCGCACTTCATTCCGGCTACATAAAACGCTGAAATATTTGAATAAATCATAGATGGCATCGTTTTTTCATATCTCGTACAACCTTGCTTAACAAACAAGGAAAAGGTATTTTAATCAATAACGCAAATTCCATCCAAACAATGTAGAAAAGTCATGTACTGTTATAAATGGCTTTGCAGACTCAACTGATAACCATAAAAAATCCTTAAGATTAATCAGAAAAGCCAACCTTGATTAGTAGCTTTATATTCGGACTTCTACTATGCAAATGCAATGACTCGAACGAATCAATCAACCAAAGTTTTGAAATGTATGTGCTGGTTAATATAGATTCAACTTTGAACAAATTCAGAACAAATACAGAAAGTTATTTAAAAATGTATTATAGAAAATTATATACAAATAACACAAATTAAAAATTTAAATCAAACATTCGGATGTTTTGATATCTGTTTATACTTCGTATTGAAATTAAATTTTCCCAAGAACTCTTTTTCTTCACTCCCAACTCACATAAATTTGCATTCAAATCAGCAAGTTTACCTGGCAATTGCCGTTTTCCTGGCCAACTCCTAATGGCATCAATTTTCAATTCACAACAAAGCCCTTTTGTTTGCATGCGATTGCCATTAACTTTTGACCTCTCCACAGAAATTCCCACAGCAATCAAAACTAATTTAATTTCTGATAAATGACAGCTGCAGTCAACAATATTATCGAACTTTGTCAAAGCTTAGAGAGTACAAACAATAAAATTGCAATTAAAGCAGCAGCCATAAACATTTGATTGCTATTATTATTTACCAATAACAAGGAAAACTAACTAACACAAACACATATGAGCCTAGACAAATACACAATGCATACACACAGTCAGGGAAAATGGTTTGCCAGCAAATTGATAAAATGGCAATAAAGTTAATTTTACATCGGGCAGCAGGAGCAGCCTCGCATCGATATCTAAATCTGAATTTGCCTTTATTGACAGTGTATTATCATAACTAAAATCATTTGCATGCAAATATGGGGCGGGGGTGGGGCGAAAGAAGAAGAACATGTCGCCTAAAATGAGGCAAACATGAAAATTCAATAAGCATAAGACTTTCGAATTTACGACGAAATTAACAATAATATTGCAGTTGCTGAGGGCGCAACACGAAAACTGCCATCTGATGGGGGACACTTCTACTTCTACTTCTATCTGTCTCACCGCCGGTTGCCCCCCATTGAGAGGATGTGGGTCCAATCCATGGACTTCAGGCAAGTGGGGGTTAATAAAAAGAATAGCACACGTCAAAATGTATACTTTTTTGGATTCGAGTCCGCATACTTTAAGACTTACTATGTAATAGGCTTAATATATATGTTATTTTAGAATTTATAATGTTTAAAAAATTTTTAATAAAAATCTCAATACAAATATGGTAATAACTTTAACAATTATCTGAGCTTGAACTACAGGTTGATAAAGTAAAGTGATTTATTTATAAAATATACCTGGAAACTAGGTATGTCAAATATGTCTTAATAATACTAAGAACACTTGTTGAAAAATTTCGACAGCCTCAAATTACAAATTCATTAAGTAAATAGCTACCTAAATAAATGATTTACACAATTAGTTTTTTTTTTTAGTTTTTAAAATAAATATGTATAGAATAAATTCTTCTTAAAAATATAATTAATACAACACAAACCATTCTTCGATGTCTGAATAATATTTTCAGGGCGCGGTTCTGTTTTTTGAAGTTATAAAATGTGGAAGGCTAACGTTAAATGTTAAGCTGATGTTTGGCTGTTTAGAACTTGCTAGCAACTTTTAAGTTACCATAAACGTGTCATGTTGCCTTGCAGCATATTTAATAATTGGGATTTAAAAAGCTTTGAACCATTTCTATGAGTTTTTCTGTATGAGCAATGCTGCCTTAAACCAAACGCTAAAAGTGATACTAACATATTTAATCTTCCATTAGAGCATTCACTTTTCGCCTTTCTAAATTTGAGCGCCCCTAGCTTCCTTTTTTATAGTTTAATGCATTTATTTAATAAATCCATATAGAACTCTGCACAACGCCAACGGGGCTCAGGCGACTTGGCCATGGACATGGAGTTCCCATCACGCACACAAAAAGTGGCACTTGAATGGTTTTGCCTGGCCATTGAGGACCCCACCTCTCAAACATCCAATCCAGAGACCAGAGACCATCGACCATCGACCATCGATTGTAAACAATTTTACGAGCTCGCTTGCAATAATCTACGCAATTTTATTGACACTCGGCTCTTTGTGAAACGAGTAATTCATGCGTTTGTCTGTCTGTTTATCTCGCCGCGGGACATCTCAAGTTTGTCGCTGGAGAAAGAAAGGGGGAAAGAGGGGTGAGAAGGCCCTTAGACAAAGCTCCGACTTTCTCCGGAGATAAGGCGACCCACTTGACGCGAGGAATGCGCTTACAGGTTGTCCCATTTCGGGAAAGGTCTCCCATGACCTATCTGATTGCCACCTAGCGGCTGACTAATGAACTGCTAGATGCGATTGGATGGGACTCGGATTCGGATTCGGATTGGGATTGAGATTGGGTTTGGATGGCAGCTGGATTTCGTTTGTCGCCTGTCTCCGGTAGCTGTCTCTCTTGGCCTTATCTGTATTTGGTAGCCAACTATCTGGCGATGGCATCTCTGTGCTACTTAAATAAGGCACTAAAGCCCCGAATACCCCTCGACCATTTAGCAATCCCCTTAGCGCGGCTCGTTTATAACATTTAATCGCTTGTCATAAACTGCAATCGTATTAATTTCCCGGTCCGCCTGACATGCAATTATATGTAAATAAATATTTATTTAAATGCTTACTTATTTATGGTTTTTATGGTTGCCAGTTCGTTTTCGGTTTTTTTATTAATTCGTTGTAAGGCCTGGCTGTATGCTTTTTATGGTAATCACATTCTTTGTGTAGATGGGAACTCCCCCATTAAATTCTCCTTTAATTTACCTTTCCTTTTCACTTCTACCAGCTTTCCAATCAGCATTTTTGTTTAAACAAGCTATCTAAGACTTAATTAACCAACAGAAACATTCACCAAAAAACAAACCAAAAAATTCGTAAACTTTTTTTTATCGATTTTTTTCACACACACGCACAGAGTTTTTGGTGTTTTCAGATTAAACAGCATAATTATTGACCTTTAACATTTTCACGCTTGAGCGTTGTGGGAAACGGAGAAAAAAAACTCAGCTCCCAAATGAGTATGAAAAATATTCCGAAAATGAGCTCAGCTAGGTAATAGCCAAAGAGTTTTTTCTATATTTTTCTGGATATTATTTATGGGTGTCTATTTGTCAGCTGCGGATGCGGATGCGCAGGCAGCCGTGACTAATCAGGCCGCGCTGCTCGTTCGCATTCCGGGCTGCGGCTACGGAAAGTTTAGCCGGCTGCTAATTGCCGTGAAGGCGCCGCCTCCGAAAGGGGGGAATGCCCCTGGCCCACGGGGCATAGGCATGCAAATTGCGGCAACAAGTGCAAGATATCCCGGCATTGTCCTCGCGTTCTCTCCATCTCTTTTCCAGCCGATTCCAGCTTAATTATCATAGCACATTCGGACACTCAGGATACACCAAAAGAAATTTTGTACAACCTGATGACTAATTTATTTTATGTAAACTATTTTAGAAATTTTTATACAAATTCTTAACTTAAGCAGCTACATTTTGTAATATTAGGCACATTTTATTTAATGTAACCTCGTAAAATTTAATAATATTTTGATTTTCATTTTTTAGAAATTTGTATATTTTTTTTCAAAGAATAATTATAAAGAGTCAGTAGTCAAGTTCAAAATTGCAAAGATAAGGTACCCATAAAGTGTGAATAACTTAATTAAAATAAAAACTAAATAGATGATATCAAAAATATTGATAAAATGGAATGAAGTTTACGTACCGGTAAATCGATAAGATTCAAATTCTTATTTGTATGCAATATATAAAATTGTGGAAATTTAGATTTTGTAATTATTTTTTTTTTAAATCAGCTTTCTTTTGTTAAAAATAGAATAGGCCACATAAGTTTATTAAAAGCTTTAAATATTTCGCTTTGCTTTTTTGTCTAGTGTGGGATGTTGGATTAGCAGCTCCCCGATTTGAGTGTGTACAACCAATCAGCAGCTGCAAGTCGCCAAATGAGAAACCCGAGTCAGAGCCAGAGCCTCATGTGTCACCCGGAGGCTGGCTGCAACGTGTTGCGCTAATTTTATATGCAAATTATGGCAAAAGCGCGACTTGTATGCTAATTTAACTCCTCTTGTTCGGCCAACCCCCGCCGACCACCTTCGCCGCCCATGGTTAGCACTCCTTTATTTTAATGATCTTCGCAGGCTGGCAAATATTTGGGGAATGCGCCTTTGCCTTCGCGTCGAATGTTTGCGTTTTATCTGGCGCAAAAGTGTGAAATTTTGACGCAACGTCAAGCCAATTTCCCGCTTCACTTTGTTGCGATATGTGGATCAGACTGCGGTTCAAGCTAAAGCTGGAGATCGGAAACTTGGAACTGGGAGCTGAGAAGCACTCCTTTCACCGCATCAGGGCCGTTAATGATTTTTGAACACATCATGCTGGGCCTCATTTTAGCACATTCGTGCATACTTAATTTCGATGCTGTTATTTGGCTTTCAGATTTTTTGCACTTTACACTTGGCAGCTTGTCCGATATGTGTGTGTTTTTTTCGATGTTGCTTGTAAGCCTTCTGAACTGTGTCTTAATTAGATGTGCCAGCAGACTGATAAACCCTTGTTTTTTTTGGGTTAAAAAATAACAGCAGATCCCTTTTTTTTGGCCAAAACCCAAAAAATATCCGCAGTAGTAAAAACCCAATTAAAGTACCAACTAGGTCAGTTTGAGTTATTCACCCTCCGGCCGAGACTTTGTGCAATCAGCCAGTCTAAACCATATTTTTTGGCCAACATATGGCGCGGGTAACGAAATAGAAACAATTTATGAAAATTTATAGAAAATGCCGAACGCAAATCAAGTGTTACTAAATTGTGAATAATGACTCCATCGCGGCCAAAACGACCCGAACTGGCTGCCCAATTTCTGAGAGCTACAAAAGACCAATACAAAGTCTAACGAATCTAATCAAAAGATAAACTCACGCGCATCGACGAGGAAAGCCTCCTAACGAGTATTTTAAAGTTTCAATCAAAAATTCGTTACACTTTGCATGGGGATTTTGGGGTTGGAGTCGGAGATGGAGATGGCAGCTCGTGCAGCTAATAAGCTGCGGCTTACAGAAATGCGGCAATAATCATCATTTATTTTCGGGCTCTCCTTCCCCACCGGTTTTCATATATTTTGTTATTTTCTTTCTTTATTTTTGTTTTGCCGGCCGCAAACATGAAATTATGATTTTTATTGAAGAATTCGCACAGCGGGCGGTGTAATTAATCAGCGGCGAATGGAATGAGGGGCGGCAGCGTGAAACGGGCGAGGTCGAGTGTCAGCAGAGGCGGCAACAAGCAAGATCTCCTTGTAAAATAGCACCCCCCACCCCTTCCAAGACAGTGGCTGCTGTTGCTTTGGGGTCAGCCACGTTGCGTATGAGTAATTTTTGTTGGCAACGGGCTTCCCGCCGCGAAAGTGAGTTTAACGGTAGTTTCGATTCGAACGCCTAACAATTCCATCACGTTTGATTTAAATCGCTGCTATTGTTGGCCAACTGCCGCCGCTTTTGGGCCACACACAATCGACAGGGGAAATAAGTGTTTCAATCTGGGACTACCCATTTGCAGCGGAGAGATTAAGCTTTGACTGGAAGATAATATTGTTATTCATTAAGAAATAAATAAATATCAATTATTTCTAGTTTAAATAGTTTTAAATGAAAAAGTTTTTCTTTATTTTATTGCCGATAAACAACATTTATCATTTTCAAACTGAAAATTGTTGCATGAAAACAGCCATAAAAATGAGTACCACTCCCAAGTTGTGCTAAAAATGTTTTTTATTTTTAAGTTTTGAATACACTTAATTATGTTAAGCACTCTGCTACACTTTAGATTGTAAGTTAATAATATATTCAAAACTAATTTGACCACATCGTAAAAATGTATATCAAGTTAAAAATCGATTTTTTTAAAGCGACAAAATATTGTTTGCGAGTTATTTACTTTGAGACAAGTTTTTATATAATGTGTGTGATGTTGATTGATGTTATTTGAAATTTCTTAAAGTTAAGTTCTTTGTTATTAAAGTGATCCCCTGATCACCATTGCATACTATGCAGCGCCTGCTGGGTACAAGTTGGTCCAGATTTGTCCCGAACTTGGCCAAATCAAATTTACCACTGAACGGCAACTTTTCTCGCTGCCTTGTTAGTCCGAGCCACTTAAACCTAAATTAAGCCAAAATCGATTGCAATTGCGTTGATTATCGCTGTCCAAGCTGGCCGTTGCCGAATTTATCGCCCGCAAATGCATTTCACGCGAAATTTATGTAGTTTGCTCTGCGTTCCCCCAAAAAAACACTCGTACATATATATACTCGTGTATGGGTATATAGGTTTGGAAGCTGGATCCGAGTGGTGGCCATTTGGCCACCGGTTTTAAGCGACGGTGGCAGTCGCAGCCGGCGCTCTTTTCGGACTTGCAGCTTATCGTGGCAATTACAACGAGAGATTTATATGGGCCGGGGGGTTGGCCACAGGGACGGTGGCAAAAATGGGGTCTTCAAGGGGGGGCTGAACCACTGGCAAACACCCGCACGGAGTTCAAACGAACGCAGCCGGCAGCCAAAAACGATCCAACTAATCGCCAAGTGTTTCGCCTGCTGTTGTTTTTCCTTTATTTTTATTTTCGGGCCACAAAATGTCGAATTAAATGGATTTTTATTGAAATCAAGTTGCTGGGCGACGGAAAAGGGGTGGGGGGATAGAGGGGCGATGGCAGACCCGGTGGCTGAGGCGGCAAACGGCCACTGATTGGATCTTAAAGGATCTAATTGGTCTCCGCCGAGTCGAGACAAGGCTAAATCACTGAGCCGCGGTGGTCGTGAGGGGTCAATTGAACTGGCCTGATCTACGACAATTGCAACGAGGTCTTGGGACCGAGAATTCGCGGCTAGAACGGCCGAGATATGATCGCTAAGGCTTCATAAAGTTCCAGCACTCAAACTCTGAGAGATTGCGAGATAATCATTTAAAGTGTATTGAGTAATTGAACCGAAAACTGCAAATTAAATGCGAACAACTTTAATGATTGCTATGGCTTTAACCCTTTTAAAAAGATTAATAAGCTTACAGATATAATTTAATTCAATAAATCAATTAGGTTTAGTTGTCTGTTTAAAAAAAAATCCAATTGCACAAAGTATGTTTCAAGAATATTAAATGTATACAAAACAAGAAAGGAAGCAAACTTCGGCAAGCCGAAGTTTATATACCCTTACAGCTATTGCAAGAATTAAATATTTTTGAAAACACAAAAAATTATGATTTACTTGCGTATATGTCTAAAAACATTGAAGCAATGATGATTTGCTCATTATTAGGTAGTTATTTTATATAATGTTATTATTTCTATTGGAGCTATATGATATAGTCGTCCTATTTTGATGAAATTTTAACCGTAATTCTGAAATATTTATCCATTACTATATGTCGAAGAACTTATAGAAAAATTTAGAAACACCAAAGTTATAATTTTTTTTTATTTACTTTTATGATTGTTCCTATGGGAGCTATATGCTAAAGTCGTCCGATTTTGATGAAATTTAAACCGTAATTCTGAAATATTTATCCATTACTATATCTCGAAGAACTAAAAAAAAAATTAAAAAACAGAAAAGTTATAATTTTTTTTCATTTATTTTTCCGATTGTTCCTATGGGAGCTATATGCTATATAGCTATATGCTATATATATATATATATATAGAAAGACAACTTTTGGGAAAGATTCATGCAGATAGCTTAAAAACTGAGAGACTAGTTTGCATATAAACGGACGGACAGACGGACAGACGGACAGACGGACGGACAGACGGACAGACGGACATGGCTAGATCGACTCTACTAGTGATGCTGATCAAGAATATATATACTTTATAGGGTCGGAAACGTCTCCTTCACTGCGTTGCAAACTTCTGACTGAAATTATAATACCCTCTGCAAGGGTATAAAAACCCATTCTTCTGAATTTTAAAATAGCTTTCTAGCCCCTAACCGCTTGAAAATGTGTATTATATCTTACAGTTTCCTGAACTTCGCAAGTTAGAAAAGTAAAGACCTCTACCTATGTCTTCTTTTTTTTTAATTCCAAGAACCAAAAGCCCAAGGGCATCCGAGATTGGCGAATAGAGTCATAAGCATATTAGACGGCATCGTTTGCCATATAGAGTTATTCACGGCCAAGTGCATTACTAATTGGCAGCAGATTTTTATCTAATCCAGCGCCATGAATTACAATTTCAACTAATTACAGTGGTACCTGTGAGGAGTGGAACTTAGCAGCTGAAGGATGCATCGCAGCCATGTGGGCAGAGGCAGAGGCAGAGCCACCGACTGCAAAATCCAGAATGCAGAGCGCGGTCTGCTCGAGTGGCGGTGTTCAATGATTTATTGGTTTGTAATTTCCATTCGAGCCCACAAGCTGAACACCAATGAGCCGGCTCTACACAGATCTACAGAGAACTGCTCCGGTTGCTCCCGCTGCCTAGACATGAACATGCGACAGGAAAGGCAAACACGGACACCAAGTCCAAGTCTAAGTCGAGGTCCCAAAGACCCGCCAGCGGTTTCCAAACTGGGCCTAAAAACGATGATGGCCACAAAGTATCTGCTAGTCTCGGCCGCCAGTTGACATCGGAGCAGCGTCAACTAATGAAGATGCGCGATGCATCATGCACTTCCTCCACGTCTCGAGTGGTGCGCTGTGATGCAGACCGAGGATGTGTGCCGTGATGCAGAGCCAAAGCCCAGAAGCAATTTTCGTAATCAGAGAAATTCATAAAAATTAAAAGAGTCATTTGCATGTTGTTGCTCGACGAGGCTGGGAAGCTGTGACCACTAAAATACAGTGAAATATGGCTAAAAAAGTAAATACAATATATATTATAAGTAACTATTTTGGGTTGAAACAGTAATGTTTTAACAAAAAAATACGCTTTAATTTGCCAAAAAACTTATTTTATAGGAATAGGAAATAGGAATTAAACCTACATTGTTTCATGAAAATTTAACATATTTACTTATATATGCTTACTGTACTTTTCTTAAGAAACCACTTCATATTTAATTGTAGATTTTATAATCTACACTTTGCCATCCAAAAATTCAAAATTTGTGTACAAATTTAAAAGCCTTATTAATTGCCACACCTTATATCCATTTAGCCACATCTCACTGTTTAAAGTCGAGTAATGCAAGAAGGATTTACCAAAGCAGTGGCCATAGTCTTGGCCTCTCCTCAACTGGTTTGCGCCAAGAGCTCTCGGCATTTGGGTGTAAAATAAAGGAATGACTAATTTTTCAACGTTTCGACGAATGATAAATGTGGCATGTGGCGAGCCCGAGAGCAATCATGTTGCACTGTCACTTGGGGCACACACTCCGTACACCGTGCACCATACGCCATACACCATGCACCACAACTGGCACAAACTTACCCAGACACTTGCAATCACAATCGCAATCCCAGAACACGTCTCCTAAGCTCTGGCTGCCACGCTGGAATTGTTGCAACGTCATAATTATCCACCCAGAGCCGCAACCCCCACCCCAACTCCAATTCCGAACCCATTCCCATTCCCATCTCGAGCTTCATCCACATACTAGCCGTCGTCCTCGGTCCTGAGAATGAGTAACGACTGTGCCAGTAAATGGACAACGACGACCCAGACTTCTGTAGACCATACAGAGAGCAAAAGTCGGTGAAAAAATTAAGGCGAAACATAACTAATTCTTATCAAAGTATATAACATATAATCCTACAAATTCTTGATCAAGAGAATCGAACAAAAATCATCTGAAAAGCTTGTTAAAAAGAATTTAAAGTGATAATTTAGAAGGGTTTTTGGAGGAATTTACATTTACCTTCTAAGGTTAAATGCTTTTAGAATATTTAGATCGCCTTTAGCTTAATATCAATAGACAAATTCAAATTACTTTGTATATTCTAGGACAAAATAAAATATCTCTCCTTCAATAAAACGTTATTTTATCATCAAACTTGCATTCCAATTTTCTCATCAATAGGATAGGATTTTCAAATCTCCTAGATCCCCATTGATAAAACAGATTACTTCACAACCTACTTAAAAATGTCATTCTGTAGTTACACATAGTTATTTAAATATTTTGTAGTTTTTTTCACTGCATTATATTCATCCTAGAAGTCCAGTTGAAGTACATCCATCTCTTCCCTCGAAACTCATCAGGCGGCTAACTGAAAATTTACATTTTACGAGAGTGACGATCATCCCCAAGCCGCCGGTTCGAGTCATTAAGCCAGTGGCCAGTGGGACCAGGTAAATGTTGTCAAGGAGGTTTAGGTGCCTCGCCTCGCTGAGTTATGCGGCGAAGGATTCGACTTGGACTCCATAGGGAGCGACATGCATCCGAGGTGGTCTTGTAAATATGGCCCACAACCGAAACACTGGGCAGAAACTAACAACTGCAAGTGCCAAGTAACTGAAGAATGCCCTCGAGGAATCATTTTATAGTCATCATCGGAAGTTGTCCCAGGCCCAAGGAACCGGCGGCAGGCAACAGAACAAGTCGCGGTAAACTAGTTTCGAGCATTTAATGAAGTCATTAAAGGCCGCGCGTGTGGCGCGATCTCAAATTACTTCGCATAACCGAAAATTACATACAACTAAGGGGGCAGAGGGGTCCTGGGAAATTGGAGGGCCAGGAGCCTGGCAGCCTAGCAGCCTAGCCCTTGAACAGGACGCGCCCAGAAAAGCTTAAAATAAACTCAGACGGGGGTACGACAACTTACAAGCAAGGGGCAACTAATGGAGCTGGAAACTGGACGCGGTCTATGAGACAGGGTATGGAACTGGGCCCAGACAACTGGGAAACTGGGTGCTGGCAGCTAGGAACTGGGAACGGGACTAGAACTGCGACTGAGCGACTGTCAAACCGGTAGACAAGAAGAACAACAAGAGGAACAACCTTCAGTGCCGACTGCATCCGCGAACTAATGGACTGTGCAAAAATGAGTGACGCAGCATCGGACGACGAATGCACTGCCGAAAAAAAGGTGGGCTTACTATTGTTAAAGACATCTAGTAAAAACATCATAAATAACATTTTGTGGAGATACACTTATTCAAAGGTATATTTGTACCAGTTCCAAGAACTATATACTATCTTGGTAAACTTGCATTTGCATCATTTATTTTTTTTCATGACTAGCCGTATTGATTATTGTATTTATTTATAAGGCTTACGTTCCAATCTTATCTTTCATAAATAAAACCTTTTTTGTGCAAACAACTACATAAAATAAATTAAAACTAAATTGAAATAATTACATCCATCCTTCCATTAGGCATGCATAAATACACAATTAATATATTTGGCTTTTTTAATTTAAATAACTATTTTAAAAAATATATAATTGTTTATTGTTATTTTTATAATCACAATTGATCCCCAATTTTAAAGTAGATAAATAAAAGACAAAAATTTCTCAAATTGGCTTAAATTGTTAAAATTGAAGTGCAATATTTTTTCCTCAGTAAACCGAAGTCGAGTCGCGAGTGGGGTTGAAGAATCCTGTGGTGAACAGCTGCCCGAATGGATGGCGCGTCTTTATATGCAATGGCCATATTTAGATAAGGTAACGACAAAATTTTTACATTATAAATGCTAAGTCTGCGCTGCGCGCTCCTTTCATAAGAATGATGTAAAACGCATTGGGAATAAAGTGCAGTGAAGTGGAGTGAAATGAAATAAAATGAAGTGAGGAGCGGACACGATGAGAGTTAAATTCGTGTTGAAATAAATTAATTGCGCTAACTTGCAACTCATGCGGCACCCGGCTTCAGGTTGCTCGAAGTCCTCATCCTCATCCTCCAACGCCACCTTCTCCGTCGCCTCAAAGATTCCTGGGTATCTGGGTACTAGGCCAAGGCATTCCCAACTTGAATTTGTCGTCGAAACTGGGGGAGATTGGCGGTGGATCTTGGTGGCTCTCGGTGGCTCTTGGTGGCTCTTGGTGGCTCTCGGTGGCTTTTGGTGGAAGTGGAAGCTCGCCTGCAGCATCATGAGTGCCATCGATCAAAGTCTGCGTGCAGTTTGAGCCTGAGAGGGACTTGGGGCACTGCACCGTAAGACCCGAAGATGGCTCTGTATATGAGGTTGATTTTTTCGCCGTTGTATTTTGTGTCTCGCCTCGAGTCAAATGTCCACAAATTAATTTTCTTTATTAAATTTCAGCATGAAAAATGACGCGAAAAACGCTTCCGCATGCGCACCGAAAAATCCTCAACTCAAACTCAGGTGTCGGCTACTGCCCAAAGAACGGTCTCTCGAGCTGACCAGAAAAGATGGTCAGTTTAATTTGGCTAAGACAATGTGCCGTTCTGAGAGATTCCTCGAGCCTGGCTGGCTGAGCATTTAATTGATGAGAAAAGCTTAAAAACAAGTGCCACACAACAGAATTCCTCATTTTGTGTTGATTAATTCCTCGAACGTCAGAAGCATCTAGCTTCCTTAACGGGTTGTGAAACGCCTTTTGGACTATTGATGAGCTGTAATGGATTCTGGATGGTTAATAAATAGAAGGGGGCTGAACCCCATTGATCTCCGGCTAAAACAGCACACAAACAAGTCTCCGAATAGATCTCGAGATCGTTTAACCGATCTACAAGATCAACTAAAATTGCTACCAATTCGGGGCAGTTTAGTTAATTAACCGAACCAATTACCAAGCTTCATTTAAGAAAAGCACAAAGCGAATAAAGTCAAACATAAAGAGCAGACAACGAATTGAAACCAAATTAAGCCTGAGTGAGTACTTATAATGAAGAGATTAGAGAAAAAGGTCCGAGTCATTTCCACATACACACGGCTCAACTTCAATTAGGCCGAGTTGAATGCAAAAGGGGCCAGGGCTCCGAAAGAAAAGGAATTCAAAATAATAAGGCGTAACTAAATGGGCGCTTTACTCTATAATCATGACACAATTTCCGCCGGAGTCGGACTCACTCCCCAACTGGTACTGGTGTATTTCCCGCCCGCGTTTGTCAGGAAGTTCTCAGACACATGACTTCATGACTACTCCAATGAGTCGGCACAAAACTGGACTACTTACATATGGAGCATCGAATTCCGCGTCACAGTTGAGAGTTCAACATGAAGGGAAGCGACTCGACTACGGACTCCGTAAGTAGCAGCCTAAACGAAGGCGATGATGATTTGTAATAAATTGAATATTAACCAGCATTTGTTCGGGCTCTGGCAAATTGCCAGCCATGCGAGATGGAGAGTTGTAATGGTAGCACAGAGAAAAAATAAGAAGCTTAACATTGTAAGAATATAAATGAAAGAATTACTTTATTGGTAAAGTTATTTGCAGAAATAACATAAAATTAAAAGACTAATTGATGTCCAGAAAAAAACGAAATATGTAAAAACCAAATATATTATATATAAAATATATAGTAAATATATCTTTGCAACAACACGGAGTTGAGAAAGTGGGAACATTTAAAGATAAGGATTACTAATTCATACATTTTAATGTTATGTAAACATTTAAACACATACTATTGTAATAAATACTTATCATCTCAGGTCGATGTCATACTTGTTTCTATGCCTGCAATAATGTTGTTATTTTTCCTGTGCAGAAAAATTACAAAAATATTATGTTAATGCCTATCGCCCTTAGAGCAGGAAGCACATGGAATACCAGACGCGAGTGTCACTCATTTGCTCTCGTTTTCTGGATCCGGAGCAGGCCAGATATGACAGGTGCACCAGGTGAGCCCCCTCGCCGATCTTGGTCTCACCTCTTTCTGGTGTGGCACTCCTAGGCCTATAATTAAGATACCAAAGTGGTGTAATGCGCACATTGTTTTGGTGGTGCCGGAGCAAAAAAAACATAAAGGGTATATAGGAAGTGCCCCGTTCTCCTGTATAATTTGTGAACAATTACGCTTTGTAATAGCATTTAATGACTTCATTTTCCGAAATAGCGGCGTCTGGCATTCCACCATTGCGATCTTATCGCTCATCGTATCGTACCTGCTTTGGCTATATGGAAAGCTCTTCAAGTTATGTGGGAAAAGAGAAATTTCCCCGCAGCACAACTCAGTTCTCAATGCTAAGTTATGGCCCCCTTTGGAAGTTTTGTCCCTGGTGTTAAGTGCAAAATAACTTTGTTCAAATCGGGTATGGTTCCAAAACAAATTTGTAGTGCAAATTGCAAAAAGCTTTTAGTATTATCAGTCTGGTAATCTGATCCGATTATCATGGGCCGTGCACATTATGGAGACCCCGCCTAGACCAACTTGTCGGATCAACTTTAGCCAAGCCAAAGCCCTAATCCCGGCCAGTGTCATAAAGACTATTTAAAGCCAATCCAAACTGGAACTGGAAAGGAATGGAAAGGAAAAGGAAAAGGAAACTGGTACTGCGACTGGGAGTGGGATTGCAACTGGGACTGGGACAAGGATCCTGCCCATAATCGTAAACATCACTTTGCATAATAAGAATGCTCCATCAATTTGTGCGCTATCTAAAGTGATATTAATTAAAAGATCATTTATATCGGTGTGCATAAAATAGCAAAATGTTCATCCTGCTGACGGACTGGGTCTCATCACTGCCAAATGGAATCAGGCTCTTCGCGGAGGAGAAGACATCGCCTGAAAAGAAGTTGTCGTATGGCGCGTTGATATTTATTGATACTGACAATGGACCTCTTCCCGCCGCCGCCTCCGTCGCAACTTGGATCCTCGACGGCGGATGGGGATGACAAGTTATGCAAATCGCGGAGACACCAAGATCAAAATAAACTTTACGCATGCAGATGCGAGCATCTCAGGTGAGTGGGCAGAACGCACGACGACAACAACTACCTGCACAAGGTCATCTTCGGCCTGGGCACTTGCCATTCCTCAAACTAAGTCACTCAGGCAGATGACCAAGAGCAGCGACTGCGTCCGAAACGAGTGCAAAAGTGAAAGATTGATGGCGAAATTACTTTAAATGTTTGCGAAATGCCAGGAAGGTGGAGCAGCGATCAGGAGCGCTCTTGGATTTATGAGGGGCCCAAAAAAGTGTTTATTAAAAAAAGTGTTGTACTTAGACAATCCAAACAATTATTGACAGCTTATGTTCCTACAATAATAATTTGAATCTAAACAATAATAAAAATAAATATATCATACTGTTTCTCCTCTTTGCAATTATGAAAAAGGTATTTTAAATAATGAAATACTTTTAAAACTAATCAATTTAAGGCTTAAGTAATTCGATTTTTAAAAAAATCTTTCCCAAGAAAAAAAGTGTAGTATACCAAAAAACCAAGTTTTATGATACAAATTATGCTAATCCCTCCCTGCAACAATCGGTACTCTTCCATGACAGTGCAAACCCTAAAACGTAAACAAGGCCGGCCAAGTCTTAGACAAACGTCCTGGTCTGTTGATCAATCTGTGCGACGCCTACCCAAAAACGAAGAATCCTCTTCGTCCGGCTAAGTATCCACGAGATACAGCTCCAACTTTAGCCTTAACTCCATCCAAGAGTCCAACTCTAGATGCGTTCCCATCTCCGCTCCGTTGTTGGAGTCTCGCTTGGCGACAGGCGACAAACCTGTCTGCTGGCGAAGAGTTCTTTGGGAGTCGATGCTCGGCCACTTGCCTACATTGTAGGCCGACTTTGGCTGCGGCTTTGACTTTGGCTTTGGCCATCAACTTGTCGCTGTTCGTGGCTAAGCGATGGCAGGGACTGCACAGGGAAAACAATCCATTTCATTTGATTTAAGATGGCTAAAATCGAAAGATAAAATATTTAGAAATATCTTTAGTTCATTTATCTAGACTTTATTGTTTTTTCATCTTAGAACATTTTATCCCTTAAATATTTCAGGTCCATTTATCTAACTTGATTATTTGTAGGAATTGTTATCTTAGGATATTTTATTTAAAAAGGAAAGGCTTAACTAATTTTGCCAAAGATAAAAATATTAAACTTTCAGCGGATAAGAAGTCATAAATCGATTCATTTAATTAGTGATTGTTTTAGAAAATTCATTTAAGTTTGAAATCATATGCTCTTACATAAATGCCAAATAAAATTCTTGAGATATTTTTAAACTTATATATTTACTTATATTTTTATAAATTAATTTTAATGATTTATTTTAAATTAAAATATATGGTTATATTATTTCTGTGTAAAATGGGATGTTATGGGATCGAATAGGAAAGGATTGGATAGGATGGGTTTTGCCTGGCTGGCTGCCTTCAATCAGTCGAACGCAATTCGAGTTGACAACATGTCGCAAATGCGTGAGTCTTCTGCGGAGTGCGGGATGGAGGTATGTTACAACATGGTACACTCTTATGATTATATAGATTATATTGGCCGCCATCCTCGAGCGCCGCTCCTCAGCCATCCATCCTGAATCATCCACATCTATCCTTTGGTCCAGTCAGCCGCATGTAATCCACATTGCTTCCCCTGGCCCTCCGCAACTAGCTTGCGTGATTGAAAGATTGAGTGCCAGGCACAATTAAATTGCTGCCAGATGATGTATGTATGTATGTATAGCAATTGTTACAAGTCCTAATTTGGATTGGCTTGCTTAAGCCAAATGCAACGGAACAGGTGCGAGCAGGTGGCAAGAAAATGGGACATTTGATGGCGGAGCATTTGAATAAATCACAAACGGATGAGCCTTCAATAAATAGTAAAAGAGCTTCAGGGTTTCCCCTCGGACATAAATTCCTCTGCATATTTAAGCTGAAACCAATAGGAATTTACTCCTGATCACTGAGAGAGAAATTTATAATTAGGAAAATTATAAAGCAAAAACTTTATTGAAACTTATGACATCATCTCTTCTAATGGCAAAGGAACACTTGACAAAATATTGAAGAACGTTGGAAAAAGTTTTCTAAAATTCTTCTTGAAACAAGTTTGAAAAAATAACTTGCTTGCTAAGTTCGAATTACCATTTTCACCGTGTAACAGAAAAACTTTTGCCAACTCATCCAGCGTGTTTATGGCCAGAAGAAACCTTCATTATTTATATGCTTATCTCGGTGATAAACTCGCTTCAACGGCATTTCCGCCAGCGACTTAAACAAATCATTAAATACATCTCTTTGCCATCAGGTGGAGAAAGAGGTGGCTCAATCTTACGCCCATTCTGCGCACCATTTGTGCACCTGTCGTCGCAGCCAAAGGCGCCTGGAAATTGCGGAAATGCGCCTCTGCCTTGGCCAGAAGCTTTGGTTATTGGTAGTAGCATAAAGGCAGATTATTGACACAACAATATAACTGCACAACAATCAAAATAATACAAGATTTACAACGAACCAATGGCCAGTGAAATGAGATGGAGATGGAGATGGAGATTCCGATGGGAATGGGTGTGGGGCTTTTGCTGGGGCTGCGGCTAGCACAAAAAGTGCAATGAAAATGCACAATAAAATAAATAAGCGCATAAAAGGTGAGCGGCGAAAATTTGCAGTAATTTGAGATTACGTTGGCATTATGAGCCTGTTGCGAAGGGAGCGGGAAGAGTCCACATTGCCATCGCAATCGCCACGAGACCTGCAAAGCCAACGTTGCCAACTTTTACTGCGGCGACAGCAGAAACTCAAAAGAAACTCAGGTCCACAAAGCCGCAGCTGTTAATGAATGGCAATGGCTTTGTTGGTAATGAAGTGTTGGCCATAATGCCTCCACGACGACGATGACGACCAAGACAAGAGCCAGTCTTCCAGCCACCAATGACGAAATTGGCACAGGGAGCGATAAGCCAGATAAGAAGGGACCTCGCTTAGTCAGTGGTTTAGTTAGGTTTTAGTTTCAGCTTGACTTTGTCTATATTTTCAGGGTGGCAATTAACCTTGGCAAAGTTAGGAAAAAATAGAGCATGTGGCACTCGAATAATGCAGAAATTATTAGGTCACTAAGCGAGTACTATATACAAAACAAAAGCATTTCTTAAAGATATTATGAAAAGACATTGCTTAAAACAAAGACATAAAGAAATACGAATGTGTTAAAAAATAACTTCGGTAAAAGCGAGTAACAGTTTTAATTCTTTTATTTTTCGTTTATACGTTAAAAACATAATCTTTCACGCTGAAAAGGTTGATATTTACACAAGGTGAAATATAGCCCCTCATAAAAAATGCATTTAAAAATAACCTTTAATTATTAAAATCAAATTATTATTTTATCATTAAAACCCAAAGCACTCCCATAAACTAAGAATTTGCGTTCACTGAGGTTATGCAAAATACATAATGAATCTTATGTAATTCTAATACTCATCTCAGTAGTAAGCATAAATTAGAAACATTTAGCCTAATGGAAAACTTTGATATGGGCATAAAAATATGACATCAAATATTTTATAGCCCAACATGGTCATAAAGTTCAACTACTGAGACAGAAGAAGGCCAAAAAATAAGTATGCAAGAAGAGATGGTATGCAAAACAGCCAAGAAAGGCTTGCACAAATCAGGCTTTTCTTTTTTCGGGTAGTAAAAATCAACGAAATTTCCGTGTTCAAGCTCTGGGAAGGAGAGATACCGAGTGAGCCACTGCTGTCCGTTTGCTGTTAAATATTTGTCTTTGATTTAAGCCGGAGTTCGGGACTTCAAGCGACACTTCTCCATCTCCATAGACCCCTGTCTCGATCTCCATCTTCATCGCCATCTCCAGCTCCCTCACCCTTTTTGACCATTTGCATTGTCTTGGCCTGTTGTTTTTACCAATAGCACTGAGATGTTGGAGGCTTGGCCATGCCAAACTGACATGCAAGACACAAATCATGATTTGCTGGCAATGTTGCTGGTGGCATCCAACTCGTTTACAGCTGCGCCTGCCGAGACGTCAACAATGAAATTGTCAAGTGTTGACAAATAAATTTGAGGATTTCGAGGAGATTTACTTATGCTAATGAAAGACACTTGTCACAGATACTCGTACTCGTACTCGTACTCGTACTCCTATTCCCTCTCCACTCGGCGGCATCGCCTTGAAGTGCGAGGCCACGTTGGCTCGCATAAATGTGTTTGCTCATCGGGGTTTCGTTTTGGCCAGCAGTATGGAGTTTGGGAGCTGGGAGCTAGTCAGTTTGGCTTAGGAGCTGGAAAAAGTACCGTAACAAATTTGCAAAGTGAAAGAATTTTAGAGAAGAAGCACTAAATTAGCCAAAGGAGAGAGAGGATGAGGAATTTCCAGGAATGGTAGGACTCCATTCGTCACATAAATATTTATGGATGTTAATGCTGTGAAGTGAATTGCACACTGAACATAGCTATTATTTGACGAGACAAATGCACTTGACAAAATCTATTTTATTTAAGTTAGCAACAACTATAAAAAAATGTAAAATGTTAATGTTTTAAAACGGAAACAGTGTACGAATTCGCAAATCATACGGAAATCATAACTTTTTTTAAATCGGAAAATGTTACATTTTGACTAGTGTCTTAAAAACAATTTATACCTAAACTGAAGCGATTGAAAAACTAAAATCTAAATCTGAAGTACACATTTTTTATCGTTAATGTATTATTTTCAAGCCAAAAAAAGAGACCCACGGCAAAAAAAGAAAAATTTTTTCTTGTAGACTTTTTCTTACTGTAAACAACTTAAACATTTCAGGTTGATTGGAGGTCACATCCGTAGCTCAACCTTATTAGAGTCCACCTGCCCGACGGGATCCATCGCATCTATCCCTTTATAACCCAGCATTTCACACGCTCATCAAACTGACGCCTCAGCCATAAATCCAGCGCCGAAACATTGTAAAGACATGAAAAATCTCAATTGCCATCTACCTGTGAACTGTGGCCGATAAAAAACAATATATTTCTAAAACACAACCACTAAATTGCATATCTCGCACACATACTGGCCACATATCATGTGCCTATTTTAGGGTACACTCAAAGAAAGAATATACGAGATTGATTGGCAATAAATAACAACTTAAATAAATTATTCCCCAGTTAAGTTTAAATCCATGTAACAGTTTGATGATTCAGGTTAAAACTAATTGATTGTAACTTATTTATTTATTTTTCTTTAATAATATAACCTATTCTTGAATTCAAGAATTTTAGTTGATAATATCAGCATTGGGTATTAATAGACTGAATTTATTTAATTTTATTCGTTGAGTTGAATGTTTACCAAGCTATTATTAAAAAGTTATAAATTTTCAAAAGCTGTTTATTTTTATTAAACTTATTTGTTTGTTAAATTAGTCGAACGTAGATTTATGGGCCTACTATATGTCAAAATACGACCAATTAAATTGCTTGGTAAAAAGTACTGCTGATTATCCTGCAGGCTAACTTAAATCTATATTAGTTATGCACACAACATTTCGTTGAGTGTATTGCAGCATAATTGAGTAATTAACTCTAAAAGTCACTCAAAACGAAACCAGTTCTCCACTCCACTCGTTCCGTTAACACTCAAACATGCGCAAGCCGGTTTGCGAAACGAGTGGGACGGAACGGACCGGAAACTAGTGGCCCGTTACCAGTCGGTCCGACGTGGCAATGTTGTTGTCGACGCCGACGTCGGCAGCGCTGCCGCCGCTTATGCTGGAAAAAGATTCAGATACGTTCGGTTCGAGATACTTTTGTGTTCAGTTCAAGTTGAGCGCTTTCTGACGTTCGTACAACGCATTTCCGCGGCCGTCTGCAATTCGCATCTGCGGCGAGAATTTCGCGAAAATCCAACTGCAATTTTCAGCATTATTCTACACGGTGTATAAATATTGAAAAGCCCTTGGGAAATTCGTGCTTTATTGAAAAACCCATTAGTTGTTTCGCGCAAAATAGTGCTATCAAGTGCCTGCATTTACCGGATTAAATATAACACATCTAACACACACGCAACATAGGATGCGAAATTTTTATTTTTAAAACCCATTCAAGTGCCAAAGAGAAAAGTTTTATGGAAATAAAGTAATAGCAGTAAATTAAATATTAAAATCCATCTGTCCGAATAAAATCCGTTGAATGAAAAATTCACAACAAGTGCATCACAGCAAATTGAAAAATCTCTGCTGCGTTGGAAAAGTTGGGGCAAAAGTTTTGCTATTGTTTTGGGTTGCGTTTTCCCCCCGCCGTTTTCCCCCATTTCGCGGTGACGCCTGCGCAGCTGTTTGGAAAAATCTAATTGGATTATTTTCTGCCAAACGGACACCGGAAACGGAAGTTGGCTGCCATTTGCAATAGACTAACTAGCGCGGCCCCTGTGAAGGTAAGTTCAACAGGATAATTAGCTATTGCAGCAGTAAAGCTCTTTTGTTAGATGAAAATAAATAGAAGCAAGTCATTGTAAAAACTGACACTGACACCGATAAAGTAACTCATTCTGGCGTTTGTCATAAGCTTCAAAACATGCCAAAATAATGTCACTCAGCCAGCTTTTGTTTTCTTTTGCTTTGCATCTCGTATCTTGTATCTCATAGCTGGCTTTTTATAGCCTGCGTTTTATAGTCTGATTAAATTTGACAGTTGACAGCATTTTGGCCTTATCTGACTGCTTCGAATCGCTCCACTTCCTCTCGCGTGTGAGCGTTTGTTTAATGTTAATTGTTGACAATTTCGTATAAATTGACAATTCAACTGGCGTTTTACATGGCTGGTAACAAATATATCGGCATTGGCCCAGCGATGAGTGTGTGATGTTGGCCTAATGTATTATTAACTAGGCCAACAACAGAATGACTGCACACACATTAGGCCCACTTTACAAGGGCGTGATTTAATGGGCCAGTTGCTTATTTTTCTAAGCTTTTTTAGTCCAAATTGGGCTGTAATATCATGCTTAATGGGCGGAAAACTTTACAGGTGATTTACACTGACATTAGTTATTCTTTTTGCGGTTGTAAAATAAGTATATACTTGACATTGAACCGAAAGAAAAACCATTAAATATTGTAGTATTTTTTTTTTGTGATACAACTCATTATTGATGATATTATTCCAATTAAATATTTTTTTATATACAATTATTAAAGCAATTTCCGAATTGACTATTTTTATAAATCTGTGCTAACTTTATAATATTGTAATCTGACATCCTGACTACTTCCTTTTTTATCTCATTAGTTTGATTTATATAAACATGTCGGAAAATTTGCTTTGGTATGCTAATGGTCAATATCGAATGATTCTTAATATAAGCAAATGTTTACTTTCCATAAATCAAACAGACAGATTAGAGTCAAAACCTATCTAAACTACTCCCATAGTTGTTGTTTTGGTAGAAAGAGAATATTCTGTTGTGAGAGCTCTTAGTTTTAAACGAGCTAAAATGTCCAAAACCAGATCAAAAGTGACACAACTTTTTCTTTAGCAAACTTAAATTTTTGCACATAAACACACACACAAAATAAGGAAAAACAAATTTTCTTTCTTTGCCACTTTTGTGTGCCCAAGTCATGCTATGTTTCTTCCAGCAGCAAGCATAACATAAAAAAGAAAATACTAAAAAAAAGATTGTGTAAGAGAAAAAGCAGCACAAGGTCAGAAAGAGGCACACCTCGATAAGCAGCTGCCCTTTGGTGCCACTTCTTAACATTTAACTCAGTGCCCTAAGCTCACGAACGTGGCGACTTCCGTCCGACAAATTTTTAGATTTTGAGAACAAATCTGCAACACGTACTCTCGGCCAATCGAATTTATGCTTTTTTCGAGCCCGACTATGAGTCTAAATTTAAATAAGCGAATGATGTCTTTGTCGGCCTGGGGCTTAATTTATGAGGCCCAGGGCTATTATAATTCGCACTGTTCCAGGCATTTTGCATAAACAAATGTGTCTTTCATGTTTCGTTCTTTCTCTAATGTTTATTCAAATCCGCTGGCCGATTGTCTTAGCTTGGCTTGTCTGTGTCTGCTTTTGTGTCTGAAAGTCTAGACTTTAGCAGGAAGGAAGCCCAAGTTGGAGACTGCACTTGAACTTGAGACCCTTTACAAGTATTTTTTTCCCCGGGATTCTGTGTGGGTTCGGTGGTTGGCGGCAACCCTTTTCTTTTTATTTTGTTTGCATACCATATTTCTTCCCTCGCATGTGTGTAGCTACTAAAAAAAAAAGCGAAAAACAAAAACATGCTACAGCCATGAATGAAATAAGCCTGGACGAGGGTGATATCTTTGGTGGTGGAGCGACTGCGACTCCCCCTAGAGCTAACCAGACCAGACAGCCATCATCCCGGGCCCAGACACCTTTGTTTGAGCAGATCTTGATGTCTGGGGCAAGAGTGAGCCGCTTAGTGGCCTCCCAGTCGTCCAAGTCCCCAGCTCGTGTCAACTATTGTCAAGGCTTTAATTAGAGATTTCTATTGCCCTCCTGTATTATCTCTGCCACCCATTATGTTGATGGGTTCAGCTGAGCTTGCTCATTTATATTATAGTTAATATTATATATGTACAGCAGACAGTTACTGAAGGGGAATTGAACTTTGCCACTTAATTGAAACTTTTGCCTTACCATCATAGCACACACGGCGTATGCTTAATATGATTGCAGCTGCCAAAAAGTTATGCCAAGCTGTTAGTCTCGCAAACTTACTTAGGGCACACTCGAGTTAAATATTAATTACACGTGCTCATTGGCAAATTATATTAATCCAGCCAGATATCATAATGAGTTTTTGGCAAGAGCAGGATATACGAAGCCAATTAAGATTAAAACACGAGTGCGCAGAAAACGATATTCCTAGTTAATATTAAGTGCTTTCAATAAGTTATTTGATTCAAGAATACATATGTAGATTGTATTAACATGTGAGTTAAGGGAGACTTATTTCAAGTTAAGACTTCATAAGAAGCTTGTTTTTAGTTAAGGCAATTTAATTATGCTCTTAGAGTATATTGATTTCGCAATCAAAAGTTTCCTTTAATTATTGGAATCAACTTATTTATTCTAAGCCATTAAATGGTCAGCCCACCAAAATGAGTATACGTTTATTTTCATGTTATCAATAATACATGTATTCCAGCGAACAATACTTATCAGTGATCGAAAAGATCTGAGCTCCTAAAAACTTGGCGTTCCTTTAATGAGTACAATAATCTTAAAATATTTATGAGATCTGTCTTATCAAATGCCATTTCAATCGACACTATAAAAATTTTTATAATCATAAAATAATGCAAATTTTGCTAATTTCATCTTATCTATGAGTTTTTAAAATATTCCACCGTTTACAAGGTATACTTTGCTTAGTTAAAATTAAAGGGGAAGCAAAAGAGTTGGCAACCGAAAGGGGCCATTGACTGTCTGCTTTTTCTATATCTCCAAAGATACAAAATAAAGAATACGCCGACGCCAAACAACGACTTTGATATGGGATGATGATGAGCTCTAATTTCGAAATTATACAAGATTGGCTGTGAGAAGAAGAACTGGAGCTGAGGATGGAGATCTGAAGAGGCTGTCAGCTTGGAGGCCCGAGTTTCGGTTTCAGTTCAGCTCCTCGCCGCCGTTCTTATGCTTGTTGTTGTTGGCCACATAACAAGTTAATTTTGATGTAAATTTCTGTTTTGGTACCCGAACGAACGAATGGCAAAAATCGAGACAACAAAATGAAAAAAGGAAAAAAATCGAACCGGTTAACATAATCACTTAATTTTGTGATCGTGTATCTGTATCTCAGAATCGGCATCTGTGTGTGTCTCTGCCATCGTTTTCAGCTCGTAATCGTCTTTTGGAACTCTATACCCACTGTTCGGTTCGGTTGCCTATTGTATAGAAGTGTCAATATTATTAAGTGATGATGTCCCCATCTGAGGCTCAAACTTTGATAAACGAGCCGATGCTGTAAATAAAGCAGAGTAACAAAAAAGCGAGAAAAAAACCAACAAAAGATAAATAAACAGAGCCCGGTTAAGCTCTAACTCATCCGAGTTGATAAATTGTATCTATATTTATGTATGTTGCTACCAGCAAATAACTTACAATGTTTGAGCTGGCAAACTAAAACTGGCAAGGGCAAAAAATGTGTAGAATACAAAAAATTAAAAAAAAACACACACAAAAACACAAAAATAGCAATGCCGGCCAAAGCGAAAACACACAAACAAACACAAAAAAGAAGTAGCTAAAAACAAGCGCAACACAGAACCACAAAAAAAAGTCACTCCAAACAAAAGCAAAAAAAAATGTGAAACAAATGCTGAATTATTAGCACACAAATCGCCGGCAGCACAAGAAGTAGCAGGGTCAGTGGGTGGGGCGGTTGTTTTTGTTTTTGTTTATATTTTTATTTTTATATTTTTGCTGCTTATTCATGGCAGTAGTCAAAACAAAAACAAGAACAAATTGCGAAGAGAAAAACTTGCAGAAATAGCAACACGTGAAAACCGCAACAAAAAACCTGGCACAGCAAAAACTAAATGGGGGATCGGAGAATAAAACCACACAGAACAAACTAAAGAAAACCAGCCACAAAAACGCCACTCGAATATGACGAAAATAAAAACTAAAAACACATAAACTTGCCTGCATTTGGCTCCATATGAATGAGACGTGAGATGTGGGAGCGGGTTTGAACGAAAGTTCTGGCCGACTACCAGCAGCTTGGGATGCTCGAGATCCTTGCCGTTATTGTTCCTGGTAGTGAACTCTTCGGGCAACCCTCGCTGATGCAATTACCCTGCATCGTCTGCATCCTCTGACTGTTTTCTACATTTTGCCTGTGTGCTCGTGTGTGGGTAACCATGCATTTATGACGATTTTAAGCTTGCAGGCATCATCAGCATTGCAACGCAGAGAGATGTGCCGAGGTAAGCCAAGCAACCTAAACAAGCGTGCGTTAAAACCAAACTAACTATAAATAAAACCGAAAGCCAACAATAGCAAAAAAATCAACAGACACCAAGATGAACCTAACCGCAAAATGGGGGAGGGGTAGGAAAACACACACAACACAGCAAATGCACACAAAGAAAGCAATATTTTCCAAATAAAAACAAAATATGGCATTCCTAAACTGTTAAATTAACTTTAAGATATATGTATTATATTAGTACCTTGTTTCTGGTAGGTTAACTTTTCTTTTATATTATCTTAACAAAAAACGTATTGAATCGTTTAGTAATCGCTCTGAATACATTATTTTTGGAGTATATCTAATCTTAAATGAAGATCTTTACTTTCTATAAAGTAAAGTAGTTAAGTTTCTTATACAATTTTTTGTTCTCTGTAGGCAGCTGGGAAAGCGAATGCTGGGCGAGAGAAAACAAAGCAAAATAATAATACAAATAACTATAGATGCATAGATACGAGGATAGTTAGATGGACGAGCGGAGGATGTGCCATGGGTAACCGAGCTCCTTCCCCCCTTTCCAATCGTACATCTCCCCCAGGTCGCTATTTCAGTCTCTCCACACTCATCATCATCGCAGTCGTCCCCAACGTTGTTGTCTTCTCAGCCGTTGTCGCTGGGCGATCGCGTAGCCGTTGCCATAATTGTTTAGTTAGCCCAAGCGGCCAAAAGCGTCCCGCCCCAGCCGAGGATTTGGCCCACCTGAGAGCTACGCTATCAGCGGCTAAATCACTGTGGGCTCGGGGTCCTCAAGATATGAGTAACTTATAAGTACACGTGAATACAATATTTAAGAACACCCAAAAAACTTTGACCGTATTCTTAGATTATAAAATGTTTTGTATTCAGTGAACAAAAATTTCGGTAAAACTAGTGACATGTTCATTTCAATTTCAGAAAAAAAAAATAGTTTGTCTTTAAAAATAATAAAATGCTCTTAAACATTTACCTTCACAGAAAAGTGTGACTAGTTTTACAACTTAAGTAGATTTTGGTATGAAAAATATGATCGCTTGGTCAACCTTTATCTTGCCAGTCGTCACAGGGTATGATTTTTTAACGTTAATGACAATCGAAAATAAACAAATAACCCAGTCAAAAAATATAAGGAATTTGTTCTATAACTAAGATTAAATGTTCTTTGGAAACCCCAAACAACCAATAATATTTTAAGATAGTATCCTGGGCCACTGTGCCTAGCCGCTGCTGCTCTTTTGTGCAATCATGCGCAGGCAATAAGCGCTGGAGCCGCCGACGCTGTTTGGCGATTCGATGTTGCGGTGGATGGTCGGAGCTTACTCCCTTTATGCCGGGGCCACGGATCCGGCAAAGAAGGCTCATGCTCAGGCTCAGTTCGTGGCTAAAACCTGATTATGAGTGGCCCCAACTGTTTTGTTGGCTTACATGTTGTGTATTCTAACACGCTGCGGACGTCCTCATCATCATCGTCGTCGTCGTCGTCATCGTCTCTCTGGATCTGCTGGATCTGCTGGGCAAACAAAATGCGTCTTTAATGCAAACATGCAGCAGCAACAGCAGCTTCCTTTGAAGTTGGCTGGGAGGATTGGGATGAGGGCCAGAGGAAGCTGGCGAGGCCATTGCATGTGCGTACAAAACTTTAAACAGGAATTTTAACAACTTGCTTTGTACTTTGCTTGTACTGCCTGGCTGCTATGCTGCTTTTCAGCGAGCCGGCGAGCGATGAACGTTCGAACAACAGCAAACAACATTCAACTTGCAGCTACAACAACTGATTTATAAAGAAAATTTCTATGCGTCGTCTTTGCTGCCAGATGAGCCCAAAAAGGAAGTGCATGCCGTCGGCGGACGGATTATGGAGGGGTCAGGTGCGCTGGGGGGAGCGCGATCGAATGCAGGTAACTGCATGCCAGACAACGTGCCAGCAGCAAAAAAAAATGCTTGAAGCAAAAAGCCATGGCAGCGCAGATCGCAGCCAATTAGAAGATTTCATATTTATGCCACTATGCATTTCAATTAGTCGCGTAAAGAGAAAAAGTGTGCGAAAAGGTCAAAGTTGAAAGGCGGACGGAGGAGGTTAGAAAAGTCTAACGGATGCAAAAAAAGATAGAATATTGTAATCCTGAAATTGCTAGATTTATAGGCAGTTAATTGTGTTACCATAACCAAACCCAAAAGCTTTCAGCTTAAAATTAAAAAAAAAATGATATAAAACAAAAATTTTTGAAATTCAATTTAGTTAGACTATTTTTTATAGTATCACTTTTAAATAATCATTTCAAAAACTTTTTCATTGTTAGACCCATGAATTAACAGTTTTGTTTATAGTTCAGTTAATGGGAAAGTTAAAGGGAACTATTAAGATATTTGGCTTTATTATGAAACAACAGTCGGTATTTAATGGCAACGCTAGATTGTAAATTGTAAAATGTATTGGCTTAAGTTTAATAGGATTTAATAATTTTAAGTTTAGTAAGCGGATATAAGAGTAGGCAAATCTTGGTGAACAATAAAACCTAACAATGGTATTAAAAGATTGCATTTACTTTATCGAGGTCGTTAGATCATAGTTTTACAACATCTTTTTTCCAATAAACAATCAATATTGTTCAATGTAAACATATTTACGGCATCGCCATCAATCATCCCACAGATTTCATCTCTGTGCATTTCAATTAGCCATCGCTGGGGTTAAAGTTGAAGCTGAACCGGCACCATCAAAGTCAGCTCCATCGATAAAAAATAACAAAAAACACAAAAAACAAACAAAAAATATGAACAAACAGGGGCAGCTGGTATCAAAGATCTCCGGCAGTTCCAACTGTAGCGCCAACAACTTGTTGCCTTATCGCGATAATTAACAAAAGTTTAATAGTCGCCCCCGGCGATGCTCAGCTGCTACCTCGTATTTAAATTCGATGAGTCCCCGCCGGGTGGTCAGCATTTTTTTTTGTTCGGACTACGATGGTTATGAAAAAGTTTATCTGCTGTAATTAAAAATTGCCACTTGCCGCACACATTTTAATTATGGATGCGAAAATGGCAGACGCACGCAACGTTTCGCATCGTGAGCGATGAAAAACGAGAGTTTCGGCTTTGGCCCATAAAGAAGGTCAGGGCCGGAATGCTTTTGGCCGCTATTAAAACTGCATTACAAGCAGCCCCCATCGATAGATGTCGAAGCCCCGGCACTTGTGACAGCTGTTCCACATCGGAGCTTCTGTCAGCTCCCAAGCTGTCTGGCGCATCAACATCAAAGTCACGTCTGTTACACATTTCTCATAATCGTTGAACTCGAGTGGCTGGCAAAATGCGTTCGGCTGCCTTTTTGGCGAGCGAACCGGAGGAGCACCATCATTGAGATGTTCGACTTTCGACTCCGGCTACCGCTCTCAAGTGATGACACATCAAGGTGGCCACGGATATTCGCCAAGTGCAGTCTTCGGGCTGCAGCTGAAGTGCATCTTGGTGCAGCTTTCCTTTTACTTTGAGACGAGCACGTCTTAGATGGAATGGAGTGCTCAACGCTGGCAGCTACAGCTCAGCGGGCATGGTCTTGAGGGGATTTATGTCTAAGAACCTAAAAATAACTGATTTTTGAGGTCACTTTACATCTGAGGTGTATAAATACAAAAATAAACCAACTGCACAAAATTGGAATAACAAAAAAATGTATAATAATCAGAACCTTTGTTAAGAAAACAAATCACATTAATTTTTTTAAATTAAATTCCATATTTTAAGAGCTGCCGAAACAACTAATTAACTAATTAACTCGATATTTCGTTTTTATAAAGCATGGTAGGTAAAGTTAAATATTTTCAAAGGTAAATTACAGAAAATACAAATTATTATTTGGCTTTAATTTTATTATTAACAATCTTCTGTAAACATCAAGATATTGCATCATATCATATAAACCTATTATTAACATTCAGGCCGTTAAATCAAATTAACTTTTAACAATTGTTGGCATTTACTAAGAAAAACAAACGTGTTATTATATACAATAGGTTTTTATTACAATACTAACAATAATTGAATTCAATTGTAGTTTCTTGAAAGCATCGAATGATTAGTTGTACATTTTTAACGACACTTTTTAATGGCAATTTTCTGGTGTCCTTGACATCGAGTTTCGCTGGGCAAAGCTTTAACATTGTTTGCCTTACATCGCCGGTGTATCTCGTTTCACCCCTGTAGACACAATCTCACGCCAGCCCACACGAACTTAAATGTATAGTATAGCATAGTATGTTCGTGCTTGGGTAAAGTCTCTTCGACAGGCATTTAGCAACAATAAACAATAAACGTACACCAATAAATGACATCAGTTTTATTAAAAATAAATCCGAAAACGCCAGCCAGCTTTGACAGGCGACAGCGGCTAAAAGCCAATCACAACCGACGAGTTGGGCTTTGGCTTCGGTTTCGGTTTCGGTCAGTGGAAATGGAGGTCCAACTTAAAGCCAAGACACCTGTGCGCTCCAATCTGCGGGCGAAACGTGTTCGCACGCTGGCAACTTGGATCGCTGAAGCGGCGTGACGCCAACAATAGGCAATACAACAACCTGACCTTTCTGCAAAAAAAAAAAAAAGAAGAAGAAAACGTATAAAATAAGAAAAACTATATGGTGGGCATGGAGTAAAGGCCCCGAGATGAGAAGAGAACCCATGAACACACCCACCCAAGAGACTCTACATTCGTCATGCCCAAGGGAGTGCGAGGCCTGAATGAGAGATGTGGGTGAGAGATGGGGTTTGGATGGGGTTTGGATGGAGTTTGGGCTTGGGGATTTGCACGGGGATCAGGGGGAACTGGGAACTGGGGACTCGAATGGATACGGAGCTTGAGCTGGAGCTTCAGAGGGAGAGGGAGATGGACATGGAGATGGAGATGGGGACCCTCGGTTGCCACTGCCGAGCTCATCAAACTTTCGTATGTTGCCCTGTCAAACTGCACAGTGACAACGCCATCTGCAGCTGCTGCTCTCGCTGCAATTCCTTTGAAAAATTCCACCAGTTGCAGTGGCACTGAGGAAAACAATTGCAACGAAAAAGTAGGTTAGCATCGTAAAAATAGTAATTATTCAGCCATTACAGCAATACAAATTTTAAAGAGGACTTCAACGCAAACATTTGTAGGAAAGAAACTAATGTCATAAAAAAACGAATATAACATATAAGTTTCCGTGTCTTCAAATAGCTATTTGCTTGATTACCTTATACAAATTGTTAAAATATTGTTTGTGCGTTTGCAATACTGAAATCTTCAAGTTGTTTGTTCAAATATTGATTTTATTAAAAAAACTCCATGAAAGAATCAATAAATATATGTGCAACCGCATGTGTATTTAAATAAAATCGTTGATGAAGAAATTACTTTAAATCCAGCGTATGAATTGTTGTTTAAAATATGGGATGCAAAATTAATCCTATTTAGCTTAAGTTTAAATAAAATGATTCAGGTATTTAAATTTATTCCGAACATATTTAAATTAAATAAGCTGCCCAATAGTTTTGAAGTCTTGCCATACTAAAACCTTCTTCTAAAGCAAAAAAAAATTTCTGACCAATAAAATGGGCAGCTCTTTGCTTTCACTTCGTGTATCTTATTTCCTTCGGTGTAATTCTCCGGCTTTTGTTTGTTTTGCGCGCCTTCCCATAATGTTTTTATGATGACCCACGGCGCAAAATTCTCCGCGCAGCCTCTACACCCCGATCCCCTGCCTTAATCCGCTGCTGTCTTTATTTTTGCAACTGGCTGCAATTAGCTGCAGTTGCCTGCAACTATTCTTGCCACACACGGACACACACGAGGGCATTTGGGGTCTATATGGCCCAGCCATGCCAGACTGGATGGCGTTAAGACGGCCAACCGTAAAATTAAGTTTACAAAAGAAAAAACGAGATATACATATATATAAAAAATGCCAGCTAAAGCAAACGGGGGAAATGCAATGAAATTTGAGCATCGATTGTGGGTCAGGACCATTGACAGGCCAAACACACAGCTGGCCACAAGCTCCGCAAATGCCTCAAAAAAACAAAAAGCGATACAAATGTACGAATATAAAACTGGCCTCGGAGACGCCACTGGCCACTGGCCACTGGCAGCTGCCGATTCTCCTCCAGGTAGCCAAAGCCAAACGCGAAGACACCGCAATCCATTTCAATTGCCGCGTCGCGTTTAAGATTACGCAACCGATTAGCCAGGCAGCTGGAAAATGCGGCCCATGGAGAGTTAAATGGGGGAAGCACGCGTTCCCTGGCCAGCAAACTTGTTTATTAGATGGCCAGGCCAGCTAGGTGCGATTTTTCCGGCACGTGCCTATCCATAACTCACGTACTTTTCGCAAGCTTCTCAAATGACCAAATCCACTGTCTGCACTTGACTTGGCAAAATCGAAACGAAAGTAGAACATTATTCGTGGCTCAGCAAATATTCTATGCGGCAATTAAAAATCAATGTTACAAAAATTTCATTGCCAAAAAATATTGAAGTTCTGGCACATTTTATGGAAACGTTAAAGTCAGCAAGAAGTTCCTGTTTCTTGGGTAAAACTTTTCATTTATTAATCAGTGGCATAAAACGACAAGTTTGTCAGTAAAAGTTCAGTTGGGTGGGGGGCAAGTGGTGCCAGTGGTGATGCAATCAACTCGTAGACACAGACGTAGAGCAAACAACATGCAAAATGCTAAAAGTGAAGCTAAAACTGCAAAGCAACCAGAGCAAAGGAGCAAATGAGGAATCGAATTATGGTTACTGCAGTTTTGACATTCTTCTTTTTTATTGCTTACTAAATTTAACCAAGTATAATTAAAATGATTTATTAAAAATATTTTTATGCTAAGTCCTCGTAAGAACTTTGCATCAGCAAAAAAGAACATTTTTATATGCTTAGCAAGAACAATTCCTGAAGTCTCAATGTCACTCACATAAACCTTTTAGTTAAGTTTAAAAATATCAAATGGTACTCAAATATTTTTTTAAAAAGTCTGATAGAGAAATATTATTATTTATTTATCAAAAATACATTTTTTGTTTCGAGTATACGATGAATAAATACCTTGTAGGGGTATAGTTGGGCCTTATTAATAATAACAAGGTTTTTTTCTGAATATTGAACAGCATTGTGAGTAAATATTTACAATCAATTAAAAACTAAAAATAACTCAAAGAACTTTTTTCTAAAATAAAATGTTAAGCTTATCAAAAAAATGCTGTAAAATTATATAAGATTCTAAGCCCAAATATGTTTTAAAGTCCTTACACATTTTCTATTGACAATAATGCTTTGTAAAAACAGATCAGAGATATAGAGTTTCTAGATTTTGTAATTTAAACTAGATTTGGCACAAAAAATATACTGAAAGTTTATATATTCGTTTCTCCTTTGCTAAATAATACTTATATACTCCATATCCTGCCACTACAGGGTATCACAACAACTCAAACAACATCCCATTGCAGTTTGCAGTCAAAGTTGACTCTTTTACGCATTTTTAAGCGCTCCTCTCCACTGCACCCCCAACCCCCCACCCACTCACCCCCTTCGCACACACATCACCCGTCCTCCCCCCCGCCTGCCGTGTCTGGCTATATAGTGTGGGAAAAGTAGGCGTGGCCATTGGGCATTAAACGGTATATTTCAACTTTAGCTTAAGCTTTTGCTTTTGTTGCCGGCCTGGGTTCGTTGATTTCATTTGGTTTTACTTGTGTGTTTACTCGTTTTTGTGTTATTTTTTTTTTTTGTTTATTTTGTTTTTTGTGTTTTTTTGTTTTATTCTGCCTTGCTGCAATTAATTGAGGAACGACGACTAAAAAGAAGAGATTTGAAGGGAGAGGCAGAAACAAACAAACAGAGACGTCATGTGAACCGTCTGGGACAGTCTTTGTATCCCATATCCTGTGAGCTTGTCCATTAATGGGCTCCCCTAATCAACTCAACTTAGTTCGAGGCTCAAAGAAGCGGGTGAGGGGCAAATAATCAGACAGTCATGCTTGCTCATCGGGGATAAAGAACTTCATCATTGGGTTGGCGGCCCCGGCAAATTGATTCATTAGTCAAAGTGACTCTTAGTTAGCAAAGTCTGAACTGCATTCTAAGCGATTCGATTTGCGTGCGCCATGGCGTTCATTTATTTATCAAATTGCCTTTGATTTGTCAATTAAGTATGCTATTTATGCTTATTAAAGCTGGCGCCATTAAAAAATGAAAAAAAAAGTCGGTATGCTAAACACGCCCAGTGCCAGTAAGTTATTCCATGTCCAACCGGTTGCTGGCCAATCTCGTCGGCCTTTGGCCAATAGACATTTTAGCCAACTGGTTGATTGGTCTCCAACTGTTATCAATAAATGAGCCGCTTGCCGTTTTGATTGTGTCACATTTTGTGTTTATTACCCGGTCCATATTTATGGCAACAAAATCTATTTTTATTGCCGAATTAATATTGTATTAGATCGCTGGCAAATCAACAGGCGGTCGCGTCCAAATGAAACCAGTTATCCCTTTAGCGTTAGCTCTCCCACGCAATTTCCAAGCCTTTGGTCATTGGGTTTTCAGCTAATTCCCACAGCGATTTCGCTATTTGGGTTGGCCAACACAATACAAGACTGCACCCTACGCAATAAATGGCGGTACACACATTTATATTGCCATTTTTGGCTGAGTTGCGTGCAAATTGATCAAGAGATTTCCTGCTTTTCCATGGGGTAGAAGTTAATTAGTGAGCTACAAAAGAGGATTTTATAGCGGGTGAAAGTTTCCCCCGGGGGGTTACGTATCAGATTATTTATTTTGCCTATTAGTTAGTGGTTTTAATTAAAAGAGGTACTTGGAGATTTAATGGTTTCGTTATTATGAAAACTTGTTGAAGATTTATGAAAATGAGTAAAAGTTGCAAACTTTTGGAAAAGCGCACAGTCAGATCCTAACAAACAATAAAGTTAAAAGAAAATATCCCTAGCACTTTAAGTTATTGAGAATTGCAGTGAAGGGCTTAATTCAGGGTTATTTTATGTTGCATTCAAATATATATATTATTAATAGGCATTTTAAGAACATTTTAAAGAATTTTGTGAACTCACAGAGAGCTTTTTTAATTTACATGACGTTGCATCTGTGCTCAATTAACCAAAATAAAAGCAACCAGCTACTTATTCTCCAAACTTTTACTTTTCACCCCGGTAAAAAAGTCAGAGATCAGCAACTGTACGATATCTATATGTAATC
Organism: Drosophila gunungcola; assembly: GCF_025200985.1. Lineage (NCBI taxonomy): Eukaryota > Metazoa > Arthropoda > Insecta > Diptera > Drosophilidae > Drosophila > Drosophila gunungcola. The sequence continues at coordinate 4,519,987 of NW_026453179.1, forward strand.
TATATATAGTGACAGCGACAGGGGAGCGGCCCAAACCATCGGAGTGTCACCTTTTGCGGTTCTCAGTTCAGTTCAGTTCAGCTCCGATCACCGATCTGCGATCCCCGAATCCACAGATCCCGCCATATAACCGCTCTGCGTCCGCTGTCAGGCGTAATTTTATACGATCAGCTTTCGATTTGGCTGAAGCCTGAGGTTAAAAATTAACATGACCAGAGCCGGCGATAAGTTGAGATTGGGATTGGGCTTTCGGCATTCGGCTTTGGGCCAATACCACCGGCAGCAGCCCCAACTCAATGTAATTTTGTGGTTTTCGTATCGAAAAAAAAAAATAAAACATAAAGGTAAAGGTAAAAGAGGAGGGTTGGCGGAATGGGGGGAGAATGCCAAGCATTGTCGGCCGGAGTGCAATTGATATGGCCAAGGGACGCGAACGATGAAGCGGATTCGGATTCGGATTCGATTGTCAAAGCCATGTAAAAATATATAGTATGTCCGTGTGTTGGCTGGTTGGTTGGTCGGTTGGTCGGTTGGTCGGTTGGTATCTGTGTGCTTCAGTTGCCTTGCGGTCGCACCACCCCCTCTTCCTTTCTCCACCCTCTGATGAGCTGTCTTCCCCCTGGCTTTATGCGATATGAATTACACAAGTTTCCTGGCACTTTTGTGCGAGCGTTTTATGGTCGTTTTCCTCTTTATTATTATGCAGCTGTGTGAGTGTATACACATATTTCACACAGGGTTGCAGAAGTGTGCGTTATAATATAATAATTAAATGAATTGCCAAAGTGTGTCCGTAGCAGACGTGCGTCGTTCGTCAGGAGCGGAGAATGAAAATTAGGGATGGGAAGAATTCGTTTTTTGGGACAGGAAATGGTGAGTTAAGTCTTTTAAATAGTAGATAAGGTTGTCTGTTTAAAATCTCACTTTTATGCTACTTAAAAAGAGTATTTTTTGTGAAAGAAAAGCTTTACCATATATAAAATTTTCAACCTTTTACCCTTAGGACAAAGGGCTATATATAAATTGTCTAACAATTTTCCAAAAAAATTTAATGCCATACAATTTAGGATCAAATTAATATAGGCAATAACGTACAATTTAATACTTTCCTCCTTCTTAAAGTTTCAAATAACACTTCAACATATTGGTTTTAGTGAATAAATAGTGAAAAACAGTAAAATAAAAAATGTAAACCAACATTGGGATGTAAATTGATGAAATAGTAAAATCCTTTTGAAAAGTGAGAAATAGATTTTATATTTTACCGACTTTTTTTAATAACAACTATTGTATCCCCTCACGCTCTCCTCTCTAGCGTTAGTACATGAGTGCGAATATTTCCCTGAATTTTTTAGAAAGCCAGCAGGACGCACCGACCAAGTTCCTTTCGTTCGCCTGTCGAAAAAGGGTTTTTATTTCAGCGGCCTTTATTTGTTTTTTCTTTTCTCGCCTTTTTCCCTCGGCTCTGTTCTTTACACTGGAGGTGTCAAATTCAACGCCCTTCTTTTGTTTGGCAAGCATGCGGATCTACATATATAATCATGTATATGCATATGGATATTAAATGGCGAGTACATGGTTACATATATGGATATTACCCTCGTTTTTAATTTCTGCCAAATTATGCAGTATGTTCGCTTGGCCTCTCAGGGGTTAACAAATAAACTCTGCACTGGGAGAAAATAAGTGGGGGAAATAAATCTAGAGTGGCGACCACACCCACTGAGAACGTGGGAGCGGTAGACGCCCACAAGCATGTTTGGGAATAAATATTGGTACATTTTGTGAATTAAAAAACGTAAGCTTTTGGTGTGTGGAAGTGTAGAGCAGGGAACACAGAAAGAAAAACTATTGTTCTGTAGTTTTTAATTTACTTAAAGAAAAAGCTTGATTTTAAGATGTAAAAATTGTTTTACAGAGATTATTTTTTAAGAAAATACGGAATTTATATAAACCCATCAAAAAATAAATTAAAATTTTTATACATCACTTTCAGAGAATTATCTTAATTTGATAAGAATTTTTTCTTTATGTTTTCCATATAGCCAGGCTGCGGGGCGTTGCAATATCAGCACCTCATCCTTTAGCTCACACACATGTGTCGCCTCTACTCCTTTGCATCAAGTATTTTCTTTTTTTTTGGCTTCGCAGCTTACTTTTTGTTTTTTTTTGGGTGTGTTCTGCAAGTGGGCTGGCACAACTGGCTGCGATGGGTGGAATGGGGGAGGCTGTGGGGGGCGTGGCCTGTTGCTTTTGCATGTGCTCCATGCAACTGACAACTCAATAAAATGTCGCTATTTTAATTTCGCCTTGATGTCGTCACGCGGATGTGACATAAGGCCGCACCACCGCTTCCACTTTTGCTGATTCAGTCGCAGCTGCAGCGGCAGATGATGATGACGTGTATATTGCCATGGAGCATTATAAGTTTTATGGCTTTGATACCAGGAAAATGCAACAGAGTTGAAAATGTGGGGAAGCAGTTCATTAAATGAAAACCGCAGAAATTGAGCAGATACTAAACGAGAAACAAACTTAAGATGGTGAAGCTCGTAAAAAGTTGGCTAAAACTTGATGCAGGAAACTAAAATTTTTGAAGATGTGGATGAAGTAGCCCAAACTTAAGAATAAGTTCTTAAAGGGGAAATCTTTGGAATAAAAATGATGCGAAGATTATGAACATTTACCTATTTAGTTAGGAATCAAAAAAACTTTTATAGGAAAATTAAACAAAAAGCAGGCCCTTAGCAATTTAATTTTTATAAAATAGTTATGTGTTTTAAAAAACCAAACCAAATAAAGTATTGGTATGTAGATTATTTTAAAATAAATATTCCAAATGCATTGCTTAGATAAGAGCTAATAAATTATGAATCAGCAAAGGTATAATCCCGCCATTAATATGTTTATCCGACACAAAATCTAGCACTAAGTCAGCATGATTGTAATTAATATGAAATACGTTTTCTGCGCTCTGCGTTGATCAGGTGTATAATTCCCCAAACGCTTCGCTTCCTCACTGATTTACCGCTTGGGTTTCGAATTAATTTTAATTACACCACCTAGTTGGCGGGACAGAGAGGCAGCTATTGTTGCTGTCTCATCAATTTGCGTCCTCAGCGGAAATGGCAGCAACAACAAAAATCCAAAGCCAAATCCAAGGAGGTGGAGTTGGAGTTGGGGTAACTTCAAGTGGAACTTGAATCGAAGCAAGTGAAGCATTTCGGTTTGGGTTTTCGGCACTCCGGCAATTGAGCGCGAATTTCTTGTCGACTTCTTTTGCATTTGCCATTTCCTTTGGCCTGCTTTGGTTGCACTTTATTACCCCCCGTGCCCCTGCACTGTATGCGCTGTGTTTTACTCAATATTAATGAAGTCATTAAGACGACATCTTCCTCGAGATCGGAGCGTAATGCGAGCGAATTATTAACAACGTTCTCCGCACGAAAACAAGCTCGAATCTCCAGCTCGAAGCTCCAAGCTCCGGCCTCAACTTCCAGCTCCAACTTCTTCAGCTGTAGTGGCGTGTCCGCAGTCCCGCCAACGGCATCAATAAACAACAGCAACGGCAGCAGCAAAAATTAATACACGAGAGCACAGCAAAACCAAAAGGAACACAAGCGGCTTTCATAAATTTGCATGTCGCCGTCGCAGCAAAGGGATCGCTAAAGGGGGCCAGGTTATGAGGGGGCGTGACAACAAGTCAATTCGGCTCTCTGTGAGCCCAAAATGTAGCACAGAAATCTGTTTTCGGCAGGCCAGGGAAGTGAAAAATCTTTAACAGACAAGACAGGACAAGGTAACTCAATAACGAAGATATCGATACCCTATTTAAAAATTTGTTTTTTCGCGTACTATAATTCTTAAAGAATGTATATTTTCGTATTTCAATTATGCTGATTATTATATAATGAACGGAATATTTTAGTTTTAATAAGACTTAAGGCCTTGTTAAAAAAAATTTAAAAGCAAACATCGCACTATAAGCTAAAACATATTTTAAGCTCAAGTTTCCAAACAAAGTTTTATTAAACAGAAAAAATTTAAAGTTAATTATAATTTCAAAATAAAAGGTAGACTTTTGGACGAACAAAATATACCAATTTAAAGTTTCCTTGAAGATAAGGGATTTAAGGGATTTTTACTCAAAGTTGAGTTTTACAGAAATTACAACTTTTTAAATCCGATTTTAAAATATTGAAGAAGAATAAATATATTTTAAATTTGTGCTCATCACATCATACTCCATATATACATTTACTTTGTTAAAAGTATTCAAAGAACTAATTATAATTCCAAATTTTTTCATTCAAATATAATTAACATCACATAAACTTTCTTTAGCTTTTAAGTAGTAAACGTTAGAAAGTCATTAATCTCTCTTTATAGTTTACATCGGAAAGGGTACTCCCCACATTAAATGTAAACACCAAAAAACGCCAAAGTGGAAGAAAAAAAATTAACATTGGGGTAAAAAAGAACTGCTGGAACAGCGCAAAAAATTGCTGAACGCATTAGAAGATTGATGCTGGCGGCTGTTTGCTCAGGGTTGAGACTGCGGACTTGGCCGAAAGTGATTGCAATTTTTGCTCTCTTATTTCGCCATGTTTACTTTGTGCATGAGCAGATTTTCTTTTATTTTTTTTTTCGTCGTATTTTGGGTGGCGAGTGAAAAGAAAAGGAAACGAAAATCAGGCAGGAAGGAATGCAAATGCAAACACAAGACGTATTCAAGTTGCTGGAGATGTTGATTTTGGTGCTTCCTTTTGGCCACATTTTAGGTAGTCATCGAGGGGAAGTGGGTTAATAAGATCGCCGGACCGTGGGCCGGCCCCATCTATCCGGCTTTTTTGAGTAGCCGCATTTAATAAATAGCTGCTTTTAGCCGGCCAAAGCGACTCATTTATTATGCATCAAAGATAAACCTAACTGAGATTAATGTCTCATTTCGGCAGGAGCGACATGGGCGATAGATAGTTGGCAGCCACTGTTTGCCCTCAGTCACCGTCAATCGAGGCTAATCATTCACCTGGCAAAGGGGGTAATTGAAAGGAAAATGGTGAGAATCGGACTGAGATTAGCCAAGCCAACGTGTGCCAATTATGTCCATGGTTAATAATAAAATAAACTGAACGTTTTATTATTCAGAATCCCGATTAACCCGGCATCTGAAGCTCAGGCAAATCCAATTACCCGTCGTTGTTCTCGGTTATTGTTGTTACATGCTGTGGGTACTTTAATTTTAATTTGCTGGGCAGCTGCAAAAAAAAGAGAAAAGCTGCCAACACGCAAAGTCGGAGCTGTTGAAATTGCGCTAACCTTGGATCTCGAAGTGGGTTCGTTTTATTCACCCTGCTAATTTGAATTAATTTTGTTGTCAACACGTAGTCATATAAGGATGTGAACAGTTAGCAGGCAATCAGAAGTGTAATTGGAAGGCCGAAGGAAGTCGGCAATGCAGGTGATATGGTGCTGATCATGGGAAAGGAACTGACCTGATATGGCTTAAAAAAGATTTTTCGAAGATTGTGCAACCAATGGAAAATTCAAGAGGAGTCAACATTAAAAAGAGGAACAAAAAAAGGAGGGAAAGTAAATGGGGCATATTTATTATCACCCAAAAAAGTAAAGGGTGAGTTTAAAGAAAGTGGAACAAATTTTAAGAAAAATGGACAAAAGTTCTTTGAAGAATGAGAAATTAAACATGATCAAGGTGCTAAATGTCAGAGACTTAGGCATAAAATAGGCATTCCCAAAAATTGTGCATTTTAAATCATCGATTTTTATCTGACACACTAAAGGTCAATGCTGGTCGTATTTCCTTACTCAATAGTTGTGGAACATCAAGGCAATTCAGGTCAAAGTAAACTTTATTATCTTAATGAGATAATACCCACTATTTTAAGATGGCAAAAAACTTTTCTCATTTTTCAGAAACACTTTCTCGGCACGCCTCAATCGGATCCACATTGAGCTGTTCCAGATTCTGAGATCTAAGATATTTTGCTCGGAAGAAACCAAATCTATTAACGATTGATAGTGCGGTCGCCGATTGGAGGAGAACACCTCCCGGGTCTATTATGTAGGTTGCCTAGGAACGCCCAAAAATCTCAGCAAGCTCGTTGCGAATCGGCACCGCCGTTAAACACAGACTGCAGCTTCTATAAATCAGGCATATTTCTCAACACCTCCGTCCGTAGCCGAACACTTTCAACCCGCTCATTAAAAACCATTAAGGAAAATATTTCGCTTGGGACAAATTATGGCGTAAATGATACCCAATCCCGCCCCCAGCCACGGCCACCCCCTTTGGGCCAGCGACAATAAACGACCTCCAAGCTTCGAGCCTGGCTCGCTATTCGGCTTAAGCGCGTTCCGTGGCTTAACTCGGTTTCTGTGTCATTTTCTTGTCTGCGAGTCGGGTTTAAGCGTCAAATAAATTTAAGTCTACACCTAAACAGCCAGCAAACAAAATAAAATAAAGCACTAGGAAAACTAAAAGGAAAAAACTTTTGCGTTGCTGTTCTTTGCCATTTTTTTCTTTTTTTTTAACTCTTAACTCTTTGCAACGAACATTTGCAACAATTTGTTATTGGCCATTTAAGCCGATTGTTGTTGGCCGTTGTTGCTTTTGGCCGTTGGCGCACCAGAAATCTGTTGAGTGTTAATGACATTTTTATGTTTTAACGCTTGAAAAGCTGCGGCCGCGTCCATTTTGGTGGCCCGGCCCCCTGGGAAATGTTTGGACAGAGAGGAGGCAAGCGGAAAAGTCCAACTGAAATACCCGCACCTGGCTATGCTCTATTTTTGTGTTTTTTTTTCTTTTCTTTTCTTTATTTTTGGATCAAGTGAGGTCTGGTTAACATTCGTAGCTGGTTTGAGCTATTGACTTGACTCTCTGCTCATCCACCTTTAATGGTGGACTGTTGTTGGCCAAGTTGTTCTGCCAAAATGACAGGTGACCTGGCCAACAAAAAGGTGGGGTATGCTTTTACAAAACTTTAAGCAAATTAAAGGCAAAAAGTAAGAATTGAATATTTTTGTGGTAAAAACAATATGTAAAAATATATTCAAATTTTTCTTAAAAATAGTAGTTAAAGCTCTCAGTTATTAGAATTATGCTTGTTCGTTTCGTCAATAACCAATTTTAATATTTTTGAATCATAATTTTTTATAATTTGATTTTCTAAAAAAAACGTTGGTTGTTTTTTGACCTCTTTGATTTTAAACATACCATATAAGGTTACGAAATGCCTATATATGTTTCTCATGTTTTTGAATAACGATTCATTTAGATCTCCCTCAAAAATAGTCTAGTTATTTATTACATTTAAAATTTATAGAAAAAGCATGGACAAATTATTCTCAATAATAAGTTTATTTCTACTCACAACTTTTGCCAAGCAAAAAAAGGCCAAGTGGTGAAAGGTCACCGAAAACAATTATGTGCAGTTTTTCCAGCATATTTATCAGCAAAAAACCGGCATCTCAATCACCATCCCGGCTTTCTCCTTTCTCCTCACCTCTCCACGCGAAAACCAAATTCAATTCAGTTCAGTTTTGGCCTCAACTTGTGTCAACATTAATTAAATTTTCTGCGCACATTGGCAAAACTTTTTGAGCAGCTAATTGGATTTTGGTTGCTGCATCGCCAGCAACAAAACAACAACCATAGCAGCAGCAGCATCGAAAATAAAGCAAATTCGCGTGCAGCCAGCGACTAATAACCGCCGAAGCAAAGCCGCCAAAGTCGCGCAGAAAAAACACAAAATACAGAAAAACCAGTCGCCTGCTGCAAGTTTCCTGCCTTCCTTTCCGCTCCTGGGGAAGTTTTTCAAGCGAAAAAATGTGTATAAAGAAGGAAATACTCCTATTAAATGTATTCCTTTGTTTCAGGCTTCACTGGTGCCTGAAATTTCGCCAAATGTTTTCTTTGCCGGCCATTCGGCATTTAATGATTTACGTGGCCCAAACAATTCCACGCAAGCACAGAGAGAAAAAGACTATCGATTTTTTGTGTATATTCCTGATAAATTAAGCAAAAAAATATAATTAATTGTTTAAAAAATTTTATATAACAATAATTTTAGGAAGTTATAAAGATTTAATCTTAAAGGCCATAAGTATAAGAACACATTTTTATAAAAATTTAGGATTAAATAATTGTTAAATTAGCTCAATCGGTTACAAAAAGCTTTACGAATAATTTTTAATTTCATAAAATATATACAAGTTTCTTTGCATCACGGGTAGATATTTTTTTCTTGTGCCGTCCAAGCAGGTGGTCTCAATTCGAGGACAAAACTGTTTGACTCTGGCCGGCGCGGAGTGCGTTCGCGGGTGGGAAAAGTCTGGCGCGGCAATTAACAAGTGCAACGACTCCGCCGTTTCCTCATCCTCATCCTGATCCTCATCCTGCCCCGCTTCCTTGGCAACTTCCTTCCTTGCCACTTCCGCCAACCAAAACCCTGGGATACAATGGCCGAAAAAGAAATGCCTCAACTAATAACACTTAACTGAAGCCTGGGTCTAAGCCAAAAGCCAAGTCTTAATTATGGCAAACAACTTTTTGTTTTAGTTCGCAGCTAAAACGCTTCCTGTGAGACAAAAAGCTGCCAGCTACTGAACTTTGGTTGCACTCGGCTGGGCTGAGTTTTTCCACCACCCACCTCCCCCTTTCATGCAGAATTTTCCTGGAAAACTGCACTGTGCATGTCGCTACATATCAACAAAAGATGCAGCAGCCAACACCAGACTGCAGCAGCCACCTCCACACACTTGCCGTTTTGGCTCGGTTTCGGTTGCTTTTCTTTTTTTTCGGTTTCTGCATTTTTATTTTTTTGTAGACTTCAGTCAATGCACTCTCTATGACGTCGTCGTCTGACTGCACAAAATAAAAAGTTTCGCAAAAAAAAATAATGAAATCCAAGGCCCAAAAGGATAAACTTGAAACATAAAAAAAAACGTTTAGGTTTATGTATAAGGACTTGAAGGATATCCTTTAAGGATATTTAACATATTGTAAATTAAGTTTATCACAAGGTTTATTATTGTTTTAAAATTAAACAAACTTATTACTTCAATTGGTTGATAAAAATAGGAAGCGTAGTTAAACATTTAAATTTATTTTTAAGTAGGCCATAAACGAAGCAAACCTTTTAACGCATTTGGTTTCAAATCTCTTGAGAAAAATATTGATTTATAATATGTAACAGATTATCAGGGTTCGAAAAAACCCTTGCGATTCATAGTTTCCAGGGTATCAAAAACAGCAATTCCACAACCAACAAAACAACATAAAAAGTTGAAAAAAACACTCGTTGCATTTTTCTTGTTTTGTTTTTTGTTTTTTTGTGCGGAAAAAGCGAAAAACAAGAATGATTATTAACGCCTGTTGGGTATGCCACAGGACGATGTCTGCATCGGGTCCAACTGCAGCTCCAGCTCCATCTCCAGTTGTAGGTGCTGGGTGCTGGATTCTGGATGGTGGATGGTGGGTTTTCTGCCACCCAGACTCCTCGAAACCAAAAGGCAGGCTACTGTGCAAACAGAGCCGTGCGGCTGTGTTGCTTTTTCGGTGCATTCGCCTGCAGCGGCCGTTGGATGCAAAATGCAGCCGGGCAAAAGCAACAGCAGCCTCGGCAACAACATGTCACAGAGAAGTTGGGGAACCAGGACAGCTTCCCGATTCCCTCACTCATTAGGCGCTGGCTGCACTTGTGTCTGCACCGTATCCTGCCAAAGTTGGGCCTTGGGATTCGGAGGGCCTGCATCCTGGGGACTCCATCCTTCATCCTCCAACTCCAATTCCTTGGCCGTCTCAGGCAGTTGCAAATTACGCTCTCAGACTCAATTGTCTTGAGCCTCGGAGACTTGCAGTAGAACGGGGTCCCGAAACGACAACAATGCCAGCATTTAAACGCAATCTTCGCAATGGCTAGACAGACAGACTCAAGCCCAGACACATTCCCTTGGGGGGATACGAATCAAAATATGGGGAAAAAAGGAATCATAGGGGCGTAGGGCAGATGGGGGCATGGCTAGGTGGCAAAAGCGTCGCGTCATCGTCGCGTCTAGCACTTGAGATTTTTGTATATGTTCATTAGAATGTTCCTCATGTCGAGGATGATGCTTGAACGCCCTGAAGTAGGCAACACTTTTGGCATGCATTTTTTTTTTTACGCAAGTGCAAATGCTGTTTTAGGGTACAGTTGTGCGTGTAAAATTTTGTGGAAACGATTACGCACGGGAAATTGTGTGTGAGTTGCTAAGAATATCAGGGGATTTTTACAAAATCTATGAACTATTATGTACACAATCTCTCGTAAGACACAAAAATGTCTAAAGCCAAACATAGTTTTATATCACATTATATTGGATCATCCATAATTATTGTTTTATTTGTCTTAGAAAATTATAGATTTCCTTGGCTTAAAAAAATGTAAGAGCCCATTTGCTAAGTTGATTATATGAATGATTTTATGAAACCTGCCATAAATTAAGTAAGCTGACTCCAACATAAATGCAATTCCATTTAATGCAATAAATAATAAATTAATGTGTTGTATCTTTTTCCTATTTCAGAACCTGTCCATGGATTTATGAGGTACGTAAAGCCCTCACCACCGCATTTAGCATTTAAATCTGTTCATGGGCACAAAAGCCGCTTACGATTAATGCTCGTGTGGCAAGCCCAGCCAAAAACAACCTGCATACAATATTTTCAAAAAGTAGAAAAAATCCAAAGCAAATAAAATTATAAACGAATCTATTATGACAAGTGCGTGGGCCGTACAAAGTATTTTTTCCGTCCGCATTTATATTTTTTTTTTTTATTAAATTTCTGCCAACAAAGGCCTCAGAATACGGGGGCTGCTGGCTGTCCAAATGATGTTGAAGTGTGTTTAAAGCTGAGGGAGACGGAGACCCATCATCGTGTCAAACGGCAGCCGTTGTAGCGGCAGACAAGAAAACCTAACGATCAAATTAATAACGCCAACAAAAGAGACCCGATACCTGTGCCTCTGCCACGCCCAGACCAAAAAAAAAAGAGGTCGTTCGAGAAACAACAAAAAGCACAACAACAGCGACAGCTGTGATTGACAACTATGTTGAAATATCAAATTATAATTTCATAAATAGATGGGAAATAAAAGAAGCTAAGAGGCTTTAAAATCGGGTAATTGCCTGATCTATTAGGGCTGGGTGTGGATGTGGATGTGGATGTGTATCCGTATAAAGATCTTTTGGACCAGATTGAAGGTCAATGACAACACGTACAAACATAATTGATTATTAAACTGACAACGGACCCTAAACAGTATTTAAAGGGTGCGGACCAAAAAGCATGGAAATTCATTAACCAAGATTGAGAAAACATGTTTTAATTTCATGCCTCGCATATCGGGCATTAAAAGCGAAAGAATTTTAATTGCCACTTGGCCTGGCCGGTGGCAGCCTTGAAATCGGCCGACTCGTGAACTAGAAAATAAAAACAGCAACTGCAATTGGCTTTGCCATTCACATGCTTCGTTATTGCCATATGAAAGTGCCACATAATTCTGTATCTCTCCCAAAGGCCCCGGGCCAAAACAATTTTCACACCGCACAACCTGCATTGGTAATATATATATATATATCTATATCCATCTGTGTGTTAGCTCTTCACCATTTTGGGGGCAGCGAAAATGAAAAACCAATCAATGCCTGGCTGCAATATCCATTGCGGTTAATGTTGTTTTCTGGTGTTGGTTGTGTGGTGTTTTGTGTTTGGTGTTTGGTGTTCGGGGCGTAGTTATAGTTTAAGAGCTTCGCAGCCGTATGTGGGCTGTCTTTTTTTTGGCAGTGATTCCAATGAGATTTCCCTCCAAACTTGAAATGAAAGTGGACAAGATTTTCGGCCAAAGCCCACATGGTACTAAGCCGATTTTGATGACTCTCAAATTTGGGGTTAGCCTGTTTGACTGATACTTCCCCAAGGATTTCTGCGGGTGATCATCAAAATTCAGAAAAACGTTTTTCTGTATATCTTGGGTTATAAAAATCAATTTCCTTGAGCTCAGTCCTAGCACCTGCAGATGCTAATCATATTCATAGCAGTTTTTATTATTGTATTATTGTATTTGAGTAAATAAAGCTTTCTGTAGAATGGTCTATTTGTTATTTCTTCAAATTTCGAATGCTGCCAGCTAAAGAAAACATTAAAACATTAAACTTTGTATTAAACAAAATTAAAAATGAAAACTGATAAAGTAAAAAAAAAAAACCAAAAATGATTGCAATTAAAAAATTTCCTAACAATTTTTTCGTTAGTTATTGTTTTTTATGAAACCAGAAGAAAAGGGTTAAGTTATAAGTTAGTATTTGTCGGTTCTAAAAAGGGAAACCTCTTGGTGGGATCTATAATACTTTTAATATTTTTTAAAAAGCATAGATAATTACTCTCTTTGAGCAAAAAGCAATATATATTTTTATTGCACAATAAATATAAATTTAAATGGGAGCAAAGTATTTTAATGGTTTCCCAATCTCCGCTGGAATCTTTGACTTTTACAGCCCTCTCCAAGTAGTGCTTAGAGGAAATTAATACCAGATTAGTTTTCCCTAACAGCTCCGGAAGCGGTTTCATTTAAGATTTGTACTATATTTTTCCCCCCATAAATCAGGAAGTGTATAAAATATAACTCATGACAGACCCACTCCACTAAACGGCCGCTCCCACAGGCCCACCGAGCGCATAGCACATGTGATGCGGCACCTAGTAGGCATCTGGTCATCGGCATCGGCATCGCCATCGTCATCTAGGGTAGCCAACCTCTTGGGCTTATAATTATTGTGAAGCAACCCGGTTTGCAAGCTGTGCAGAATTTTTAGTTTACGAGCACATAAATGTAATTGGATGCGCAAAAAATATTACAGTATCCAGAGAGGAGAGTGTTTATAAATTTGCACACTCGCACATACACTACATACTTGGTGTCTAGCCTGCAATTTGCAGGCTGCAGCCAGCTGCAGTTCCACAAGGCTCTTGCGCATGGACAAAAGCCGAAACGTGTCATCATCGATTATATTGCCGGGAAAATGAGATTGGTAGTTGGTAGGGATAGTGGGGAGGTGGTTTCATTCGGGAGCTGGGCAAACAAGTGGCTGTTACTATCGCTTTGTGTTATCGCTGACGTTGGCAGTCCCCTGGGCGCGTAACTCAAAGCGACAACACTTGACACTAATTAATACATACGCACCGAGCACCAGCAGCCACCCATTTATACCAACTACCATTTTCCATTTCCCGGCTGCCACCCACTCGGCTTGTCGACGCTCTCGTCGCATTTCAATCAAGACCACGTCAGTCATTCAGTCAGTCAGTCAGTCATTCAGTCAGTTGAGATTCCGGCTTGATAAAGTTGTTTGAAAGTGTTGCAGGTTGCGCATACAGAGACACGCATAGTTGACTGCCTAACTGGCACATTGACTGCAGCAGCAGAAGCAACAGCAGCAGCAGCAACAACAGCAGCAGCAACGGCAGCAGCAGCAACACTTGCAACAGCAACATTCAGGAGGAGGAAGCAGCCGGCTCGAAGAGTCTGCCCCATTGTACTGGGCGATGGTTATCAGCTTGTCGACATCGCGGTCTCCTAGCTCACGCAGCCCCACCCCCTCAGCACCACCTCCCACCGGTTACGCCCCCTTTCGACCCACCGCCCAGCCAGGCGCTACTTGATAATGTTTACCGTTGCACTTCCTACGCCGATTAAGGTTAGCGCACTTTAAGCCAGCGCTTCAGAGGCGACAGGGTGGCCAAAGTTCAATTAACACTTAACACTCATCCTCTATCATATTCTAGTGTTTTAGGTTAATGTTAAAGATACATGAAATATTAATTAATTATTAGTCTAATGACTAGCTAACATAGCACTATATATATATATATATATTTTATATATATTTTTAAACGAGCAACGGATAGAAAACATTAAATTATTACTGTCTAATAGAAAAATATTCGTAAATAACTGTTATACAATCGCAAAAACATATATATCATTGCTTTCTTAACACTACAAATATTTTAAAAATAGATGTTTGTTCATAATTAAAAACTAAACGAAACATAGCTAGGCTTAAGAGGGTAAGCTTTATCAAAAATGTTTAAATTTAAAACAAACCGTTTAAAATACTTTTCCTTATTCACTCCTTAGGCCCAACCCTAAACATTTGAGACAATGGTTCACACCCTTAAACAAACTTAAGCCAGCACCATAAATAGTTAAAAAAAAAACATATTAAGTAATTTGAACAACACTTCCATTCAGGTTCGCACTGATTTGACTTTAATTTGAAATTTTACACACCAATAAGCCACATTAAACTGTCAAATTTCCGAAGCAAAATATGCAAATTAAATGCGGTAATTCTGGCATTTCCTCTGTTATTATAGCCAACGTGCCGCTTTTTATTGACCAATTAAAAATGCTTGTGATTTCGGACTGGCTGGTTGAGTGGCGGAGTGAGGCGGGATATGATTCATCTAAGACGAGAGCTGTCTCTCAAGTCATCAAGGAAGGCATATCAACCTTTTTGGGCCTCTGGCATTTTATTTGTGTATGCTTTTCTGACAATGCCACAGACAATGATCGATGAAGTTGCGCCTTGGACTTTAACTTTATGGCCGAAATCGAAATCAAAATCGAAATCAGGCAGCGAATGAAAACGAAAATAAATTTTCAATTGATAACAAAGGAAAATCGACACAAACTGGCATTAATTTTCGACTCTTTAGAGCCAACTTTGACACCCAATGCTGAATAAATGCTTAATTAACACTCAATGGCGCGCCTAAAGCGAATTTTGGTAGGTGGCAGGGGGAAGGGAGTTGAGGTGGCAGGGGCGTGTTTCCAGCTAAATTGCGGCAATTGAAGGCGCAACGAATGCAACTCAAAAGTCCAAAAGCTAAAATTAAAGGTTTTTTTTTTGGCAAAAAGTAAACAACGCCAAATTGACATTTCGCCTCTCGACAGGCAGCCAAGAATTGTTTTTTTTTGTGTTAAAGCCATTTCGTATGGCTGTTGGAAACTGTAGCCAGAAGAAGGCAAGCCCAGCAGGTCGCCACAGAAATTCGCGAATAGAAAATGACAGTTGCAGTTATTCGGTACGCCAATCGTTGAAATCAACAAAAGTCGTAGTCGAGTCACTAAAAATGACTGACTCTGACTTGACTGACTTTGTTTGGCCAATTGCCAATTGAACGGATTGAGCGGATTGAACGGGCGGAAAGTGAAAAGCGGCACCTGAGGGCAAAAGGAGTTGCGGCATTGCATCATGCCCCGCGGCCTTTCAGTGTAGTCATGAGTATCTGTGTGGGTGCACGAGCAATCGATGATCGGATCGCGTTGAAATCTACTCGCATGTAACGTTTAAATTTGTTGGAAAGTCCACCGATACAAACTGAGCTGTGGCTTTTCATGCCTACATTTCGATTTTATCTACACAGAAAATAAATGAAAAAATTAATTTGTTATTTATTATTATTATAGAATTTCGCTTTTTACTTTACTTTATTTCCCAAAAATTTTATAAAATTCTTTAAACTTAATACCTTTTCTCATCAATGTAAACTTAAAATAATATCACATTTTATTTTCGGTGTACTTTTTTTTCTCTCTCTCAGAGAGTAAACAAGAGTTGCACGATTTTCTTGTAATTTTCCGGCAATTTCCAAGTACGAAGAAACCTCGCCAAGTGCCGGGCCATATAAATCCTCAATGTTTGTTTAATTTCGTGTATTTTTTTCCAGCCTCCCTCTGTTTGTTTTTCATTTTGTTTTAATTTGTCCCAAAAAAATAAACTTGCCAGAATGCAATGGCAACAACAACAGCGAAATTTGGCTAATTGTGTGGCGATCATTGCTCATTACGGCTCATTATTTGTTGTGGCTTGTACTTTCGGCTACAGGTTCTTGTTCCCAATTTTTTTTTTCCGAGGGAGGGAAACCCATTTTATTGTCAATGATCTTGTAGCCAGATTAGCATAGATATTGTTTCCCATTCGCGATTAGATGGCCGGGCACGATTTTGTCGGGACAATTGGAATGTATGTAATGCGCTTGTTCCTAACGTGGAACTTAACAACTTTGCAACATTGTTACCGGCAGTAAAAGTTTTCCCTCCGATTCGAACAGGAAGCGCCGGTTGGCATGGAATCCCCCAAAAGCCAGCAGAGATAACTATGAATTCCGTTTTCAAGCAGCTTATAAAAGATTTACATATTTATTCGATACATAGTATAGAAATGCTTCTTAGGGTGTGTTTATGGCCTCAATGGATGCCCAGAAAACCATAAAATATATATATATAAATAATTTTTTAATTTAAAACACGTTTTTGTATATATGTTTTTTGCTTCTTTTTAAATTTAAAAAGCAACACAAATATTTAATTTGAAAATTAAAATGGATCGATAGATTTTAACCTATTTTTAACATATTTTGATGTTAAACAGCCAGCTCATTATGTGATACATACATCATAAAACCGGACCTTAAATCATCTGCCATTCGATTCATGAGACAAGATTCCAAACTCGGCATGATTTCATTGGCAATCAACAGGGCTCATAAAGACCATCACTAAATGGGGGCATAAAAGCCTGGCCAATAAAAAGCCAACCTATCTTCTTTGTTTCGCTGGCAATTTGGTAACTTTTTCTAAAAGATTATAAGTATGAATACGTAGAAACTTGATTTGGCATGGGCAAAAGCGAAACTGTGTGTGCGATTCGGATCTGGCACATTCATCCGTCATAAACATTTCAGCGTATTTTCAACGCAATTCCTTTCGCGTGATTGGAAGATGCTATAAAATTTTTAGCTGGGCTCCAACGAGCATTCGGTTTTGTGTTTTATGGGTCTGAGTGAGCGTTTCAAATGCCCGGCCATTGTTTCAAATGGCAGTGAGTAAATAAAATTAAGCAGCCTGACTTGGCGTTTGAAAATTGTGTTGATTTTGCATATGAGCAGAGTGGGCATAAACCGACCGTTTTTTACGACTTTCGCTTTTAATGGCCAGCGGACCCTGGCCAGGGTCCGGAAAGTTGGTCTGCTGTAGGTCGCGTCGCCAAGGCTCAGGTTCAGGTCTCAATCGGCGGGCCCACTTATTATTATGAAATATTCGATACCCCGGCCAGTGCAAGGCGACGCCGCCTGGACCTCAAATCATTGGAAAATCTATGGGGCACGCGGCACGGACCAACTGAATAAAATCAGTGCACAATGAAAGCGAGAAGAAAGAAGTGCACTGGAGAATGTTTAGATGATTGTTTTATTTAAGAGAAATATATTCCAAAGCTAAACAATTAAAATGTATAAATATCACAAAATGTATTTACGTTCTTAGAAATAATATAATTTTTATACATTGAATGAAAGTAAATAGAATAAAAATAAAATATATAAAAACAGATTTCTAACTTAACAACCAACGATAGTACAGAATTTTAAAATATATTACACATTCAATTTTTTTGTAAATCAAAAAATCCTATTTAACTAATTGAAGTAATACTGTAGTCAATGAAATATTATATAAGAAAATTATAACGTTATAAGTATGAAATAAATATGCTTTCTACTAATAATAGGATATTAAAAGTTTTTAATAATGTATATTTGGTTCGTGATATAACACAATTTGTTGCAGTGTTAGAGGAGGGGTCAGGGATTGAGAGATTGAGGCAATGCAAAGCGATACAAATCGAAGCGGGACGATCATCGACTGCCTCACTGCACTCGCCCGATCAAGTTGCACTTTCTGGCTGCCGATGTTGCTGCCGTGGCTGTTGATGTTGCTGTTGCTGTTGCTGTTGATGTTGCTGCAGCATTGCGAATTGCAGGCAGGTCCTCTCCTCATGCAATCGTGTGGAGTTTGGAGTGTGCTGCCAGCGGCACAAAATGCTCGACATAAAGGGCAAGAGTTCAGGAAATTGTGACTGTGGCAAAATATTTTCGCTATTCCTCACAGTTTTCCTTTTTTTCCGCTTTTGCCCGGGTGAAACTGTAGCCGATGCTGGAGCTTCAGATGCAGATGAAGCCGGCTGTTGCCTCGCATCGCCCAAGGAGACTGCAGTCGAGAGTGAGATGAACATTTTATTATTTATTTTTTTTTTTCAAACTTATCTTTCTACATGCCGGGGCTTTTGGGTATGCTTGAAAGTTGGCGGAAAATTGAAAGTAATTGTCACCTTTTGAGTATTTTCATTTCGTTTTTCTTTTGTCGGTCGGTAGTGGCGTGGAAAGTGTGCCTTTTGTGATGAAAGAGAATGAGGTTCGTTTGGGGTGAAGGTGAGCTTGAAAAATGGATGAAAGTGTGGCGAATGCTCAAAAATAACTTAATGGATAGGAAATGCTACTGACAGCTATACATCGTTGAATTCGGGTTGGTTAAATGTTATTAAAGTTAGGAACTAGAAATGGTTTAATATTTAATATTGAGTTAAAATAAGATAATTAAAATCCAGTAAACGGGTAAGACAAAAAGTAATGCATATCAAGACCCACCTCTTCCAAGCTCCATGTTCAGCTAATTTATATGATACATCTTCCATTTAATGACTTCATTTCCAACTCCTTCGACTTAGACACTCCATTTCATCTTGTAGATGCATCTCTAATCAGCAATTGTTGTTAAGAATCTCCGTACATGACACAACCAATTAATTTCCAGATGCCTTATGCAAGCCCACTGAGCTGATGTGTGCATGTAGGAAATCAACTCAACTGTGATTCCAGTTTTCATTTATTTTCCTTCATTTTTTTTTTGCACAAAAAATCTGCCGCTCTAATAGAGACCTGAAAGTCGTAGGCACCCCCGCAAGGAAACACTCGACACAGTCACTCAGTTAGTCAGTCTCTCAGTCATTCAGTCAGTCATTCACTCAGTGAGTCAGTCAGTCATTCAAGCAGCAGGCGGGGAAATGGATTTACCACGCGGAAAGTTGCAAGTTAACATGGCTGCACATTTTGCCAACGGGATGCATGGAACTTGCAACAGCAACATGAGCAACATTGGCAGCAGCAACATCGCCGTCGTGCATGCAACACTTACCAGCAAACAAAATTAAAGGCAAATCGCAACCAATCACAAAGATTACCCCCACACACAGAAACAAACAACAAAATGGCTAAAACCACACAAAAAAAAGAAGAAACACACAAACGTGGCCCCAAAGGCGCCGTTGCATTGGTATTTTAAACACTGCCAAGGCGCATAATCAAAACGCTTAAATTATAATAACTTTATTAAGTCTCGACTCGAGCAGCGATCCACCCGCGCCCTTTTTGCCTAGATCCAAAAAGAAAAAAAAAACAGGTGTATTGCAGAAAGAAAGCAAGAAACAAAGCAACAACAACAAACAAATGGCAAACAGAAAAAACAAAAACAAAAAAAAACAAAAACAAAAACAAAAAAACAGGAAAAAACGATTGTCTGCTGGGCGCTTTTATTATTTCTTTCGAGTGGATTTTACTTTGTACACACTCGAAGCATTGTTGGTAGAGGTTGCTGCCTGCTGTTTATGATTGTTTTTTCATTTTCTCAAGTGATGAGTAGGATATCTGTCTGCTGGTGTAGCCACAGAATCGAGCAACAAGCTATTTGCGACTCACGACTTTTCATGCAATTTTGAATTTAAAATTCTTCACACACTCTTTTCATTATGTGGCTTCATTCCAGCTCCTCCAGATAGATCCCCCATACCATTCCGATCCCCCCTTGAAAATCCCCTTCTAGGGTAAAATCAACGGCCCGCCATCGAAGTCGAAGGCAGCGCAAAATAAGATGCTACTCTTGTGGCCATCTTTGAAGTGGTTGTTGTAATGGGTGTAAGTCCGCAGGAGTGTGTGTGTGTGTGTGTTTGTGTTGAGTGTGTGTGCGAGAGTGTGGAACCACCGGAGGAAGACGCCTCACAATCTCGCGCCATTCAAGTTTGGATTGTCGCTCCAGAAACAATAACAGTGGTTATAACGATATGGCTAAGAAATCAGTTAAGGAAAAAGTTAATAAATTTAAGAAAAGATTTGTAATAAAACACTTTAAAATTTTTATTTTGGATATTTATGCAACATTGATTTAAGCTTCAAGAAATATCAGTCTTTATATTTATATTAAATTTTCACAAAGGTGAGTTGTTAGTTTACACATGATTAAATCCTGCAAATTTGCTTACTATTTTAAAATCAATTTTTTCCTTTTCTTGTCTTCACGTATACATATTTTTTCTGGAGAAGCAAGAAACATTTTAACAACAAATAACATTTTTAGTAAAACTATAAACTATTGTTTGTTGATTTTTAATAATAAAATTTTTTTTTATAATAAATATAATATAAATATTTCCCACGCCGAAACCACTGTTCATTGTTCTTGAAACATTTGGAGCATTTGCGATGACGATGACTGGCCGCTTGGCCGGGTCTGTGGATCTGGCTTTGGTCCCAAGTCTGACTCTCGGCTCAGCTGCTGATGATGACTTGGAGCTGGTCTCCGATTCAAGGGAATGAACGGATCGCCGCCACTTGGTGGTCCAATTCAACGAATTGACTATAATCAGTCTAGTGCCAAGTACGTTTCAAGTGTCTACTCATGCACTTCTGTGTAGCGTGTGGTGGGCAACGGCAACGCCAAGAGCCAAGAGTCCATAGCCCAGAGGGCCAAGAGCTGAGAGCCAAGAGGTGCAGCCGCAGATGCCGGCCGGCGGTGCTAAGTTGGCTTAGCTAAGTTGGCTGGTGGGTCGGTGAGTTCCAAGTGGTTTGCTCTCATATGCAAATGGGGACTCCCGCTCCCGCTCCCGATCCGAATCCGAATCCCGTCACTCGACGCAGCTCTCACGAGTGCCGCGGCGCACAAAATTAATTTATTACAATGCAACAAATTACAACACTCATTAATATTTTAGCCAAGTTTTGTGGGTGCACGGAGAAAAATGTACTACAAGAAATACGAAACCCTAATCTGTTAATAGTAGCAGTTTATATATAAATAAAATTACTAAGTTCATTATTAATTGTTCTTGTTAAAGTGAAAATCTTATAAAATACGATTTCACTTTAAATCTTTTGATATCATAGACCATCCAAATAAATATCATTCTACCAAAATCCTTACAAAAACATAAAGAATTTTGCTAATATCCAATTTGTATTTGGAAAAATTTTACAACACATTGCTTTATTTTTCCTGAGTGCATGTTGCATAGTTGGTCAAGAGTTGTAACATGTGACTGGCCTGGAATTTTATTCGCCGACAGGTCCAAGGAAGCTTGTAACCGCATGTTGACTGGTTCAGTAAAAATAGCCGCAAGGGAAGGACAGGGGGAAAAGGGCGTGGTCCGGCGTCTGGGACTGCGACTCTCATACCTAATAAATCTGTAATTTGTAATTAATGTGAAAAATTGCCGCCCGAGACGGGGAACAAGCCTAAATAGTTATTATATGGCCGAAGTCCAAGTTCCAGTCTCAGGCGAGTGTGGGTCAGAGTCATAACTCTTCCACAAGTTCGCCAGTGTCTGTTTCATAAATATAAATTAAGCCACTTGACTAACGCACAACGCGTGTTCGAGTCTGTGCCAACCAGAAAAAGTGAAAACTTGGTCAACCGATTTACTTTGCCAAAAAAAAAACAAAACCAGACATACACGAAAGCCAGAAAAAAAACTTTTTATTGCACTTACCGTCGCAGGTCGCTTAGATGATGGCCCCGAGATGATGGCACATGGCTCCATTGTCTGCTGAAAGCAACTCATGCGGTGTGATTAATATGGAAGGTGGCCAAAAAAACGTAGAAGCGGCTGGGCAGCAAGATAAAAATAAATTTGAAAAATAGTTATTTATAAACAATGAGACAAGTCAATCAGGGAAATAAATTACAAAGAAGTTATGCTTTCTTTCACTCGGGGCAAGAAATTACCTTTAATCAAAATACGAATGTAGAGTCGATGTTTTATTAAATGATTAAATATAAAACATTGTTTTTTTCTCGTAAATAAAATAGAACAGGCCAACTGAAAACGTAAGCGCTGGCATTTTGATAATTTAAACTTATCGTACTAAAATACTAAACTATTAAATAATAATTTCCTTGAATTAAAAATAACAGAACTACCAGAGTTGACGAATCCGAGATGTAGTCACAAGTACAGTTTATCAAAATCAATTGATCAACGAAATTTTGTTGGGTTTTGTAAACAAATAAAAATCAGTGTAAGAACTAAAAAAAAGTATTTATGTTGTTTTTTATACAGTGAAGATCTTCGGCATAAGATACCAAAACTGCAGGGACTCCTAAAAAAAGTAAACATTTTGTGTTTCCAAAGACTTCCTTCTTCTTTTTGTTTTCGTTTTAAGAGTTCTTGAAAACAGTTTGCTTTGATGTTTCTAATTTTAGAGCTATACTCTGCCAGGCAAAAACCAGCATCAGGAACATAATTCAGCCATTAAGTAAAAGACAATCAAGTTGCTTTAAGGTCGCCTGACAGCGAATCGGGCGTAAAATGTCTGCATGATTGATAATATTCGAAAGTAGCAAACAAGGCGACCGCAACGGGAACTCAGAAAATACGAGTATTTGGCCATATTTGCGATATAACCCCCGATGCCCCCGCCGATTCGATGCGGATCGAGCAGCGGGGGCAGTTCAATTGCTACCCGGTCAGTCACCGAATGAAAACAATTTTTATATTTTTTTTGTATTGGTTTTTGTTTTGATTTTGGTTTTGGCCAAAAGGTAACGCAGCTGAGTGAGTGAGTGATTCAATGGAGCAAAACGTGAGCTAAAGACGTGATCCAACAACAACAATTGCGGCAACAACCAAAAGCGTTTATACGCCTGATGAGCGAAACTGTGGGGCGGCCGAAATGCTCGAGTCGGTCGGCCTTTTGAAACGATATAAAAATTTTTGTTATTCACTTGTGATATTTTATTTTTCCCAACGAATCAATCACAATGATTATGATAAATGATTTCGGCGTTTTTTATTTATTCACTATTTTCTTTCAAAGTTTCATTGTCTGAATGGTATTTATAACTCTCAAAGTTTTTCGTCTTTTTTTTTTTTTTGCATTATTAAGCCGGATAATGGGCGATCAGTGAGCTGAGCTTGTAATTGCTGGCTTATAAATCACAGTGAAAAGATATAATTTCGGGATCCGATGATCTGTTGGCCGTTGGCTGACTCTTTGATTAGCACATTTGTCTGTAGTTTCACTTTTAACGTACACACCGCTGACCCATTGAACTACTTGAAATACTTGTGGATTTTTTTTCCTAGCAACTCACCTTTAATGCTGAATTATTTCTGGCATTTTTTTATCAGCAATTTTTAATCTTGTTAGGAAACTTCATTAGTGTCAACCGGCAGTTTTCTTGGGCTGATTAATGTGTGTCAGTCGGGCGGGAAACTTTTCGGTAGCCTGGGTGGAAAAACCTGTCTGCCACCCATGGAAACTCTGCCTCAATGGCCACGCCCCTTTTGTGTTAGTCAACGGCATTAAGTCTTTAGTTTGGAATTATTAATTGGGGTGGACGTTGGGGGTGTGCATAATAATGAGGTGGACTTGTGTAAATAAAATAATAAGGATAGCCAAGCACAACCCAGGGGCATTCCATAGTTGCAGGAAAAACAACTTTCAAATTACAGTAGGCGATCTAAAGATTTGCCGAAGCATTGTCTTACTTAAAATATTGTAACAAAAATGTTAATCTGTTAAAAATTGTCAAATTCAAAGTTTTTTTATAAAATATCTATCTTTTTGTAACTTCACAATTTTTAATGTTTTGCTTTTTGAATTATTCCAAACATGTTATATGTTTTCAATTTTGTCATTGAAAGTAGTTAACTATTTTTTTTGTGTTTTAAAAAGTTATTTAACAAGAAATGCACAGTATCATTTTCTTGTAATTTGATGAAACCAAATGTTTATTTTGCAATCTTAACTCTTTACTTATGATAACCGACTAGTTTATTTATTATATAAAGAGTTTTTTAATAGGCAATGTAGTGTTTTACACTTTAAGAACAGTAATTCATTATTGTTAATAAAAAGAACCAGACTTTGTCAGACATTTTTTACTGTACTTACTAACCAGCTCAGATTGCCAACCAGTTTTGGTCACCAAATTTGACAACATTTGCCAATATTTATGAATTATTTTATGTTATGTGCTATATGTTACAAATAGCTTGTTTCGGGCAACTAGTTAACAAGTTTGACTGCTTCATTGCAGAGTTGCCCAGCCGCAGACGACGCGATCCAGGTCCAGATCCCGATCCCGATCCCGATCCCGATCCCGATCTAAATCCAGATCGATGTGGCCGGAGCCCACTGACTGAGGTCCGCCCGAAGGTAGAAAATGGTCGACATTTACCAGGATGCCAGCAGCACGCTGCGCTCCGTGTTTCCCAATTCGCGGCTGGACTCGCTGGCCGGAGTGGATCGCCGGGTGGAGAGTCAATTGCCGGGACCGCCGGATCCGGATGCAGTCACCACGCCCTCGAGCATTGGCTACAATCCGCTCAACGACGACGACTGGTGGGCCAATGCCATCGAGGTGGACACCTTCGACTCACCGCTGGCCTTCGATGCCAGCGAAAATGGACTGTGGAACGGACACTTTGTGCCGCCGCCGCCCCGCCCGCCCTTCCTGGATGAAAGCGTCGCCGCCGACGGCCTGACCACCTGTGATCTGTGCACGTGGGCATGGCAGCGGAATGCCTACTCCCTGGACGGTTCGATAGGTGAGTACTACCCTGCGTATAAGCCAATACCTCCTCCTCTGCTCCTGTCGTTTTTCAATTAAAACTCCTTGCCAAGACAATAATCTGGCGGCCGTGCATCGATCGCTGATATCAATTTATCAAACTGATGTTGGGCGTGCGTGGCTCGATTGCTTTTCGGCAAGCGAGATGGAAAGACTCCTCCTTCGCCGATTTTTGCACTTAAAAAAAGACTAATTTTATAATATTCTAAAAAAAAACGTCATCAAATTAGACCACATCCCTTATTATTTATATAATATTTAATTTTAAGTCAAAAAAAAGTCTCAAGTGTATTAAACGTATTTTGTTACAATTTAGACATTTATATATTGTTTAATTTTGAAGAACTGAAAGACAAACACATTTCCCCTAATTTATTAATTTTTTTTTTTTTTAAGTGTACTTGCGTTTGCAAATTTAATTTGCACACATAACTCTTTGTGGCAGCTTTTGGTTTAGGCGTTGTTTCGCCAAAGTTTCGAGCCCGCGATCCGGGGATCCACCAGCACTATCGCCCCGGCACATCGCCAGTAATTTGTCTCTGCGCTTGTAAAAGAAACCAGGCGGGAAGAGAAGGGAAACGCGGCGGCTTAGTCGCGGAAAAGTTTATGAAAATATGAAGCAATGGGCGTGGGCCGGGGCAGATGGGAAAGATAGAATAAAGCCAGCGAGCTCTTTAATTTATCTGAGAACAAATGAAGCTAGTCAGAGGGGAAAACTAAGTCGATTGGCCAACGGAAATTCGGGGAAATGCACAGCTAAATTAAAACTCCTCAAACTTCACATTTAAATCCAGCTTTTATTTAAGTTAAATGCAAATTTTGCCCTTCGGCGAAATACGTGTTAGAACTCACCACATAACCCAAAAAATACTCGTAATAGCACAAAGCGAATAGCAAATGACCTCTGCCCATACGTTTATCATAAAGATGTGCGCGTGACACGAATGTTGGTAATGACAGTTGAAATTAACTTTAATATATATACATAACACGAACTTATTTTTACCACGAAAATACATATCCAGGAAATATCTTTTATTTAACTAGTGAGAAGATTGTTAGTCATGTCAGGATATTTTTATCGTATACATTATACATAACGTCACGAGCTCCTCTCTGATAAACAATCCGCACTGTGGGATGGGATATGGCATGGCATTTAGCCGTTTGCCGTATTTGATTTCCAGGAATCGCTTTCAGGGCAAATTGAAGTCATTATACATAGTAAAACTCCACTGAGCTGAGGTCCGAGCTCCAAAACGCAGGCTGCGATGGGTGCCTTGCGTTATTAGGCTAATTATAGAGCCGGAGTTGAGCTAGTGGCGTTTATATACGTATATAAATGACTTTATTCATGCCGACTGGGCGACTGTTTGTCGCGCCGAATGTCTGGGATTTCCTGTGGGCCCAACGACGTGTCAACTAATTTGCAACACTCACCTGGACGTGGGGCACCACTTCCATGGAAGTACCTGCGGCAGCCTTTGGCAAATATTTTATATTTTTTGCAGTTTTTTTATGCTTTTTTTGGCGAAGGGATTAAGCCCGCTCTGAGAGGAGCCGCAGAAAAAAAATTTGACTAATGTCTTAATTTTGTGCTTAGGTGTTTGCTGCGGTTCGTTTCGGTTTTAGGGGTCCAGTCATATCGGCTATGACGGTACGCTACACCATGAATACTCCCTAAAAAAAGCGGAAAAGTCGTGCCTGGACTGCAGCGAATGCCATTCACTTCGCTTCATCTCGTCGGGTCTCTAAATTGAGTTTTTGCATGTCGTGCCCATGTCTGGGGACTTTGCTTTGTTTCAGCCTATGTTTCTGCGGCTGTTTCGGTTCTCTGCCGCTGAATTGACAGCTGAATAAAATGTTATTATATTTACACCATAATTTGCATGGCAATTAATCAAATGGCATGCGAAATTCGACAACGGCCACGGAAAGGTAAAGGCAATCCCAGGCGACACATTTAGTTGGTGGGTGCCGAGGTATTTCTGGGAATTATTCTAACAAAGTTCCGAAGCGAAAACAAAAAGCAAACCAACAAGTTTCGACCCGCCTAAATGTCTTTATTAGGAGTTCAGCTGGCTGAAAATGGAGCTCGTTAAGGTGAGCAAAAAATAAGGTATGAGATTTATTTAAAAATGGATGCAATCGTTATTTTTGGGAACACGAAAGGAAATGTATAAGAGGCTTATATCAAATTAGGAAGTTTATCAAGAAAATGTAAACTTTTCTATTAAAAGTTGATAATTATTGACTCTACCATTTAATAAAATCTTTGATTCTTGGAAATATAACATTGAAATATGCTATTAAACAATTAGTTTATTAGTTAAGATAAATATTTAAGCCACTCGATTAGCCATTCTAGTCTCAGATGATTTTGCTTTATGGCAGATTAAGTTAACCGCTAGTTCAACCGTTAGTTCAACAACATATTTTCCATAATTTATGCCCCACTTTATTCCTCCCGTCGCACCCATAACAATAACAAAACGAAAAAAAAAGCATAAAGGGTAACAATTCTATATTCTGCAAATATTTACAGCAATTTGTGGCACAATAATAAAAATGAAAGGTCTCAGACCGAAGCCAAAGTCAAACCAAAACCAAACGAAACCCAAAAAAGGACTCGTGTTTGACTTTGTGCGGCTGTTGAATAAATGTTTTATAGCAATAACAACGATATCAACAACATCAGCGGAACAATGCGGAAAAGGCAACGTCCGTCCAACAAAACAGCAGCTGTTGAGGTCGGCGGCTCCTTCCGCCTATTTTGATATTTTTATTGTGGCGGTGAAATAAATTCAAATAAATAAATTTAAGTTGCTGACTTTGGTCGCATAAAGCATTACATGGCAACGAAACGAATTCTGAAGTTCTCGCCCTCCCATTCTGGTCCATTAGAGTCTTTGTACTGCCTACACCATAAATATTGAAGGACCATAGACGAAAACATTTATTGCCAGATTTATGCTACAATAACTGGATTAGTGAAACATATGATGCGATAAAGAATTGAAGAGGGGAAAGCGACTTAGAACTTTAACAGGTCCTTTGATTGTGATAAAAGTCTGCCTTTCTATGTGGCTAATACAATTAAATAGTAATTTTCTTAAAATGAAAAATTAAAAAGATAAGCGTTTTTCTTCAGTGTTGAAAACATAAAGAATATATTCTTATATTCATTAATTGACTTTTAATTTCTTTTAAAAACTCCGCTGAATTTAAATTTTATTAGACCTCTTTTGAATTGTTTTATGGCTCGGATTTAAATGTTAATCCATCTTCTTCCATCCGCAAACGATAAAATACAATATTTTCCGCTCCGGCTGTGTTTACTGACCATTGGCCACTGCTCGTTACCGCCAAGCTTTTGGCCAAATACATGACTAATCTGAAGATTATGAAATTTATGCAAAACCGCAAGAGACGAGATTCCTTTTTTTCGGCATCTGTTGTGAGATATTCCAACTGTAAGCGGAAATGAATGAGTTTTTGTAGAGTTTTTTATTTGTTCTTTCCACTTTTTGTGATGTACTACCTCGTGGTTCCTTCTGTGTGCTCTGAGTCGTATAATTGTTGCAGCAAACGCACTGTGGCCTGAAGCCATAAAAAGTAAACATAACACACAGCCCTCGAGGAGCTGAATGGAAGTGAGAAAACTTATTTGCTATTTTCATGGAATTTTCCATAATTTCTGCTTCGCTTGTTGCTGGATTTTCCTCCTAGATTTTGTTCGGCTTTTTTGTGGTTTTCCCCCACCAGTCATGCAAAAATGTTTTAAAAAGATAAACAAGAAACGCTCGGAAAGAGATCGAAAAATTATTATTACTGCCAGTGCATCAGAAAGATTATGATGGTACTGGTTCTGGTCTCTGTGGTGTGTGTCTTTTTATGTGTGGGATTTTTTTTTCATAATATTTTTAACTTTGTTTACATTTTGCATTTTTATTGTGGCGTCGTCGTGGAGCAATCCCTTGCTCAGTTTTGCTCCGCTTTTGTTCCTTTTTTAATCAATTAGGGCGAGACTTGCGTAGGGGGAAGAATCGGAGTCCCCGGGCAGAAAAATGAGATCGCAGCCCCGAGAAACGTGCTGGACCACACACACACACTGTGTGATGAACTAAATAATGCGGGCGCAGAACTAATAGAATTGCTGAAATGCTGATTAAAATAGTTTTTACTTTTTAATTACAATTTATGGGTTTAATTTCGTGCCATTATTCCCGGGACTTCGTCTGGAGCGTTTTGTTACAGTGAAAAAATTAGCTTAATGAGTTTCAAAACTAATTTTCCCTTATCAACTAAGGAATTCGAAAGAAAACCCTAAAATTGTGTTGTATAGATAAATAGCTGTATTGTTGTAATAATTATAAAATTAAATAAATATATAATAATATATATTTATATTTACTTTCAAAGATTTCCGGCTATAGAGTGTGAATTTAATATTACGTTTGTTGTTAAATGAAATCAAACTGAATTTTTGTTCTGTGTACTAATTATTGGTGGAACGATATCCGACTCCGTCGTTCAAGATCAAAGAGCCATCTCGCAAAACGTCAGACAAACATTGTCTCGTTCTCTAGCGACAACATCAAAGGAAACTGTAGACTCAGTTTTCCAGCTCCCAAACATAAACAGTCTCGAAGGGGGAGCACACTCTATTTGTTGGCGGTGAAAATAAAAATTAAAAATCAATTTTTTTACACTTCTCCCCCACAAAAACACACAGCTCATTAGCAAAGGGGGAGGTGAAACAAAAAATAAAATAAAACAAAAACTAAATGAGCAACTTACGAAATTTTGCACCGAGGCGACAAATTCTGTCTGGTATATTTTAGGGGACTGAAAATCTAATTTACTAATGAGCCGTGAGCATTCGAGAAATGCACATAAATTTCGCCTAATTGAAAATCCATGCGCGGATAATTATGTGCGTCAGTCAGCATTAAATTTTCACCCGCTTGGGTGGAATTTTCGGGGAAAATTTGTTTTGTGGCTCTGGGGAAATCCAGTTGTTGAGTGGACCGGAGGTGAGAGTGAGTGACAGGAGGGTATGGGTGTCCAAAATGTAATCCAGGGAATGTATTTACTGGCCGCTTAAAGATGCACTTACAACATTTTTCCCCAGCGGCGATATTCGGGAGAAATTCAATCAGCATTCCGCCTTGAGGCAATTTAATCATCTTCCCGCTTTAATGGCCATTCATCTAACCATCAGCACACAGATGGCAGGCTAAACTCTCAACTTAGTGCTTTTGTTAGTGACCCCCAACTGCCATTCAAGTTGGTGCAAATTAAATTAAAATGTAGGTAAGCTCTGGCCGTTAAAGTCGAGACAAAAAGATCAGCGAGGCTGGCCATCAAATGAGATATAAATAAAAATAAATAAAATGCAGGAAAACGTTTTTAAGGCAGGTGGGAGTGTACTTTGGTGTCTATTCATTGAAAAAAAACCTCACCAGGTCAAAGATCATAAAAATTTTTATGAACTGACAACGACAGCAACGACAACCGCCGCTCCTGTCCGCCCAACTCAATGTTTACTGTAACACCTAATGTTTAACTAATTTCAAATATGTTTTTACGACAGCCTACCTGGTCAGCCCTCAGAAAAATGCCCGAGTTGTCCCGTTTTTATGAGGGAACGTTGCCTGTTCTACTGTTTAATTTTTGATTAGACGATCCGTGGCGTAGATAAGCCTCATGTAACTGTTGCCTTTTTTTTGGGTCGTACCCCCAGTTTTTTATATGGTGATCGTGCCATGATATCAATCCACACTCAAAAAAAAAATGTATCGTGCAATTCGGATACCTAACTTAACTCCTATAACGCAAAACTTATTGATCAAAAAACATATATAGAAAATCAATGCCTATAATTTTGTTTAAAGAAACATGCTTAATTAATTTTATTTTTAGTTTATTTTAATGATCATTAAATTTATAAAAAATAGTTCTGCCACTTATTTTTAAGTGCAGGCCCACTCGCTCTGTTACGTTTTGCATTTGCATAGGCGAGCGATATGAATCAACGAAAAACAGTAAAATGTCTCTCTTTTCGTCTCGTTTTCTACATTTTTTACGATTTGCCCCTTGTTTGTTTAATTGTCTTTTACTATGGCATTTAAGGTTGACTTTCGCTTTATTATTTACGGCGTTGTGTCAACAGTTCTCTTTTTTACCCACGGAGATATGATATACAGAAGAACTTTTGTACTTGTTACGACCACGTTCGAAATACTTGAGATAGTTTTTATCGAAAAGGGTAAAAAGTTTGATGGGAAAATAATCTTTTGGTTGCATGAATTGATCCTTCAATCTCTAATATAAGCCATTAAATAGACGCAAAGCTCCCTTGTGTAGGGCCCACCATAAGACAGACCCTTTCCAAAACTATTAAAAGAATTTTCGAGCATATATATGGGATTAACCTAATGCGCCATATAAATAATCAGCTAGCCGAACCAGAATTTTCCATTTGCCTGAATAGAGTGGGCGTGTTTTATGCATTTTTCAAATGGCAATCCAAAAATAAAGAATCTTCTTGTTGGCTCATAAATAAAACATCTCATTTTTGTTAGCTTTAGGGGGCGCATAAAAAATATTTTTAACAATAAAAAAACAGCTTTCTGCACCAATTAACATATCTCCTCGAGATATGAGGCATTTATGTGTCGCTGTTTCTGGTAAATTCAAATTTGACTTACGCTTCATTAAATCACAAATTAGAATTTGTTTATTTTGGTTCGATCATAACCAAATGTTTTTACATGGGGCTAAAGTTTAGGGACTAATTGACTTTGCCTATAAAGTTCGCGGCTCACAAAAACACAGGCAAGATTTATGTTCGCCGCAAAGTTTTCGTGGAATTGCAAAGAGGCAAATATACGAAAACTAATTAAAATTCAACTTGGCAAAAAGTTTTCGCCTAAGCAATAAATATTGTAAAATATGTACTCTGACACGCCCACGCCCCTCGTTTTACATCCGTTTCCTGGGAATGGGCACATTCCTACTTGGCTTTTCCTTGCGGTTCCATTTGTCATTCGAGTGCCAAAGTTTTTTGGTGGCAACTGGCAAAGCTGCCATTGATAGGTTCCCATTTGAAAGTTGCCAAATGTTGCCAGGGCTAAGACTCAAGGAAAACTTGGTAAATTCTGGCCAAGAATAAAGTAATACAATTAATCAGTCTTTGGGTTAACTCAAACTAATGAGAAGTCTGCGAGGAAAACATTAAGTTTGATAAATTGCGTTCATTTGAATAGGGCTGCAAGGATCCCATATCGTTGAACAATTAAAATCCAGGCCCATGAATCTTGTTGCACAACCCGAAAGAAATCGAAACTCATTTCAAGAAGCGACAACAAAACACCTGAGCATTACACAAACATTTATCATGCGGCACTAAAAGTCAAACAGGAACTGGAATTTTATTTACCCGTCTAGCCATGGGTGTGTTACCTGGCTTAGCTACGGGGTGCCCTCGAAGAAAAGGACAACATAAGAGACTAGGTGAAATGTTTGCCCCAGAACGCGTGTGTTAAACCTAATGAGCAAAGGGCACTTGGGAAACTCACGATAACGATCGGGAAAACGCTTGCCTTTTGGAGACCGAAGAACACAACAACTAAGAAAATCGTGTGCCGTGTGGCATATAAAAACTGTTGTCACTTCATTGCCATGACATTTAAATATTTCAATTTGTGATACAGCGAATCGAATGCCTAAAAGGTTTCCTCTTTCTGGAGAAATAGCCCCACGAGATATAAAATTCAATTAAGACATTTCAACATTAAATGAGCCGCCAAAAGCGAAGAGCTACGAATGAAGTGACCCAGTGAAATATTTGAGAAATATGCATGAGAGATTCTCGGACATAATTCTGCTTCTAAATAATTACATGAATGTTTAGTAGATAATTTGTTGGCATTGTTATGCAAATTCAGTTCAGCACGAAAAGGAGCGAAGAGTTGCAGCCATAATTGAGACATTTGATTGTATGGAAATGCCATCCACGTTTTTGTCGGTTTCAGTTTTCAGTCTGTTAGTTTGACAAACGGCGGGGTCCGAAAAAATTCCCTTTTGTCTCTGCTTAATTTGCCTGGCTTCTCTGAGATCCGATCGCTATCAAGTCGGGTAATGCCTAATTTATGTGGCAACTCTGGTCGGTATTAATTTATGCCTGCCAGCCCTCTTATATCACTCTCTTTTTTGGGTTGTTCCACAAGCGTGTTAATGCACTAATTGTTTTTGGCAATTAATCAATTTTTATGTGGGAGAAAAGTTTCTGTCTCTCGTGCCGCAAACAAATAAATAATATTTTACGTTGACATTACATTAATCCAATGCAATGTCTAGGCCAGAAAACTTCAACGCGTTACAACATTTCCCAGAGCGGATCCCAGTTGTTAAATTGAATTTCCTTGCTCTTTTGCATAATTGAATTTACTCTCGCCGGGTTTGGTTTGGTTCGGTTCGGTTCGTTTCTATCTTCTGTGACAGTCAACAGATTTTGGCTTTTACTTGCCAAGTCAAAGGCATTTAATGGCATTATGCCAATATATATCTGCATTGGGTGCCAAACGGCAAGGGGTGTTCCATTTGCCTGGCTGAAATGTTACAAACAGCAGTGAAAAAATGGGAGTAATCAAGACAGGCAAAAAACTTGGCAGACAGTTCGTTGGCAGCGTTTTTAAGTAAAAAGTTTGGGCCTCTTAGAGTTTCGGTCGCGAGAGGTTCAATGTAAGGTAGCTTTAAGATAAATATGCAGAATCTTGATATATAATTCATGATAAAACACTGTCTTAATCAAATTATATAAGACCGTTAAGACATCGCTAAGTGTTGGTATTAATATATATTGACACCATAATTGGCATTTACATTTGTCAATGGCTTATCGATGATTATTTTGGTTATGGTTCTAGAATTTTTATAAAAATAGCTTTTCATTTCTGTTCGTTAAACCAGGGAGGCACCCTCCCCTTTTAATCACACTACTTCTATCATAAAACCAATGGTCTTTATTTTACCTTTGACAAATAAATTTGAAAAAAAAGCACCCCCGCAACCGAAAAAATCCATGTGTAGTTGAGTAAATTACCAACAAAACCACTTGCCACTGCGGTAAAATTAAGTCATTAAACATACAAAAAAAAAACACCGAGCACACTGAAAAACACTGAATAAACAATGGCTAATGATGGCCACAGTAGCCAGTTTCTCGCACCTGCCACGAAAAAAACTGAGGAAAAAACGCAGAAAGGTAATTTTCCAACAGGGTAGCAACTGAAATATCGTGTGGTATTGACCACAAATTAACAGTTGTAACCAAACGCAAAACATTGGCCATAAAAAATGTTACCAACTCGTCTGCAGTGCGTAATTACGGTGCACATTACCAGCACACGGGGATACACATTTGCACTTAATTGTGGCGCTTAATTAGACCAAAAAGGTGCAGACTCAGGCAGACAGACACAAAACCCAAAGCCCAAAACCCAAAACCCAGACAATGGCCCAGAGCAACTGACGAGTGTCGAGTGGTGTTTGAAGAGTGTTTCACATGCAATTCAATTCAAATGTATTTACATGACATCCCACTCCGGGATTGACAACTCAATTTCGCTTTAATTGTTTGTGCACGTAATTGTTGTTATTGCTGGTAGCTAAAAGGATTTCTCGTTGCGCTAATGATACTTTGTAGCTCCCGGCTCCGCATCCCCGCAATTAACTTAAGTAAGTTGGTTAAGCCAAACGAAAAAATAACAAACAAAAAACCAAAAATCCCTAAATTTGCTGAAATTGTTTGCGAAATTCCTGTGAGCCGAACTTCTGTTGAAAATGTTCGGCATATGTCGCATCTTTGCCTTCATTCCCAATCCACAATCCACATTTCGTATCTGTATCTTGTATCTGGTGGCGCCGCCGCTGGGGGTCCTGTCAGTCCCCCGCTCCCCACCACCCCCACCCCTGCCTTTTACCCCCTATTTCTCGATGTCTTTGCGCCTGCGCATTCAGTTTAATTTTTATTTCATTTTCGCTGACAATTTGCAGCCGCTGACCAGCAAACAAACAACAAAAAAACCAAAATATATATATAAGGCAGGGAAAAAAAACATTTTTTCAGTGCGTTTTATTTAACGACTTTCAGTCCGGACGCATGTTGCACTTTGCTGTTGTTGCTGTTGTTCATTTGATTATCGCCACTGTCGCCATGTTATTTATTATATTGGCTTAACCAAGTACGCAACCTGGCCCTCTTTTTTATGGCTTTAACCTTTGGGCAACCGCCGCGTTGCTGACATTATTTAATTTGTCATTTAATTTTTGTTCGCCTTTTTTGGCGCTTTCTTTTGGGAATCGAGTTTTTTTCGGCCATATGTTCCCTCTTCAACATTTGTAAGAAAGTTCGGAAAGGAAATATCCGTATAAATGCAGTGACAGATATATGTGCATCTGGGAGGTGTGTTTGACTCCTGGCACACATCTGTTATTTCCTTTAAAGTTATGAATATGGCTTTGAGAGGTTATAATTTTCGAACATTAAATTTCTTTGTAAATCATGTACGGTTCCATTCTCCCAAAAGCTTATGTGTGTTTGTTAATATTTTGCATATTGAAAATGGAGAATTTATTAATCACTATATTAATCCATGCCTAAAGATAATTAAGTAGATACAATATTATTCATTCGATTTTTTGTGTATAGATTACAATGTTATACATTAGGGGAACAAAAGACTTTCATAAAAACATATAAGCTTAAGTCGTAAAATTGATCAAAAAATCTGAATGAAAGTATTTAAAAAAAACGTTCAAGATAAATAAAACTTTCCATTTTTTTATATTTAATTTATTGAGTAAATTCGCTTACCGTTTTAATCTTCTCCGGGCCGCTTGATTAATTATCTCGAATTTAATTCAAATCGACGTGTCGCCCACCGTCGGCGCACAAAAATTCCAATGCCAAAAAAGTCGCTAAATCATTTCTTAATTGCTCAATTTGAAAACAAATGCGACCATTTAATTTAATTGTGTGGACTGTTAATTGAGTCGTAGTTTGGCCAGCCGATGCCTTTTATTTCTGCACGAATGCAGCCCCCCGGCCACGCCCCCTGCCGCCTCGATACGTTGTTAGATAATGCCAGGGAAACTTGTTGTCTGTGTGCCCGCCTGTTCATTTTCGGCATTTTTGGGCAGGCAATTAAATCCAAAAAAAAAAAAAAAAACACAAAAATAAAAACAAAAAGGAAAACTGCGACAGTTTTCGGGGCTCAAATGCTCAGCTGCATTGCCGTGGGCCGGGTATTTTAATGATTTACAGCAGTAGCTGGACTTTACCGGCTCTCCCACTACGGCAGGTGGGCCAAGCGGTGTCGAAATTTGCATATGCATAAACCGCATTATGCGATAATGTGCAATAAACGTCGCAGAATCGAAATTATGTCGCTTGCTTTCGGCATATTTGAGATACAAGCTGTTAACTCCGTCGATAAGTCGATTTCGAGCCATAAGAAGGTGGAACCATAAATCTTGTGAGCATTTGGCCGAAACGCATCATCAATCATCTCGGCATGCAGATCGATTATTACAACTGCCGACAGACAGACAGATAGACTTATACATATACCTGAGCTTGTGAGCTTGTGAGTTGTGAGCTTGTGAGTTGGCGTCGGTTGCATCTGCGGGCCCTCATTTGTATCTGATGGATGTATCTGCGGCAACCTCCTGCTGCTGCTGCTGCTGTTGCATGCACAGTTTCGCGGAAAACTTTGGCACAGCTGCAGCAGCATTTGCTCGTGTCAAGTCCTAAAAGTTCCGAGAAATGCTAAAAACCACTGGCCGCTGGCCATGTTCTATGCCAAAAACCAAAAAAAAAATATATATACAAAAAAAAACTGAAGTCCATTGTCCGGCACGAAATTATTTTAATGAGTTGCCAATTAGGTCCGAAAGACCACTGAAATAGATCAGTCAGGGAGGAGAGACTGCTAATAAATACCTGTAAGTAAATACCTGTAAGTAAGTACCTGAAATCAGGCCGAGTGCGTAGAGCGGTGAGCTGGGCACACCTGTTGACTGTTGACTGCCAGCGAGTGGCATAAATACGAGTTCGAGTGGCTGGTTGAAAGGGTCCCCATCCCGTCCTCGGATCGGATGGAGCTTGATGTTTTAGCTATTTACGAGTCTTTTGGGGAATTACATTCACATCGGCCCCTGACAGCATCCGACAGGCCAAAGTCCTTGGTCCAAAAGCTGGGGGAAATGCCGTGAGTTGGAATGCAGATGTTGCATGCGATATCGCCTCGAAAAAAAATATGCAAATATGCATGAGTCATCCCAAGATATGAATAAAATAAAATTATTTAAACAATTACTAACCTTAGAAAACTATTAAATGCTCAAAAAAAACACTTAAAAGGCCTTTGATATTTACAACAAGCCATTATTTGTTATTCTACTACATTATGAAACTTTACCTTGTGAAATATGGTATTTCCCAAATTATTTTTCTAGCGAAGTAATTTTATTTGTTAAGCCAACAATAAACCTAAAATATGAATATAAAAATACTGCTTCAAATATAATATTTATTACAGTCATTATAAGTCCGTTAAAATGCAAATATTTTTTATTAACAAATTTCAAGTAATGGCGTTAAACTAACAATAAACCTGAAATATGAATGCAAAAGTACAACCACAAATTTTTATGACTGTCTGTACAAATCCGTTTAAAAATAAGCACTGCTTTGCTCAAATTTTTAAGTTATTTTTAAAAAAGTAATTTGAAAAAATATTATAATTACCTATTTGCTTTAATGATTGCGTTTTATAGGTACGTAACATGTTTGTTCTAGCTAATAATAATTCGAAAAGCAGTCAAGCAAAAATCTATAAAAAGTTATTTAAGGCTATTTTAATAAAAGGAAATCCGCGTATGGGTAATCCATTTTTCGAACCAGTAAGTTGTTAATTTTAATGCAAATCAGCGTAGTATTTTTTTTTCTTTTTCTGCAGTTTAGCTCACGCATAGAAGTCATGTGGCGTGGCTCAGCCACCAGTAAAATGCTTTATTTCTTTTCTCTTAACTCGTTAGTTCAATTATCAAGTGGAGCTCCTCGTTATTCTCATTTCATTTTCTCTGCCTTTGTCTTTTTTTCCATTTTTTTGTTTAACACTTTCTGAGGCGCCGCTTATTAACGCGTTTCCTGCTCACCACGCCCACATCCTCAATTCAAGCGAAAATTGCTTTTCACTCGCTCCCATTCTGTTTGTTATTAATTACCCAGTTTCCAAAGACGTTACACATCTACCAGTCTTCGAGGTATCCAGTTTTGGGACTGCCTCTTCTTTATATTTTGGCCAATTGAATTATTACGAAGCGAAGACAATGAAAGGGGGGGAGGGGGGTCCGTCGAAAGATGCCGTAAGGAAAGGAGCGCTAAAAAAACATAATGGCGTTTGCTTTCATTATAGCACCGAGCATAGTATAAATATTTAAGCAACTGGCAATGAGATAACAAACGATGAGAGAGAGAGGGGGGGGGGAGGGGCGGCGAGTCGGGGAGTCAGTAAATTTATAAGCGCGAAAATGGGGTCAATTTCGAAAGGGGGAGGCGTGAGGCAGGAGTACAAGGCAAATGTTGATAGTCCATTCATCAGTTAGTAGCGGCTAAATTACGTTCATTTTTCTGGCCACCCCTTCTGTTTTTGTTTGTTAATGCCCTAGGAAAGAGTTTAAGGAGTTACAGGTGAAATTTGAGCACTAATAGAGGAAAAGGGGTCAAGGTAAAATATGACGTAACTAAAGGAAAAGTAAACCTACTTATAAATTGGAATAATAAAGGAACAGAAGCACCATAACATAAACAAAGGAATATGCCTTACGGTAAACATAAATAAGGCAGTTAATTAACCGTTTTTAATCTCGTTTACTGAGGATAGGTATGAACACAAAAAATATATATCGATAGATTTATTATAAGCTAATATATGTAATTTTGTCATACATTATTGTAGAAACAAAGAGTATTAATATTTCGACCTTTTCCTTCTTTGTGCAATCTGTTTATTTCATCTTCAATTTCGCTTCGGCTTTTATCAAAAGGATATAAAACATAGCGTAGAAAGGCTAAAGGCGGGCTGAAATATTTATATGCGTGTTGATTTCTGTTTGCTGAATTTAACCTTTTTCCCCTTTATATGGTCGACTGGCCGATGCCCACTTAGAGATAACAGACTAGGCGAAAAAGGGTCAAGAACGCAGCCGCATGTGTTGGGCAGTCGGAAAGAGATACCGATATGGTGGATGGATGGGGAGGAAATGCCCCCCCCAACCTTTGCCACCCATTCACTTCCATTGCGCGCCTCATTTAACTGCGGTCATAAATATTCTAAATCACCAGCGGGGGCAGCGACGTTAACGGCGACGTCAGCCTCAAGTTGTTAAGATAATAAAGTTTGTAATTAATTTTGCATCGTTAAATGCGCCGTACACTTGTAAGTGAGCATTTAAGAAAATTTAAACCGCTCGCCAGTTGAATTGAAGACCCGGTATTTGCGAGAGCGAATTTAATCGCCAACCAGTCACCGCAGGTCCAGTCCTAATTGACTTTACTCACGAATTTAAAAGCTCCGTTTGCTCATAGCTCTAAACACCTTTACATATGTGATAATATTTTTTTTTGAATTTTTACAATTAAATGGGATGAAAAACATCCAAAATATTTACAAGAATTAAATTTGTTTAATGTATTACTAACATGACATCAGGTAGATAAAAGATATTGTTATTTTATACCACTAGACAAACAGAATTCAATTATAAGCAGCCAACGGGCTTACGGTTCTAAAATGTGTGCGAGCACTGTACCCTTATTTATATACATGAATTCACGTTATAATACATATTTCATACTCCACTACCTGTTCTATTCATATTCATAACTTTTTATGAATTCATCATCTTTATCGCCATCGCTCCATAAAAATTGCATAATCATAAAAAGGCTGATCAGCCAGTTTTACTATGCTCATTACACACACATGCTTTAAATTAATCTACGCTTATTTTCATTAACAATTTTGTTTTTGGCTTCTCCTTTTGCAGAAACCGCCGGTGAACTTGGATGGGCATTCACCCTAATAATAGTTTCAATCATATCGGCTCTCATAGGTGCTATTGTAATGGTCATAGTTCTAAGATGTAGAAGGTAAGTCGATAAATGAAGTGCCAATATTAATTTATTTACTACTACAATATTTTCTCAAATGTGACGTAACTAGTTAAATATCGACCATAAATATGAATGGTCTTCCCAAAGGCCACATAAAAAATGTCTAAACATAAGGAAACAAGCGTCACGAAACAAATATTAATTTATAACAAATAAATTATTTTTGGCCATTTAAGTTATTTGTGGCACAACTGGTCATACATGGCAATTTCCAAATAACTTTGCGTACTTTCCTTAAACATGTTCAATTGCAAACGAAAAATAAATTTGAGTCTTTACCCTGGAGACCTCATAAATTGACCATTCAAAATTAATTGGCCAAAACAAGCGGCGAATAAATAAAAATGCAAATAATGAATAAACAGTCACATTTTGGCATTTAGCTAGAAAAATGCCGCAATTAGTCATGATAAAAACAGCAAAATGCACACATGAGTTTGGAAGCAAAGAGAAGAGGACATTCAACTCTTAACCCCTTGACGACCCCAACGATCCGTCATGTTCCGGCGACGGCGACATTTACAACGCCAGACAAATTGAATATGTTCACGTCGTATGGGGACTCCAGTCAAGTCTCATATTTGCGCGAATATCTGAGCTGTGGGATCAGTGTAACTATAAAGATTTACAATGCATTGCCCACACGGACGGCACGAAGCGGCAACACCAGCAATTCAATTAAACGCCCACCAAAAAATAAATAAAACCTCTTAAGTGAGTCAACGGCATCAAAAGCAACAGCAACAGCCACGGCTGAGAATAATCGAAGCCGAAAACAAAGGAACATGAAATTGCTTTATTACTTAATTGCTCTTTAAGCGAAACACAAGCCGAAACACAGAGCTTTGGCCACAGGCGTTTCTATATGGCCAAAATCGAAGTTTTCGAGTCTATCAAAAGACCGTGGAGAGTGGGTCACACACTCCAATCGCTAGATATTGGCGATTTCGAGTACATTTAAATGGGGGGTGGAGGGGAGGTGGATGTCTTTGGGGAAGGGTAGCGGGGGCGGTACAGAACAACACACGCGAGTGCCAAATTAACAGAAATCTTTGTCCATTTCGATTGGCGGTTGCGCAGGCGCCGCGCTTGTTATTCAACTGCCGCCGTGGGCTTCCAGTTTGAAGTGGAAACGCTGGCCACATGTCGCGTCCAATTAAATTGTCATGTCGTCTTATTTGGCGGCATGTTTGCATAAAATTAATTTTGCAAATTATCCGCCCAAGCCAAAACAAACAAATGCGAAATGCGGATCCAAACAGGAGTTGAAATGGAGTTGTTCGTATAGATGACTAAATAGATACGCTTTGAAAAGGGCGGGAAGCTTGTTATTATTATAATTGATGCAATTAATGATTAAAAATTAGTTTATTAACGTATTATTAAATTTTGTTTATGATTTTCAATCGCTGCATAATCACCAATTATATTTTTATTTCTTTGATTGGCTTTAAGACACCACATCCAATTTGATCCACTGGTCATGCATTGAAAAACCCCAGAAACTGTTAGGTAAAAATTTGTTTTCATATAAAACTCTTTTATAATCAAGGTAATTCAGGAAAAAAAGTTTTATTTCTTTTTTTAAATTATTTTAACAGGTTTAAGTTTCTTTAGCCTATATTAATATTTTATTATGCCAAATTTCACCTTAAAATTCTAAATAAAATGGCTCATAGTAAATATTTATATATATATAAAATATAATTTTAAAGAAAATGGTTTCCTATTTTAAATAAATTTAAATAACAGAAAATTGTAAGCCATGCTAATTAAAATCGAAACAACTTACATTTGAAAACTTTTTTGCAATGTTATAGAGTAATTCGGAACAACTGGGTGATATTGCAAAACAGGTTTAAAAGCCCTATGACCTGTACACATATATTTTCAAAAATTTTCAGTAATTTATTCAGTATTGATTTAACGAAGCCAACTTTCCTGTGGCAAGTTGTCTCAATCAAGTGCCGTTGGTCTCCTATTCTCACGCTTTTTGGACCAAATTTGATTTTGCATTAATCACCTGTGGACCCCCCTACCCCCGTCACCTGAATGTCACGGTGTTTGGCTTGCCGTCAGCCTTAGTCACTCATTTTGGGACTTGTTTTCGCAACCGTTTTTTAGCTTTTTCAGTTTTCCAGTCCGTCGGTGTGTGGAGCATGTCACGTCGTGGTCGGACGTGTTGGCTGCCAAATTAGCAGCAATTACATGTAATATCGGTTACACTTATTTGCATATTGATGCAATTCTCGATCTGTTCGTAATGGTGCTATAAATTTGCTTGGCACATGTCTCCAGCAAGTCACCAGCTTTTGCATTTGTTTCTGTATTTCGCCCGACTTGATTTGTTTAGCTCGGCCACCGTATTAAGCTTAGGTCTTAAGTGGCACCTGCCATTCGGATTTTGTGTGCTTTTTTGACAATGTTTGCTCAACGTCTAGACGGGATAATGTCTTTCCAATGGTCACAGTGGCTTGTCGGAAAAATTTCAAAGTGCCATTGCAATTGAATCTTGTTTCTGACACTTGGATAATATTAAGGAGCGGTAAAATTGGAGTGGATTTTAATTACGCAAACTTAGTTTACATAAGACTTATTTTAAATAAATTTTAATTGACTATTTTCGTCAGACCAACAAAAAGTGAACCCCTTTCTTTTTTAGTTTTCGAATTTATTCCAGATTTTATTCTTTTTTAACGAATTTATTCCAGATTTATTTTTAATTGATTTTTGAATTGCAGTAAAATAAAGTTACTCTTCTACTTAATGTCATGACGTTTTGTATAAAAAACTTTTTAAAAAGTATTGGATATAAATTATGTTACAAATTTTTTAAGCATAAAAAATGTATTGAATAAGCCACAACTTTCCTTTCAAATATGAAATTATCTCTATTAATTGTAATTATAAGTATTAACCTCTTTGATAGCTCTGACCCTTTTAATTCAAACTACACCTTTCTATATCGAGTTTGGTTTAAAATATCCAAGGCCCGTTCCGTCTTAAATTATTTTTTAGTTGGTCTTTTAGTTGCGAAAAACAAAAGTCAAGTTTAAACCGCTTAATGCATTTAAGACACAAAAAGGCGTGTTCAATTAGCATGCAAAAAACTCGATCAACCCCAAAAAAGGCTATTAAAAAAATCGAAACTACAAGCGCAGAAAATTGAACATAACGCGACGAAGGAAAATCGTAGGAAAAAAAGCTGAAAGACTCGAGCTAGGTAAATTAGCGCATAGCCAAGGCCCCCGAGACAGCGGCGACTGCTTGTTCAATTTAATTGAATTGAGGAGAACAAAAACTACAACTGAAACTTACTCTAACGCTAAAAAAAAGAAAGAGAAAAACGAATTGGCAGTTGGGGCTCGAGTTGAGTTAACATTATAATCGATCAAGGCAAAGCGAGGGGAAAATGCAGCGCATGCCGCACTGCACTCAATCAAATCGGAC
The DNA here is from genome assembly GCF_025200985.1 of Drosophila gunungcola. Classification (NCBI taxonomy): domain Eukaryota; kingdom Metazoa; phylum Arthropoda; class Insecta; order Diptera; family Drosophilidae; genus Drosophila; species Drosophila gunungcola. The sequence continues at coordinate 4,563,490 of NW_026453179.1, forward strand.
AGACGGTTAATTGATACGCACAGATCGAATATATATATAAATATATATCGAGAGGTATATGGCCATTTAGGCCCCAGGTTCGTGCCGTTCGATGTGACCCAGAAAAGCGGAGTCAGCAAGTGCAAATATGTAGTTTGGAAATGGAAAATGAAACGATGTGGAAAATGTGATCCAGAAAAAAGACATAGAAAGCCATGGCAAACACCTGCTGATTTGTGGATTCGGGCACAAATCACTCAGGCCCAAAACATGCAGTCTTCTGCAGGTTTTAAATGCCAAAAACTTCATCGATGATTTGTTTTCTTTTTTTCTCTTTTGGGTATAATCTAATCGCAACAAATGGCGAATGTGTTCCCTGGCTGCTGGATAATGCAATTCCGTTGTTGCCGGTGGATTTTATCGGCCTCAACAGATACGTTGTATTAGCTTTATCGGCGTGTCAGTTCGCGTCACACGCAACTGGCACTTAAAGCATTTGCGTGGCCCAAGTTTGTGTCTTGAGTCATTCGTTCGCTCAAGTTTGTGTCCCAAGTCATTCGTTTTGGCATTTGCCATTTTGTCGCTCGACAAGTTTGACATTTACTTTATACTAATTTATGCCCGCCAGTCTATTAAAATTTTGTTTATTAATTGGTACACATTTTTTCTATTCTTATCTTTGCAGAATTAAATCAGCGAATGCCAATGGTAAGTGAACAAATGTTTTCTCTACTACAAGCTACTATTTAAATGAGGGGAATGATTTGTTGGGGGTGATTAAATGTATATTAATAGGATATATATATTTATATATAGCCATTTATTAACTAGATAAGTTAAATGCAAACATAATTTACAATTCAGATTGCTTTACTTAGAAGCATACGAAGCTCAATTGTTATCATTTTGTTAATAAAAAGGAACAAAGCCTGAAAATCTCTGCTACATAAGAAAATATTTAAAAATTTAGTGAAACTCATAATATAAAATTATTTTTAAGAAAAAATATGAAACTGTAAAAACATTATTTGCATTCTGCATATAAAATTTTAATTTATTTTTTTCCTTCCCATTAAAGAGCCCTCCGTCCAACGAATTTATCCCATTAATATCTCATTTCCTCAAAAAAGCCTGATCACTTTGACGTTTTTTGCCAGGCCTGATTAATTAGCCAAGCCAAGTCAGGTCAGGTTTTTTTTGTTACATCTGACCATCATAGGGGCTCTTGCCTTCTCTTTGGATTTTCATTTCCATTTTTAATTGCATAATTCTGCCGTTGCATGCAATTCAAAGAAATCTTTCGTTCTGGACTTCAGTTCCCTTTTTTCTGTGGCAACATTTTAATTTGTTTTCAGCGACTGTGGCAGAAGGAAGGCAAACTAACAAAATGAAGACAAATTTTTGACGACAATGCATGAACTTCACGTTCGTGCCACAAATCAGAGATGCTGCTGCTCCTCCTGCGGCAGTTGAAACCGAAATCCAGAGCTCTGGGGGATTATATTGCCTCGGGCTACGTGCCGGATAAAACTTTCGAGTAAAAGAAAATTTGTAGACAAATTAAGGCAAAGCCAAAACAATTGTCATGGCCGCAGACTTCGTCAAACACGTTTGAAAATCGTGCAAAATGGGGAGAGGCAAAAGAGACTCTGTTTTTTTGTTTTACTATTTTGATTTACTTGCTCGTCTGGCGATTCTGGTTCGGCTTTCAGCAGTAGTCGAATTATTGACAAACGATCCCTATTCAGGTCGAAATCTTTCCCTTTCTTCGAGCTTGGCGCCAATTTCACTGTCCGTCTTTTGGGCCTGACAATCGACATGCAGGACAAATTGTTGACGGCATTTAATGTCACAGCAGCCAATTAGCTGTCCCCATGAAAATGCTCGTTTCTTGTTGGTTTCCTTTTTTATTTTGCCAAAAAGTTTTTGTTGCCCACTTGTTGATTGTTGTTTGTATTTTTTTTTTCGGCATTTTTCGTTGGTGGTACGCACGGTTGCATGTTGGGGCCAAGCTAAAAAAACAAAACAAAAAGAAACAACCCGAAAAACAAACAATCGCCACAAATCGTTAAACTGTCAGCAGCTTTTAAAGCGCGTGATTATGTCCAAGTCAACGTTGAGAGTTGAGAGACAAGCGCCAGTTGCCAAAGAGTTTTTTTGCGGATTTTTCCCGAGTCTTTTTGTGCCGAAAGAGAAAATTTTCAATTGGCCAAAAATGCACATTTAAGTGGTGTTTATTGGTTGCAACATTTTTTTGTGAGGTAAAAAAGATTTTCAATTCAAATGTAGGCTGTAAATTATGTGTACTGGGTGAATTTGGTGTCGTTAAAAAGCAATTAAACTTTTAATTTATTTTTATGTGGGAGTTCATTTAGCTGAAAAGCTCTCCTTAAAGCGGTGTTCATTTGTTACAACATGTTTGTTAAGTGGAAATATGTAGCAGTAAACATATGGATGTTTGTTTTTAAAAACTTAAAAAGTAGCTTTACTATTTTTTGAGTTATTTGTTTTTTTTTTTAAGTCTTTAATTTTAATTTTTGAAAGTAGTGGTAAATAGCATACCTTTATTTTTTAAAACCTCCCAACCAGATAGACAGATTTCCTAATTTACATAATGAAGCAATCGCTGCAAACAATCACAAAAAATGGCAATTGCAACATTCGATGGTGTCAATTTCATAGGTAATTCTTTGCAATTATCTTTGAACAGCAGCCAACGTGTCGTATGCGTAACATGATTTTAATTATGCACACAAAGAATTGCAGATAATCAGCCAGCACACACAAAAATATACAAATAAACGAAAATTGCTATGTGACATTTGTGTACATTAAACGGGCAAGACAACGTACTGCGATTGGCATTATCTAGCCGACTATTAAGACTTCATTACACATGTCATATTTGCCATTTGCACAGAAACAAAAAAAAAACAATTTTCATCCACACAACACAAATTAAATTCCAAAATCAAAGTGCTCGTTAATTTTTCGTTTATTTATTTTTGATTTTCTACGCTTTTCATCTGAACAAAAGCTGACTGCGAAATATTTTGTTAACAACAATTTGCCGCTTGCTGTTCGTCGGCTACTGCAACCATTCTGGTAACTACGATAAGCAGGCGAAGATAAGACGTCTATGGTAGCTGTTATAATGCACTGAAGTACAGTGAAGCACATATTTAAAGTAATAATTTTTAAATATATCAATTTTTTATAAATTTAGCTAAATATTTTTTTAAAATTAAATTCAAGAGCAGAATACGCACGAAAAATAATAACATTTTTTAAAAATTGAATTATTTTGATTTATTTTTTAGGAATTCTTTTTTTACGTTTTGAAGACTTTAAAAAAATGTAAATATTTAAATATTTCCTTTTAAATAAAAATAATTTATAAATCTAGTGATTTAAAAAAATTGTTTAAAGCTAAGAAAAAAGGCGATTTTAAACCATAAGAACTTATACCCGCTTAAAAAATTTAAGAAAACATTAAGGTCATTTTTGGGGGTCTCCACTGTGATGCAGCATTAAGAAACCCAAAAAAAATAATCGTAAGTGCAATGCAGTTGCAGTTCCAGCTCAGTTCAACTTGCTTTGGATCGATTCAGCTGAGTTAGCTGTGCAGTAGCCGCGGCAACATCGTTAACACGGCGCAAAAACAGCCATTAAAGCCGAGTTCCAGTTGGAGCTGGGTCTTGGCATCTTGGAGTGGGTCTCGGAGTCTGGGACTTGTGTTTGTGGCATTGGTGACATGCACAAAATGCATGTATATGAGCACCTACGTACGATAACTTCGGTTTGGGGTAATAATCGCCGCAGTCAAAGCCATTGCTGCTGGACATTCGCTTAGTCGGAGTACGTAAATCATAAGCATAAAACAGACTTCGACTCCAACTTTGCAATTCAAACTGCACAGGGGGAAAAAAGCATGCAAATTGTATTAATTTTATTCCAATTTATGGCACCATTTCTTTGTAAGCTTGTCTGCCTCCAAAAAAGTTAAATATAACTGATGTTAAAATTGTTTTAAATTTATTATCGTTCTAACCTAATAAGATCATAGTTTCCACAATTATTTCGAATTTAAAAATATTTTTAGCAGCATAATAATACAATTCAAAATCATTACTATAATACAGTTAAAATTGATTTAAAAATAAATACTAAATAAATATTGGAATCAACGTCTTTTTTTTTAATCTTATAAATAAAATTTCTTTGTAAATATACTTTTGCTAAAAAATATTATTGTAATAAATAAATACATTTGTTTTTAATTTAATACGTACGTTAATAGTGAACCTGTTATTTAATTAAACTTTGTGTTGTGAGAGAAGATGAGTTTTTTGGTGTTGTACATTTTATTGTTTTTGGTTGGTAGCAATATAGATTTGCTGCAATTTCTGTTATTTTTTCTCTGTGCCTGAGGAACTGCATTATGCATGTACATAACTTGGAAAACCATCGGTCGCACTGTTGCTGCCGTTGCGTATGCACCACGCTAATTAGCTGAATCGCCCCAAGTGGCTCCGAGTGGCTCCATCTTTTCCAAGTTAATGAGAGTGAAAGGCGAGTTAAAATATATAAAAAAAATATATACACATTTTTGCGACCAGCTCTAGGCAAATTAGCTGGGGATGAGTTGGAAATTGGACGCCATGGCGGATGTTCGGATGTTGAGAACAGGTCTACATCGTTTACGGCCAGCAATTATACGTGTTTGCGCCCAGCGATTTTCATTGAGCGTTTGGCGTTAGTTGTCTATAAATTATGAGCTTAATGACGGGAGAGATTTTATGGAATCCCGGCTATTTGGAATTTGAGTGCTTTTCAACGCTTAGTTGAGTCACACACAGAGCTCCCATTAACCTTCCCATGCCCACTTGGGCATTATGAGATCACATGTGCTGATATCGCAAAGGAGAAACATTTGGCATTTTCGGCCACTTGGTTGCCTGCCACCACAAAATGGAACCACTCGGTGGTGCAGCGGTGCAGTGGTGCAGTTGGTTTGCCACCTAGCTGCCAGTTGACAGCCGTTTAATTTACGCTTTGTTTGTTTGTTTGTTTCTGTCTTTTGTTCACGTCCTGAGGTGAATGTTTGATTTATCGTCCGATTATAAGCCGAAATGTCATAGATTTCTGCTGCGTTCGATTCGGATTGGAGTTAGTGGATTCTCCTCCCACAAAAAAAAATCACCAAATCCATCGACCTATTGGTCCCTGCATCACTCTAAACGGGTGTCCTTTTAAAACTTATTAAAACTCATTAATTTTTTTTAGCAGTTAATAAATAAGAAAACAAATCTGATATATATTTTGAGAAATTTTTTTAAGCAAATCCTTATCCTTTTTATATATAGCAATCTTGTTTGTTAAATTATGTTCTAGTATTGATATTTAGATAGCTTATTTTAAACTTAAAAGAACAAAACATTCATGATGACTACCCATTATTAAACAAATTAGAAAAATTTAATTTAAAGCTATTATTTTAGTTCCGAAACCATTTAAGGGTTATTTTGCTTTTTTTGTTGCACAATCCTTACAGTTTCTATAGAAATTTTAAGATATTTTTAATGAAGCAAATGTCAAAGATAATCCACACAAATGGCAACTGTAGTTTTCGTTGAATATGTAGTTTTTGCAATTATCTCCGAACAGTGGACATCGTGTCGTATGAGTAACATGATTTTAATTAAGCAAACAAAAGATATCGAACTCGTGTCTAACCCCACAACCGCTTCCCCTTGCAGGTGGTCGCCCGCAGCCCTGGTGGTGTCGCAATAACCGAAACGGTGGCCAAAATCGTTCGCCCATCTCGATCAAACACTCGGCGGACAGCATCCGGAGGCCCACGAGCAACTCCGGCGTTTGGACCTGGCTGGGCGGCAGCCGTCGCTCGTCCGCAGGTCCGGACCAGATCGGTCCGCCGTCCACGTCGCCGGCGGAGAACCATTATACCCACATGGAAGACGCCTACAGTCCGGTGGGCGTGAGCGAGGCACTCTATGCAGAACTCGATCGCGAGTCCGTGCGGTCCGCTAACCCCTCGTACCAGAATACGGCCTACAGTCAGTGTGGCGAGGTAAGCAATCGCTATTTTTCTGGTTTAAAAATACTATTAGGTACTATAAAAACGGTTAATAAAAACTTATATATGAATTGGCTATTACTAACTTCTCATAATAACATTTAAGTATTCTCTTTAACCTCTAATGAACCATTATGAACAATCAATCAGATTAAATTAAAACTTACAAAATAGAATTGTTGGTTGAGAATTTGATTTTAGCAACAGGCAATAATGCAATCTGCTTTTAATGGAACTAAATTGCAATAAATTATGATATAAACAAGACTTCTTATATAACCATTTGTATTAAATTTCCCTTGAAAACAAGATCATAGAAAGGAAACTTAACAGCAAATAGTTGTTCAATATTTAAAAAAAAACATTTTTTTAAATGTATTTCAAATGTGTACTTTTATAACAAAACTTATCGTATAAAAGTAGTTTTTTAAGTAGTTTTTTGCGCTGCAACTGGGAGTTACCCTTAAGTAAAGTCCATAATTCGCAAACTAATACTGGAATTAACCTACTTTCTCAATTACAGAAATACAATTACCAAGGCCACGAGCAGGACATTCCAATGGTGGTGTCCTCGGCGCCGAGCAGTGCCTACTACTCGGATCTGTCGGTGACGGCGATGCCCGGCGGAGCGAGCGGCAGTAATCAGGGCGCCTACGAGATTGTCGGACTGAACGTGATGTCCCAGCCGCTGCCCAACTGGGATCATCATGGCGGAGGAGGAGGCGGAAGTGGGGGCGGCGGAGCCGCTGGAGCAGCGGCCGCCATTCTTGGAGGAGGCGGTGGGGGCAATGGAATTACGGCCGGCGAGGCGGCGGCAATGACGCAACGTCGTGGTCCTCGACTGGCGGCCATCAACGAGACGAGCACCAGCACTGTGCCCTCGGACTATGTCTAAATAAAGAAGTTTAAATACAAATAATGTGAAATGTTCAGCGAGCTTAACATGTTAATAGATTATGGATATATACGTTATATACACCCCATAGTTGTAGGGCTAAAATTGCATTATATTTAACACTTGTATACCACTTAGTGCTTATGGTTTATGTCTGATTTGTAATCTGTACACGTTACCGATATAGGGATATATTTATACACACTTACAAGGCAAGAATGTATTATATGTCTAGTTTTTATATAGTCTCTAAGCAACGATTTAATCGTGGGTGATATTTAGCCTAAAAATATGCTATATTCTTATGTTCTATGTACTTTAAACATTTTCTAAAAATGTAAAAACGACAACAAGCGCATTTTTCGTAGGCTAAGTGAAGATGAGAATGGACAAACAAACCGTATTTCCCCCCAGGATCAGTACACGCAAATATAGAAATGATATATACATACGAATACAACATATTTATACACTCATATTTACAAAAGCCGAAAACGCATTAAGCTCACCAGTATATAAATACCTATATATCTATAACAATAACTGAGGCATCATATTTACAACGATTTTAACGCAACAGATTTCACCATATTTACCGGGGGAAATGATCATGGCACGTCATATCATTTACCACATCATTATACATATGTATGCATAGCTATCTATATACTATACCATATACAATAAACAGACTCACGACCCTTAGCAGATGTACTTTAGTTTTTAGTAGCTCCGGCATGACGAAAATCCATGCCTTATTAATTTAACAACACGCAAGAAAACACACTCACAATTCCTGTATATTATTGTTTTAGTTGAAAATATAATTAAACAATTTATTGCTATTTACATTCTGAATCCCAAACGGAAGTTTTTCTTTATTAAAGGTAATTTATGGGTTTAAGAAGCGTTAAGTATATAGTCTTAACCTGCGTAGCAGGTTATACAATTTATACAATTTATTTGTTTTATAAATTATATGGACCAAACTAAAAAATTAATAAATATCTGCTTTAAATTAAATAACAACACCTTTCAAAATAAACAAACGAAACTTTTTTTATGAAACATTTTCCTATTCCTTTTTTTGAACTATAAAACATCCCTATTTTGGGCAAATAAAAATTTGTTTAAAAAGCATACAAAACATTAAGTTTTAAGTGTTTGACTACAATATTAAAAATTGAAGCTTATCCATCGAAAAAGATAGAAAATATGCAAGTTAGCTTACTTGACCTATAGTAGTAACTTGGAGTATAGTATAAGATGGTTGAGGAACCTCCTCGAACTCATGGATTTTGCGGTGAGTACGCAAAGCAGAGGGCTGAATAAATCGCTTGCCACACTCATGACACTCAAAGTTCTTCTCGCCAGTGTGGGTCATCTCGTGGTATTTCCGCGTATCCGAGGTGGCAAATCTCTTTTCGCAATAGTTGCACGCAAAATCACGGGCCTTTTCGTGAATCGTGCGCACATGCTTCTTGAGACTCGTCGAACTGTTGCATACTTTGGGACAGTCTTTGCAGGACCATGTCCGCTCTAACGTATGGAAGTTGATGTGGAGCCGCAGTTCATTTTTCGTTGTCTTCTTGAGTCCACAATAAGGGCAGCTATAGTTCTTAATTCCCTGGTGGCGCATCATGTGGATCTTGAGCTTTTCCTTGCTGTAGAACCGCCAAGGGCAATCCGGTAGTTCACAGGCATATGGCAATTTCATTTGATCGTCGTGCGTGAACCGATGCTGACTCAGGGCGGATAAGTTTTTAAACACCCGGCCGCAGAACTCGCACATGTGGGTTTTCAAAGGCTTGCCAATTGCATGCGCCTTGCTTTGGTGATGTTTGAGCGAAGCCTTGTGCCGGTACATCCTGTTGCAACCCTCCTCCATGCAGATGAACCGCGTGCCCACCTCCGAATGCTCCAGTTCATGCTGTCTAAGGGTCTCGAATCGATTAAAGGCCTCCTCGCATCCAGGCTCAGAACAGTGATACAGCATGTGGCCTTCGTGTTCTTTTTTGTGCAGGATCAGGCGTCGTTCCTCTCTAAACTCGTCGGAGCAGATGTCGCACTTGAATTTGGGCGGTGGGAGTTCCTACAAAAACGGGGGGAACATTTAATTCAATTAGTTTATTATACCCAGGAGCTTAATGCTCATTAAATGAATTAAGTACATGATTCAAAAAAGTATAAATATATACATTTTAATAGGAAAGGTTTGAAAAAAGTGGCTTTCTTAAATTGTATAACATCAAAATATAAAATATTACTAACATTTTTTAAATTGTTAACATTTGTTTTTGATTACTGCTTTCTGTAAAACCACAAAATTTAGATTGAAGAGGTTTATTTTTAGTTTGGGATCACACAAAGAGGAATAGTCCTCTACAAATCCAATAAATCCACTTACTTCTTTAGCTTTCTTAACAGGTTGAGGTTTGGGTGGCTTCTTAACTTTTTTGGGGATGGTTTTCCTCTTCAATTTTGGTGGTGTTTTTTCGGAACTCATGTTGGAATCGCAAATGATTAGCTCTGGCTCTTCCAAAGGATGTTGGATTTCCTCTTCCTGTTGCCGCTCCTCTTCGCTTTCCTCCACCTCAAGGACCCGTTCTCTCCAGTCTATTTTCTTTCTCGTAACGAGGCTATTGGACCGCCACCTTTTATCGGCAATAATGCATAATGCTCGAAAGGAGTGGAACTTTTCAAGCAGCTCGTAACATTCGGCACATATTTCGCTGGGCAACGTATCTTGCTCTTCGGGATTCACTTTCAAATTGGTGCATTCTGTGAATTTGGCGGCCAGGTCTGATGCTTCCAATAGATTGTAGGCCTCGTCATCGCTGGCCACTCCGCAAGAGCAAATGCGGCACTTGTCCAGGTGACCCATTTGTTCGATTAAATAAAATAAATTAAAATTCACAATCAACAAAACCGGAAGCGCACAGCTTTTCCATATCGGTGTTTTTTGTGTACATTTGGCGTTAGCAACACTAACAGCTGATAGCACTGAAATCTTGTTAGGGATGAGCATTGAGAAAACAGTGACACAAAACGTGACAAGCAGGGGTGGACAAAATCACTTATTTTCAAGCCGCCGTTGCAGCTGCTGTTGCGTCAATTGCAAAGCAAAAATACGAAATATACGGTTGCTTGTTAAGGGCATACGTTATATTTAAGTTTACGTTTTAAAGTAATACAACGTTTTATAGCATATAAAATTGGTTTCGCAAATTAAAATCATTTAACTGTTACTTATATCGGTAACTTATATCACTGCGTGACTCACTCGTGACTCATCTTTAGCACCCGTCTTAGGTCACATATCTAATGAGGGGTGTATAAAAAGTTGCCCTGTAGTTTGTTATTTATTATTTTTCTGCCAAATAATGGATAATCCCAACGGAATCCACTATATTGAGCTATCCCCTAATCCCATACGGTTCGATGCTGTGAGCCAGTTAACAAATGTATTTTTTGATGACTCAAATAAGCAGGTAAAGTTAAAACACATCAAGACAATTTAAAAAAATGAGATAAAGCTTTGTTTTTTGTCGAACAGATTTTTGCTGTTCGATCTGGAGGAGCAACGGGCGTAGTGGTTAAAGGGCCCGGTGCCACCGATGACACCGTCATCTCCTTTTGCATGAGCGATCGCGGAGGTGCTATACGTTCCATCAAATTTTCGCCGGACAATCAAATCTTGGCCGTTCAGCGTAAGGAAAATGCCGTGGAGTTCATATGTTTCCAGGGGGAACAGCCTCTGCTGCAGGAGATCATTACCCACCAGGTGAAGACTATGATCCATGGCTTCGTGTGGGTCCACAATCGGGAGGTGGCTCTGATCTCGAATACGGGTGTAGAAGTGTACACTGTGGTGCCGGAGAAACGTCAAGTGCGCTCTGTAAAATCACTAAGCATTGGCATCAAGTGGTTCGCCTGGTGTTGCGATGCCAATGTAGCCCTACTTTGCACCAGCGAGGGAAACTCCCTGATTCCGGTACTCGTCAAGCAGAAGGTCATCACCAAGCTGCCTAAAGTGGACTGTGAGTAAGCAAGCACTCAATGTAATCAATAATAATTCCTATTCTTCAGTGGGCAGTCCAAGTCGCGATGTTCAGGAGAGCAAGGTAACCTTAGGTCAAGTCTATGGCGTGCTAGCGGTGCTAATACTGCAGTCAAATAGCAGCTCTGGTCAGATGGAAGTGGAGGTTCACTTGCTCAATGGACCGGGCCTAGCGCCTCGCTTGTGCCATGTCCTGCGCTTGAGCCTAGTGGGCCGATTTGCCATCAACACGGTGGATAACTTGATTGTGGTGCACCATCAAGCATCGGGCACCTCGCTGCTATTCGACATCTCACTCCCCGGAGAGTTGGTCAATGAAATAACCTACCACACTCCCATAACCCCGGGTCGTTCCATCAAGCCGTTTGGCTTGAAGCTGCCTTCGCTATCACCCGATGGACAAATCTTGCAGTGCGAGTTGTGTGGGTATTGCAAATGCCAACAAAAAATTCCCTTATTCGATCTTGAGTCCCTTGCAGATTCCACCCACTGGGTGCTCTTCCAGCCGAACATTGTCATCGATGCCAAACTGGGTTGCATGTGGTTCCTGAACCTTTGTATTGAACCCTTGTGCCAACTGATTTCGGATCGCATTCGACTCACAGAATTTCTCCTGCAGCGCAGCACTGGCAAACAGGTGCTATTAAAGGTTGTGGCTCAGCTAGTGGACGATCAGTATAAGGGAACTCTGCTGCCAGTTTTAGAGACCATCTTCAGCAGAATCAACAAGATATATGCGTACGTTATGGATAACTACCCTGAATCAATATAACGAATTACTTATTGAATAACAACTTACAGATCCTGGGTGCAGTTGGAGCTGCAAAATCAAACTGCTCAACCCGTCGAACGTGAAGACTTCCACCCTGAAGCAGAGCACACCGCCTATTGTCCTTATTGAGCAACTGGATATGGTGCAGATCTTCCAGCGCATTTCGCGTCGCTCGTACACTGAGTCCATCTTGATACTTTACCTGCAATCCCTGAACAAGTTTAACATTGCTGCCCAGGAGGAGTTAAGCAAGATGATCATTACTGAACTGATCCACAACCGCAGCTTCGACACTTTGAGACGTTTGGTCAGCTATTCAATGCTGCTGGAGTCAAAGTCGGTGGCTTGCTTTCTGCTTTCCCATTCCGCTGTGGATACGGCCATATCTCAGGTGGCCATCGATATGCTGGGCAGGATTCAGGCTCATGAGGTACTCTTTTATAAATCCATTCCTACGTTCTTTAATCCATTCTTTATACTTTAAATGTTTTTTAGATTATTATAGAAGTGATGTTGGGACAAGGCAAAGTAATCGATGCGTTAAGACTGGCTAAGAACTCTTTGGGTCTGGATAAAGTGCCAGCTAGAAAATTCTTAGAAGCTGCTTACAAGACAAAAGATGATCTCATTTTTCACAGCGTTTTCAAATTCTTTCAAATGAGAAACCTGAAGCTTTATGAGACCTTGTCTTTTCCCAAGGGTGAGAGCCTTAGAGCATTTAATGCTGTAAAACATTTTTAATATATTTCTCTTTTAATAGCTGAACAATGCACGGAGTTTATACAGCATTATAACAATACTTTTCCGGTTGATAATTCTACAAGACCACCAATATGTTAAGGGAAACTACTTAAGTAATATGTTATTATTGTTATTGAAAGTGTGCTTGAAAATAACTATATAAATTGTATATAAATTGTTTGAACTCAATAATATCATAAAAAATAGCGACGATCGCACTACCCGAATATTTGGGATCTTTGGAACACTCCTTTATAGCATACACGAAGGAGTGTGGCGTGTAAGATTACTATTCAATTTGATTTTGTAAGACCGTTGTTCATTGTCACTACGTGGACACTGTGATATCTTCAATATACCCACGTTCATAATTATTTTATAAGTTTATTGAAAATCAAATCTAGTTTGATTCGATGCTAAAAAAGTTGGACTCCCAAAAAAACTTTAGATTTATCATGCAACGGTTTTACTTACACAAACAATACACATAGTTGTACAATAAATACATAGAGGAATAAATGGAATATACAAAAGAGCAAGAATCCAACTACGAGAAACGCCTAGGTGGTGCCTTTAGCTGCAGTGCTCCCATTTCCAGGGAGGAGGAAATGCTTATTAGATTTCTGTTAGGGTGCGGCAATCGCAGTGTTTGCTCTGGAATCACCGTATAGCAGCGTGGACATTTTTCAAACTGAGTCTCTGCCTCCTCCATGCACTCCTGGTGCAGGCCGTGACCACACCCACCCAGGATTAGCACCTGGCTGTGATCGTACAGCCTTTGACGGCACACGGAGCACTTGGTCGTCGTCACCCAGAGGCCACGGCTCGCCTGCCGATATCGACGTGCGAACTCGAGATGCAGATTTTGGCACATAAACTCAATACCATTCCGTAATGCTTCCGTTTGATGCCTCGAACTATCCAGCATTCCCATCAGCAGATCCTTAATATCACCAAAACTACTTGACACATTGTGGGTATTCATAATCAATTGGACCAAATTATGAAGATCAATATGCTGCGAGGCCTCGTGCAGGATATGTTTGGTGACGGACTGCAATTCCGGATGGGGCAGAATATATTTCAAGAGGACAAACCAACAGCGCTCCAGCTCCTGAGCGGGCAAAGTCGCCACAGACCGAGCCAGCAGCGACACTATGATCTGCGCCTCATGGGCTGCTTCTTCGCCTGACAGAGTCTTCAGCAGATCCATGGACAACTCAAAGGCTTTCGCATAGCTCTCCTGCATTTCGTACAGATAAATCACAGATCGGTTTAGATGATGGCGTTTTACAATGGCAATGGCTTCCTCCAAGCGATAACCCCAGTTGGCGGAAAGGAATTCCTGCACATTTAAGGCGGAGTCCAATTTACAGTGCAGCTCCAGTAGCAACTCCAAATGAGTGGCTTCCAGTTCGCATCTTCGTTCGTTGAGGCACTTGAGGAACACATACAGTAAAGCCTCTTCCTTCCTCAGAGTATCCAATAGTTCATGGATCTTTTCGGGATAATGCAGGGCCAACAAGCGAGTAGTTTCCTTGGCATTGATCGTTAGTAGCTCCCTCAAGTGCATCTTCAACTGCCCGTAAATGCATCTCTCTGGATTGGCCACATGGCGCTCCATATAGGCAAACATGGTCTCATGTCTGGCTTCGTTTCGGATGTAGCAATCCAGGATGGTGTCGTACCGCTGAAGCTTCTCCAGCAGATACTCCACCACACAATAGCACTTCGCCCGCTGTGCCAAATGCAGCTGCTCCTCATCGCTGCTGATCTCGGCCAGACAGTTGGAGGATAGTAGCTCGTGCCAGGCGTTTTCCCGCTCCGAGTGCTGGCGACTGCTTTCGTGGGCAATCTCCTCCTGCGCCAGGTGGCTCAGAACACGCTCCAAAAGCTGTCTGTCCCGCGGCAGGCACTGCATAGAAATTTGCTGAGCTATGAAGTTCAGCAGGCAACCAATCTCCGCCCACTGGAAATTAAATAACTTCTTATGATCATAATGGAAATTGGGGCTTAATCTTACCGTTGCATTCTCGGGAGTCATGATCTCTAGCAGCAGATTGATAATCCTCTTGCGATGTGAGAGGCCAAGCTCGTTGCTGAACTCTTGTTCCTGAAACGCCAGCGATATCACGTTCAGCGTTTCCCGCGTGTCGAACTTGAGGAGGGCTCTAAGATACGGATAGGGCAGTTCATCCCCGGCATTCTCTTTTGATTGTTGCGAGGTCAGACAACGCAGGACATCGTGCTTGACCTGATGCACCAGCTCCACGGGAATCTCTCCGCTGGGATATCCCCTTCCCGCCAGACAACTGGACACATAGACCAGCAGGCAGTTGCCCAAATCCGTTTCCTCGGCGGTCACCAAAGGCAGCAGTTCCGTCAGCGCCGCCGTATAATCGTTCAAAGCCTGGGTGTTGAGGTAGATTTGAGCTCTATACAAACGATGCTTCTTGACAGCCTTCAGCACTTGATTCAGATCCAGGCACATCCAATCCAACTTCAGGATGAGTTGCTCCAGTTTGGCAGGCGAATGCTCCAGCCAATACTCAACCAAAGCTTGGGAGATCACGGGATTTACACTGTGGATCGTTTCCCGCTCGATGTGCTCTGAAATGTGTTGCAGGAAAAGTTCCGAGCTGCTGTTGTTGTGCAACTTTTCCCACAGCTGTGTCCAGAGAAGATCGAGTTCACCCACGGTTATAAGGCAGTTGACGATGGCACCGAGACAATAGTCCGGTGCGCGGGCGGAATTAGCTATGTACTCCTTAAAGAGCATGATGATGCGCTCCTTGGCTTGGGCACGTTTTCGCGGACGATCCACGGAGGCGATGTAGCCATCTAAGGCTAGTTGGCAGGCCTCCTGCCAACGATGGTGTTTTACCTGAAAAGCAAAGCAGTAGGATATTAAATTCCTCTACAACTTTTTACTTTTGATCTTACCAGGTAACTAATTCTCTCCGACCAGGTTCGTACTCCAATAATATGCAGGGATCTGGCGCCCAGGACATACAGTTGGGTTCCTCTTGAAACCACCGAGTTATAGCAAGCATTGGAACCGGCCAAGGCGAAGGCAGGTGATACATTTCCACCTGTTGCCAGTCCTTTAAACTGCGCCGAGCCGTAAACCAGCCCAGCATTGGCCATGTCCATGCATTCCAGTTCCTTACTCGATCTCACATCCACCAGGTGAAGGACTTCAGCCGTATCCAACGAGGCAACACACTTGGGTCCCAACCAGTGGGCAGACAGCAGACTTCCCTGCAGCTGCACATGTCGAAGGTACAACAGAGTGATCCTGCCATTCGAAACGAAGAGTTGGTGGAAGAACAATTGGTTGCCACGGCCCACCACAATCACGGGATCCACGGAACGTGTGGTGTCGGCCGCCTGAATGAGGACCAAGTGCCAGGCGAGAAGGGGCAAGCAATCCGGTGGTCCCTGAAGCACATGGTATTTGATGACCCGCAATCTTGGTCGCACTGTCACTATAAAGTACTTGGACAATGTGGCCAGGGCAACAATGCAGTACTGATCGAGTTCATGTCGCCCTTGGGCATCCATAATCAGAGGTTCCACGGCGCAGACTTCACCGCGAGCGCCGGAGAAAAGGCATCTAGACTGGCAGCCCCGGATGCCCAGTTTCCGGGTGAAACTAAGCGACCACACCGAACCGCCAGCGTCGGCGCAGAGAGCTAGCGAGGATCTAGAAGTCCACTTGACGTGTAGGACACCAGTGTTCGGGGTTATCACATCGAACAGCTCGCGGAGCAGATCGCCCGTGTGCGTGTCCAGCATGGCGACCATTCCTCTGGAGAAACCGGCCAAGAGCCGTGTGGAATCGGCATTGAAGGCCAAACTGGCCACCGCACCCTGGCCATGTTTGTCCTGGTGGGCCCACCTCAGGGTCTGGGTGACATCGAAGTTGAGGATGTGGCCGTGCGAAGTTCCAATGGATATGAAAGCGGCAACGGCACACGAACTCGCAGCTCCGGCATTTACACGATCCGCGGCGGAGGAGAGCTGACCGGAAACGCCATGGAGGAGGGTATATCTCATAATGGAACCACCGCCTCCCCGGCCATCCGTTCTTATCGTGGAATCCTCGCCAATCGAGGGCGTAGGCGTGGCATGTGGCACCGGCATTCCCAGTTCGGAGGCCACATCGGAATCCGCGTCGAATTCACTGAGCACCGCCTCCAAAGTGGGCAGAATAGTGGGCGGAATGGCAAACTCGGCATCGTCCAGCTGGAATCGAAAAGATCACCGGAAATAGTTATACTGAGCCTTTTCTCTGCGGATAATCCAACTTACATCCTCAAAGTCCAGCTGCAGGGATTCGGCCAGCAAACTGTCCGTGGAACCGCGATCCGATTCCAGCAGCGATTGCAGCGACGGCGCCTTCAGCTCCGACATGCTCCCAGTTCTTTCGGTCCTTGTCCCTCCCCCCAAACTTATAATTTTAAGCAATTTTGTTTTATCAATGAGTTTTTACGCCCATCGAAGGCTAGTGTTGGTTAACTACCAAAGAAAAGACTGTCCACTCTTTTGCTTAACTGATTTCTGTATTCTACCGGTTTTGCGTATTGATGGCTTCATGAAAAGATATTACATGCGATATATAGATTGATCGTGGTTTCTAGATTTAATTATAAAACAACACCAAAATATTATTTATTCAATTCTTCTTCTAAAACAGGTTGTTTACTTTTCGTATGCCGATCAGCTGCTTTTGCAAGAGCGGGTGCCTATGTGAATGGGACGCAACAACTTTTCCGAAGACCGTATTGTCTGCTTCTGGTTGGAAACCTGACTTAGTATATGGTATATTTGGGAATTGCATAAAAGGGAATTTTTCACAGCAGTGGTATTTTTGACTTTTCTCCGGTGATGTTTTTTAATTCAAATAACGGTCACACAGTTTTTTTGTTTTCATCGCGTTTGGGTCGGCAGCGGACGAATTTTTGCTGCTTGCGAAGCCAGAAAATAAATTAAAGTGCAATAAAATGTGTTTCAAGCAATTCCGATGGTCACGCGAACAACAACAACACGCCGCGCTATAGATTTATAATCGGATTTGGTTATCTGCGAGTTGCGAAAGCCATAGTTCGAAATGCAAAAACAATACGCGAGTGGAAATTTCGATTTTTGTATTGTTTCTTTCCATGCCTGGAACGCTTGTGCAAGTAGGCATTAATCGACTTTAACGATTATTAGTATTAGCGATGCATTTGGGTGGGAAATACAAATAATTTAATTGTTTATTTGAGCGTGAGGCGGCTTGCCAAATTTATCGCTCACTTTCTGCAGTTTCGACTCTCTTCTTTACGCGCCTTTCATTCAGTCCCGCGTGTGTGTGGGTGTGCGTGTTGAGTGACGTAAACAAATGCAAATTTTAAAAAATGCGATTGTCGATTCACGTGCCAAAAAAATAAAAACAAAAGAAAATAAGCGGCAAAGAAAACAACTCAAGTAGAAGCAAATTGACAAGAGAATATTGTTATCGGCTCTCTGTTTTGTGCCCCGTATTCGTTGCATTTTCTGGCTCAGCTGTGCAATTTTGCCTTGGTGTTGGTGAGCGCAACACGTTTGTGTGCGAGTGGGAGAGAGCGAGCGAGTGAGCGCGCGAGAGTGTAACTCCTCCGCCAGCGTCCCTGCCGCAGTCGACGTCGGCAGCGTGCGTCATTGAGGCGACAGGTAAGAAGAAGCAGCGGCCAAAATATGCCCAATTTTCCAAATTACCATAGTTAATTACTTCACCTTGTCCACCTGATGTAGACAAATATGAACTTAACAATTAGGCGCAAAGGCGGCACCTTTGCTGGTTTTTTTCCCAGCAAACTCATGCAGCTTCGATTACGTTTTTTTCAAGATAAGAAAAACGAGTTGAGCGGCACGTTAATAAAGCTTGCAGAGCATTCTTGCACACACTGCGGCTCCTCTTTCTCTGCCCCTCATCTTCTCTTTCGGTCTTCGCCCGTCGCCTCCTCCCCCGTTCATCACTCGCTTTTGGCCCCAACTTGTCGATCGGAAATCGCTGGACATTGCGAGCAAGTCGCCAGGCGCCCGTCGCGCTAGTTTTTCCACATTTGTCATACTCTTACTGCTGAGGAGTTACCTGGATTTATGGTTAAGAAAATCCTTTAAATTCCTCAATGAAATAAACTGTTAAAAGTTTTTTGCAAACAACAATCAAAAAAATGATTTCCCTACATTTTAGAGCAGTCTATTATTAATTAATCATTAATTCCTCATTTGTCGTGCAGCTAATGACTAAAAATGGACCCGTAATTCAAAACCAATTTGTTTAATTTTAAGAGTTCACAGATTTGGAAATGGGTAAAATATTTAAAACAGACAAAACTAAAACATTATTAAAATAATGTTTATCAGTACATTTCCGTGAAAGAACCAGTTAACTTGCTTTGCTTGTAATTTTTGGGATAATGCATCTTTAAGTGATCTTAACTCGGTTAATTGTCAAAAAGCACGCAGTAAATGTTCAAAGCATATACTGTTGTATACAATTTAAATTTTATTGTTGGTCAGCATTAATTAAAAACACGCAAATATTTGCATCCTTTTTGAAGTCTTTAACTTTAAATTAGTCTTTCCAAAATTATAATTTACTAAGTGATTTTTGAATAAGCACATTAATCTCCAAGTGAATTAAACATTCCAGCAAGTTCTACTCATCTTTATTTTGGCTGAGATAATTACAAATCTCTATAAAGTTGTCATAGCGATTATTCGTTATCTGTACACCTATATTAATATGAATATCTTAATAAGGGAACATTGAGGATTTCAGATTACAATATTAAATCTTCTTAACACGAATACCATTTATTTACTTGATATTTTCATTGGAATCAGTAAAACCTTGGAATATTTTGGAATCGATTGAAATTTTATAGAATTTTTGGTTGAACGACTTTATTGTGTTCTTGAACTGGTCAAGACCCAAATAAGAATTCTTGAGAGAGCATTCCATATTTGTTGGGCCTCCTCTTGGCCCCTAATCGTTCATGTTTATTATTGTTGACCGTGCGCTTTTTGTTCCTTTTGCTCGTCTGGTCTTTTATTTTCTTCTCGCTCTGTGTGTTTGTCGTTCATGGTCACAAAATTTATTGGTCAACATTTTATCTTGGCCCCGGCACCCACGTCGACTCCTTTTCCAGCTTGCAACTTGTTTGCTTCTCGTTCCACCTATTTTTCTTCTTTTCTTGGCCATTCTCTCGCCGGCCGCCCACATGGAAATTTAACGCTTCAACACGTTCCGATTTTTCCCCAAAAAAAAAAATATTTGGAAAAATCTCGAGAGCGCTCGGCGCTCAAAACAAAAATTTTCAAGATAAGTTATGGGCATATAACTTGCGTTCCGTTCTCCAGCTATGAAAAGTTTAATGGGAAATATCTTAATTTTTATAAACTTGGCAGCGCACATAAATTATCGGTGCGGAATTCTTCTCGCGGCTTTCATGGTTTTTCCTTTTTTTTTCCCCTTTGGCTTCTTGTTTGTCTTGCGCATACTTTTCGTGACTTTTCCGCTTTTGTTTACCTCTAGGCGATTGTTTATCTTGATGCCTCTCAGATATTTTCGGGTGCAGCTCCGCCCCATCCTTTTCCACTTTGAGTCTATAGCATAGCATATAGCATATAGATATAACAACATCCAGCAAATTGGCAATTGCAGCTGCTGGTTCTGGTGCATAACTCAGCAGGCCCATCAGACATTAACCCTTTGTTGCCCACATGATAAACGATAGCTTGTTAATAAATCACAAGCCAAGTGTGTGTGAGTTTCTGTGCTGGTCCTGGATTCACATGTCCTGGGTGGTCAGGACATGCAGAAAAAAAGTAACAAGGTTTCTGGCTACTATTATTCACTGCAAAAAAAAATTAAGACGAATTCATTAGATGGAGATATTTGAAAAGCAATTGCCCCTTAGATCCACTTCCATCAGTGTTGTTTCTACCGCTGATTAAAAAAAATAACTATTAATTAAAAACCCAACTTAAAATAACAAAATATAAGTTAAGTTAACTTCTTTCGGTGTGCTCCTGTGCAGCATCCTTTGGTTGCATGCAACATGATTGGCTCTGCTCTCAGCACAGGATACTCGTATTTCATATGCCTTTGGTAGATTTATGAAGTGCCGCACTGAGTCCCGGACCGAGTCCTTAGCTGAGCCCTTTGCCTCGGCTGCCTTTGGCATTCTAATAATTTTTATTGTTGTCGTTTAAGTGGCCCATTGTACAGCTGGCAACATATTGTGTGCCTTCTGCAACATAGTCCTGCCACTAAAAAGCAGTAGGTGCTTTCTATCGGCCCATCCTTCATACTTTTTGTTTGATTTGGGCTTTGGCCATAAAACCAGTTGTCCAATTCTGCACTCTTGGTCTGCAACTCGAGTGCTTCGAGTGACTCTCTGATAGAATACGTTTATAATTAGACATTGTGATTAGTTGGTTTTTGACTGTCAAACCGGAAGAACAGCTTTTGGGACAACGTCTTGTCGAGCGAGTGATTATTATCAATAATTTTAGTCAATTAAACTTGAGTGAGGAATTTGTCTCGAACTTGTGAAGTTGAAACGAAGATTTCACATTCTTTAAAACAAGTATTTCGTCCGGAAACTTTGATTTTGTTAGCTGTGAAAAGATGCGGAAAGATTTATGTATAAAAGTTTCTATATTTAACAAACGATGCCGGAAAATTTTTATAATGCCTATAGAAATAGTCTAAAAAGTTGTTTAATTTAACATTTAACTACATTTTTAATTAAAATGTTTTAATTGTTTAATTTTGTAAGTACAGTTATCAAACCAAATTATTATATTTCCCTTTCCACAACCAAGTAAATCCTATTTTCTTGCCGAAAAGAAAATTGATATAAGACTCCTTTTGGTTTGTTCAGGAATTCAAAACATAGTTGGATTTTAAGTAAAATTATTTGATAAAGAACTGTAAGTAAAAGTATTATGAACCAGTTTTACGTTTATTTCTTCGACTCGTTTCACTCCCGAGTAAAGCCGATCTAGGACTTAATCTGGCCCATTCTTCACGGCAATCTATTATGTCTAAATTTCAGCTCACGCCTTTCTGCTGCTTGCGCCCGTCTGACAAATCTCATTTGATGCGGCTTAGGATGAGATGATGCATTGAGTGTCCCAGTTTCCTCCGCCTGTGGCAGCCATTCAAGCGCCCCCGTTCATATTTCTTTCATGCTCGCCCAGCATTCAGAGTCAGATGGATGCTCAGTGCATTCGGCTTAGCCATTATTCCGAGCCCGCTGACAATCAAAGAGCCCCAAAGAGCTCGCCCAGAAAAAGCTGGGCCAAGTGGGGAAAATATGGCTCAGATGAAGACGAAGGGGCTTCTTAATAAATGATTTGCTGCATGGTCTGTGGGAGTCCTTGTTTTGATGCTATTGTTTTTTCGTATGATTATGATTTGCAGCTGAAACGAAAGCAAAATGCGAAATAAGCCGCCTGAAAAGGCCGAATTTGCATCAGCGTTGGGTTGCCAGGGTCCCCGACATATATACAAAAGGATTATATACCTATACCGCTTATATTCGATTGCACATGGGTCGTATGTATTTCTAAGCCCGCATTCGAATTGATTTCACATCGAACTCGTTGCCTGCGTGGCTGGTCTTATTTTTTTCTTTTCTGGCCCCTGCTAATTAGCAGGTTCTAACCCTGCGAGATTTGTCCGGATTCGTTTTGGGTTGGTGAACCCAACTGCGTTAATGACTATGCCAATAATTGCCTTTGTTTGTTGTTATTGCCTCGGATACCGCATTACTGCAGATGCCACAGTTGGCCCGTTTTTGGTTGGAGGATTATCAATAAAAACTGGCATAGAGCTATGCCGTTCTATTTATATGGATAGCCTTTGCTTTTTACCATGAGTTTCCCAGAATTTTCAATGACTTTTATTTGTATCTTTTATTGATGACTGATTCGTTTGAAATTAAATTTTTACCAGTGGGAATTCTCAATTTGTTTTAAGGATGTTGGTATTGACACTAATTGTTAAAAAAAACAAACACACATCTACATTCCGTGACTCCCCTATTATTTGGAATTAGTTATAGTAGCATTTCAATATTTGGATTAATAATAATCTTTCTTTTCATTCGGACCTTCTTGACTATTTCATTACACTTTATTATTTTCTTACGCAAGGTTATAGCCCCACCAGTTTCCATTTGTTCGTCTTCTTACTAAAACCCATGAACTTTATTTCCTTGTTATCCCATTTCTCCATGATTTTTCCAGAGCTCTCTGTATAAACTAATAGGTTTTCTGTGCAACTGAAGCAGCCTCATTTGCTGCAGCTCAGATGTAAGCAGCTTTGCGGCTATCATTTGTTTTTTGTAACCCTATTTTGTGCAGTAAATGTTTCTGTCAGTAAGGTTTTCTGGTGCTTGGGGCAGCTGGTGGTGAAGTTTGGTGGCGAACCCCCTTTACTTATTGTTCGCCATTAGGTAGAGCTTTTCACCAACTACTCCGTTTCCCTTGCCCATTTTATTTTTTATCCCAATCCAGTGGTTCTCTCTGTTTGTATTTTAAAATTTTAAACGTTGCAAATGTTTTGCAACATTTCGTCGGCTTTACCAGCTGTGTGCTACTGGTATTCCGTTTTTTTTATATAGGTTGCGATTGCAGTTTGTAAGTGTTGTTGTCGTTATTTGGCCAACACACGCTCGGAATTCCACTTACACACACTCGCAACGCAGCTGGCCACACAATGCGGCTGCTTTTGGCCATTTTTCGCACACATTTTTCAAACTGGAAGGCTTTTCTCGCGCTGCGCTTTTCCGCTTTTTCGTTTTTGTTTGGCGGTTCCCTTTTTTTGGTCTCTACCACCCCCCTCCCTGTTGCCAAATATGATGTGCATATGCCTTTGTGTTGTTGTTAAACAAAAATTTGTACACCGCGTTAAGACCAGAAAAAAATAAATAAAATGAAAATACAAGAAATTAGGAGACTCGTTTAGGGGCCAGAGCATGGATACACTTTAAAACTAATCCTTACGATAAAGCGCTAGTCCTTAAAAATATATTTTTTAAAAAACTTAAAAATAAAAAAAAAAACAAAATTATGTCTTAATGCTAAATCTAGTTAACAAATTAGATCTATCCCGAATGCTTTTTAAATAAGATGAATTATTAAGATGAATATATCTTTATATTATAATGTGAGCTCTGGCCAAAAGTTTTCATTTAATGTGACAAATTTAAACAACTTTTCCCTTTTACTTATTATTTCAATGGTACAATTTTTTTATGTGCATTGTAAACTCGTTGGCAAAAAATACTACACCCTCTACTGGAGTAAAAAAAATATAAATTTTAAGCAACGCAAGCTGTAAAGCCTGGCGTTTTGTTTATAGGGGCGTGGCATCCAAAGTTTATCCCGCTTTCAGGTTCTGAATACTGCGGGCGCTGCTTCTTGCCCATTTATTATTTCTTTTATTTTTGCATAATTTTTATGCTTACCCGTTGTTATGCGTTCTTGTACGACACACACGCACGCATGGTTTCTGCTGATTGCTTTGTTCCGGCGCTTAAGCGATATATGTATATACTCAACCCCCGAAATCCCCGTATCACTTCGTAATGCTTTTTACGAGGCATTATGCCGAACAACAACATTTGTACGCCCAGCATGCAATTTACCATTTATTTTTTTTAATATATTTGTAAAGCTTATGACAGTTATTTTACTTATCAAATTAGTGCACAGTTTAGTATTCAAGTGCTGTCAAACTATCAAATTTTGTCATGTGAATTTGAAAAATGGCAAATAACCGGACTAGAGGGCCAAAAGAAATCAAATTACAACATTACAAAATAACAATTTAATTGCATGTTGGTTCTGTGTTCCCTGCAACGTTGCTGAGTTTGAAGTGTGGTAAAATGTGGGGTTTTTCGGGGAGGAACAAGGTATTGCGGTATAACATTTTCGCGCATTTAGCTGGCGTCAACGACCCGTCCAGCTGGCAAGTTTTTATTTTGTATACCTTTGACAGAACGGAAAATGAAACGTTTCCAAACGCTGCCAGGATAAAGGATAAAGTGTGCGTGACATTTCCACGTCCGCCACCCAACGTCCCCCCTGCCAAAACCCTTTCTATATCCCCCCTATATATACAAAGTCCCTCTGTATTCCCGCTTTTGTGTCCACAGCACTGTTCATTTATGTGACGCCGTTTTTAGTTGCTAAAACTTTGCTCTAAGCTGCCGTTTTTGTGTGAATTGATGGGCTGTGTGAGGAAACGGGGCTCGGGGGTATAAATAGGGACCATGGATTAAATTGTGTACTGCGAGGGCTGGGAGTTTCGGGTGGGCGGCAAGGCAATCGAAATGGATGGCATAAAGTCAATTTGTAAAATGGTGCGCCGGTTTGGTTGGCCATCAATGGACTGGAAAGCTCGTGTCCGGATATCGACAGAAAGAGATATTAGTTTATCTGCCGAATTGTCGGGACAGATTTATCCATGGCATTTTTCGGTAGTTAGAAACTTGATATTCCCTAGTTCGATTAAAGTAATAGCGTATTTTGATTTGGTCGCTGGCAAATGTTGGCTGTTAAGTCGAAGTTATATTTTCAATTTATCATAGACTGGTGTAGATTTTAAATATACTAACTATTCAATAAAAAATCCTTCTTTCACAACTGTTTTCTTTTATATTTTCAGTACCATCTTCCAAACATTTAAATATTTAATATTTAAATTACAAAATTAATAGCCTCACAGCCCATTTTTCAATTGATTTTCTACTCTATGTTCTCATGAAAAGTTCCATATACAATTTCGTTTCTAAATTAATGCAATTCACTTAGACCTCCTTTGTTGTCAAAGTACTTTGTTCTATTTTAGTGCAGTTCTTTCCTCTCCACTCATTTGTGTTCTCATTACTGTTCGTTAATTGCATATTTGAAATGCCCAAAAGATCACAATCATTTAGCCATACACGTGCCTCAATTACAAATTCCCCAAGGTGCATTCCCCTCCGCCAGCGCCCCTCTCGTCCTTGTCTTTCCCGGACAATCAACACAATCACAGGCTCCACCCACACATCCTAGCATAGATCCCTTGTTGACCCGCTGTGCTTCATGTATGGCTGCTGGTTCAATTGGTTCGTTCCTTTTTAAAACGCATTGAATCGTTTTAAGTGTAATAGAGTTGCCTGCCAGACACAGATACAGGCTCAGATACGCACGCACACAGCCGCACTGTTGGCCCATGCAAATGGTAGAAGTAAAAACCTATGGCAATCATCGAAAAGCCAAAAGCAACTACGGGTCAACTTCTCTAAGTGGAACTACTTCTTGACTTATTATCAAGCTGCTGAAAATAACACAAAAATTTGAAAAGATGAATTCCTCTTAATAAAGTCAAGTAATAAAGTCAACCGGTAATTAATGAGTCTTATAGTTTTTCTTTTTTTTTTTACCTATATGTCGATTATTACAAAAGAATATTGGGCTCTTTTTATTATTAAAATTAAATTTATCCCATTGAAAGCTTATAATATTCCTTTGTTTTTTAATAAAAATCGTGTCTTCTGGCCAATTTTGATTTGATTTAGCCAAGTTTGACTGCCCAAAAATGGCGCCCCAAACAAACCTTGCACCCGAAAATTTACAACAATAAAAAGCGTTTTAACACACACAAAGCGCTTGAACCCTGGCAAAACTGCAATGCGACATGAGCTGAGCTGCAGCTGAACAAGGGGCGAAAGGGAAGGAGATATGCGTACTTAAAACGAGTGAAAGAGAGAGATAGCGACCAATATTGACCATGGTCCAAAAGCGTTCGAACTTTGAATCCTTGACAAGTTCCAAAAATTCGGACGCTTCATGAGTGCAGATGTAGAGAGAAAGCGGGGAGAAGTGGAGAGAGTGAGGGGGAAACCGGGGACGGGGCTGATAGATTGTAATCCTTGTGTGCTGCTTTCAATTGGCTCCATCTCCGCCCTCCTGAAAAGTCCCCTCGAATCTCCCCCAGAGCATCCATACTGTCAATTGGCTTTGTGTGTTTGAGAGAACCAACACAAGAGTGCGAAACTGATGGGGTTTGCTGGAGGAAAAATCGAGGAAAGTTGAGCAGGACAGTAGTGATTCCGGCTGAATCTGCCTCTGTCTGTGTCTGTGTTAATTTAGTTTTGTTGTCATCGGGACAGACTGCCCGAAAACAATTGAAACAATAACGAGACAACAACGACAGCCAAGATTCGGTGATTTACAGTGAATGTCAACTAAAGCGGTCAGCTTAATTACATTAATGTGTTATGCATCAATTTAGAGGGATGAACATAAAATTATCTTACACATAGAAAATTAAGGCATATAATATTAGTATTTAATAATAATTATCTTTGAAATGTACATCTGTATTTTACTTAATAGTAATCTAAATATTATATTTAATATTAATAACTAAAAATTATATTTCTCCACTTTCTTTTCAGATCAAAGCAGATTAAACGGACAAAAATTTGTAAGCATGTAAGAGCATTTTTTATAAATATTTTTTTTTTTTTGTAAACATTAATTAAATACATTTTATAAAACATTTTATGGACAAATTAAATTTTTAAAATAATATGATAAAGTTTTTAAACTAATTATATACATAAGTGTCACTTAAAAAGCTTAAACTTGTTGCACGTTTTGTGTTAATTTGTTTACATATTTTTTTCTCTGTACATCTTATTTTAGCAACCGAAAGCTTTCAATGTAATTTGCTTTTAGCCCCCGAAAGTCGACAGCCTTGTAAGCCGCAAAATGCGTTTTTTGTTGGCATTTAGCGTTTGATTAATTGCCAGACAGCTCGGAATAATGATAATGTCCTGGCCTGTGTCCTTTTGGCAGGTCTGGCAACCCCGAGCGGATCCGAGACCCTTTAACTTTAACCTGCCCTCAAGGCGTTTGGGGGTTGATTCTAAAAGATTTTGAGCATGGGGTTGCCGGTGGGGTAGGTGGGGTAGGTAGGCGTCGGCTATTTCGTTAACAATAAATAACGCTTGAGACAGGCCCGAGGGTTTTTGTTTTGCCAGAGCGAAACCCCTCGAGTGCCACCGACAAGGCACAAGGCGGAGGACGAGGTCCTTTGATCTGGTGCCAGGCATGGAAGGCGAAGGAAAACGTGCGAAAACGCTTTAGAGCAGCGCTCGGCTACGGAAAAGAGCCCCGGATTGATGTGGCGTCTAGTGGCGTCTACCTTGTTTGCTTTTCATAATGAATGCGGCTTGAGTCAAAAGGAAAAATAAGCCAACCAGCCAATGGGGGAGTAAAATTCAGCTCCTTTCACAGGAACTCGGGGAACTGGCAATAACAGGATACACACATCACCAGCGTATCCTGTGCTGTCCTGGCAAGTTTATTGATCAAATATCGCATGTCACTATCCAAAGCAGCACACACATGAACGAGAAACCACAGGGGAGGCAATGGGATAGAGTTGGTTGGATTCGAAGAGAATCCAACCATTATCCTTCACTGCTGCTCAACCATAAATGCCAGCTAAAAATGTCATTTAAATTGTCGTTATGTCCTGTTTACTGTTCTTTGTCATTTGGCCAACTTTCCCGCATTCCTCCACCCCGTTTTCGTATCAGCGTTTTGTTTTCTACGCTTCGGCCATCATCATCATCAACGTCAGTGGCAAAAACTTCCTGTTTTTTACGGTCCCCTCGCTAACCGCAGGCTCCAACTGAAAAACGTGAGCATTAAAAACGACAAAAATAAATTGGCGTAAATTATATATACGCAAAAAGAAAAAAAATACAAATAACGAAAATAAAATGTGGCCCAAATATTTCAGTCTCAAATCAAAAATTTGTAAAGTCACCACCAGCGGGGGATGATTTGACCCTGAAAGGGGGGTCCTGTTAAAACACACCAAAATAATCCACGGGATCATACAGTGGTGAGGCGTCGAAAGAAGTTGTGAAATTTTAATTAGCGTAAACTTATAATTAATGCGGCAAATATTAAGGGATAAGCTCGGTAATGGAATTTGACTGATGAATTCATTTATTTTCATTAAACTGAGTCTACACTGAGACGAGGATTTAAAAATGGATTTTAACGAAGTTTCGGGATGTTAACAAAATAGCTTTTAATAGGTGTTTTATAGGTGTTTAAGTAAATGCTTAGGTATTTTGTGCATACTTATTTATCTAGTTGAGCATTGAGAATGAAAAAATCATAAATATTTAATTTATATGAAACTAATTATAAATTGAAGTTTGTTTATGTACCAAACAATATAGTAAATAATGATTTTGTTTTAAACTTATTATTTTTAATGAAGTTTATAAATATTTCATTCCTTATCTCATTTATTTTCATTATAAACATGTTACTTCACTCATAAATCATTTGTTATTTTAGGTCTGACTTTAAACACATGTTGCACCACTGTGCATACCAGTAGAGCCACCCCCAACTGAGGCATCTAAAAATGCATTAAAAAACTTTTATTGTTGCTTTTTTGTCCGCCCAGGCGTGCGTCGGCCATATTTGTTTGGCTTCCGTTTCCGCCGCAGTAGTCGTCCTCATCCTCGTCGTCGTCGCCATCTTCCTTTTCTCTCTCCGCCGCCGACGGAAGTTGGCACATTAAAAAGTCCTTTGGATCCGTTGCTTTCCGCCGCTGTGGAATATCCTGGGGGCGGTAGTTTAAGAAGCGAGGGGGTGGCAACGAGAGGCGAGTGCATAAACAACAACAACACCATCATCTGGCGCGTCCTTTGTGGTCATCTGCTGTTGCAAGGTGTTAAGAGCCAACATGCCGCTCCACAATGACCCTCATTAACTTAATGGTCAGCTCTTAGTTCTCCTTCTTCACCATTCTGTTTGTTTGAGCGAAATTCATTTAAAAAATTATTAATTTTCCGCCCATGGAAAATTCATTTTTTTAATGGCCCTTCATTGCCTTTGTGGTCTTTGTTGAAGCCCGAAGCCCAATTAGAAAATCAATACGCTGCACTTTGACACAAGTTAATTCAATTTGTCGCCAGCAGCCAAATGTAATTAATGGTTTCGTTTGGTTCGGTTTGCTTTTTGGCAGCAGCTGCCTAATGAGTTGAAATGTCCCCATAAAAAGCTTGGAAAACTTTTTTCTGTTAGCATTTATGGGGGGCAATAACTGACAGATTGCGTTGCCTGTCGCTTGATTTATTTTAACTGACATTTAAATGTTTTTTGATATGAGTTTAATTTTTATGTTTGTTTGAATACCGCAAGCGAAATAATTAATTTGTTTTACTAAAATAATTGCGATGTTTATGGAAAGACCAATTTGGAAAATTCCAAAGTTGACTCACCCAAATGGGTTGAGTAAAAATTAAAATTCCTTACATCAACCTTTTTCATTTAGGAAACAAAGTCATTTGTAAAACTGAATTCTGATTGCGTAAAGTAACGTAGAAACCAACGGAGGCAATTTAATTAAATTGTTCATGATGAGTTAATGTAGTCAAATCACATTTAATGCATAATTGCTGGACGGAATCATCAATCAAGTGTGGAAATCTGCTGTTAAGACCACTTGATGTTCATCTATATGGCCATTAGCTCGCAGATCCTAATAAGCCTTGTTATGTGTCATTGTGCCCACTTCAGTCTGATTGTTATGATGATTACCACTACCGACACGAAGATCTCTGTTTGGGCAACCCTGCGTATGTGTAATGTGGCTTATTCCAACCACAGACAGCTCAAAAAGACCAAACTAAAGTAGCCGACATTTGATGTGCTTTCTATGAGGCTAGGACAACAACAAAAAATGGCACAACATCTCTAATATGAGAGTTTTATTTTATTACATTTTATTACACATAAGTTGGCAACAAAATGCGCTAACACACACACACACACACACACACACACATACACACACAACGAAAGGCAGCCACAAGGATTCACTGATAGACAGTTTCCATTGAAGCGGAGTTTAGAGCACGTAGAACGTATCTCCGTTTCCGCAGATAAACGCGCTCGTATCTGTGTGAATAGGCTTGGGATCTGTGTGGGTGTTTCCTTTTAACAAAATGTTTTGATTTCCATGGAAAGACAGGACTCTGCTAGTCAGCTCCAACTAATCTGTTATCCCTGAGTTGAGTTTTCTGTTTTTTTCTGTAGGTTTTCCTCCCTTTGCTCAGCCCCTTTTTGTGTGCCGGGCTATATGTTGGTTTTTGCTTTTTCAATTCATTTTATTTATCGGAGCATGAAAGACGCCCTCACACACACATATTCCAGATTTAGATACAAATACAAATAGAAATCAGCAGATAATAAAAGAGCAGAGAAAGCGGACAACCAAATCAAAATGAGAAATCGCCACCTCATACCATTTTCTTGTGAGAAATACGAGTATCCGAAAAGCGACATTAGAGTAACACATTTTTATTTGTATGCTTATCTGCTCATAACGAAATTGGAATGCTCTTCTACACTCAAAGAAAAGTTTTTATACCATTTAGCTCGGCTTATATTTACTAAATAGTAGTGTAGATGAATGTAAACTTAATCAAAAACATACTAACAAAAGCTTTATTGCGTGAAGGATCCTTTTAATTAATAGCCAATACATCCCAACGTTAATGCATGTCTTTCTTTCGGTGTAGATATGAAGACAAGAAAGATTTACTGTCCGAAATTTCAGCCATAGAAAGCAGACTTTTAATCAACAAAATACTCAGAAGACTCAGAGCGGCTGCACACACGTCCTTGGATTTATCTTTGAAATCGATGCCGGCTTTCCACTCTCATTTGGCCTAATTGATATTCATTTTATGCATGGCTCTCAGCCTGGCCGGTTTCTGTTTACGAAATATGTTTGCATTTGTCCAGCTCGGACGCCTTATAACCTCATCAAATTTCTCCAGACTAATTGCGATTGTGTTCTTGCTGGGCAGCTCTTGGGTTTTTACTTTTGTCATAGCATACTTTTCAGCGCCTGACTAATTAGTCAGTGAAGATGAGGTTGTTGGGTCGGCAAATTGAGTTGGAAATTCAATTTGGCAAATCACAAAACGAAGGAAGCCAAAAAGAAGTAGAAAAAAACGGGGACCAAAGCAATGTGAGTGGCATAAAAATTCTAGGCGGCGAAACAAAGCTCTAATAAAACAAAGCAGTACAGACTGATCAAGTTGTTGGAATCAGCACAGAAAAAAAATTATATAAGAAAAGCTACTCAGATAAAAAATCTGTTACTATTTCTGTAAAAGCAAAACACAATATAACTTAAATATTGTTATTGAATTATTGTTATTAAAACAAATAAGTATATGTAACTTGGTTTATAGAGCTTTAAGGTTCTTTTAAAATAACTTATATTTTAAATCACTTCTTAAAAACTAACAACAAATGTGATATATTATTTTTAAAAATTTTCATGCTTCCTTGAGGATACTACTAATAACCAATTAAGGTCAAATTGTCCTGCTTTTTCTTCTCTGTGCGAAAAACTCCCAGCGAATGTTGACGACAACAAAATGAAGTTCACAAGACTCATGGGAAAAGGAGTGGGAATGACTGTGGTGGGGAGTCAGGACTGTAAGGACACCAATAAGAGCCACGTTAGAAATGACAACAAGGATGCAGCTGCAATGCCTTCCCACGGCTATTGTTGCTTGCTATTATCCTGCCACTGGCAATAAAAACCACCGCCGTCGTCGCTGCCTTTTTATTTCCATTTTTTCTTTTTCTAGTTCCCAGTGCTGTGCTGCCTAGGATTTTTGCAACTTTCATGCCAGGAATTTCTCGGTCAGTGACATGGCCCAAACGACAGCAACGAAACGCGGCTTGTGTTGTATGTTGCAAGTTGATTTCTTTCCTTTTTTTAACGTTTCGATGTTGTCGTCGCCGTTGTTGTTTTCAGCTGTGTTGTGGCCTGTGGCGTTCGTTGTGACAAAAAAATCTGTTTTTGGTTGACTGCCTAACATTGCTAAATGTGCATAGGCAACGACAGCGGCAACCTCAACAGAAACAAAAAGAGGCTAAAAAAAAAACTGAAACTGACTGGCTTTGTTGCCGGTGTGTGGGCCTGCATTAGAAACAAAAATACTAGAAGTATGAATGGAATAATGCCGAAGAAATGAAGGAACATTCATGTTTATAATGAGAAGGCGACTATGGTAGAACATTCGTTGAGAACGAAATAGAAATGACAGCTGTCCATTAAAATTTTAAAACATTTAAAGCCATTGAAAATGTCAAAAAATTTATTTTAATTCAATGATTTCTACATTTAATTTACAGGAATAAAACCGTTTCATTCAGGAAACACAAGCAAACAAAAACGTTTGATAACCAAACATCAATAACATTGTTTAAAAACAATTCAAAAAATTTTACAAAATGAACACAATATATAATTAAGTAAGAATGTCACGCCCTTTTATATACCTAATTAATTATATTTACATTTTAAAGTACAATATAAAGCACAAAATAGCAACACCTTAAACAACTTACTAAAAACATTTAAAGTTTATCCTCAATATTAAAATCACCTTTACATTTCATTCTCAATCAACTTTATTTGTTTGCTAAATAATAGTAGAAAGAACTTTTAAAAACTCACACAAAAGAATTTCCATAAATATCTGTCAATAAAACAGTAATAAACGCCAGCAACATTTCCCCATCCGCACATATCCAAACCCCCCCAGCGGCAAAGTCCCATTTACTTTTCATTTTCAAGAAAAGTTTTCCACTCGAAGAACTTAATTTGGCCGTCATTTTCCCGCAATTACATTGCACCACTGTGCATCGACATTTATGCGAAAAGCTGACGTCCATCCCACAGATGCATATAAAAAGCTGGCGGGTAAAACGAAGAAAAAACTTTGCATAGCATATTTACACATGGCCTTTGGCATTGTTTTCACAGGCGGCGCGATATCAACATGCAAGCTGACTTCTTGTTGTTGCTGTTGCTTTTGGCTTTTTGGCATCCTAAAATAGTTGGCGGCCGTCTGTTGTGGTTAGCATATTCAACTTGTTCTACTATTTTTATACCCATTTTGTGGGTTGCGCTCCTCCTTTTTAGCCATGTCGAACACAAACAACCAAATTGCTGAAAAGTGGCAAACCCCGTGGAAAAATCTTTTTGTTAGCCGAGTTTCCCTAAGTTTGACAACGTCGGAGAATGTCAACTGGCTTGACTTTGTTTCCATTTATAGAACATTTTATTGCTATTTGGGATTGGCTTTGGGTTTTCCTCTCGTTTTCCACGGCTTCAAGAAAAGTGTAAAACTGAAAAGTTACACTTGCAGTTGCTGGATGGAGTTTTTGTGAGCAAAACTGAAAATAACTTTATCAAAAAGCAATTGATTTCGAAGAGGTGGCAACTTTCATTGGCCCAAATTGGCGTAAATAACTTTCTACTGGCAGCCCGAAACACAATTTCATAAATTTTATTAGAAAATCTGCACTACCCTTTGGTAGTTTGCTGAACCCAAAACTTTTCAGCACTTGACCAAAAATAAATAACTTCAAAATAAATATAAGTTTTTATCAATATGTGTCAGTGTCACGCTTCACGAAGCATGATATAATTTGTTTGTCAGGAATTGGCATTTGTTTGTCGTATGGACATTATATTTTATATTATTTCATCCACTTAAAACGCAGTTTTAATTCTTAATAAATTTTTAACTTTTTAATCTATTTTGATAATTAAACATTTTTTTTTTATAAACATTAAAAATCTCTACGACAGACGGACGTTTAAATAAACAAATTATAATTATACACAAAACACATTTAATTTACAAAAAGAAAAATAATATTTTTCAATAACTCAAAATTTAAGAAAAAAAAACTTTTTTAATAAAATGAAAAGTTTTCCTTATTTACTTAACTTTCGCCTGTTTAATTTGCTGACCGTCGTGTGTGCATGGTATCGATAGCCTTTGGCCAGTTTTCTGCCCGAAATTTCAGCCGAGCTCGGGGACTCAGTTCCGTTGGCAATTCGCAAACATTTTCCGGTCAATTTGTTGAAAGTTCTCCGGCTTCGATTAACTTTTGCCAGTGGGAGTTCAGGGAAAAGTTTCGCTTCCTATTCCTTCTCTTGCAAATAACGCTCTCGCAGGGCTAAAATTTAAAGTTGTTTGTCGGGTAGGTGTCTAAACTGTCTGGGCAGTAAGTTACTGGGTCTTATCTGCGCCCCAACTGTGTGTATTTATATATACCAGCTACCATAACCCATAACCTAAATTTACTCCCACACAAACTTGAACTTCTCGTTTCGCCAGCGCTTCTGCTTTATTAAGTCATAAAAATCTGTCAGCTGCAGCTATATTTTTTTCCAACCTGAGTGTTGTCAGTTCATTCGACAGCTCGTTAAACGCAAAGAAAATAAAAGCATTCCTCTGGTATGTTTATTTGAATTTTTTCACATAAAATCTTTACCCGCTTGTCATTTATAATTTGTACATTTGCGTCCGTAAAATGTTTAAAATGTTTTAAATTTAATCATTTTGCTAATTTGTTGAAATCTCGTTGGCATGCTTGTTATCGTTTAAAAAAAGAACACGCAAGTGAATTTTTGCCATTCCTGTACTTATTGTAAAATATAGCTTTTTCTGCTCTCTGGCCTCGTCCCTAGTTTGCTTATCGTTTTGAGAACATTTCACAGTCTAAAGCTTAAATTCAATAACAAATGGTACGATTTTTTATTTGTTGCCAACAACAACATTGAACGATTTATTTATGACATAAAATTATTACCAGCCAGGCAGAAACACCCCCCACATTCCCACAGCACAACAGCTATCATAATTTTTGCCCTGTCAAAGTTTGCAACAATTTTTCACGATTTTGATGACAAAAAACATACAGAGACGACGGAGGAGAAGCAGAGAAAAATGCGTTTCAATATTGCATTCGCTTCCCCTTGGGAGAAAAACGAGAAAAATAGGGGATATTACAGTGGGAGGCTGCTATGAAATATATAATGCAGCTGCTGTCCGCAATTTTGTTTGTTGCTCTTACAAATTTTGCATGGCTGCTTAATTATTGTGGCTGATTTCAGGCATTAGATGATATTTATTTATTATTACTATGAATGAAAACGGCGCGACCAAAGCAAACTATCATTGTAAATTCATTTTTGCTTTTAATTCCTCTTTGTTTTGCATTATAATTGTTGCACTTTAATGAAGCCATCGTTGTGGGTCGTGATATAGGACAAAAATGCACTAAATCAACCATAATTCAGTTTAATTTATTTTCAGCGATAAAAATTCTGATAAATTGGAAGAAATTTTATTAATTGTTTGATTTCGTTGCTTGATTAAATTGTTGCAATCCCAATAGATTAAATAATTTTAAACATAATAAATAAATAACTTGGGACAAATAGTTTTGGAAGAAATTAAATGTATTTTTAAACTTTCGAAACAAAAATATTTAAACTTATTACTGAGAACTTACGTTCTTCTCTGCGATTTTCAAGTTTTTATAATTAAATCCTAGCCTGGTTTTTTATTATAAACTTTTTACAAAATATATGTTTTTCTTTAATTTAATATTCATGATTTGGTAATGGGAATTTTCTTGTGAAAATGTATGTTCTGTTCACATCCCAAGCCATAATCCTGTCCCTTTTTGTTTTGAGCCTTTCTTTACGCTTCTCAAATATTTGCCTGAGTACTTTTGCATGGCTTGTTCTTCACCCTACTTTCTACCAACTACAGCCGATGGCTACAGTAACTACAAAGAGTTGAAATTGGTTAGTGCCTGCGCGAAAAATTGCGGGAAGGGGGAAACTTTTCGCAGAGACTGAAAAGCGGGAAAATGCTGCACTGGTGACGCTTGCCCCTCGGGATCTCTGAGTCACTGCTGCGGTCCCCGTCAAATATATGCAGAGTGGTCGTCTAGTGAACAACATCATAATGGCAGAAATCTCTGGGCACATTAACATAATCGGGCAACGGGCCCAGGAATGGTGATGGCTTTGCTGATGCCGCTCTGATGTCTGGATGCCAGTGGCAGTGGCAGCCAGCGAACAACATCATTTTCATTTGCACCGAGAATTTTCTCAACGCCACCCCTCTACCTCCTCCGCCGCCTGTGGCAACGACAACAAAAACAATAACAACAACAACAACAACATCGCCGGGCGAATGGGTCCGCGATTGTTTGGCGTTGGTGGAATAAACAACGCGACGTGTCCAGTGCAGGCCAAATGAACGAGAGGGAGTGGCATTGGGCAGGCGGGGTGATGGGGTCCAACAACGACGGTATACGACAGTTTGAAACCCGCAAAGTTTTCGCTTACCATGCACTGCTCCCTTTAGCTCTGACCTCTTTACACTGACCGAAAAGGCTGGGCCTAAAACCAAAAATTTGGCATTATCTTGGTAATAAAATGTTTACTTGATACAATTTAAATTAAAAAAATTTTCACCAGTTCTTATCATTAAAAGTGGCTTTAAGACAAAGTTTTAAATCTTTCTCTATGTATGTTATGGTAATGGTTTAAAAAGCTAAATAAATAAATTTAATAAATTGGTTCTATGCTGTTCGCATAATTTAAAAATAAAATTATATTATATATATATAAATAAAATTATATATAGTCACTTATAAATTATAACAATTTGAAAAAGCTGTTAAAATAAACTTTTGAATGATGCCTTTTGAAAATGTAAATACCAGGCTTTAAAAATACATCCTAAATTGTTATTTATAGATGCATTAGATTTGACCGATATTTTGTTGCAGTGCCTAGTTCCATCTCCCTTTCACATGCTCTCGTTGTGCACGCGCATAAATCAAAACAATAAAGTTCAAGCGAAACAATGACGATGACGATGACGATGATTATGATTATGACGATGATGACTCCACGATGACGACAACATCGTTGACGTTTGGACAATGTTGACGTTGCTCCGGTGCCCCATTGTTTTGCAATCCACTGCTGCCCCATTCCCCATGCCAATCTCCTCGGTTTCCATTCTCTTCCCAGTCCCATTACCAGCACCCTGTCCACTTCATTGATGCGCTGCGACAAATTATGTCATTGAACTGCACTCGCCCTGGTTTTCCGTTGGTCCGCTGGTTCGTGTCAAGCTAGAAATGAAAAATTACACTGCCAAATGCCGAAATTCTCGACGATGGTGATGTACGAGGCATGCCTATGAATAATATTTATTTGATGCAATTTTTCCAAGCTGTATATTTGCCTAGTTGATTTTTGATTCGCTAACAGAATGAAACTAGGACAAACAGTTGTGAGTTTGTATACCCCGAAGAGTTGTTTATATTGGAGAGAAGATAAATTGCGAGTCTATAAACATTGATTTGGAGCAAATGCAGATGCTTTGCAAATTTAATAAAGCCATTTTAGATGGCCTTAAAACTATCATCCAGTATTCGCCACATGGCCGGCCCAAGCAATGTGCATAAGTGAACTGTGATCCAATTCCACAGTTGGCATTAATTCAACAATTATTAATGGCCATTAAGCAAACTGAAGCAACAACTCAGCCTCAGGCCACCAATGAGAGACAATGTCTAATGGATAAAATATTTTTATGACGCTCCACGCCGTAGACGAGACATACCCCGTAAACTGGGCCATTATTTATTGCTTTTACATGAGGCAGGGCCAAAAAGGCCGTGGCAATAACTCGCTGACGGAGCGAATGGATGGAAAAGTGGATAGCGGGGTGGTTCCGAGTGATAAAGCTTTTTGATGGGCCACCGCAAAAGAGAATGAGAATGAGGGGGTGGGGCGGTGCGGGACGTTAAAGGACTGCCAGAACGTCACAGGACCTCCGCGGCATATCCCCATTGGCCATCGTGTGACGGACACTTTGCGGATGACCCGAGCTTTTGTATATTAATGAACATTTCTCTCCGCCAGTCGCCGCGATCCGTTTTGCCTTCGGACCTCTGAGGCCTCTCCGTCGATTATGCGGCAAACCACTTAACCGTGTCCTGGATACACCGCTCAATCCTGCGTCTCCTCCGTCCTTGTCATCCTCCCCCTTCACTCCGTTGATGTTCATTATGATAATAAGAGTGTGTTTCGGTCTCGGTCTTCGAGGGGTTAACGTTGCGTGCTTAAATGTCGCCAATTGCTTGTATCTCAGTTCTCAACCAATATCGGTTTTCTATAAATAAATTATACCTATGTGCACTTGAAATTAAATCGAAATAACTTATTTTAATAAAAAACAGTTTGCACTTAGAACTGATGTTTGATTTTGGTTAAATCTTGCTCTGTTGAATATTCAACATTTTTCTTTCGAAACTGTTCGTATAAGTTTTCAAGTCTCTGACATTATTATTGGTATGGTCATAAATCACAGAAATCTATTTAGATAACCAAACGAAGCTTCTGAATAAATTGTTTTTTGCGTTTATTTATTTCCCATTACTACAAGTACAAACACTTATTAAATAATTATAATTAGTTCCTCTAAAACTCGATGGTTACATAATCTATGTAGCACTATATAATTAAATAAAACAATTACTCCCAAGCTTAATTTAAGTAATTCCCTAATTATAAAACGATGGGTCCTGATTGCATTTACTGTATGTATAATTTTTCTAGAGTGCATATATATATATTTTATGTGCCAGACCATAAAGCCTGCCTGCATATGCACAAGCCTGTGGGTTTGTGTGTGTTTGCTCCCCATAATTATGCAGCTGGCTTAATTATAAAACGTTACTCTGCAGTTAACCTGGGGAATTAATTTATACAACCAACAACAAGGCGACAACAACAACGAGCCCATGAGATGAGACGACCAGGCAGGGGATTCCCCCATTACAGGGGACGTTCAATCACAACGCCAGTTTCAGTTTCCGTTTCAGAGTTAATAGCGTGAGGGCGGCGAGTACGGTTTTCCATTATTACATTGAGTCCGGGTTCATTAACTAATTTTAGCGCACACAAATAGCATAATAAATTGATGAGAGAACTGGGGGTGAGTGGGAGCAGGATTTGCATTTGTGTGTGTTACCATAATGGGCAAAATTGGGCTTATATTTGCCTAGGTTTGTTTAGGCCCAAGACAATGTGGGGTTTTCACTGGGTAAATATAATGTCAACACTAAAGCTTTAAAAGCGAAAAACTATTGGGCCAGTAAATTGTGATGAGCCAGCAATTTCCTTAACTATAATGACTTGATTAAAGAGAACCTCGTTTGTGTTTTGTCCTTAAGTTAATTGATACTTTAATTATCTCTAATGGTTAAACAAAGCCATTAGCTGATTAAGATTTATTGAAGTCACTACTTTCTATTTATTTACTCATACGGTATTTTTTCTGTCAGTGCAATAGGCACAAGCCGATTAATTGAATTAACTTGGTGCTGTTGACATAGCTCAAGGTCATTCCCGAGCTATACGCCCTACGTTCCGGCGGCGTTGAAATCACTTCTAAAGCTTCATTTACTTCCATCCGGCGCTTATCGCGTTCCAATTGATTACTCACACCAGCATTAAATATGAAAATAAATATTGAAATGAATAATAAATAGGAATAGGCACTGGAAAGAATCAGGTCTTGTTTTAAAAGTCGATAGACCAATTAAAACTTGTGTACTACTTACAAAATGTTAGTACTTCCATTGGATTTTCACTTCTTAATACAAAAAAAAATTGTGGTATCTCACTTTGCTTCTAGTTACTAAATCTACTTTATATGTTCATATAAGCTCTATAGACTCAAAACTAAACTTTGATCTTTAAAACTAGCTTATACTTGTACATTATTTTACTTTTTTATAGATTATTTTTAGAGTCTTAATAAAAAGATCAATACCTAACCACTTTTTTGCTCGGTACACAATTGCACAATATTTTCAAATGCTAGAAGAATAAAAGTGAGCAGACAGAGAGCTGAATTGAGCTTGACTTTGTTGACTTAAATCTCCAGCGGCGCACAAATTGGGCCAGCAATTCGTTTTCTTTTAATGGACGCCCACGTGGCCGGACTTCGTTTCTCTTCCCTCAATTTGCCCCCTCGGCTTGCCCTCTTGTGAAACCATTGAGTCACAGGGTTATTGTCAATGTCTGCAACTGATTTTGGCCCTCGGACTGTTCGGCAGGGAAACCAAAAACGAGCCAAACTCTTCCTCATGCCATTTCGACCGCAAAGCCAGAAATCCATTCTGTGGTCTAAAGGAACACCTCGTCCCCGGAATCTCCCCGATATATCCCTCAAATGGTGCAAGTGCAACCAACAATTTGGCTAAGATTTCGGCGCGTGGGTTTTCGGTGGTGAGGTGGCCCACGCATTTTGCCTTTCGGTTTTAGCCACACTGAGTGACAGTAAAGCCTCAGATTGCAGACAAGCACAAGCAAGCCTGTTTGCAGGGGCTTGGTCGAAAGGGGGGAAAAATTGGTAGTGCAAGTCATAAGCGATGAGGCTGCGTTGGTGTTGGCTTTCATTGTTGTTTCGTTGTTTTCCCTCTGTTATTCGATTCGGTTCTTTGTGTAATTGACCGGGCGTGTAACTGGTTTTGACTTGTTATTGGTCGCGGTTACTATTGCACATGCATCTGCGAAAGTCTCTTGCCAGATTCAACTGGATTCATAGTGTCACTTTCCTATGTGACCCACAAGTAGATATAAGAATATAGTGAAATACACGAACAAGGCAAATTTATGGTTTACCTTCGATGCTTTAAACATTTTTATATACAGCAAAACATGCGAGTTTTAGCAAAGCAATCGGAGGAATAATTGCTTTCACAAATTTATAAGAACGATTTGCCTACATTGATATTCCAAATCACTTTAGTAAATTTTTAGACTTTATTAAACGTTTTGGGACTCAAATAAAATGCTAATGAAATGCGATTTAAATGGAAAATTAGTTGCCTATTCTGAAATAAAATGCTTTAGAATTTTCGGTATCATTAAACATTTTTCATAAGATGTTCATCTTATTGGGTATTTTGTAAAGCTCGTAATGCCTTAAAGGCTTATAAATAAATAAATTTACAAAATATGTCTCCCAGCTTGCCATTTTAAATTTCTTACAACATAAAATGAATTAATGAAAACGCAGACAGCTATTTTAAATATATTTAATTAGGTCCTCACAGGCCAAGAAAAATATATATGTTTTCTTGAGTTTTTATTTCTAAATTATGTGAAGATTATTTTATATGCAATACACGTATCGAGACTGCAGCCAGCGCCCAAAATAGAAAAACTGATATTCCCCGCTGCGATTTTCCACTCACAACCCTCATTAGTTGGAAACTCAAGCGCAGGGCAGACAGTTTTTCAATTGTGCAAATTGCTCACCAGAGCCACAGCCTCAAGTGTGGAGCTCTTGAAGCCCTCTGATTGAGATTTCCCCTGCAAATGCAGCCGCCTCTAAACTCCCCCTCCGTTTAGCGAATTGAAATAAAAATCAAAGTGAAGTAAAATAAATTCAAACACTTTGGACTGGCATTTTATTGGTGCCTGAGTATTTTTAGACAAAACTAGGTCAGTCAGTCTGACAGGCCACCTGCTTTTGTCCCGCTCCATTCCCCCTTTTAACCAAAATCAGCACAGAAAATCTACAGATGAACATGTTGCAAGTTTTCCTTGGACAATTTTGCTCTTCTTCCTTTACGAAACTTCGATTTGTGGCTGTCTGAAAAAAATCAAATAAATTGTCACTTTATATTAAGCTTTTCTATTTCTGCTCTGCATAAAGTGCATTTAAATGTTTTGCTAATTAACCAATACTAAATATTAAAATGTGTGGGAAGAAGGGAATGTTTTATGATTTTCCATGCCCACTTGAGTGCTTTTTCGCTTGAAAATGAAAATTGTCAGCCTGCAGATGTAGAAAGAGAGATAGAGAAAAGCTTAAGGCCAAAAGTGAAGGAAAAACAAATATAAAAAACCATTAGGCAAATGTACATGGATAATTGACAGAAAAAAGGAAAACCAGAAAGCTGCTGGGAAGAACAAAACCACTTAGGATACACTTCGGTGACACTTGACATTCGCAGAGTGAGGACTGTGGGAATCAGGGAAATTGACTTTTCAACAAAACAAAAATTAATTATATAACTGTGCGAGAAATTTCAGAAACTCAAGGAAAACTTTTCCCTACTTTTATAATCATGAAATAATGCATTTATTAAGGAAATTTATGTTTTAGACACAAAACCATTAGTTTGTGAAGCCTGAAAAAAATTACTTTTGTACTCATACAATTTTATTTCACAACAGAAAGTTTTGATAAGAAAGAAACTAATATTTTTAATATACATATATATAATTGGTTTGAATTGGTATTTTAATTGGATTTCTTTCTTTAAAATAAGAAAGTTTTCCTATAACAATAATTGCTCTTAATTTTGTAATAATTTTCATTATTTCCGTACTTATTTACAGTTAAAATGTGAATGCTTAAACGCAGCTATCATGAAAAGCATAATTTTATTGATTATACAATTTTGCTCATTGTTGCATTTATGTGCCTCAAGATGAATTGAATTTTCATTTAAATTTTCTAACTAAATTACAAAGGAACTTCATAAAACTTAAATTACTCCCAGTCAAGCTATTAATCTGTTAACTTAAACAAAAACCAGAAATCTAAGAACAAACCTCAAATATACAGAATGTGTCAATTTAATTGTCTTGCCTAACTGATTTATAGCAACATTAATAATGAAGAGACTTACACAGAACATTGAAAGAACATTAGGCGATGGAAATTCCAAGACAAAGACACACAAACAGAAAGGCGCTAAAGTGTGAAAAACTCATTAAGATACAAATTTGTTTATAGGTGCATAGACATTCTCTTTTTTTTTTGGGAGTGCGGGGGAGTTGTGTGCTGTGTGTGCTGCCCACGCATCTGGCGTGGAAAAAAGGGGAGAAATCTATACGAAAAAGGCAATCAGGCATGGCGTCTTGTAATGGAAACGCAAAAGTCACATTCATCAGTCAAAATAATAACCAGACAGAAACAGAAACTGGAGAATTCAGACTTGAGGTCTTGTCATGTCAGTTCTGTTAAAGCCAAAGTCATTTGTCCAGACTTATTTTTCCCAGCGTGTTTGTTTGTTCACGTATTGTAGCCTGCATTTAATTTGCTAAAGACAATTGATTTTTGTTGCTGTTATTGTCAGGCACAAATTGAAAACGATTATCAATATGTTGGGCATTGACAGAAAAGGTCAGCGGGGAGCTGGCATGAATGCGCGAAAAACTAACAAGAGGAATGAATAAAAAGAAAATACTACAAAAGTGGAGGGAAAACAAAGCCACAACAAACATTCGCTGACTGATAAATGGCCGGCACAAAAGGCTGGCAAAAGGGCCAACAGCGGGGGGTGGCAGTGGGTGGTATCTCGAGGGTGCCCTTCATTGTGCTACCCAATGTTGATGCTACTGCTGCTTGCCACACGCTTCAATGCAATTTAGTGTAAAATATGCTGAGGGAGCCTCGCATCGCCGCTCCACCTCGAGCAACGTAAACAAAATGTATCGTAAAATAAATAGTTTTTAAAACCGTTCTTCAAGGAGGGGAAATAGCTTCATCTAAAAAAAGTGTGAAAACATTGAATCGTTTT
Organism: Drosophila gunungcola; assembly: GCF_025200985.1. Lineage (NCBI taxonomy): Eukaryota > Metazoa > Arthropoda > Insecta > Diptera > Drosophilidae > Drosophila > Drosophila gunungcola. Next base: position 4,607,627 of record NW_026453179.1, read on the forward strand.
TCCCCCTGCCGTAATGAATTCAAAGTAAACATAAAACACTTTCGAGAACTCAAACTGCTAATGCAGATAAACTGTGTGAAACATGTGCGATTAGCCAGATATAAGGAAGTGACAGCAGTTCCGAGATGGAAATAAATGCTCAAATGCATTTGAATTATGAGTAGCATAACACATTTGCACGGAGAAAAAGTATTAGTATTATGTAAATTAACAAAACAATACAATATTTATTTTAGCAAAAGTAAATGATTTTAGGTCAAGCAGCAAATATGCAGTAAAATTGTGAAAACAATATAAAATAAATAGGTTTTTCAGATTTAATTGAAAAAAAGCTTCTTTTAATCACTTGATTGTGTATTCTTTTTAAACGACTCTCTTCCTCCTTTCATTTTGTATAAATGTTGTTTATTCTTTTGAAAGGAGGAAAAGAGTCCTTTATTATAAGAAGCTTCTTTTAATTTTTCCCAACAGTAGTTGATGTTTCTTTTTTTATGTAGCGTATGCATTTTCTTCAAGTTAGTTTCCTGAGACTGCCTGATGAGCAAATCACCAGCAAACAAATAACAATTGAATATAAAACTTTAGAAAAACCCCAGAAAAGACAACCCAAATAAAAGACACAGATAGACTCGGGGGCAGGACAACTTTTGGTTTGTCTCGCTTGGTTTCCCGGGCAATTGAAGAGGAAATTAAACAAGTTTGCCTAACGAAGAAGCGCAGAAAGTTTTTTGCCAGCGCTCCTTAAAGTATGCGGCATCATCAGAAGGAGAAGAAGGAAAAACCCCGAGCAAAGGCTTTCCCGACAACAGCCCCAACTTTTTCTTTCAGCCACTGCTTAAGTCTTCTGCTGCTGCAGTGGCAGCATTGAGAAGCGGGGTCACTGGGCGTGGGCGGACTAGGCGGAAGGCGGAGGCGGGGCGTGGCCGCATTGTCACTGCTGCTGCTGCTGCTCCTAAACTTTTTGAATCAATTTAAGTTTTGACATTTTAATGATAAATTTGTAACATGCAGAGGAAAACAAGGGCAAAGAATGCCAGCGATGGATGTTGAAACCCTCGCTTTCCGTTGTAATTCCTGTTGCGGCTCCTTTCAAAGAATCCAGTTTATAAATTGCTCTAAGTGTTTCCCAAGAAAGAGGGCAAGCGGTTTGCTTATGAAGTGAAATGAAGTTCAAAGTTGAGCGTATAAATTGAATAACTATGCTTAAGTGAAAGGGATTGACTTTCCCGGTTTCACACGCTTAGATTTGTTCTTCTTATTTGGAATTTACTTAAATGTGAAAGAGATGTGAAAGTGATTAAATTAAGTACTACCTTATTTATTAATTAAAAGTTTACACCATATTAAGAATGAATAAAGTTTAATTTAGATTATATCTATAGAAGTATTCCTAAAATTACCTAAAACAGCGGTTTTAATCTTAAGTAAAACAAAAATGTTGAAATACTAAAAAAAAAAAACCTTTGACAATTCTGACATGCTTTTCCTTTAACTTTCCAATACTTTAAGTCATTAAAGCTACTCCTTGATATCCTGTCAATCCACCCTCTAAAATTCACATTAATACGTACTTATCTGTTGTTTTATCGGGAAACACATGTTCGAGTGCTGTTTATCGAGGACATAACATCAGGACAAACATCGCTGGCCATCTAAAACTCATTATTGACTCATTTCGCCGGGCCATAAAGCGCCCCGAAGTATGTTGTCTTTATTTTTGGTTGACAGCCGGCAACCATTTCCAATTAAACTGAACACTGTGCTCGAAATATGTTGGGGAGTGTTCTATGTATGTATGTGTAGGGCCATTAAGACATTTGTAAACTGCGGGAGGCATATGCACTTAATGGCTAAGCACACACTCACCAGGGCAAATTCAGGGTAGACCTCGAGATACATTCGTATCTATGTCCCGTTTTGCGGCTTTGGCAATTTGTCGCTTTATTTGCGGCTTCCTTAGAACTTTGTTTGCATTCCATTTGAGGAGCCCGCGCAAACAAATTGACAAATTTTGTAGGTACACAGTGAGGAAACCACATTTATTTTTTGTGTAACCTCAAGCCTGAACAGGCAACTAAAAATAAAGTGCTTGGCGCCAGGGCAGGGCCAGTGAAATGACACCATCAATTAGTTGTGATAACGATGATCGATAAAATATGACATATATAATTTAAAAGGGCTGACAGCCAATGGTGCCACAAAGTAAATTGAAATTGGAGTAGTAAATTATCAGAGGGTAAATTGGTTTGAACCTTATTTATGCTTAGCTATTAACAACTCCTATTTCTCCTACATAAAAAATATATTTCGAAAAAGAATTTATTATAATGCGTACCATTGGAATTTGTCTATAATTGTGCAAACTTAACAGACTTTGAAAATCCGCACTTTGAAATTAATTTTCATTATAATTTGTATTTTTTTTTTAAAGAAGAGCTTAACTTTGTTAAACATTCACTTATCTAGATCGTAGTTTAATTATAAATCTGTATTTACCTAATTAGTAAACCAAAATCTTTCAGTCCACAACTTCTTGACCTGATTAGATTAAAAAGCTTATATGTAAACAAAGATACATGATTGTTTTTTACCTGATAACGACTTACCCTTCTGTTAATTCAACTTAAAACTAAAACACCATACGTATGGTTGCTTTTCCAGCAAATTTTACAGAGACAACTATATATTTATTATGTTTTCTATTTTATTTGCTTTGCAGATAAGAAGACGACCCACTGGAGGGAACGGCAGTCAATGTCTGATTGTGAGTGGACAGTCTGGAACTGGGTCTCTTCCGTCTTTATATGACTGATAATGGCCGTCTGGGCTGCCCAAAACCACAATTGCAACAACAGTGCGCCACAATGGCTAAACAAAATGAGTATTTGAAAATTTGGAAACATATCAAGTGGCGAAATGAAAAGTAAACAAAGCGAACAGAATATTATAAAAACGAAAAACGAGATTTATGCGAAAGAACGTAAAAAAACACACACATATTTATAGAATACACTGGACAACTGAAAATAAACATTCATGCAACGCAATCGAAGTGCCATAGTGAAGCGCGAGTGTTTGAAATTTGTTCGCTCTATTAAGTCAATATAGGAATCAAGCAACATATCGCCAATTATATATAGATATATATATATATATAGAGTACCACCGAGCAGTGAGGCAGAGCGGCGGCAATATGACAATATCGGGAAGCATTCAACATAATAACAATGCAAATCGAAAATATGAAAAACTCATTAAGCAGCCGCAGATGCAATTCGGAACGTCCGTGACCGGAACGCAAACGGATGTGGATTCCTGCCGAGTTGCGGATGCGAATGTGAATGTCGTCGGCCAGGACTTTAGCAATTTCAATAAGCATTTCGGCAATGGTCATGTCATCACAGATCGCACCATGCTGCTTTTGCCTTTGGAGGACGATGTCGCCAACGCCGCCGGCATTGTCACGTACAAGGGTAAATCGAATGGGAATGGGAATGGAAACGGGAATGGAAACGGCAGTCCTACCTCATCAACGTCAATTGGCATGGCTGGGAGTAGTAGCACCAATCACCTGGCAGGTGGAGGACTCGGTGGCTCAGAGCCTGCCGGTTGGATGTGCCATTGTTGTAATTTAATTGCACGACGCTGCTTTGGCATCAACGTGCGACGCTGTGTCCTCGCGCTCCTGGCCATTACGGTGGTTAGCATTTTCTACTACACGCATTATGTCGATACGGGCGTGTTTAATGGGTGAGTACCGGCTGATGTGAAATGAAATGAATCAAACAGTGACCTCTACTGTCCGTTTTCACCGAGATGCAATGCGATTGAAATTGTGGATTAATGGGGTTCGGAGGAGGAGAGAATATTTGCGTTTTCTATTCCTGATTTCCCAGAGGTCTTTAAATTACGATTCTTTAATTTAGCTCATTTCAGAAAGTGGCCAAATAACTAGGATTGTTTTAATGAAACAGTATTTTTTGGCAAAGATTAAATTTTTTTTTTATCAATATAAAAAAAAATTATTATATTATAAATATTTCCGAAATAAAAATGTAGGCTTTAAATATAACATTTTAAAAACTCAAAAAGTGTACATACTTTTATTAAAAAGTTTAAGATAGTATTTTCAGTTTCACTCCACTGTTTTATATTATTTTAAACTTTAAACGGCAACTACGAGGCTTAGATATTAATGCAAGATTAAGCGGATCAAGTATTATTCGTTAAGTTTAAAATTGGTATGAAACCCTGCCCTTTAACACTTTTTTTCCAAACATTTCGGCGAATTTTTATTTTTCTCAAGTGGCGTCGATGGCGAAAATGCACTTCATGTCTGCTCTGTTCTGTTGTGCTCACTTTTTGTGGGCCATGAATGTGGTGAAGCGTTTTGTTGTGTGCCCAGTTTGATTGGATTTTTTGTTCATTTTTAAGTGGTTTACGAGGGAACCAGGGAGCCGGATTGTATTCAATATGCTGCAAATTAAATTAAAACAGGTGTGTGGCTGGCAAAAAAAAATTGTGGGAAAAGGGTAGATGTAAATTGAAAAATATTTATGTGGGAAACCCTTTTTGTCTGGTAAACGCAAAGTCATGTTGCGCGGAGGAGATTTAAAAGGATTTTCAATTCGAATTTCGGTTAGCTCACGCGAAAACTAGCACTAAAATTTTAATACCTTCTATGAGCCTCTCAAAGTTTTAAGTCCCATTCAATTTTTAGTACCTCAAAAGTTTCACCTGGCCGCCCTAACAACCTTTCGCAAATCATCCGACGATTCTTCTATGGCTTTTTGCGCCAACGACAACAGAAAAAAAAAATGAAAGTTTCATTCTACCCATTGCTATCGACAAGTTCCACTTTTGCTTGAGTTCAGTTCAACACCTTTTTGGTCGGCTTCACCTTCAGCTTCAGCCTCATGCTCAAAGAAAACCCGGCAGCAGCACCTGGGGTTTCTTTTTCGACTTCCCGTCTACTCCATGACATACTCGAGAATAAAACTCATTTGGCGCAAGCTTTGCGCATAGGGTGAACTCCGAAGTGGTCCTCCAATGGGAAAAGTGGGTGTGTGGAAATGCGGGAAAAATATTGCTCATAATTGTGAGCGTTACTACAGAAGCTTTGGCTGGGCTGTTCGCACTAGTTTGCAGTATGTTCTTTTCGGTGATTATTGTGCGAGTTTTGCGAGTTTTGGAATGGCACGGTGTATATTAAATTTTTCCCATGAAATTTTTAGCTGGCTGCAAGGCAGCAGTTATTTTGCTCACCTGGCTGTTAGCTGTTAGCTGTTAGCTGTTAGCTACTTTTGCGCGCAATTATGGTTTACAAACAGTTCTACGGAAAACCCCACTCCATTTACCCCGCAGTAGTTGCACAAACAACCAGCGAAGTTTTTGATTACTTTCATCAAGCGTTGCCAGGAAGATTGCTGCAGAAGTTAGTTGCGTGGGTGGGTCCTTCCTTTAGTTTTTATTTTCTTCTTCTCAACACGCCAGCATAACCGAAAACAAGAACAGTAAGAGTCTAAGTCTTATCCTGGCAAGGTAAAAAGTTATTTACATTTTCCAAATGCCAGTTTATTATTAAATATTTACCCTGGTCAGGCGTTTGAAATTTAATTTACGGTCTAAGACTGTGGCAAAGTTCATTAGTTGGCTAAGTGGGCTACCATCAATAAGAGCCAAAAAGGACCTGCCTTATATTGAATAGCCCGAGTCCGAGTAATTGTGTTTCCATGTGTGGATGGAAAATTTTTAATGTATTCTGATGGTCTGGCTCCAGGATTGTTGCATGCGTACGCGAGAGGTGCGGTGGTGTGCGTTAGTTGTTGACTGGCTGCACTTAGAGAAAATAATAACTACAATTGAGTAAACAATGGCATTAATTAAAGTAACACTAAAATTCAAATTTCAAATCAAGAGCTTTTGTTTTGTAATTTTAAATAGTTATAGAAGCTTAACAATAGTAGCCTTTGATGAATCAAACAACAATGTACGCTATTGTTGTTGGGGCTTTGAACTTCCGATTTTATTTAGAAATCACTATTATATTTTAATTAGCAATATTTAAAAATATAAACTCTTTTAATATGCATAATTAATTCCTGTAATTTTATGCTTAAGGATAGCATTAAACTAAATTTAATAGTTAACTACATTTACTTATGGCTATGAAATGTATATTGTAGTGCTTAAAATTTATCAATAGAAATTTTAAAAGAAACTTGAGAAATTAAAAAAATAACTGCTAATACTAGTAAAAACTATCTTCTTGTAATCCCCATTTGGTAGAATTACAGAAAAAAAAAAGAAATACAGTTTTGAAGTGCATGCCATACTTCTTATGACCATCCGTCCGTTACGTGCAAAATGCGGAAACAAGTGACGTGCCAAGTTTAAACCAGCCCCTCTCCTTCATCCTGAGTGTGTGTGGGAGCGGAAGGCGGCCGGGTACGCTTGTGGGCGTGTCCTGCATCCTGGCTTTCGCTGCTCCGCTGCTGAGGTTGCCCCTGTGGCCATAGACGGCAGTCAGATTCTGATGTGCGTGTTTGTTTATGCTGTCTGTCATTATTTGCACTTGCACACCCACACAAAGCCACTACTGGGATCACCCACACAAACACAATCTGGCATATGCATAAATGCATTTGTTGTTGCGCTGCTTCTATTGCCGCCTTTGTAGGTGCAAAACGCATTTTGACAAAATGCAAACGTACGTGATTTGCATGAAACTGAGTGACTGACGGAGAGAGGCGGCGATGTGTGGCCAGGGAAAGTTAGGCGAAGTGCCGGCGGGATGGACAACCAGAAATACCATCCCGACACGTCGGCAATAATTGATTTGTAATGCAAAACCTGACAGAACTTACTGCAAAAATGCACAAATTTACATGCATTTTTAAAAACATGTAATTTCTAATTCCGCATTTCAATTAAATGGATGTCGCAAATTGAGTTTCACCAATCAAAATTTGATTAGAAAACTCTTAAATACTAAATATTGTACCTATTATTTAAATAAACTTAAATTCAATTTATTTTCAGGAAGTTTCTGAAATGATTAGTTGAAAACAGCAAAGCACTGTAACTCAAACCCGTATTGACTGTCTTAAAAATACAATTTAAATCAGTTTTTAAAACAAATTTTTTTTTTATTTTTGCATTTAAGGGAAGTGACAATTGCAAATGTAGTTTTGCCAAGTAGGATTTTATAAAAAAACTCTTTGATATTGCACATACTTAAGGCATAACGTTAAATTGACATTCATACAATAACAAAAATCATTTATGCTGCAATTCAAAAGAGTATATTTTCTTTTCCTGCAGATTTTTATTCGAAGAATTTATGATATAGCGTTGCCTACGTATAACAAAGCTTAAACTTTAACTTTAATGTTAATTTAAAAAAAAAAATTAAGTTAATTTCAGAAAGGTCAGCAAAAGCTAATAGATAAATAATTTAAAATGTCAAACTGAACAAGTGTCCTTTTATTTAACACGCTTTGCTATCAATTAAAACTGGAAATGTTCTGTGATTCACTTGGCTAATTTTGCTGACAAATGCATTTATATGGCTGTTGTTATTATGCGAATATGCTTCCGACTATCTGGTCGCCTGTCACGTGCAATCACAACGGCTGTCACCAAATAAACACGTATGTATAAACACACACTCTGCCCCACATATCCTGAGTGTTAGTTAGGAACATTATTTGCTTTGCGTGTTAAGTGCGATAAATGCAATTTGATGTTAGATGTGTTTTTTTTTCGCAGGACGCCCTGCCACACGCGGAAATCTAAAACTGGAATAAATTCACTAAAAACGCCAAATGCCTCTCGATAATCAACACATAAATTACTGGCTGTCGGTCGAGTAATTTGAGCGTAAACAGCGAGTGTTTTTGTTTGCGAAGTGCATGACATATACGTGATGTGATTCACATTTGCGTGCATTAATTGACTAAATATTTTAATTGAAAATGCGATATATAAACGACAAATGGTCGAGGGAAAGAGACACAGTCATCGATTGAATGCACGTTGTTAAAATACGATTACATATGCGTATTTGCACAAATCCATGCGGCAAAGAAATGAAAAACAAAACGAAACGGTTCTCGCATAAGGATACCAGCGCACTCAACTGGCCAGCGATGTCTGTCCTCGTGTCGAGTGCTGCGAAATGCAATAAATAATTACATTTATTTGCTTTAAATGCAATTACAAACAAACAAACAAACGGGCAGACACTGGGCGACGCCTTTTGCATATCCCGCGCCGTCTGGCAATTTCCCGACTTTTTCCCGTTCACAGTTCATTTGGCCGAGTGTCCAGCGTCTCCCAGCGGGAAGTCCTTTTTGTATCCTGTGTTCGTCCTGCCCTGACATTTTCCCACTCATTTCCCGGCTGCAATTCAATTCAATTGAACTTGCCTTGCTTGATTTATTTAATTAACTTTTTTTTCGCATTTTCCCGGCGACCCGACCACAATCGTTGAGTCGTCGATGTCGAGCCTTTATTTCAAGTGTTTTCATCGGTTACCATTCGACTGATTTTCATTCTTATTGTTCTTAAGTGGCCGCCTGCCGGAGAAATTCTTAATGCTCGAATTCGAAAATATGCGAGCGGAACAAAGGAAAAATACTTGACGTACAATGGCTGTACAATATTATTAAATTTGCCATTATAGCTTTATCCCTAAATGAACCTTTTCGCTTGACGAAATCTGCTGAAAATATAAAAATGGCTTGATCTGACAAGTTTTAAAGAGTCACAAGGTCTTTATTGAAGATCTTTTAAAGAAAAATTACAACATTAAAGTCAATATGTATAAAACAAAATTAAAAGGAAGCTTAAAACATTTTGATAGCTTTTAAGCTATATAAGCAATATACCTATTCAATTCTCAGAACTCTTCAAATTAAGGCAACAATTTCAAAAAGATATTTTTACTATATTCACTTTAAAAGTACCTTAAATGAGCAACTTTTCTTGTCAAATGCAGATAATAAAATAGAAAAAAAATTGACATTTTATTGTAGCATTTCCTGTGGGTGCTCAAGCCACAATGACAGTGCAAAATGGTTCCTATTACAGTCTTACCCCAAAGTAAACATTTTTCCTGCACTCTAGTTTAATTTACTTTATTCTGACATTGACGGGCTTCGACCGCAAATCGCCAGCGATATTTCTGGCCAAAAGCTGCACTAAGTTTACTCAGCCAGCTCATTTCGCCGGCTTACTTCTCTTTGCTCTTACCAGTTTTGTTTAAGTGGCCGCTTTGTCCTCTTTCGCCCAGTTAGTTTGCTTTTTGCATTTGCCCAGCACTCTTCCTTTTTTGTTTGCTTTATTCATTTTCTTTTTGGGGGAAACTAAATATTTTTTACGTTCCTTTCTGTCCTCAGATATCCCTTTTATATAGCATACACATATCCTTGTGCTAGATTCGCATTTTATTATGCATTTGCTGCGGCGGCTGGGGCTGCCCCGCTTTTTTTCGTTTTTCTCTTTCGGTGAAAATCTGCATTACGTATGCGCCCCGTTGGCCGCGGTTCTCCGTTTTGCGGCTGCTGCATTTGCTACTTTGCAAATTTATTACAAATTTTTACATACGATTTATTGTCTGAGCGGTGTCTGCCCAGAAACTCGGAGTCATATTCTGAGCCATGCGGCTATTGTTACGAGAGAAAAGCTTTAAAGTCCCGGGGATTCTACTATACATGCTGGAATGTATGTGCTCACGGATTCAATAAAACCGCCCCGCGTCATGTCTCTCCACTTGACTAATAAGCCTTGGCCACGCTCATGGCCGTGATGGCCTTTTCCTCCGCTGTTTTTTCCCCTATTTTCCCTCAATATTCCCTCCTTACTTTTTGCCCACTTTTCTCCCAGCTTCGTTGACAGTGCAACATTTGCAAGAGAGCAGCGAGCTGCTTGCCAAGTTTGTTGCACGCCCGCATAAATAACACGTCGCAAATGCATAAACTGACTTTTTGTTGCCTAATTTATGCAGCACAAAAGACGAAACCTTCGACCCCGCCCTCCCTTTTTTTCGACCACGCCCACCGCCTCCTCTTCGCCAGCGGAAACGGAAATTTTGTGCTGTGCACAAATAAATCAGCGAACTGAGGCCAGGCCAAAACAGAGCAGGTTGCACGAAATGCAAAAGAGAAGGCTGAGCAAGCAGCAAAAATTTCTTCATCATGCCGCAGGAGTCGGGCATCAGGAATCGCAAAAGTTTTACCCTCCACTGATCAACTATGAAAACGTCCTGTAAAATTGTTACTTTGTTACTTTTACTAGGTCAAAGTAGATAAATAAAAACGTTGTTAAAGATTAAACTGTCGTAAAAGTTGTAAATACACAGTGGTAAGAAAATATTTCAAACTTTTAACAACATTTGATCTAAGTGCTTTTTTTTATCAAGTAAATTTTACCTGTAATATTTTTTTGCATTAAAGACAAAACGATAATAAAATCTAATCTAATCTAAGTTGTTTATTTATCTGTTTTTGTTTTTACAAATTATAGAAATATGTATAATAGCCCCATACCCTGCTTATTAACATATTTATGAAACAAGTGAATTTTATTAAAAAAAGGTTTTTTACAGCTAACTACCTGTCAGTTTATTCGGAATTAATTGCTTATTAGCAAGCACAAGAAAATTGAAGGAAAAAGTTGTAATTTTAGGCAAGAGTAAAGTTGAGGAGAAAACAAAATGAACGCATTGCATTTAATAAAGATTATGTACGTCAGTATTCAAATAACAATATTATGTTGCCTTTTTACAAACAACACTTTTTTAATTAAAACTGCATTCTTTTCTTTCAACTAAAACCTATTTAATTGCGTTTGGATGCACTAGTGATGGGAATGTAAAAGTTGAAATCTGAGGCATTACCAAACTTTTATCCACGTACAAAGTACAGTTAAATTTCATTTTATTTTCCGTTTGGATGCTACGTTCTAGGTGTACCCCCAAAAATTGTTCGTTAACTCACACAAATTTCGCATAAATTTGACATGCACTTGGATTCTAAAGTAAAACTTGTACGTTTTATATTTATAGCTAATGTTTTGATTTACCGAGTATTCTCGCATTATTCCCAGCACTTTTTCTCATGTTTATAGGGCATTTTGGTGTAGCAAAAAAAGGAAGAAAAACAACAAGTTTTCTTTTTGATATTTTTGGTGAACCTGCCTGCTTTATGTGGACGTGTGTTGTGTTTGCGCAACTGTGTGTATATGTGTTCGTTTGCTATCTAAATATTTTGTTTTGGCAGTGCAAAAGTTTTGCCAGCCTGCCAGGATCTGGTATCCGTGCCGCCCGCACGGTCCTTTCCCTATTCGTGTAATGCAAAAAGTATTTATATTTTGCAAGGCAGCCAGGTGGGTCCTGCATGTCCTGTGCGCTGGTGCCTTTGCAGATTTCGGGGCTTGGCCTAATAGGTTTTTGTTAATTTTAGGGATTTCACTTGAAAGGCGCTCAGCAAAAGGATTTTACACATGTTGCCGCTTTTACCTAAGCGCTTTCACTGCTGCTTGTTTTTGTTATTATTATTTTCCTTCCTGTTGCAATGGACTAACCTGCCTGAAGACCGTCTCGCAAAAGGTTAATCGGAAGCTACAAGGATATGTGGAAATTGCATAAGGTTTATAGTAAAACGCTAGACTCGACGAGAAATGGATAAATGGATAAAGCACAGAGAAGGGGCGGGCATCGAAGGTATGATAAAATCTAAATAGAAAAGTTCCCCAGGTCAAATGTGATTCTCAGGTAGTTTTAGGGCACAAACTTTTCCACTCCTATGAGAAAAGTTCTGACCCACGCAGAGACTGCCGAAAGGAAAGTTGAGACTCGCAAACTTACATTAGATAGCTCAGTTTTCAGCTCGTTGTTGGTTTACTAATGAGCCGCATTGTTGCCTTTTAAAGAGGACGAAGGAGCACAAGGACCAGGAACACCATGCAAATGAAGACATGTGAGACAGGCCAAGGGATGTGGGAACGCACTGTGGGATAAAACCTAAAAAAAATATGAGTAATGTGAAAATGGTTTGCAGAAGACGTTTATGTGCTTATAGATTGCTTCATTATATTTAATCGATCTGATATGATAAAGAAAAATTTAGTACACAGCAATAAATTGCTTACAGAATAATGACATCTAATTATTAAAGTGTATTCTTTGCGATTAACAAATGTAGTTATTGATTTTAACCACTAGCAATTGGTAGCCAGGATTTTATGATAGAGCAAGTACCATAAATCAAGTGTATTATTCTCTTCCAAATATACTGATTAACCTTACAAATTATTGAACAATTTTAAGACTTAGTACTATGGAGTAGTTTTAGGGATATGAAACAACCTTATTAATTATAAGCACTCAAAATATTTTTTCCCGTGTGGGATAACAAGAGTGGTATTGGGGGACAGCTGTTGGTTGGCTTTTATCTTGTGGCAAACAACAGGCACCGGCAAATGCAGCATCAAGGCAGCGCTAAAGACAACCGCCAACGATGTTTGCATATTACGCATACGCAGCGTTGTCGCGTATCTCAATTTGGCTGCCGTTGCCCTGTTCTCCCGTCACTCCTCTCTGCTTCCTTATTTTTGGCTCACAACATGCGGTGTTGTGTCATAGCTCCTCCCCAAATTTTTCCTTCTGGTTTCCCAAAATCCCCTCCAGCCCTCGCGCGACAAAGCAAATACAATAAATGAACACCGCCAACGCCTCATCGCTCTCATCTGGAGCGGAGGAACAGCTCTCCAATGGCACCTCTTGCTTATCTACCCTCCAACAAAATGTTGCATTTCGGGGCTTTGTGCAGTTTGCCATTTTATTATTTCTAGCATATTTTTTTATGCATGAGTTTTCCTTGTGACAGCCTCAAAAGTCAACGTCTGCTCCTTTATATCATTTAATTGCTTTTATAAATGTTTAAATATTTAAGCCAAAAGGTGTGAGCCCAAAAAGCTAACAACACAAAGGGAAACAGTTAGCTTAAACTTCAGCATAGTTGACGGCTGCTTAGAACTGGGTGTAATAGGGATTTGTATACGAAAGGAAATTAGGCATTTGTTAATGTTCATTATAACAGTTTCTTAATTAAAAAAAACTTATTTTAAACTTAATTTAATTCTTACACTGAACTGTAATTGACTTAATAGATAGATAGATAATATACTTATTTAATGGATATTTAAAAGCAGTACAGCAGAGCAATAAAATTAAAAGTTAAAATTATTTAAATAAAAAAAAATGTACTTACATTTTCTGAGAAAGATTGAGAGCGAAATAAGTATGTTTACAGTCTGTTTTAAAAATGCTTCCTCTACAGAACACACACCCTTTCTAGATGACAATTACTAATAATACATTTCTGTACTTTTCAGTCTCATCCAACGCGACACTCATCCCGCTCCCATCATCAACTGCCGCATGATCAACTCGGGCGGCAAGCACATCCGGGATGCCTCACCAGCGCCCGACCATCGGTCCGAGGCTCGATTACGGATCGATCCCAAGGTCCTCGTTTTCGTGGAGACCACATATTCCGGACTGGGCAGGGACATTGCCGAGCTGCTCGTCTACAATCGAATCAAGTAAGTTTTTGCAGGGCAAGAGAGAAATCATAGACAATTAGCTCTGGCAAATTTGCATAATTGCAAAGGCAGCGATGCGGCGATAATTATTACACTCAAAGTAACTGGAAACGGAAGTGGCAGCGTAACCAACACCACGTTGCGCACAAAGACACACACACAGACGGAGGGACATAGAGGCAAAATGAATGGCGAGTGCCAAGTGAGGTCCTCCGGACTTTGGACTCCGGACTCTGGACTCTGGACTCCGGAATGCTCTACTTTCCTCTGTTCCGCCTGTTCCTTTGCTGCAGCCCCGGCCATTGTCAATGTTGACCCAATTTGGGTAGTTGGCCATAAAAAGGCAGGTTATGAAATTAATGCCAAGCTATGCAGCTCGTCCATTCCCCTCCTCTTCGTCCGTCTGAGCCTCTCCAGTGGCTCAGCCTTGGGGGGTGGCGCTGCGGGCAACCAGCAAAGCATTCCAGTTTAATTGGCAACTTATGCTTTTGTGGTCGAGTGGACTGCCAAACGCCGCCGCATCCCGAGCATCCTTGCCGGGGCATACCATCCATATCCATCCGGCACGGCACATCCATCCATCTGGGCCAGCTCAGGCGGAAGTCTCGTTTTCTCTGGCCAATGTCTCACCTGCCTCGTTACCTTCGGCCGCCCGCACATATCTCCTCTGGCCAAGTCAGCAGTTTTTCCCAGTCAGCCAACAAAGTGCTGAACTTCAAGGAGGAGTTGAGCTCCTACGGGATGACTGTAAGCCATAAATACACACACAGAGTCTGGGCAGAAATGTTGCATAATTCGAGAGCATTTCAAGTTGTTAGATGCTCCCAATTTATGATAACACATAAGTTTTGCGGCTTTTATAATTGCTGTCAGTTTTCAAAATTCATTTTAGCAGTTTTACTTACTTATTTGCTTTTAAATGGGTTCTTATTAACATTTTTTTTGCAAATGTGTTCTTAATTAAAATTTTTTTTTTTGCAAACTGAACAACACATAAAACAAAAATCTAATAAGCAATACCTTTCTATAAACTGCACATCCAAAGAAATTCATTTTAAAACTTTTTTTAAAATTGATTTTAAAAATTTTCTTTTAATTTCAAATTTTAAAAACATATTTAAATGTCCCTGCTCTTTTAAACGTAAAGGTAAAGGTTTAATAAATAACTTCATAACATTGAAATAAACCTTCTTTAGATGACTTTGTTATGCAAATGCTTAGCAAATGCTTAGCAAATGCATTGGTAAATGAACTTTAATAACGTGTTCTATTAGACTGCTTTATTTCCCAAGGGTATTACGAGTTCCCTATTTTGTTGGCTCCTTTTCGGTTGCCTACCTTGTGGCGCACAAAGAGCTATTCTTTCCTTGGGTTATGCCTTTGTAATTCTCCTGTCGGCCGACCCATCCTGGAGTGTTTGTGAGTGGGTGGGTGGCGGGTGTCCTCTGCTTTTGGGTGTAAGTCTTTCGAGGCCGCCCAATTGGTTAACCGCAGTGACCGCAGGATGCAGACTCTCCTGCGAATAACCGCAATTATTATACCAGCTGCACTTTGGCACCGGGGCGTGGCTAACTTTTCAATACGAACTTTTTTCTTCACACTCTTTTTAAATGCACGGCTCGACATACATGTTTGTGACTGAATTGTGTAAATTGCGGTTATAGCCAAGGCAGGAAGAATGGTTTGTGGAGAAAGAAGCCTGAAGCAACAGCCTGTGCCTGTGCCTCCAAAAGTCAAAGGGCAAAAATTTCAATTTGCCGCAGCTTTTGTTGACGTTGTTTGGACTCCTTCTGCCTTCCCTTGGCTTTTGTGTTGTATAATTAAATTTTGTCGTTATGGCAGAAGGAAAACTAGCTGATTTGGCTCCTACTCCTTCGCATTGCCCTAAGACTCCTCTTTGGCAGCAGACAAGTGCTTCAACTTTAATGAGATTTCAAGTACAAATAGCAACAGCAATGGCATTCAGTCAACCAGAGAATCAGTCCTCTTCATTCCACCCCCAGTCCCAGTCCCAGTCCCAGTCCCTAACAAGTTGAGTAATGCCAGCCATTGTCTCTCGCGCTGTAACCAAATATGCAGGCGAATGACTCTCATGACCTAATCAACTTGGCCATGTGAGCCCCGGAGTATCTGTTGGGTGGGAGTACCCTTGATGCTGCCATTACTCCCGCTGCTTATCAATGACTTCATTAGTGTACTCTTCAGTGACTAGTCTGCTGTCGGTTCCTTGGGGTTTCGGGTACTCCAAACTTTGCTTGATCCCCAGAGAAGGGCAACAAATTTCATTAACATTACCATCTCATTATTGCTGATGACTTTTGTGAGGGAGTTGAAGTGTATGCATATCACAGATTTGAGCGGAGAAAGAGATGACTACACAGAAGCAAAGATGTATGTGCCAAAGTAGTTTCATTTTAAATTTATTTAATATTATAAGACTAACAGTGCAAAATCGGCTAATTAAGTACAGGTATTTTACCAGGGCATATAATAGCAATTTTTCTTAAATTTATACGAATTTTAAATGAGATACTCAATACTCAAAAGCCTCTTATCATTTAACTACATGTGCAGATCAAACGTTGTAACTTATTTCTAAATATCTTCAAAAAATGGACTTTTAGACTGCTTGCAGTTATGGCTTCCAACTTTTCTCCCTGTGCACAAATGGGGCAAGCAAGCGGCAGAAGGATTGTCATGGCATGTTCTGTAGCTTAAGTTTGTTGCACTGCCAGGGGCTTTACATCCCGACCCCAGAACACTCACACTACTCCAGTACAGAGGCCAGGCAATCAAAGTTGTCGCTGGTGCCATGGCAGCCATTATTGAAATGCGTCCCAGGGAGCGAAGGTTTCTGCGTGTGCGTGGGCGGGACGCAGGTGCATCCAACGGCTATATATCTATGCTATGCCAGGGCAATCCTAGAACTCCAATTTTCCCATTATCAATTATTTATGAACCGAAGCGACGCTGCTTATTGCTCCCAAGTTGCCACTCAATTAGTCATGAAAAATTCACTCGGTGACTTTCCAAGTGTCGCACTTGACGTATGCGTAATGCTGCAAAGAGAAGAGAGAAAGTGTCGTTAAATTTATTCAATATTTGCAGGAGTCCCAGCTTCATTTTAAGTAGGTGAATGTCTGAGATTTCCGTCTATACTAATGGACTTTGGCTACACGGTTACTCGCTTTGTTATCGCTGCCACTTTAACCGCTCCAATTAGCCTGACCAATTGATTGATTGCCAGCTTTTGGGGTCTCTTTGCTCCTTCCTTAATTTTTTACTTACGGACAAATGGCCAACGTTGTACATACAAATTTCTGGCCAAAAGCCGCGCGCGCCAGCAAGTATGCAAAGTTTTGCAAAAGTTTTTACGCCCGGATTGCCGCCATTTGTAAGCTGGCCAGCCTCCAGAAAAAAAAGGTCCTTTCGGGAAACTGGAAGTGGTGAGTGTTATATGGAAGCAAGTTTCTGCCTCTAATGCGCCGTGAAATTCTAATGAAATTTTCCAAGGTAATTACGCGGCCCAAAAAACATTGCCTCAATGGTTTTTGGTTATGCCATCGCCTATTAAATTGCCATTTATAATGTGCGCAATAGAGCGTAGGCGTGCATGCGTGTAATAGCTACTTAACCTTATTTTCAATTTTTGATTCGGCTTCAGTCAGCAGCTTAAGGAAGCAGCCAAGTCAGGCGGTTGCTGACTAAAGTCAAGTCAGCACACGGAAGTCATCAGCAGCAGCCTTGTTATCATTTAAACCACCGCCCTACCCAGCCACACCCTCCGCCCCCGCTGGGCACGTGGGTGTATGTGTGTGTGTGTGTGTGTGTGTGTGTGTGTGTGTGTGAATAATGTAGCGTGCTTTTGTGGTGGCTCAGGCCAAAAACTGCGCTCATCCTTTCGCTTATTCCGGGCGCTGATTGCGCCACTGGGAGCCTGAACTTTTTAAAACGCGAAATGGCAAAAGGCGAATAACGAACACCAGGCTGCTCCATTTCGCCCCTTTTACCCCCATTTCCTCCTCAACTGACGTCAATTCGCGCAGACACATGGCAAGCGCCATAAACAGCCACCACAATTGGAAGCTTGCCATGGCTAGAGGACTTGGCTCCCCTATTTTCCCCGCTTTTCCGGGTTTTCTGGGCTTCCTGGCTCTCCTTCTAGCTCGTCTAGCTGCCGCCTGCGCTTGACTCGTCATAATCACACCCTTTTCGCCAATGTTTACTTTAATAATGTCGCGGAAAATTTTTATTTTCAATTTTTCACAAGTCAATGGAGTTTAACCAGCCACCAGGCAGACTATCTGTTGTGCCACAGTGGGGATCAATGGGCCGTAAAATTATATAATTTGTCTGGGGATTGCATTTTTGATAAATATTCGGCATAAGATTTATGGAAGAAAAATATTAAATCGTATGAAAATGCAAACTTTTCTTGGAAATAGATATGCGTTTAATATTTCACTTTAGTATAATAATATATAAATGTCACAAAGTGTAGATAAATCTTTAAATCACCACTAGAAAACTTTTTTAAAAATATACAATAAATTAAATTTACACTACAACTTTAAAGTTTATATATTTTTATTCGAAAGTTCCAATCATGTTTGATATACATTTTTCTTATATTTACTATTTATAAATATTTGTAATTTTTAAATCTATTGCTTAAATATATAAATGCCGTAATAAATAAATATTTATACAACCTATACAAGATTAAAATGTATTTAAAGTCCTTGAATGCTGCTTCAGATAGCTCAAGCGTTTGCCTTTAATAAATAATTTGACAAGTCAAGACTTGAAATTCCATTTCCTTTCAATTAAAAATTCCACAAATCCATTTTGTATTTTTCTAATCCCACACAACTGCAGTTGTTTGTGGAGGGGTCGCCAAACGGCAAAAAGTATTTTTTGAAAATTTAAAATTCCATTTCATTTGCAATTAAAAATTCTACAAATCTGAATTCAATTTATAAGAATCGTTCCATTAAGATTTCATAGAAATGTTTTCCACTGTTTAGGCCACGACAGTAGCCATTGAATACTGTCGACATACATATATGCAGGCATATGTGTATGGTCTTTATACATTTTTTCCCTTGTGTTTGTGAAAATAAAAAATATTTTTTTGCTCAAGCGCTTGGCACGTGACGCGGCAGTTCGAGTTTGTTGGCTGCTGTGCACAGAGATTGTTCCCGCCACCTTTAACCCCCTGAAACCCGATGCACCCCACGCTCATGTTTTGTGTGACAAGTTGGCTTTTTGCTGGGGCTCTTGTTGTTGTCGCTTGTTGTTCTTCTACTTTCTTCCCATTCTTTTTTTTCAACAAATTGGTTATTTTATTGAATTACTCAAGCAGCAGGAGGTCCCTCCCCGACTTTTCTCGGATCCGTCGTCTGGCTTGCGTGATTATATTGGCCTAAACAGGCTGGGGGGTTGTGAAACTCACAAGTCGCGACTTTAAGGACATTGCCTTTGCGTGTCTCCTGCTCTCCATTTTCTCTTTTTCATTCCTTGCTCTGTGTGTATGAGTGTGTGTATGGGACTTAAGTAGTTTCGCCGCGTATAATAAATTTTCTAGTTTAAACTCATTTATTGCCCTCGTCGAAAGGATGAAAGCATGGATTGCGGGCTGAGTGGGCGGGGCCTTACGATTCCGACTCCTCCTAGCCGATGCCATATAATGGCCATTTGTTGTATAATTTTCACATTGTTTAGTGTCCCAAGCCAGAAGTAACTTCCGCTTCTCGAGCACACAGTTGCCTCCTCGAGGGTTTTTATTTATGATATATAGATTACTCAGCCAGTCGCTGAAGTAGCGGGCAAAATGCTTTTCCCGGGGTAAATACTTCCCATTTCAAGTGACTGCTGAGGGGTGGGGTTAATTACACTTGAAAATTATAGGCCACGGGGAAAATGTCTTAATACGCCAGGAGTTAAATTGGAAATTCGAGGGAGGAACTTTAACCCTGTAATTATCAAAATGAAAATCTGGGCGAACATTTAATTATGGAGTAATTGCGCCCCAATAAAGGGCAACCCAATAAATTACCATGTGTTGTAAATTTGTTTATGCAATTGCTAAATGTCAATCAATACGAATGAAAACTGAAAATATTGGTTGATATTTAATTGCGGGGTATTTGTTCAAAAACATGTGCGTATTAAATAGCATTACAAAATAAATTATTTTCATTAGTACAAAACTGCATGGAATGTTTAAATAAGTACAAAAACCAACTAAACATGTACCAACCATTTTGGATTAAATAAAAGAAATAATAAATTTCATTCGTAAGTACATTTTTAATTTAACCCCTTTATTTTGCAAAGGCAAAAATACTGAGTCTTAAATTACAAAGATCCTAAGAGCAGATAAAATACCCTCAAATACTTTATGTCAGTGTCGATTGTAAATCACCTCAGAAGGTTACGAATTTTCCCATTTCCGTATCCGACTGATAGAAATCAATCGCCTCCCACTCACCTGGCAACTAATTGGCCCACGTGTCCCTATAACACAGCACATCTAATCAAGTAATCAGGTAGTCCATGGCCTCTACCGTGCTAATTGCATCATTACTCACACAGCTAATAAGCTGAAACTTTGCCTCACGGCGCAACTTTTGCCATTGCCCGCTTTTTGGGGCCATCTGTCGGTCGGACAGTATAGCTGATGGGCTCTTATGGCAGGGATCAAATCACCTGGCTGGCCACAAAAACCAGTCAGCACAAGGCTTTAAATGGGAGCTTGCCTTGGGCAAATAAATGTTGTGGATTTTGTTCGATTAGAGGAGGTTTACCATCTATGTCGATCTCAAGCATACATGTTTCCTGTTGTACATTGAAAAAATAGCAGTTCGCCTCGTAACGAAAGTTCTTTTTCATTGTAAATTACTTTACATAAAAAAAAATGATTAAAAAACATATTCAAAAAGATGTTTCCATACGGTTTTTGTTTTTTATTTAAAAAAAAAAATGATATAAAAAGTAAAGCCATTAAAATAGAAAATATTCTTTATCAATTTCTACCTACTGTATCATTAACAAATTTTTTTCTATTTTGGATCCATGTTTCATTTTAATTTTATATTTTGATTATATTCAGATAAATGTGAGAGCCCTTAGAATTGAAAATATCTGATGACTTTATATAAAAAGATAATTTAATTGAAATTTTAATAACTTAAATGATAACACCTCGTTATGAATACTTGCAAAATACATTTTCTTTGCCGAGTTAATACAAATTCCCATTTAAATTTGAGAATATATTCTTGTTTTCGCAAGGATTTGGTAGCCAGTGCCGGAATCTCTATTTGCGATTCGCCCCACAGCTTAATTTCCTGAGCCAAATATCAACAAGGCCAAGTGAGATGCGCCGCCAAGATGTAGCCGGCAGCCCCAAAGCGCTCTAATGAAATTATAACGCTAAAAAGGGGATTGCGGGGGCGTTGGTGGAGCGCAATGTTTTAGCTGCTCGAGCGGAGTCGACACAAGACCCTGTTAGCCAAAGTGGCAGTGGGAAGTCAGCTAAAACTAAGCTCATTTAATGCGTTGCATAAGCGACAAGCGCGAGAAGGCCAACAAACACAGCCAAACACCCGCACACATTCAGTCCTCCAGACAGTACAGACAGACAGACAAACAAACAAACAAACAGCGAACACCTACGAACCGGAAACGGAGACAAGAAGAAGAACGAACAGGGCCAAAAGGAAAAACAAGCTCTCGCGCGCACGCCGCCATTTGCACTTTTACGTTTATCCCGAGGATAATTTAACACCCCGTACAAATGCAAACAAATGAGCACAAGCCCTCTAACACCTCCAAAACACATGCATATGACGGGGAAAAAAACAACATTTATTTACTTGCAAGTAATACCCGGTAATGGGCTTTTAAAACAAATCCGCTGCGGGCCTGTAAATGAACTCCTCTCTTTCAGTCTGGCAATTAAATTTCAAATATCAACACACTCGCACAAGGGAAAGTGTCATTGCATAGTTAATTAAACAAACATTTTGTGCAGATAAAACGCTTTAATTAATGCTCTTACAGGACTCGAATAACCTAGCAGAAGTGCGCATTTAATCTCCTCCGACATCCCAGTAGCCCCGAACACCTGAAAAGTATGCAATGAAAATTCCTTTCGTGCCTGTGTGGCTCGTTTGTGTCATTTGATGTGGGTTGTTTTGGACTACCGGGTGGTTTTGTTGTTATCTTTAACAGAGGGCAAATAAATCGGACTGAAAAAAACTGAAATTTTGGCAAACTAATTGGGGTTGGTAACTAAATTTTCCGCATTTTTGTTCA
Source organism: Drosophila gunungcola (assembly GCF_025200985.1). Taxonomy (NCBI): domain Eukaryota; kingdom Metazoa; phylum Arthropoda; class Insecta; order Diptera; family Drosophilidae; genus Drosophila; species Drosophila gunungcola. Next base: position 4,629,557 of record NW_026453179.1, read on the forward strand.
AACATGAAACTATTCAGAAGCTTTTAAATACCTCTAACATAAGGTTGATATAACTTTAATTTTGACATGTAGATTATAAATCATTTTAAACTATATTTGTATACATTAACTTCCTTTTCGTGTTAATATTTTTAGTATCAAAGGTTTTTTAAAACTAAGTTTGAATTCCCACTTGATTTATTTCCATATTTGGATTTTATCATTTTTAAACATTTAACAGTCGTTAGTGTTGCTGTTTTAATTTTAATGTGTTTTATCTAAGTAATTTTACATTTTCAAAGCCTTAAATTGTGTTCTTTCTAAAAAAAACTATTAAAATTGTAAACTTATGATAATTTATTTAAAAAACAACTTTTATGTATTTACAATTTAGAATTTTTTAATGTATTTCTTCACAATCTTTATAATATTTTTGTTTTTATTTTTTTTAGTCTGTTGGTCATCCCCGGTTCGACGCAAAATTCTTTAACTTAATTTACCACCTTATATTTCCTTTCTTTTAACCGTATTTCGTCCCCGAGCTGTCGCAGGGCGTGCGATTTTTCAATATCCGGGCGGGACTTAAATGACCACTTTGATGGGCTTGCTGCAGAATCCAGCCCTTGACTTCAAAAATGGAGACCCCATGCTGTGTGACACATGGTCTCGTGTTGACGCGCCATAAAATATGCAATGCATGCAGTGTGTCAGCGTTTTAACCGCCCAACCACCCAACACCTGGTTTTATTTTCCAACTCCCATAACTCAGCGGGTCGAGCGGGGAGCAGGCCAAAAGTCATTTCGTTTTTTGTCAGGCCCATCGCACAAAACTATCAATAATGCGCCACGCCCACGAGCATGCTGCCATCCCACAAAATATACACATATGTATATCTACAATATACGTTATACGGGGAGCAGTTTCGGCCCAGTGGAGCACCACATTCAGACATATATAAACTGTTTTGCTTTATGACTTTTATATGCAGCCGAGCGGTCGCGGGGGCAGTTGCAAATATTTTTAATATGCTTCGGCGAATGTGTGGCGGGTTAAAAAATAAAGAAATAAAAAGGTTTACAATGGCTGCCCCATTGGCTTTTTTACGTTCCGTTTCGGTTTTTACGTGCGCTGGCCAGGCACCTTAAATGGTGGAAACACCGCTTGGCATATTGAATGAAGTGGACAACATTGAGTTTTTGGGTTTTTGGCCTTGGTCACAAGCTCGGTTTGTTTAGCTTTAAAATCCACTAAATGGCCGGCTAACAGGATGCGGTGGAAGCTGGATCCAGGATGCTGGTTGGCAGTGTATATGCAGGATATACGCAAAACCAAAACCGACATTTGGTCCGCATGCATATGCGTTCTCCACCCAATGAGAAATGCACAGAGACAGACTGAAATTCAATCAATTGGAAATTCCATATCAGTGAAAATATTTTAATATTTATGCAAAATATTTACGTACAGGCAGTATAGTAGTAATAGTAGTAGTGGGGATATAATGTGGCGGCGTTTAGCAGGCTTACCCAGCGAAAATAATAATATTGAAATTGATTTTATTCATTGCGACGTTGAATATTTATGCAACCGTGTTCAATGTAATTATGGCATTGGTTGTGTTTTTTGCAAGTGCTGGATATGTAAATGAATATGAATAACGAGTGCCATAGGTAAATAATTTAAAGACGTAACAACTACAAATTAAGCACTTAAAGAGTGCTCCGAGATTTATGCTATATTTTTCTCTGCAAAACGATCCAAGTTTATCTCCCCAGCTAAAATGCGGATGCAAAGTTTGGGTTTGAAATTGCAATTGCGAGTGCAACGCAATGTCATCCATGCTCTATGGCTTGTCATTGCCAACCGCTTTTGACATTCAGCTGTCAAATGCAGCTCTCGCTGCACTTCTCTTCTCCTCTCTTCTCCTCACTTCTCCTCTTTTCTCCTCTATTCTCCTCTTTGCTCCTCTTTTCTCTCTTCTCCAATCCAAGAAGGATTTCGTTTGTCTCATTTGCCCACACCCTCAATGAATGTCACATTTGACATGCACTTTCTTTCTTTCCCTATCTCTGCCGGCTCCTTCTAACGCCATCTTTGTTTGCCATGTTGTTTCTGGTTTGACAGTTATGGCATATAGATATTTTACTGATTGTGATATGCCATTTGTTGCAATAATCTCGTTGGGGTTGGAAGAGTATATCGATTCACACCGAAATATATATATTTCCGGTTGAAAATACGTTGGCAAAAAAGATTTAGCAAATGTTTTGGTTAATATTATTATAAGAATTTATACGAAACTAAAAATACAACAATTATTTTTGGTTTGGCAGTTATGACACAAATATTTAACTGATTGTTTTATGCCATTTGTTGCAATAATCGTGTTGGGGCTAGAAAAAAAATAAAGAGTATATTGTTTTGGTGAATATTATTATTTGTTTTGGGTTTGACAGTTATGGCACATATATATTTTTCGATAGTGATACGCATTTGTTGCAATGGCTGCTTAGTGCATTCAAGTTAGAAAAAATAGTATAGACTACATTGTTTTGTACCAAAATGTATTAATTTTCGGTTAAAAACTCAACACAAATAAAGTTTTAATAGAAAAGTTGGTTAAAATGTATTTGGAAAAATTTTAATTATAAAGTTTGTATCCTGTAGGTTGGATAATTTACGGTTTAATTATTCTGTTCTTTTTTTTCTTTATTGGTTTTCCGCATCTATATTTTTATAAGTTTAAATATATATATTCAAAATTAAAAATACGAATTTTTCCGATTCTTTGCAGATATAAAATCGAAGTGGCGGGCAAGAGCCTACCAGTTCTCACCAATCTGGATAAAGGCCGTTATGGCGTGATTGTGTTCGAGAACCTGGACAAATACCTCAATATGGACAAGTGGAACCGGGAGCTGCTGGACAAATATTGTCGGGAGTATTCCGTGGGAATTGTGGGTTTCGTGAGCCCCAGCGAAGAAACCCTAGTGGGCGCACAACTCCGGGACTTTCCGCTGTTCGTAAACACGAATTTAAGACTTAGGGATGCCAGCTTGAATCCCTCATCATCAGTGCTCCGATTAACCCGCGCAGGCGAAACGGCATGGGGAGCTTTGCCGGGAGATGATTGGGCGGTTTTCCAGCATAATCACAGTACCTATGAGCCCGTGGAGTGGGCCCAGAGAAACACTCAAGAATATCCAGCGGACAGTGTGGGTCAGGTGCAACTGCCATTGACTACTGTTCTGCAAGATCGCGGTCAGTTGGATGGCATACAAAGAGTTCTCTTTGGCAGCAGTTTGCGTTTCTGGCTGCATCGACTGGTCTTCCTGGATGCCCTGAGTTATCTAAGTCATGGTCAACTTAGTCTGAATCTGGAGCGCATGATTCTCGTGGATATAGATGATATATTCGTTGGCGAGAAGGGCACAAGGCTGCGACCAGATGATGTTCGAGCACTGATAGCGACACAGAAAAATATAGCAGCCATGGTTCCTGGCTTCCGGTTCAATCTGGGATTCTCGGGAAAGTACTACCATCATGGCACGAGGGAGGAAAATCTGGGAGATGATTTCCTGCTGCAGAACGTGCAGGAGTTCAACTGGTTTTCGCACATGTGGAAGCACCAGCAGCCACATCTATATGATAATTTAACCCTCCTGATGGCAGAAATGCACTTAAACTACGCCTTTGCTGTGGATCACAATATTCCCACGGATTCGGGCTACTCCATATCACCACATCATTCAGGCGTCTATCCCGCCCATGAGCTACTCTATTTAGCATGGAAGAAGGTGTGGAATGTGAAGGTTACGTCCACCGAAGAGTATCCTCATTTGAGGCCAGCCCGGTTGAGAAGAGGATTCATTCATCGCAATATAATGGTGCTGCCCAGGCAGACGTGTGGATTGTTCACCCACACCATGTACATTGATCGCTATCCGGGGGGTAGGGATAAACTAGATGAATCTATACAGGGTGGAGAACTCTTCCAGACCATTGTGTATAATCCCATCAACATCTTCATGACGCACATGTCCAACTATGGATCGGATCGGCTGGCCCTGTACACATTCCAATCGGTTATCAAGTTCCTGCAGTGCTGGACCAATCTCAGGTTGGCCTCAGCTCCGCCCGTTCAGCTGGCCGAGATGTACTTCCGGCTGCATCCCGAGGAGGTGGATCCCGTGTGGGGGAATCCGTGTGATGATGTGCGGCACAAGAAGATCTGGTCGAAGACCAAGAACTGCGACTCGCTGCCCAAGTTTCTAGTGATTGGACCGCAGAAAACGGGCACCACTGCTCTGTATACATTCCTATCCATGCACGGCAGTGTTGCGAGCAACATCGCTAGTCCCGAAACCTTCGAGGAGGTTCAGTTCTTCAATGGCAATAACTATTATAGGGGGCTGGACTGGTATATGGACTTCTTTCCCTTGGAAACAATGCCGAACACAAGTTCACCGATGCCCACGCAGCTGGGATCGCCACGCTTTATGTTCGAAAAGAGTGCTACTTATTTCGATGGCGAAGCTGTGCCAAAGAGAACCCATGCCCTACTTCCGCATGCCAAGATTGTGACGATCCTGATATCTCCGGCAAAGAGGGCCTACTCCTGGTACCAACATCAGCGATCCCACGGCGACGTAATAGCCAATAACTATAGTTTCTATCAGGTAGGTCACTCTTACCTATTTTAATTCGAATTTCATAGTTCTCAATCAAATTCTTCATCGGTAATCATGTTTTTGGGTTCTCTGATTAAGAATCTGGCATCAAATTTGAATAATTTAATTGTTTAAGCATTTTTTCGACTTAACAAAGTAGAAACCTCCTTTAAGTGTATGTCAAGATTACTTTAATTTAAGATTAAGATCAGAATTAACACCTATCACTGAGATAGAAGTATTTCACAGTAAAATCTGGAAAGACATGTTGTGCAAATCTTTAGGTACACTGCATTGCAAACTATAATTAACTCGCCTCATCGCCTACTGTGCAAATGGAATGTTGCCCCTTCATTGATTCGATATCAACTCGAGCGAATATAAATTCCCCAAATTGCAAATTTCTTAACTTGCACTGTGGAGGGGAATGAAAAGAAACATTTGAGCAAACAGGAAAATTCATTGGGGTTCACCACAAAAGAAAACCGAGAAAAACAAAACGAAATCAAATTAAATGCTGGAAAATTCTGTTTTAATTCAAACAACTTGTGGGTCCTGCTGCTCCATTGTGGCAAGTAGGTGCCCAACATCCTGCAGCTTCTTCCGTTGATTCTTTAACACATTTCATTTGAATGCCATGCCGGAAAATGTCCATTTGCACCCAGTCTTGTCCCACAACTAACACATGTCCGAATGCCTCAGATTACTCCGACAGCTTGCTGTGACATGTGTCCAGGTCCAGGCTAAGGCACTCAAATTTGGTTCGTCATGATCTCCTTCTGCTCCCACTTGTTTTACACTTTCAATAGAAAAAAGGAATAAATTAGAAAATCTCTAAGGAGTTGAGACAAAAATATAATTCCAAAATAATCAAAACAAAATATTAATAAGTGCTCAGTTTTGATGGTGAAAAAATGTTCTAAATAAGTAAATTTAAAAATTCTTTACAAAATAAATTTACTTAAATTTACTTAGGTTTTTTGTGGGAATTTTAAAATATTTTCTTTTTGCTTTGCACTTTAAATGGAGTGGTAACAAATAATTGGCAACAAATTGAATATTAAATAACATTTTTTAATGGTTAAAAAAATTGTTTTAGTAATTCAAAGTTCTTTAAAAATGTTTTTTGTAAGTAAGGTATTATTTTGTAGGGGCTACATAAGTATATATTTTATATTTAGGCATTCATATTAGTGTTAGGGATGGCATAGCTGTAATTTAAATGCGCTTTAAATGATTTGTAACCTAACCACTCAGATATGAAGCGTAATACTTATAAATACCTTTATCATATATCTTAAAATACACATTAATATGTTCTAAAATAAACGCAAACCGTAAAAAACAGCCCAATTTCTTTGGGTGCATATGGGCAATTTCGTTGCTCAAAACATGAAATAACACTGAATTCAACACCAATGCAATTGTGTTCTCCTCGCACCACTTGAACAGGTCATAACGGCAAGTGACTCGGCACCGAGGGCACTGAAGGATCTGCGCAACCGATGCCTGAATCCGGGCAAGTACGCCCAGCACTTGGAGCACTGGCTGGCCTACTATCCCGCCCAGCAGCTGCACATCATCGACGGCGAACAGTTGCGCCTGAATCCCATCGATGTGATGAACGAGCTGCAGCGCTTCCTGAAAATCCAGCCGCTGCTCGATTATTCAAATCACCTGCGATACGACGTGAAGAAGGGCTTCTACTGCCAGGCCGTCAGCGAGAAGCGCAATAAATGCCTGGGAAAGTCCAAGGGCCGTCAGTATCCGACGATGGATGAGCGCAGTGCCAAGCTGTTGCAGCGGTGAGTAAAATCGAAATTCGGCCCGACAAAGGGTGTGTGGGACTGGGACCAAACCAAATCCGGAAAGGTGGCAAAATCATGAAAAGTTCGGGCCATCAGTCGTGTGGGCGGGGTGCGGGATGTGAGTGATTTGGGGCAGATAGGACGAAGAAGTAGCAGAGCATACAGGCAGCTGCTTTGAGTGAAGGATTAATGAACATACATATGTGGGCATGGGTGTGGGGACAAAACTCCTCGCTTTTCTGTTTTCTCCTTATTTTTTTATTTTTATTTTTTTTTTTTTTTCCGTGTGAAGGGTATGTGCCACTTTGCGGCCGCTAAAAGTGCACTTTGCTGTACTGCAATTTCGTTGGTATGCCAGCTGTTGTCAGTTGACAAGGGAAACGATTTGCTGCCGGAATTTTTCTAGGCCAACAACCACACACGGAAAATAAACGGAAACGGAGATGGAGATGGACAGATGGACTACTTTGTGAGGCATTCAACTGGAGTAAATGGGAAATATATCAGGGGAGTTGGCCAAATAAAAGTGCCTGTAAGCTGGCGAAATTTGTTGCCTGGCATGATTTCATGATGATTCCCCGAGTATATGTCAGGATGTGGGCTTCGTAGACTGCCAGTTGTGAAGTGGGAAGTTTATTATGGAAATTAAGCATTGAGATGGGAGGCATTTTCTTTATTAAACCAGGCTTTAAATAAACCGAATTTTTAATATATCTAAAAGATTATCCGTTTTTTTTTAAATAGAAAACTAAAACTATTTTCTGGAAAGCAGGATTTTGTAATTAATTAATTTTAAACCCCAGAGAGAAAACATGACAAATCCACATATTTTCACTTTGAAATAATTTGGTTAAATCCAAAAGTGTTATAATTTCCATTTTTCTTTTTTTTTTTGAAAAATTTTAAAAATACAATTTCTCTATTGGACACGTTTATAATGTTTTTAGTTTATTGTTAGCAAGTTTATATTTTGAAAAAACAATGTTACGTTCAAACATATGTATATTTAATTTTACTATGCGGTCTTTCTCTGGATATAGCATTAATACCAACAATTTTTAATAAAATGGAGATGTAGTATTAAATGATCAGCTTGAAAGCTAAGCTTTCTTAGTTTTATCACAAGACGACATCCCCAACTTGTCGAAATTCTCGCACGCAAAATCTGCTTTTGAACTCTGAGCGATGGAAATGGTTCATAAAAAAAATAGATAGGAAACTGATATAAAATATTCCATAACTTAGCTAACAAAGAGGGGCTGCAAAGATAACTCCCTGTCTGTCGATCTGCATATTTGTTGTCTTTGAGGCGGGAACGGAGCTATTTGAAATTCTAATTGCGCAAAGACTTTTACTGCGTTCTTCCCTCATTTCTAATGGAATATCTCTCTGTTTTTTTGTTCGCTTACAGATACTATCTCAATCACAATACGGCGCTGGTGAAGTTGCTCAAAAAGCTCGGCTCGCGGCCAATACCGCAGTGGCTCAAAGACGACCTGTCCACGGGCACGTGATAGCAGCTGTTCGGTGGAGGAGGTGGTGGCGTTGGCGGTGGCATAGGAGGCATTAAGTATCGCAAATTGCGGGCAAAACTCAGGAAGCAGTTGCATTGGCTGCATTTGGCGGCCGAAAATGCAGAAAGCGTTCAGCGGAGGCGACGTCACAACTGACAGGATGAAAATGAGGCGGAAAATCAATGGAAAAACTACCAGACCTATTCTAATTTTCACTTTCGGCAAGCTTTTGCCAATGCTAACTTTACATGAATCTAACGTTTGATATCAATATTGCATAAGCTGCTTTAACAAATCATTGAATAAATAAGCCGTTTTGTTTGAATATGTTTAGAAGTAAAAATAATTTATAGTTTAAACTTTAAACTTTAAACAAACGAAGTTTCTATTTTTTACAAATAAGGCGAATTTTACTTAAACTTTTATATTTTTGATTTAAAAGAAATTTATTATTCCCTATTTTAACTATGAAAACATTAAGTTTCAAAAAAAAATTTTGTGGAAGTGCAGTTTCGCAAAAACTTTTGCCGAAAGTGGAAAACAGACAAGGCCCTGCTCATAAACAGCTTAAAAACAGCTGCTGTAGAAACAAGATAAATTAATAAGGAAAAAAATAACATAATTAATCGCTTTTAACATGCATAAATCTTTTTTTGTTTGTTGCTATTGCAGCTAATTAATGTCACTGCAGTTGTCAGCTGATGTTGTACAGTGTGTGAGTGCGTATCTGTGTGTTTATCTGTGAACGTTGTGTAAATAGGCGTGTGTATGGATGCTTGCGCATTATAAATTATCATAAATAATATCATGAGGCATCATGAATAAATGCATAAATGCGCTTTGTTAGTTGTTTAATGTTTATTAGTTGATAATGGCGAATTAAGCGCCTAATTAAGTTTACGCATAATCCAGCACTTTCGTTATTACCTCAGACATCGAATCAGCTCTCCGCATCCTAAAGACTCGATCAAATAACATTTGACAACTCTAAACACACATAACTACCACATACTATCCACATGGCAGCTGCAACAACTCCTGTGTACTCTAGCATTAAATCCATGCCAAAACTGTATGTTCGTTCCAGCAGTTAACGAGTGCTATATATATAGAAAAACAACACACACATTTCGGAATAGTACGTTAAGCATAAGGCTGCCTCTATAACCCCTAAGTGTATTATAGATGTTTTTAGCCTAAGCCTAGTGAGTAGACCTAAAATGCGCTTGTCACAGGCCTCGATGTAAAACTGTAAAACTCTAATTGTATTTTTAACGCAGCACTAAGCAAAGCTCTATTGTATAGTTGGATATATGCGTAAATGTATGAGAACTAGTTCAAGTTTAGATTGGTAATGCGACAATAATAAAAGCGAACATTATTGCAAGTGTAAAATGGAATTCATGTTGGTTTTTTCTTGGTTGATTGGGACTATCGGAAAATAATGTTGTGTTCAATCTTTTTATATTGTTCAAATTTCTATGAAGCCTTCTAAATTGATTAACACGGCAGGTACAGGTACTTTTTGATTGGAATTAAAATTTTTTTAAATAAATTGTTTCAAAATGTAAGAATACAAATTTTTTGTGCACTGTGCAGCATAGAACCAAAGCGAGGACACCATGAACTAAATCAAGGAAACCAAATTTTCTGTAGCGGACTAAAAGCCGAGACATCTTCCAAAGCAGTAGACTAAAAGCGGAGACTCACGGGTCAACTGTGGCGCAAGACGATAAGCTTGTCGATCGAAACTATCGATTATTTAGATATGGACTAAGCACTTAGAACATTTTTGAATTTTAATTTTCGATTTTGAAAATGTAATAACTGCTTTAGTGAGCCGTCTTTATTTTCATTACCCCCTGGTCCATTACCAACAAACAATTAAAATCGAAGAAAATACAACGTCTTAAAAAATTATAACCTGATTACCAATGCTTAACTTATATATTTTTGTAATCCAATAAAGCTTATGTTTATAAAAGTTTATTCACTTTGCATTCATAATTAGAAAAAATTAATAAAGAAATACTGCTAGTGAGTTACACTAAATAAAATAACAAAACATAAATTTTAATTACGTTTTTAAATTTTCCGCGACCAGTTTAAATATTTCCGAGCTTGCCGTATCGTTAAAAAATATTCCATGAATGCCTAAGTAGCGGCTAAGCGATTAGCACATACATAAACCTTTTGATGGTATATTTCGTGGTATATTTTGGTGGTATTGTTTTGTTGTTGTTGTGTATCAAGAAGTTTTATTTAGTTCTATTTATGATCCAGGTGGTATATTATAACGGCGTTAGTTCATTTTTGTCGTTCGTTCGTGTCGGTTGGGTGTCAATGTTTTTTAATTTTATTGCTAACTTTAAATATTAAATTTAAAATTCTCGATATTTGAAATATATTTATAAAAAATATATAAATTTATTAAAGAAAAATAACGGTATACAAGGTTGGCGCGTCGAATTTAAATCGTAACCGCTAATTATATATATTTAATATTTAACTAGATAGCTATAGCGCGATATAAATAGCACGTGCTAACAGGTACTCGGAGAGTAGCAACAAAAAAATAATAATAAAATCGCGTGTTCGTATAGCCGGCTTAAAATACAAAAATTGTTGGGGGCGAAGAGAGTGCGAAGAGAAAAAGAGAGAGCGCCAGCCAAAGGCCTAGTAAAACGCCGCCCGGCCAATTAAAAATTGCCAGAATATATATCTTTCAATATATAATTCTATACCTAGTGCTAATCGTCAAGTTTTTGCCACATGTGCCGCGTATGAAAAGTTCAAGAAAAGTCGCTGGTAAAACCGGTAATTCCCTCTTCCCCACCTCTCCAAATTCTCCCATTCTCCGTTTTGGCGCCCGTTCTTTTTATTGTTTTTATTGTTACGTGGGGCTTGTTGCATTTTCCGTTTGACAGCTTACTTTTGTTTAAGCAATCAAAAATCATCATAAATCATATCAAAATGTTTAGTGAAAAAAAATTGGTCTATTTTGATTATTTGTTGTGAGCGCTTTTTATTCGGGCTTATCAATTTGGGAAGGTTTTAGCGGTGCCTTTTGAAATCCTCCAGAATGAGAAAGGCATCGCTGAAGTTTCCGGTGCGAATAAATAAATCTCCGTTCGTCATAGCATTACTAAAGTTGATTTTGAGTGAAAAGTCGTGAAAAGCCTCCTGGGCTGATTTATAATTTATATTTTTTTTTTTACAACGAAAGCCACGAGTCGAGATCCAATAAGTTTCAACATTACTCATTATTTACCCCTTATAACCGGTGTTTTCTGTGATTCACAACCTTCGAAAAGAATAAAGAAGAGTATTCGGTGTGCTGTAGTGTCCAGCTGTAGAACCAGTTCCAGTTAACCAGGAGAATCATGTCCAGAAATAGAGCTGCCATGGTCAGCGCCTTCCGCCTCTTCCTGCGTCCCTCGGCCACCCATCGAAGTCTCGCCCTTCGCTTGGCCCCCGTCACGACCTTTGCCCTGGTGAGTGCTAAACATGTACACAAAGTACCTATATATGTATATAGTTTAGGATACTTTCGGATACTATCTGGGGAAGTCGCGCTCCAGGGGAGCAGCTGTCGCCGCCGTATCGGATCTATAAAAATACACGCACTTGTTTTACGTATGAGTAAACGCGGGCTAACAGCAGCGGATACAGTAATAGCTCTACGCAGGTTAATCACAGAAAAGTGCAACGAAAAAGAACCTATAGCATAGTTTAATATCCGTGTTTTTTGCCATAAAAACACCGTCTTATCTAAAGTTATGTTTTAAATAAAAGCTATAAAGTATTTAAATATGAATATATTAAACTGAGATACAATATTTTTTTAATACGTGAAATATGAATCCTCAAATCTTACGGTCTTTTTCGAATAAATTATAGATTACAAAAGAAATAGAGTGTTTTTTTAATAGCAATATATTTGTTTGAATGTTTTAAATGATTTGTTACGTAATGATAAAACGATAAAAATAAATTACTTGTTCATATAAATTATAGGGCTGAAATGACCTTTTCTAAATATAAATAAAATTTTCCTTTAAATTATAAAAATGCTATTTTGCTGACTTCAACCGTCTGAACACATAAGCAATTTAGAAAATTCACATGCATACTTATATAGAATCACCCAACATGCGTGCCTTGTCCATTTTCTTATGTGTTGGCACATTTTGTGTTTCAAAATTATTAAAATTTATGCAAAGAACCAGTCCGAAAAAAAACAACAAAAGGCTAACATATCTAGATGACATACATATGGCTCTCATCCAAGCTCTTTCTCTCTCCTCATTTTGGCGGTGCAAACTTCATTTGGAGTTTTACTCTCTCCCTCGTATACTCTCCCACGCTCTTTCTTTTTCTCTCTCCCGGCGAATAAGTTACAAGCTCCATTTCTTGTTGTTGTTGTCTTTGCACCTGCGCGAAAAAGGCCAAAGCAATAACAACAAAAACAGCTGTCAGAAATGTTTATTATCACATGACATGAAAGATGGGAGGGACGGTCGAAAGGGGAGGGGCGTTGATAGATGAGTGATTGTAGTAATTTTATTAGAGAGAGAAGTTTGGAAGAATTAGCACTCGCTTTGGCATCCCAATGCCTATAAAACTGTAGGTCATTGATTTAATTAATTTGTGTGAAATGAGTCACTTTAATGAGGCTGCGACTTATTTTTATTGTCAAACAATTTAAACATTGCTGCTTATCAGTTCACATTTCAAACTTAGCGAAGTGAGTCAGCGAAAGCAGCTGAGATGAAAGTACATTCAAAAGCACAGTAAACTTCCTATACGTATTTGATAGGCACTTAATAATTATGATTGTTCAAAAGTTTAACGATAGTTTGAAATTTTTATATTGCAAACAAAAACAATTTATAAACTTAGAAAAAAATTGAAAAAAAAATTTTTTTTGTGGAAATTTGATTTTCTTATAATCTAAAATAATAATATATTAAGAAACGAAATATTTTTGATATTTATTTTTATTTATAATTGCTTTTTTTTTGTAAATATTTATTTATAGTTACATCAAGAACAAAATGTAACTAGACTATTGTTACATAATTTTTAAACTATTTGGTATGAAATATTTTTTAATAAGATGAGTATTAAAAAAATACCACGAAAGTATCAAAATAAACTTATTTTGCTTAAAAACAAGGCCTTAGACGACAGTTTCAAACTTTTCGATCTAAAAATAAAACTAAAAAGGATAGGGGTTATATTATTTAGAATTGAATAAATTTTTTAAACATTTAAAACATTTTTAAAAATTCAATTTTTATAAATACCATCAAAGTCCGTATGCCATACTTTTCACTGTACTTAAAAGACTCATTCAGCCGGCGTGCATTCTACTATTTCTTTTATGACAAACTCGATTTGCATACGAAATGATTAAATCCGCCGTTATTTGCTTTGCTTTTGTGTCGGCGAGAGCGGGCGGCCTTTAAGCTTTTTTATTTGCGAAGAGAGAGGGCCAAACAAAGGAAGTGTTGGTGGGGAAAAAGGGGATCTATTTTGTACTGGGAGTATTTACGTTTTGCAGGTTGTTTGCTCAACTTTTTGTACGTACGAGTGTCTTGTCTCAATGTAAGCTGATTAAATCAAACAGAAAACAACAAACAACTGAAAAGATAAGAGAGGCGACAACATTGATTGTCAAGCTCAAAAGTTTAGAAAACTTCTTGACCCGGATTCGGGATCCTGGGATCTTAACATGTCATGGTGTCACCAAATAACGCTCCAATTTTTTTTACAGCACTTTAAATCAATGGGCGTACGAAAAAATAAATAAAGTCCAGGGGATTTGTACCATTTTTGGTGGACCTCTCTCCATTTTCTTTTTTTTTTTTGTTTTCGTAGGGTACAAAAACTTTTATTGGCGCCATTTGGTCTGCCGCACAATACACACTTACTCACACGCACACAAACAGACACAGAACGTGTGTTGTTACATCTCCCCTTACTTTATTCTCCCCCTCCATCTGTCTCTCTCCGACATTTCCTTTTCAATGGGATTTTTGGCTTGCCCTCGAATTTTGGCTTTTTTGCATTGTGTTGCCATTTGTTTTGCTATATTCCTGTTTCCTGGGGCGTGGCACACACACAAATATATGTATGTGCAGAACAGTGACAGTTGGAAATATAGTAAGCTCTACTATTGTTCCTGAAAAATTCGGAGAATATAATTCAAAACAATTTATTTTGCAATTATTTTTCCCTTTCAAAAGTTTCCTCACTAATTTTTTGGTTTCAAACTTTAAAATAACAAGAATAGTTTTGGGCATTATAATAATGTAAGTGTTGGATGCAAAATGCAAATTTTAATTAAAAATTCCCTTTATCAATTGCCAACATAAATGCAAGGACTAGAGTTTCTTGTGTAAGTTTAGAAGATTTGAGTGAATAAAATACTTTACTTCATTTTTTTTTTAGTTTTACCTATTGTTGTATAAATAAATGTGTTTTACCTAGTTGTTGTACCTATTTGTTGTATAAATAAATGTGTTTAAATAATACTGCAAAAAAATATTTCTGTTTCTGATTTATTTACCCATTACCGCGGTTTCTACCCGTTCCCCGTTGTGGTCAAAACACTACTACATTCGTTTTAAGCTACTCACCTTACAGATTTTCAAACCTTAATTTTTTAACCGCAATTGTATGTAAACAGAAAATTTCTCACCCGGTAAACAATTGTTTCTGTACGGACGCAAAGGGGGCGATGGTCGATCAATTGATATTTGATTAAATACACGAGTGCCATGATTCAGGCTTTGGAACCGGCTTTATTTGTGCATCTCTGCCTGGCAGTGTGCAAATGAGCACAGACATGCATGCCTAAAGTCCGATGGTCCGGCAAACGAAAACAACGCGGTATTTATGCAAATGGAATTCATCATATCCAAAGCAAACCTGCGCAGGTTGCACATAATACAGCCAAAGGTCAGCAGCTTAAAGCCAGGGCTTATATTCGTGTGGTGAATGGTATATGGGACCATTTACCAAATCTTCTCATTAAATCAGGCTTAGTAAGTGACACTTAAAATTCATTTTTCAGCTGTATAAGTTTTTCCAACTTTTCCTTCACACTTTTCATGGTTTTATTTTTAGCTAGGGTCAGCTTTTACAGGTTTTTCATTTAAAACAAGAAGGAAAGCAAACTTCGGCAAGCCGAAGTTCATATACCCTTGCAGCTATTGCATTAATTAAATACTTTTGAAAACATTTAAATTATGATTTACTTGAGTATGTGCTAAAAAAAAACATTGAAACTATGATTATTTGCAGCTCAATTATTAGATAGTTATTTTATATATTTTTATTATTTCTATGGGAGCTATATGCTATAGACGTCCGATTTTGATAAAATTTATACCATAATTCTGAAATAATTAAACATTGCTATATGTCGAAGAACTAAACAAAAAATTAAAAAACAGAAAAGTTATAATTTTTTTCATTTATTTTTCCGATTGTTCCTATGGGAGCTTATATGCTATAGTCGTCCGATTTTGATGAAATTGAAACCGTAATTCTGAAATATTAAACCATTACTATATCTCGAAGAACTAAACAAAAAATTAAAAAACAGCAAAGTTATAATTTTTTTTCATTTATTTTTTCCGATTGTTCCTATGGGAGCTATATGCTATAGTCGTCCGATTTTGATGAAATTTAAACCGTAAATCGGAAATATTTTACCATTACTATATGTCGAAGAACTAAACAAAAAATTAAAAAACAGCAAAGTTATAATTTTTTTTCATTTATTTTTCCGATTGTTCCTATGGGAGCTATATGCTATAGTCGTCCGATCCGGCTCGTTCCGACTTATATACTACCTGCAATAGAAAGACAACTTTTGGGAAAGTTTCATGCAGATAGCTTTAAAACTGAGAGACTAGTTTGCATATAAACGGACGGACAGACGGACAGACGGACATGGCTAGATCGACTCTCCTAGTGATGCTGATCAAGAATATATATACTTTATAGGGTCGGAAACGTCTCCTTCACTGCGTTGCAAACTTCTGACTGAAATTATAATACCCTCTGCAAGGGTATAAAAAGCACATTACATTAACAAATGCACCGCTTTGAAAAGAAAACCAAAATTCACAAACCTGATATCATGTTGAAATTCAAACTTTTAATTTTAAAGTGAACGACCTTCATTGCATTTAGGAATGCTTTTGTAAAACTGAGTTTAAGACAATTTAAAATGTTTAAAGATATTTTTAATTTACGAATTTAATAAACACTTAGTTATTTTTTTTTACTCCCTGCGCTTCTCATAAATACTAGCTCATATGTCGCTTATTTTTTCGTAATCTTTTTAAGACTTTCTCAACCTTATTCGAATGATTTTCCTGCTAAATTAAAGCAAAGTCAAAATTCCACTACGTTTTGGACGGACTGTTAGATCACAGTAAAGCACTCAACTTATCAGCACTTATTTCTTGACAAACGATAATCTCCTTCTTATATACTATCAAAAGTATTGTTTGATCAGCAAATAGTTGCGGCTCTTACCCTTAAGTCTCCAAATAACATTCAACTTAACCCGTACACAAACAGTCAAGCCGCATAAAATCAGCATATAATAAAACCGGGTGTAAATTACACCCACTCACCCTCTATATTATCCCTTTCCCAAGGGCTTTTCGTTGGAAACTTGTGCACGTTTTCGCACATTTATCAGAGCTGCAAAATCTTAGCTTTAGCTATCATGGGAAACCGAAAAGCAAATTTCCCATCCAGACGTTGCAAAAATATTTGCATACATATATGCAAGTGGTAAAGATTGCGAGGATTCTCGAAGAAGAGGACTGGCGAGGATTATACGCGTAATTAAAGCTATCGTAAAATGGCGGAGCCGGGGGCTCTGCTGCTTTCGCAAACTAGAAAGACCTCATTAGGGCTGTCACTGTCGCTTCATCAGCAGAACTTCAAGTTATGCCTCCGAAATTGGCGGCATAACTTGGTCGTAATAATATTCAACCGACAGACGGCTACACTTTCAGAAAATAATTTAAAAGCATTTCTGTTCATTTTACTATGCTAGAACAAGAAAATTTTACCCTCTTTAACACATGGATAAAGATTAATATTTTAATGGTTAAGATTTTTAAAGAAATTTT
Source organism: Drosophila gunungcola (assembly GCF_025200985.1). Taxonomy (NCBI): domain Eukaryota; kingdom Metazoa; phylum Arthropoda; class Insecta; order Diptera; family Drosophilidae; genus Drosophila; species Drosophila gunungcola. The sequence goes on from NW_026453179.1 coordinate 4,646,693, forward strand.
ATAATTCCTTAATATCTTTTGTATGCTTTTAATTTTTATAATCTTAATTCGTAGATTTCAATTCAATTTACTTAAAAAAAGTACAATTTATTAATAAATATTCTATTTATAGGTCGGTTATAACGGTTTTTAAATTTGAACATTAGGATAATAAGATTGAGTTATTATTGTGGTTGATTTCACTCACTTCAGTTGCGCCAAGCTCAACTAAATAATTAAGTTAGTTTTCAAATTTTCAAAATTGCACATTTCCACCAAGAATGTAAATGAAATTTAAATTTGTTTATATTTCATATTAATTAATGCATATCGCTACAGTTTATAAATTTGTCGAATAAATTTTATCTTTAATCAAAGTGTATTCATATTTGTGTTTATCTTTACCATCTCCCCGTCTGGTAGCCATGGTAATATAACTTCTGCCAACTTAGTTTTTGCGTGCTATGGTCATTGTTCCTGCACTTGACTTCTGTTGTCGACAAGGGCGCCAAATGCCGAACATCCCCAACTATAAACCCCCACCAGTACACTCCACATATAAACCCCATCCACTACTTGCCGGTTTCAATGTTCGCTTCGATGTTTATCTAATGACTCTGCGCTTAGCTGGTTTTGTATGCGTATCTAATAGATACAAGTGGCCAAAAGCCCTCTTCGTATCTCGTTCACCCTCCAATCCTTTTCCCTTTCTGCGAGCACTTGTAATCCAATCTCCACAACTATTTACAGCGCAGGTTAAACTGTAAGCACCAGGGGAGAATCCACTGAACATTTACCCACTATTCGTTATCAAATTGTGGCATTTCTACTTTTGATAGTACTTATCAGCACTCACCGTCGTTGTGAGTGCGTGTGTGTATAAAAATGCTCAATTTTTAATACATAATTCACTTGACGAGGCGAGGCCACGCGACCACTTAAACGCGACTGCTTAAATAAATTATGTGTTCAATTTATAAAATCGGCCCAATTCAATTTAAAGCATTCAGGGGGAGATTCCCCCAATGCGATTGACCTGCGCCATAAATATTTTTACATTGCCACCATAATTCTGTGGAAAGCCACTCGTGTACTTTGTTTGTGCACTGATTTTAATTCAATGTATTGACTACCAAATGCGTTGGACAAACAGAGCCAAGTGGCTGCTAATTTATTTAGCAAATATTTGTGGCGTTGGCCACTTACAGAACTCTATCTTTGCCCCAATCTTTGAATAAATTCTAGACAATTTAAAGGCCAAACAAGGGCGAGCCTGGGCACCCGGCCAGAGTGAACCGCATAAAAGGTTCGTTATTAATTCAGGCCGCATCGCTGGCTCTACGGGTGAGTTTTGGTCCCAGGTTCCCAAGTTACCCTACTGGAGTTGAGTGTCAGCTGCTCTCGGTTTGGCTGCTTTTGTTGTCTTGATGGCGCAAATTCTCCTATTATATGCAAATTTCCGTTGCGCTCTACAGGCAAAGCGAGTTTGCCTCAAAAATGAGCTACATAAATTTGCTTTTGGTGGCCTACTCTCGGTAGGGGTTTCAAAAATAACCACTTTAGTTTGTCACCCGGCTGGCAAGTAGGGATTTATATAACAAATAAGAGTCAGTTTCTTAGCTTCAGAAATTTTGCAAATCTGAGACTTGACACAAACCATATGTCCTCTAAAAACTTAACGAATTTTATTAAAGTATCTTAAAAAAAAAACAATGCTTTAAAATGTTTTTTATAATTATATATATTTTTTCAACAGAATATAGTATAATAACACAACTGTTTTAATAATAGCTTACATTTTAAAATAAAATATTTAAATCTTTAAAGGTGGTTTTTGTTTTAATAATACAAATATTTATGTTACATTGTACGTTTCCATTAAAAGGTCTTATACATTACTTCAATGTTTTTTAAATATTTATAATATGATACTGTATTCATTTTATACGAAAATTAAATAAAATATTTAAGTCTTGTAACACTATGTTTTTATTTTTATAACACAGCAAGTTCATAGCCTGTCCATTAAAAAAGGACATTGAATACACGCAGCTTAGTCCTGCTTTTTGTTGTCGCCATTCTAGTTTATTTTAGACATAAAAAAGGGACTGCATAATGTTGTTTTTATGTGGTTTTTACTAAATGGAGCACTCAACACGCGGTTGGGTTTCGGTTGTCGCTTTTTTGTCGCCCACTAATTAGGATGGGATGTGGCCTCGTGACTTTTCTGATAAGCATTGGGGCGTGGCCCGCAGCCTGCCCTGTTTCGCTGAGACTAATTTTATCGCCTTTTGTGAGTGTTAATTGTATTAAAATTAAAATTACCAGAACTCGCTCCTCTGGCAAGGTCATGCCCTGAAAATACCCCATGCACCTCGCCAAGATAAATTCAAAGAAAACACACACACCCTTTTGGATGGCAGTAATATGAAGGGCCCTTTATAGCAAAATATTTTTTTGGGCGGCTTTTCCATGCGTTGGCAGCTGGATTTTCGTCTTGGGCCACACGAGAGGTGCAGAACGAATATATATTTTTTTTTGGCTGACAAACATGTGCAGTTTTATTGAAATACTCCGTCTCCAGTGAGACTGACGAGTGTAAGGTGGATATTGTAGTCGCTAACTAAAGTCGAGCAGTTCCCATTTCGTGTACATAGGCCCGCGGGTTAATGAGCCATTATTTTGAGTGAGTAATGCAATTACTGAGTTGGTTTTTATGTTTGCTCAGGCCTGCTCAGATCCTGGTTGCTAGATGGGCAACAAAATATTGTGTGCTTAAGCCACAAGTTTATGGTTTCCTGTTTGGTTGAGCCCTGTATTGAATGGACCGAGCTTTTTGTGGCTCAATTTGTTGCAGCTTTCTCCACACACTCCCTTCCACTTTGGACCATGTACATCGCTTTTTCATGTGCATTATTTACTGATGGCAGTCCATCACCTGGGGCCATGCAACAGACTCTGTGAATATGGAATATCTGTAATTGAAATTCGCTTGGCCAGCTTGGGGGTAAGTAAAGGTAACGCAGACACGAGGGTGCAAGTGTGTGACCGTGTAATTCCTGTGGGATTTTTCCACTCCCCCTTATTACCTTTTCCAATTATAATTAAAGCTTAATTAACTCGAATTTTATATAACCCTTTGCAATAATAATTAACTGCGTGTGAGTGACATGTATTTCTTCTTTTACTTACAACACTTAGCTAATCCACTTGTAATGTAATCAATGAATAAAATGAAATTCATTTGCTTTCTTCTGGCGATTTTCCATTAACAAAATTGGCTGAATAAACAAACAAACCCAGAGACCCCTCGTTATATTACGTATACGCAATTTAAATGAATGTAACTAGAAACCAGACAATTCCCACATCACAGCATGCATTTAAACTGAAGTAAAACGCTTACAAATGGGCATATAAAACTCATTTTAGGCCAACTCTTAAGGGAGAGGAAGAGTAAACTTCAGATGAAATGTTCTAAGCAAGCATTCAAGAAATGTTTGGGGTAAAAGGCCAGACTTGCCTCCCTTTAGACACATTTATTTTTCTGTATGTTTTTACTGTCACATTTAAGTCAGTTAGAATTTCAGGCATATGTCTGCCTTTTACCTAATTTTCTTTGACTATAAATTATGAGAGCTGCGATAAATTTCTGGCAGCGTTTTGCACTGTTTTTGAGAAACGAAAAAATGTCTATTTCAATTTCAGCGGTGTATATCTTTGTATCTATAGGATGTGCGTATATTTATCAATACGTACGTGGCGCACACACTAATTTTAGTCTGTCGGGCTTGTCTCTTTAATGTTTTTCTCTCTGTATCTGATGATTTTTGATAGTCTGTATCTGCTTTTATGTATGTGTTTGTGCCTTTCAACTTGTTTATCTATTTTGCTCTGTTTTTTCTCAGCTAAATATTTACTAGCAGAAAATGTTTTCTCGCAAATCTCGCACCCTGCCAATGAAAAAAGAAAAATTCCCTTGCCCGCTGTGAACATGTGTCTAATTTATTAGCTCTCTCTCTCTCTCTGCCTTTTTTAAACATATTTATAGAAATTTATCGACTTGGCTTGAGATGTTTTCAAGATTTAGTAAGGATTTTTCCCTCCCTCCTTCCTTGCGATCCTTCGATTTCGTTTCATTAATCTCATTCCGTAGGCAATTTGCCCAATCGTATTATTTTTATGAAACATTGCCAGTATCCTCAATTTCTCAGTAATAAATTCCTTTGCGATATATTTCTCCTTTTACGAGCTATAAAATATCTTTGTGCTAAACTTCAGTTGCATTTGGTTTGATGGGGATTCATTATTCCATTTGTCTCGACTTAACGAGCTCATTCAGAGACAATCAAACGCCTAATGAACAATATGCTTTGCGGCATGTTATTCTTGGCTAGATGCCTGAGAATACAGCACTTGACACGCGACTTTGTTCGCCAAGAACAAAGGGCTGAAAGGCGAGTGGCTGCCTAGAGTTTCTCCTGTCTTACAACTTTTCAGCTTGCATGACTTCCGGAATCGGCAACTTTCCATGCTGAATTCCTCACGAGGAGTCCTTTAAATTTAATTTCAATCAATTTGGAAATTCGCTGAAAAATTTCAAAAGTTTTTACACTTTTTAAATGGGCTAAACATGGCTTCTAGTATAAAAAGTAATTTAAAACATTCCAGAGAGGGGATCAAGTTGTTGGGAGAAATCAAATTATTATGCTAATTTCAAGAAGCATTTAAGTTAATTTAAGTGTTATTTGTTATTACAGATACAAAATATTTATTGAAATAAAAATTTTATTTATTTTATTATAATATCCAAAAATTGTAAGCCATCTTAAGTGATTAGGAAAATTGTAATGATCAAGAATTTTAATTTCAATTTAAAGTTTTTCTTCAAAGTGGTCGAGCCTGCCTTAAAATATTCAAAGTACTTTTAAACATTAAAAAGAGGGTCCCAGTTGGGGTAAATGGAAATCATATGCAAATTACACGAACCACTGTAATTTTATTTTTATCTCTAAGAAAGGGAGACTTCTTCAGGCTTTGGTGAAATTCCAGATGAAAAAGATTTGAGGAACACAGAGACATCCACTCGGCTCCTCTTTGTTTATTGTTATGGGCCCGGTCCTCCACTTATAGTCCTCTATTCTGAGAGCCTTTTTGGTCTGGCTTTATGTTTGTCGTGGCGAGTCCTGTGTGCTGTCTGTTTTTCCTTGAGCTTAGGCTGAACGCCGCACGTGGACACATTGTCGGGCTCATTAAGAGACAAATGCTGCAACATGTCGCAGACAGAGGCCAAGGATGTTGATGTTTGCATTCGGATGGGGTCTTCACTTTTTAAAGCTGCCCCTCAGCACACATTAACTTCGAATGACTCGACTCAAGTTTCGGTCACAACTTTCAAGATAGCTTATGCCGGGAAAACAGCAGGTGTAATTTATGAAATTACATTTTCATTTTCATCTCAGGGAAAACTTGAACTAAGCTGAGCTGCGATTTCAATTTATTTGGACGAACGTAAAAACTTTTGCCACGAGAAAGTGGCATACTCTCGGGCGGAACATGGATTTCTGTGACTGTCGGAGCTTGTTAAATTTATGTGCCGCCTAATGTTTCATTTGCGTCGCTGCGATTGCCTGTGGGGCAACTTTTTAACATTTGATGCCGGCTGACAGCTCGTCGGGGGTCATAACTTTTGCTTTTGCCCTCCAGCTCCGCCAGCTTTCCACAATCAGGACTCGATTTGTGCGCGGTCTGTGGAAGAAACTGAAACTCTGACCAACTGTCAGAAATGTTCCATCGCATTGTCATTGAGCCCCCAAGTCCATCAATAATGCGCGGCTACAAATCACTAAAGTTTCTGCGGCAAACCACCAAACAAAATTTGATCTACGAACTGCGTGGGCTTGTCTGGGGAATTTATTTGCCATTTAAATTTCAATTACTCTTGGGAAACATCTGATTCTGTTACATTTTTCAAACGCGATCGAAAAGGAATGAATTATTGAAGCGTCTGATTGGAGTAGAGCGTGAAATCCAATCAGTAAAAGTTTAAATCGGCGTACAGCACGTGCATACCATATGAGTACGGTCGCCATTCCCAACTCGGTTCTAAACGTATGCATATGTACATCTTTATGCTCCCAAGCCAACACCCACACTTTAACAGCTGCACCAAAAATTATGCAATGTTATTTTATATTTTCAAGCACAAGCTTAAACTGCGAGGGTGGTTTAGATATGTTTCTGTTTGTGAGTTTGAGAAATAAAGAAAATTAAACTGTCGGAATAGATTTAAAACGTGTTCTTAAAATTTAATTTGTGAGCTTTAAATTAAGTTCAAATATTACTTCAAATATGTTTATTAAAGCTTAGTTTACCTCTGCAGTTGCTTGTTTGGCATTAAATATACAACAGGATTATTACAACAACTTTTTATTTTGAATTTTAAAAATGTTTTGACTCTTTATTTGTTTGAATTAGTGTGGCAGAATGTAAAAGACTTTAAGCTAATGAAACGTTTAAAAATTGGCAGCTTACAAGAAGTGAAGAAAATGGTCTAAGGGTCTTGAAATTTTACGTAACTTTTTCCAATCTTAAACCAAATTTAAACTTTCAGTCCATGTGTTTAATTACTTTTAAAATTGCTATTATTTGTACACAACTAAAATTAGTTATTTTTAATTTTATATCCGTATGGTTTTATCTTGCTAAAAAAGTTTCACTTCACTAATTTTTCAACTTTTAAATCCTCCCACACGTCCTGACTTGTTTTGTTGGTAAAATGACAAGGTAAACGGTTACGGTTTCGATATCCTTTGCCCATTTGTGTCCTCCCTCGAGTCCTTGTGTGTGTGCGTGTGTGATTACTCATACGCAATGTTGCCGGCAGAGGAGACACATACAAAAATGTTGTAAAAGAAAAGTGGCAGACGTAGACCGGGTTATGGGTTAAAGCCACACGAACTCCCACAGAATCGTGGCATCCTAACAATGAATGTATTTACGCATCACATTTCCATTCCTCCATTTTCTCAACCTTTTTTTATTTTATTTTGAGTCCCAGTTCGTTGTTGTCCTCGACATTCGTTATGGGGAGCACGTGATTTCACCAGGGAGCATTTTAACTTAATTAGGTTTGGCTGAATCATGCAAAGAATGTCAGTCTAAAATGAGAAAAGAATGGAAGTGTTACTAAGTGTGTAGAAGAATATACTTTGCAAACTAGGTTGAACTTAAATTGAAATTTCCTAAATGCTTATTTTTAATAAAACGTTTTATTTTGTTGTTTCCTGCTCCACGATTCCTTTTTTTTTATTTGCTTACTTTTTAGTTCATTAACTTTTATTCATTGTTTTTACTTTTTCCATTTTCAATTGGTTTAAACTTAATCACTAAAACGAAATGTTTTTTAATAAATTTTTTAAAAAATCAACTCTGAATTTCTCTTATTCTGTTATGTTGTTAAATTTAAGGCCAAAGTTAACCCTAAGGTACGTAACCTTATAATCACTCCCACGCGCACAGTGATGTTATCGTTATACTTTAAGATGGCGTAGGCTTATAATTTACCTTTACACATATTCATTATCTTGCCACTGAGTACTCTTTGGAAGATCTATGGGCTATTTAGGCCACATCAATAATGCGAAATGGAGTCATTAATGTTAATTTGCAAATATTTTCTCCTCTTTTTCCTACAGCATTTACGGCCAGGTCATGAGCTCCAGCAGCACAGAAGCTTTGCATCCACGGCGGAGGACGACGAGACGAGCGGCGGCAAAAAGTCGGACAAGCATAAAACACCGACGACGGGAGGTGAGTGGGGGAATCAGGGAAATCGGGAATATATTTACCTTGCATATATTTTGTAAATATTTCCTTTTAATGCGAATAACTGATTGGATTTGACAACATTGTGGGAGGGTGTAAGTGTAGGCGTATCAATCATTCTAATCGCAGGCCACAGTTCAAGTGAGCGTGTGAATGAGAAAGCTGAAGTTAATCGAAGAGCAAAAGAAAAGGAATCAAGCTCCAATCGATATAGGGTTAGAGAGTCTTTACCGCCTGTCGAAGTTGCTAATCCTTATAGAGATCAAGAGTCAAAAGAGCTGGCCAAAAGAGATGTAAGCAAAAAGAAACGGGCTCCAAATTCAGAAGACTCTTCCAATTTAATATCAAGAATTAAAGAACTTAAAGGGTTAAGGAAGTTATATCAAGCCAGAAGTGAAAAGCGCAAAGAGCAAGATTCCGATTCCGAAAATGTAGAAAAAATAAAGCACCGACGAAAATTACAAACAAAGTTATCATTAAGTGATCATGATAAGGAAATAGCATACTCCAAACGAGAATTATGTAAGTTTGTCGTTAAGTTAAATTATAAGTTATAAACATATAACTATATTAAGGTAAACAGAATCCATTCAAGAAAATAATAATGAACAGAAAAAGAAAGAGAAAATTGTCACCAAATAGGAAGAAAACCAAAAAGAAAATTGGCAACGGTAAGACATTTAATTATTCGAAAATTCGACACATTATCAGATAGAAAAAATAATTTAGGATTTGCCAACAACTTATAATGCCTTAATCGGCAAAACATTTCAAATATCTACTCTAATTGTTTAAAATGAAATTGACTAAGCAACGAAATTCCTCTCCCCTTTCTAATCACTTAATAACCGCCATGAAGTGTGTGCTTTTAATCATAAATGTCAATAAATTATGGGATAACTTAAGATTAGTTTTACCAATTATTGGCTGTTGTGGTCTCCCGTTTAAATGTGATAGATAATTTTAGCAATAAAGCAGTGAGAGCTGCCCATAGGCTTCTGTAAATTAAATGCATAATGAATAATTAGTCGACGGATGTCACAGCTCGTTAAATAAATTGCATATTTATTTAAGCATAAATTTATAATGTACAGGTGAACAAATTTTGTATTGCAAATTAAATTTAAATAATAATATATTATATACTTTGGATAGTTAATTGTATAATCTTTTGGCTTTACCTGTAAAGCTAAATTAGTCTACCGATGTAGATGTATGGTATGATTAACGCTTTAACCCAAAACCCCAAGAAGTAGTCGTTGCTTTTTGTAAGGTGTATTGAGCATTTGTTTTCGTTCACATTTTGTCATCCAAGCTGTCGTAGAGCTCTGCATCTGTGGGTATTTTCTCGGGACTTTCCTCCACTTGAGGTGGTTCCTTGCTGGGATCGTAAACCTCAAACTCCTCGAACTCTATCTCATCGTACTTGCGTCGCTCATAGATGCTTTTATCATTGGCCACATAGTGACGAACTACGGTCTTGCCCACCGCAGAGTTACTACTGCTGGCGTTGCTCAGTCGACGCTCGGGAATCGGTACTGTTGCCGCTATCGAGGCCTGACTGTTACAATCTGCAGACACTATGACTTGTGATGGGGCCCTTGTCAGTGTGACAATTTCCTCCACTTCGCGCTGTTGTTTTCCAATTTTCTGGCGCGGAGCTTCGATGGGCCTGCCCTTGGGAGGATTTGTCGTTGTCTTAGCCAACGTGTAGGCCAAGTCCACGTTTTTATTTCGACAAACTTTGCTGGCAGCAGCTTGCAGGATGTTCTTGCCCTCAGTAGGCACATCGAGGCGTATGTTCATGGCTTGACTTTCGTATGTGGGCAATATATCCGCACCATAACCATTCTCCGGTTGGCCATTAAAGTTTTCAGCCCTCTCGGACTCTTCGGGCATGTCCCCAAGCACATTGATGTGATTATTTACTGTCACTTGGCGTCGCGGGACCTCCTCCGGCTCCTTGGGCAACGTTATCTGACTCTGGCTGTTGATGGTCAGTTGGCCATCAATGCCCGTCGTTGTCTGATTCGCCTCGAAGTGATGAACCATTTTTCGAACAACTTCGCTGTCGGCGCTGACCTCATCTTCTCCAGTTCCGGCCAACTCAAGTCGACTGCTGCAGCTGTTGGACTTGACCAGCTTAAATTTGATGCCTGCACAGGGAAAAAACCATAATCATTTTAGTTTTATATTGTCATTTTTTTCTTCTTAATGGTTTTCATGTTCGTCATTAATTTAATAGGTTGAAGTTATGAAAATATTTACGTGAGGAATAAAAGGTGTTTGCCAAAAGTTCTATGGGAATGTTGGAAAATGATTTTATATACTTTTTAAATGGCATTTTGCGTTCGCTTAAAATAGTTCGAATTTTAAAAAACGACACCTTATAACCAATTGAGGCTTTATTTTAATTTTTTTCTTTAAGTATAACGCAATTATGGGAATGGTTTTGGCTTTGGCAGGGACTATTCTCATTACCCACCTTGATAGGAGTCCTGCTGCTGTTCTGCTGCCGATTGTTTGGTTTGCAATCGATGTTCGCATCTCTCGCTCGGCAGGCACACATTGCAGGCCTCTATTTGGCGAACTCGGCTGCGGGTTCCACTCCCCGTCATTGGCTGAGTGGTTTTCGTGGGCGGGGCTGTGTTGTTGGTTGCGGTCTTGTCCAGGACCCGTCCACCAGTAGTAAGTGACAGTTGAGCCGCACTCCCTTATCTTGGCCAGCACGTCCTAAAGAAAAAAAAGGGAAAAGATTAGTCGACGGACTCCCATCAAAGGCTAATGGTCCATAAAGCCACACGCAAAAGGGCCGCGCCCTCAAGGCCATACAGAAAAAAAAAATATTTTTTTTTTATTAAAACTTCATATAATTGTGTCTTAAATTGTCAATCCTTACATAAGTTTAATAAAAGTATGTCAATCTAATAAACGATTCTGCCTGATTATAGTGTTTGACTTGTAAAATCGTTTAGTTTTTAGATTAAAAACAATAAAAACTTATAATTATTATGAATGTAATAAGACTATTAAAAGTATGTATTGATAAGATTAAAATATTAATTCGTAATTACTTGTAGCCTCTATTTTTCTTTTCCTGTGTACTCACATTGCTGACGTAATAGTTCTCGCACATATCCTGCTCCACATCGTCCTCGTACTGGTCATCCTGTTCATCGTCCTCCTCCTCCAGATGTTCGTCATTCTCCTGCTGCTCGGAATGTCCCAAATTATTTTCATAAATTTGCCGGTAAAGGGATTCATTTGCTCCCACTCCGCCGGGACCTGTGCCCATGCACCAGGTGCGTCGGTTGGCAAATTTAGTTCGTGCCTTCGCATTGGCAGCATTGCTATTGTGCCGCCTGACAACGTCCTGAACATGGACATCCTTGCAGGCCATTACTGGCGATTCCTGGTGATGATATTCCCCGCAGGGAGAACTTAAATCACCGCTGGAAATGCCACTCGATAGACTGGCATTGTCCCAGTGCTTGGCCTTGTGCTCCTCCAGCAGCTCCATTCCCTTGGGCTGCTCCTCGCCGGCTCCTCCGTAACTGGTATCGATGGTCAGGTATCGGTAGCCTCGTGCTCTTCTCGATTTGGGACTCAGTTGACAGGCGGAACCACCAAACTTTTGCTGGGACTGCACTAGTAGTCCCTGGCCAGGAGTAGGCAGGACATTCTGCTCGAAGAAGCGACGAACATTGCGTACTGTGTCAGGATCTGGTAGCTCATCCTCGTAGAGTTCTCGGTTTACCCTTACAGGTTGGTAGAAGAAATGTCTTTTGGCAGCGGCGCCGCCAGTTTGTCTCTGCCGAGTTTTCCGTGGCTGAGAGCCCGAGGCATTTACTACCCTAGGAGGTTTTGGCGGTGGAACAGTTGTAGTCGTGTTGCCCCTATTAATGCCCACCTGCAAGGGTCGTTCAATCTTAGTCCTCACAGGCTCCACTATAACCACATTGTTGTTGCTCAGCAGCTCCTGGAAACTGTACTCCTGCAGGTACTGTATCAAACCGTCGAACTGGGCCTCCTTTTTGTTTCTTGTCGAGAGGAAATTGTTGCGTATCAGCTGCTGAGACTTCAGAACTTTGTACCTTATGTGATCGAACTGGTCTTGATCCTCATCCTGGTCCTCATCCTGTTCCGCAGCAGCCTTCACAATGGTGGCCTTTTGAGCCCCCTCACCCAGTTCCACAATTTCTATGGAGGGATGCGGCATCATGCTGCAGAAATCATTGCCAACTGGTGGGGACTTATCCGAAGATTGTGTTGTGGTTTCTCCACCCAACTGGAAGTGAATGCCTGGCTGGGTTTCGTTTGTCGACTTCGTCTGCTCTGTTTTCAGTGCTTCTGGTTCATTTCCTGCCAACTTGTTCCAGTAGCATCTGACTGCATCCACTTTTTGCAGATATTCATTTGTGGCCTCACCTCCTGCTGTCGAGCTAATTGTGCTGGCAATGCTCCTGGCACTGCTCCTCCTTCGCAGCGTGCCGCCAGCTCCTCCGGCCGCCACTCCTCCACGACCATCCACGACATGCAGAATTTGGGGTCGCGACATTTTACCACGGCAAAAGCTCGAATCGCTGCTGGAGGAGGGCAAAACCTTGACAGGTCGGGCCTTGTAAATTGGAGCACCAGTGCTGAGAATGCGATGTTCCAGCGGTTTGCCACTCGAAGAACTCACAGAGCGACGGAGGTGGGGACGCTGAATGGGATTACAAGTTGAGTTTGAATTCGGGTATGTTTTCGTGTTGGAATTGGGGCTAATCCTCTGTTGTCTGGGTTCCTTGTTCTCCTCAATGGCCTCCTTTTGGATGATATTGTTCTGGGCGTCGGTGACAATGATGTGAAAGGATGGTTTAATTTGCTCCTGTCGTTCACGGATTTCCTGGGCCCTTCGCTCGATTAGCCTGCTGAAATTGGCCACCTCAATGACGGGCGCCTCCTTGGGTTGTTCCGGTTGTGAAATGGATACAGATAGATAGATGTCCTCCTCCCGCTCTACTTCCGCCGGAGAGTCCTCTGGCTGGGAATCCTCCGAGAAAGGGGGCGGCGGTGGTGGCAGTAGTTCCTCCTCTTCCTCTGCTACTTCCTCCTGCTTCTCCCCGATTAAATCTTGAGTCTTTGACGTTTCTTTCACTTCAATTTTCCGCTCCTGTGCTAAAACTTCCTTGTTTATCTTTGGCTTTTCCTTTTCCCTTTCCCTTTCCTTCCTTTTCCTGTAGAGCGGCCGATGCTTCCCTTTCACGTTCCCGTTCCAGTTCCCTTTCCTGGTGCTCCCTTTGCCGGGCCTTTTGATGGGCACGCCCAAAACGTCTAATGGAATCGTAGGTCTCCGCCCGGGTCACCTGCTGCTCCCTTTTGGTATCTTTGCGTTGCTGCTGCCTTTGTTGGTTGTAGGATGATCTGAGCTCCTTGTCTATGTTCTCGCAAGCCTTGAGACTCACTCCTATATTAACATCCGGCAGGCTATGGTATTGATTCTCTGTGAGATTGGATTTGCTGGCAGTGATTATGAAGGAGTCGGTGGCCTGACGCTTTAGTTCCGGCACTTGCTGCTTGACTTCCTCCTGTTTGAGCTTACGTTTTTCCACCACTGCAAGGATTTTGGGCTTGGGTGTGTGTTCCACTTTCAAAACCTGTGTGAATATCTGCGCCTCAACCTTGGCGGTTGTTGCTAAGAGTGGTGTGGCTTGATCCTCTTGATTAACGCCCTTTTTGTGTTGCTTAGCCTGCGGTTCATAAACCGTATCCTCTATGGAAATATGCAGCAAGCTGCGGGTTTCCAACTCTCCACTTTCCCCACAACTGGTGAAAGTTCTCTGCTCAAAGGACTCGCAGCTTTCACCAATTAAAGTGCAATCTGAGCTGTCTTCCGACGAGAGATACACCGAATCGTAGGCTATTAGTTTGTCCAACGGATCGTTGTGATTTGGCCTTAAAGTGCTATCACTATCGCTGGTTTGTGGTTCTGTGGGCGTGCTCGGATCTTCCACAACCTCTTCTCCGCCCTCCTCCTCTTCTCCACCCTCCTCGCTACTCTCGAAACGTGTCCTTGTGGTGGTCGTAAGACTAATTAACTCGTAACTCTCCTCCACGTGATTGCCGCCCTGTTGGTAAATCTCCTCGATGTGTGTTAAATCGTATTCCTGTTCCGAAAGCGAAGGACTATCCGTTTGATCGTCCGAATTGCTGGTGGTGGTCTCTGGGAAAACACTGCTTTGACTGTGCTCCGGACAGGATTCGCCTCCTGTGTCCAGATGACGTTGTAGGCAGTTGGAGTGGTGAAGACTTCTGTGCTGTTGCTGCCTCCTAGACTGATAAATCCTGGGTCTTTCTTTAAGTAAATTAACCGCCACTTGTTCGATGGCGTCAAATTCCAGGGAAGATGGTTGCTGTTGATCCAGATGATTTTGGTGCAGGGAGTTCTTGAAATAGTCCGAGTTCAAGCTCTCCAAGTCGCTCTTGTCGTTGTGCCAAGGATGCAGTTGCTCACTCAGATTCAAAGCCAAGGCGTCCAAGCGTTTCAGATTATCGTAGTAGACATCAAAGTCACGCGATTCTCGGCTATGTCGCTGATGTTGCTGCTGCTGCTGTTGATGTTGCTGCTGCTGTTGTAGCTGCTGCTGCTGATGCGAATCGCAAGTGCCCGAGTTACTTCTCTGGCTCTGGGCGTCATCCGCCGACTGATCCGCTGGCTGCTCACCCACCAAGGTCGCCTGATTCGGTTTGCCGTTCAATCTGCGGGTGGGAGAATCGAAACGGGAGGATGGGCTCGTTAATGATGCCATTGTTTTGCATTTGGCCTATCATAACTAAATTACATCTAATGGCCTGATGACGGCCTGCCTGCCCATCTCCCACTATGATGGCCTCGTTCAAAGACCCTCAATTGCAGTGCTTTCAGTCATGTGATGTCTCAATCAATCAATCAATCCATACAAATCAGAAAAACAAACAGAAACCAAACTGAGAATGTCAGGCAGTCAAAAGTGGGTTCTTGTTTGTCATTCAAATGGGCATTCAACTGCAGCAAAATAAGAAAGCTTGCGACACGTGATTTATAGAGTTGGGGAGGCAAGCATGAAATTAAATGTGTCAAATGGGTGACGAATGTAGGGCTTTACAGAGTGTTGCAGTTGTAAACAAAAACCGTTCAAAAAGATTGTCAAATGGAAGTTAATATTAGTAACAGAAGGTTATATATAGGTTCAATCTCTAAAGTTACATTTCAATTTGAAACCAATAAACATGTTTGGCAAAGACAACAAAAGAAATGCCATACTTCTTATTCCTTATTGACTTTTTGTTTTAATTGATTTCTAATGAAACCTTATTCCACTATTGATTTTAGTTAAATAACGCACTCTAATAAACTGTCTCATAACGTTCCGATTCAATATACGAATTAATTTAGGATATTGATTTCATGCGAGCTCATATTTGACTTTTTCAGTCTGTAAACCCTCTAATAGAGAGCTCTCACTAAATGCCCTATTATCCCGCATCAAAGTTGAGCTGGATGGGTTGGCATTTTCCCCATTGGACCGGATCCGTTTCAGCTGCACAACGCACTTGAGCGGGCGGGTTGTCAGTTTACCCAACCACTTGACGCGACGATTTGCGGTAAATTAAATAAAAACCGAGGACAGAGTGCGACGGAGCAGGAAGGATGCGATTCCGAGAGCCATGGCAATGGCGACCGACTGCAGCTGCCATTGTCAGAAAGCGCAGGATAACGTGTGCGCTAATGGCGGAATGGGTAGCGCATAGCTAAAAGCTTTTACAACTCACTGTCACGTTGCCCTGCACATACCTATATATGTAGCTGCCCAAACAATTGACAAACAACAAACTTTTCGCAAATTTTAATTAAACAAGTAAAGGAGAAATAACTGGAAAAAATACCAAATGAAAAACCAGACTCCGCAATAAGCCTTGACTGCTTATAAAAACGAAATGTTCTTATGTAACGCGCTTAACTGTTCGATCGTTTGAACTTTGCAGTTGTCACCAATCAGGGTTAGGTTTAATCGGCAAACCGCAGTCACCGGCACTCTGGTTATGTAGCAGCGCTTAATGCAACAATGACCTCGGATAATGACCCTGACCAGGCGACAGAGTCAAAAAAAAAAACAAAAATCCCACACAAACCAGCAAAACCACCACCATCACAAACGGAAAATGAAACAGCGACAACAAACCGACCGCAGCAATTTGGCCGGAGGCTCGGGGATTGTTTAAACTGAAAATTATGCCGAGACCTGTTGAGTTTGCGGCGAGCGTCGCTCAACGACTGACACGACCAGATCCAGCTCGAATTGCCCGCTGTTTACGCGGCGTATGCGTGATGGCCGGGCTTTAAACACTCGAGAGCAAAACAAAGCTTTGTTCAGTCGGTCGCAGTTCTGCTTAAAAAATTTGCATGTTGCTAGTTTTCTAGTGCTCTTCAAAAACTTTAAGTTTTAGGCAGGTTGCCGTTTTTTAACTCTTAATATTGTCTAATTACAGAAAAACAACTACGAAAAAACTAAGATGTAAAATTCAATAACAAATTACCAAAAACTAAGATAAAAAAATTAAAAAAAAAATTTTTTGAAAAGATTTTGTTTTGTTTACTATTTAGACCATGCTTTTGCATATAAAATTTAGCTGGTTTACTTTGCATAACAATTGTGTTCTTGGAGTTGTTTTTATGTAGGGCAGTGCTTGTGACTCACTTACCGGGGCGATTCACGGAAAAATCCGCGATTAACGAGCCGGGCACGGGGTATTAGCTGCGATCGGCGGCGACTGCTGTTTGCCGATCCAATTTGCAGGTCGCTAAACGTCTCCTCACGTATTACGGCCAAGCTGCGCGATCTCCTCAAGCTGCACGACTCGCTGCCCAAAATATCGAGCAGAGCGTTTGCAGCAGCAGTGGTTACGGTGGTTTTTGCACCACCATTCGCTTTGCCGGAGATTGTGGTGGTGCTGGCTGTGGTTGCTTCTCCCGAACCTACAACCTTTAAAGCCGCTGCCGAGGGCTCAAAGCTATCGGTGATTGGAAGAACTGGAAGTCAGAAACATTGAAACAGTGTTACAAATTGTTTCATAAGTTGGACATTCTTATCAGAAAACCAGTTTATTTTTTTTATAATTACCAAACGAAAGTTCAGAAATGATTGAAATCTAGTTTTTAATTTTTTTTTTTTTCAAATCAAACAGTGACCTATTATTAGGATTGTTTCTATGTATACAGCTAATAAAACAAGTTTGTTGTGCTAATTTGGGATCTGCTCTCTACGCTTTAATCGCTTTAATCTTGATTTCTAGACTTTGATTTCTTAATTTAAATATATTTATTTTAATGTTTGTAATAGCTGCATGTACTTTGAATTGTACAAGAAAGTTCTGGCCATTATTAAAATCACATATAGAGATATATCTTCCAAAGATTTCGGAATTTTATTTCCATTTTGTAGAGATATTATAAAACAAAGCATTTTAATTTTGAGCTCTAAGGTTTATTTATAAAGTTGTGATATTAGAAAGCCAATTTTGCTGTTAATAAAATTCTATGTTAATATTAAGAAGTAGATTGCAGGTATAAGCTTAAAATTGAGATGCTCATATCATATGAAATTCTTATTGTCATTGTAATTAACAAGACAATTCAATTATCTGTGATATCTCTATGAAGTTTGATCTTGGTTTCATAATTCCAATACACGACATGGCCGAGTGGTTCCAATCCGCCCGAAGGCCGCCACTCACCCGCGTAGCTATCGACTTGGTCTAGCGGAGCTTCCGCATCGAACCGCCAGTAGAACTCGGCGATGTCCAAGGCGTTCTCGTCCCGCTCGAGCTGCGTATAGTCCAGAGATCGGGCGTTCCTCAGCTGCCCGTTTCCGCTTCCAGCCCCGCCCACCCGACACTGTGTCCAGTGGGGCTGGGCGTGTGGGTGGTGGGAGTGCGAGTGGGGGATGGGGGGTGCAGAAGGTGGTGATCCTGCTGCTGCTGCTGCTGGTGGTGGTTCGCCTGGCTGCGGTTGTGGTGGAGCAGCTGCTGCTGCGAGTGGCGACCTAAGCCAGTCCCAGCTGCATCATGACAGCTGGTGGCCAAGTCGAGATGGGACACCGATTTGTGCGTATGCCTCCAGCCAGCGGCTCTCAACTGAGGACACCTCGGATCGTGGGTGGCTTGCTGGTGACTGTTGTGGTGGTGCCCGCCAGTGGTGTCCTCTAAACGCACCCGATCCACGTAGTTGTGCTGGTAGCTGTAGCTGTCCTTGCCCCTGCGAAAGATAAATGCGTAAAGTATAAAGTGGTGAAAGCCAAGGACACTGATATACAGTGTATGCCATAAATTTAGGAACACATTAACTATTTCCCATGATTATTTGTTTTATTAAATTTACATTGTTTGTCAAGCTTTATTGCCATTCTTGGCTTAAACTACATTTATAAGATATTTATGTTTTGTTTTTGCTTTAATCAATTTATTTATAAAAGTTCAATGGGTACGTCAATTTTAGTAATTAATAAATATAGTAATATTTAGTTTACTATTAAGAATGTATTTCTAACAACTAACAATTATTTAAAGTACACAAAGTAAACTTTGTAAAACATTGATACAGTGTGTCTCACAACCATTAGTTTCAGATAGTTCAGGCTTGTTAAATATTTGTTGACCAATGTTTTTCTGCCTAAAACCGTTTTAATTTTTTTGCTCAGCTTGAGACATTGAAATTCAGTTCATTTCGAGCAATGTGATGTCTGGAACACATAAGGACAATTCCTAGATTTTATGAGCCATTGCCGCCTGTCCGCCAGTTAAAACTAGTTTTCTCCCGCCGACTGGCATCGCAATCATTCATTCGAGCGAAACTTGAACGTAAACGACTCACAGTCTGTCTCCACTATACAAGTTAAACAATTTTACGAGGCAACGAGAACAGAAAAAGTTTGTTCTTTGAAGCGTTTAAGCCAAAGGACTATTTGCTTACCGCCTTTTGCCGTGTGTGGGTGGCTGCAGCCTTGACTGATTGGGGGAAATTGCTTAGCCAGCAGCTTTTTTACCTGAGCTGTCAAACGAAGCGTGAGAAGCGCGCCATTTGTGACTTTGGCTTTTCGCAGTGTGAAAAGCCGGAAAAGGCAGAAAAGCTATTTGCTGTCTGTAAATGAAAAACGTCTGCCAGCGATTGACAGATTGATTTCAAAAATTTCTGCTGTATTTTGGTCGGTTAGGGAAATTCTGCTTGGTTTTGAGTTATTGCTGATAAATGTTATTCAGATACTTGTCTTGAGTTTTTTGTTCTTATGGGTTGTCATAAATTTGTTATGGTTGTTTTATATTATTACTTATGAGTTTGATTTTAATCGAAATGGAAAAACAGTTTCATGTTTGTCGTTATTTTTTAAAACAAAAGTTTTTCTGTTTATATTAATTTTCAAATACATTTTTAAAGACTGCTTTAAATATAGTTCGTCTAGCAGTTCCTAAAATAGTTAAAGTTTCTAACACTTAACAAACTTATTTTTAATTTGTACTTAAGCTACTCAAACTTAAATTGCAAATAACATTACTTTCAGGACAGAGCAAACCAATTTAATTTGATTTCTGCCAATTAAAAACATTATCAAAACTGAATTTTTATTATATGCAAAACTTTTAAGAAACTCAATTTAAAATGCCTAAAGACGTCCTTTCAAAGATTTTTATAACACGAAAAATAGGTTAAAAGTTTTGAAATCTTTATGAGAGCGTCAGCAAAACTCAACAACAATTTTACTATTTCAGAAAGTTTTAAACTGAAAAACCTGTGACAATATTTTTGATGGTCAAGCTTTGGCGAACTTTTTCTTTAATCTCCGCCTAATTTGCATCCAACGAAAACGTTTCCAATGCCCAAAGTTCAGAGCTTGTGGTGGCAATAGCCATGAGCCCGCTGCCTTAGTTTCCGTGTTAATTGCAGCTGTTTCGACGACTGTGTGTCCTTTGAAAAGTTGGCGGTGAAGAAGGTGGAAATGCCAGCTCAACACATTTTACCGGATGGTTGCATTTTAGATGCGAGTCATTACAATTGCAAATGTTGCCAACTAATGTTTAACTGTGGTGGGATTCAGGCCTTGTCGGGAGGATAAAGAGGCGCCATCCTGGCGACTGCAGTCGGCTTTCCTGCCGTTTGTCCTTGCTCCAACAACATTTCGCAGCGGCGCCTGAGTTTATGGACCGAGCAGATGACATAAAATAAAATAAAAATAAAGAGCCAGAAAGTGCTGAGCGGTTCTCTCCTGGCAACTGCTTAGCATTGGCCTGGCCTCATTTACCCTACTCTATTGCCGATTCCATTACGTTTTTGGCTAGCCTACATTTGTGGGCTCACACACACACACACACACGCATACACACTCTTTGGAGGGGTCAAAGGTTAATGTGAATGCTCTTTTTCACTATGGCTTTAGCCATTTTGTAGCACATTTTGTTTGTATTTCACTTAAAAGTTAATTAGGTGTGGTATGCCACCGCAAATTGCCAAGTTGCGTGTTCCTTAGTAAAATTGTTTCAAACGATAATATCTCACTGCTTTTATTTTTAATTAACACGCGTCGAGTGCCGTTTTTCCGCTTTCGTTTCCTTCCAATTGTATTGCCTCAAGAATCCCGAAGGATTTTAATTACCCCGGGCAATATGTTCGTTCGGCGCAGAATTCTAAGCAACTTGCTAATTGCTTTTAATGCCATTTTATGACTGACAGCGGGGTTTATAAACATTCTGGCATAATGCCACTCTGTTTCTCTGCTTTCGCACAAATAAAAATTACAAATTCAGTTTGGCTTTCCAGTCACGTGTTTGCTTTTTGTTTCGTTTCAAACTTGATTTTATTGTGACACGCGCCGCATTAAATTTCTTACTTTTGTGGAACATCTGCCCAAGGGCAAACATAAAAAAAAAAATACCGCGGAACAAACTAAATGCGATTTTCGTGCTATTAGCAAACGACTTTTAACGCGCTGTTTGGTAAAACTAAAACAAACACCTAGCCATAAAGGTTTTAAATAAACAAAGAGAAAAAAAGGCTTATGAAAACTCTACAAATTATTAAGCACAGCTCAAAAAAACAATATATTGTAGCTGGCAATTTCGAAACAAATAAGTTGTGGTCTTTAAAATGTTTAAGAGCAGCTAATTAAATTACACCACAACAAAAAAGAAATTGCAGTAAAATAAACACGTTCGTGCCAAAATGGTAATGGCAAAAATTGCATGTCAGCGCCAAATTAATTAACACAGATATCTATTGGGTGAAAAATAAGCAAACCGGCAAACCGCCAAACAGAGATTTACATGAAAAGCAGCCAAACACAGCCACCGGAGCATAAACTCGATTAAAAATACACACATAAAATCATTTGAAATCGGCATTCTCACACGGCCAGACAATAGGTTTTCAATTGTGCAAAATAGAATTAATACAAAATAAAAGAACTGGAATAATCAGAGCGTATTGTTTAAGACTCGATCCGAATCAGCTCATCCATTGCGAGTGTACCCAAAAATCTGTCGAAATTGTTGCCAGAAAGAAGATCTGGCCGCCGACGGCGACATTTCAGATGACATTTTCCGAAAATTTTTGCTTGCCGCAACATCGTTGCTTAAATCGCTGTAGGTCAGGGGAGTTGGAAATAAATGCTAAATCAATTTTCTGCTGCTGTAGCTGCGGTTGCCCGCAAATTGCATTTCAGCCTTTGCACGCGAACTCCTCTTTCAGTGCGGCTGGGGTCATAAATTAAGCGAAAACTTGGCTGCCGGCTCTGTCAATGAGTAGACAAATAAGTTTGCCCATTTGTCGCAGGACACTCAATCATCTAAAGTGGAATCGTACGCTTCAAGCTGATTTCGCTGAGGGGTATATTTTACCAAAACTAATGGTTTCCAAACAACTTAACAAATGCCTAAGTTGGTTTGGGCTGATTCTTGAAATTTACTCAAATAATTCATGTTTTATTTGTTAAGCAATACGAGAATTTTGCAGCAAATTTTAGTTTAAGACGGATTTAAAGTAATATAGATAAATTTATAAATAATTTAATTTTATTAATGATTAATAAAAATAAAAAGTTGTTGATATGCTAGGAATATTCTTAAATTTTTAATTTTATAAGCACATTTTTATTAAATACCTGTTTGAACTTCTTTTATTTTGATAAGTAGACTGGCTATCGATTTAATTTAACATAAACTTTAATTTATTAAAGCATTAACCCAGGCAGATGTTATATTAAAAACCCACTCCAACATATGCTGATTTAAGCTCCCAGTTTATCTCCAGTTTAACCGCAATTAATGGTTAATGTTTCGAAACCCAGCTCGAGAGAATCTTACCCAAATGACAAATGAATTCCTTAAATCATTAATGCTTCAAGATAAATTGACCAGGCATTGATTCCTGGGTGCTGCTGTGTAAATGCTAATGATGAGGTTGTCTTCTATTTATCGCAAATATTTATGTTACTTGGGGTTTTGTGGGTCACATCTTCACTGTGAAAATAAACATTCATCTTCTTTGCTTTTTGCCACATCCCATTTTAACCCAGTTGAATGCTTTCTACGGATGGCGCCGCCTTTGCACAGTTTGTTGATTTTTGTGGTTAATGCAAAATGAGTTTATTGTCCATGAAATGGCCAAAAAGCAATAAATAAAAATGAAAGAGAAAAAAAACGCGCGTGATTTTGAGTTTGCTATCTCTACTGCTATATAATTTACAGCCGCTTTTTTGCTTTTCACGGGTTTTCTCGGTTGTTGCCGCTTTTACGTCTCGCCGTTGACTGAAAAGCTGAAAAATAAAAAGCGCATGCGCCGCTTCTTTTGAAGCAGGTGGCGACTGCGCAGCTACTGCGCTGTCGACGTTTTCTGAGCACTGCTCATTTGTTTGTTATTATTTTGTTAACCTTTTTCAGTGGCACGCTGCCCCGCCTCTCTCCCTTTTTATATATACACATTCTTCTGTTATTATTTGCCTGCAGCAACAATGGAGCAATTTCGAATCTCGAGTTTCAAACTTTTAGACGCTTACGTTTGCGTTTGCTTGCTACTAAGGCGGGGCTCGTAAAGTTAATGAAAATTTCTAGTTTAATCGCAACGGCAAAGTGAAAAGTAATTTGGCGCCCAATTAAGCCAATACCCAGTAGCAAAGCAGTGCTTTCATTATCTAGTCTGGATGTGTTGGGCCCGAGACTTGCAATTGCCGCACCATCAAATTCGAATTTGTAATCCCCTCGGAGGGAACTGCGGCATAAGGGTAAGGGTCGTGGAAACCCTTTCTTTTTCGACTCTTTTTCTCAGCTTCCTCTGGTGATGCCTTTTGAATAACAAATAAGCTGGGTCTGCATCTGTTGTGATGTTTAACTCGGTGGCATAAGCTGTTAAGACCAAATTGCGGTGGGAGGTAGCTATTGTGGTAAAACAGTGACAAACAAAAAATGTAATCAAAAAGTCACTCAATTTGTAAACTTTTTTCGGGGAAAAATGTTTTTCAAAATTGTAAAAGTAATTTTAAATTTGCATTGAATAAAAATATGTTTGATTAAAAAAAAAAACACTACTATATATACAATAATGTACCAAAATATCTTCTTTCAAACAAAAAAAAACTAAAAACATATTTTTTATGTAGCTCTTAAGAAAGTAAAAATAGGTTTTTAATTTTGTTAATAAACTCTTCATATTTATCATTCAACTTAAACTTCAAGCTTAGTTTTCCTATATTATTTCTTCTCCTCAACAATTCCCCAAAACATCCGCAAGTATTATTGTTCAGCGCAAGTTGCTTTTCCTAAATGTTGGCCACAGTTTTCCCTCCTCATCAAGCCCACACACGACCCACTGTGTGCTACCATGTGGCAATGCTCGTGAATAATGCAAAACAAAAAGTTCCCAATGGCAAGGGGTCGCCTGATGGGCTTTTGGGCCCGGCTCTGGCTTTTGAGCCCCAGCAATGAACTCAAGTGAACTATGGAGCCACAAGTACCGAACCCTCTTCCTCTCCTAACTCACTCGTTGTTGAACTTTTGACTTTGCCGCCGCTGATGTTGGCAGGTATTTCGTATTTCGTCATCGGGGAGAGCGCCGTCACCTAGTTTAAATTCGAAATTCGGGTTCGAATCTGCGGACTGCTCGCCGCACAACAACAAAGCCGGCGGAAATGCGTTGCTCACTTGAAATCAAGTAACTCGAGCGGATGCCAGCGCGTTGCTCATCATAAAGCAGCAAAAACGAAAAATTGCACCACTCTGTGCACTGAATCAAAAAAAAGTAAAAATAAATAACACAAAATTATTTTTGTCATATCAAAATGGTTTTTTGGGGAATGATATTTTAGAAATGTTGGGATTCTAAGGCAACAAAATAATACATTAAATCTCAAAAAAAAAAATCACTTCATACTTTTAGGCACATTTACAAATGATTTAAGATCTCTAGAGAGTTCTCTTAAAAAACTTAAAGAAGTTGACATGCAATAAATATTTAGCATTGTCAAAAACCGATATTGTGATTGTGAAAATAATAAATTTAACCGTTTTTATAATGCAAATTTTTTTATAAACACCTTCAAGGTAAAAAAAACTTTTAGATTTTTAAAAAAAAACATTTTTTTTTCTATGTGTGCTAGCTCCCACTCTGAGCAATTGAAGTAATGAAACAGTGAGGAAGTGAGGCACTGAGGCAGTGAAGCGCAGAGCAGCCGTCAAATTGATGCAAATGCCGTGGACACGGACACAAGAAACTGCTCCCAAATGGTCCGAAACACTCTCCAACTCTCGCCGTCTCTTTCCCTTGGTTGGACAGCTGAAAATCACTTTTTAACGTTGTGACATGTGGCCGCTGGTAACGCATGTGTCGCCAGCAGAGTTTCCCCCATTCATTTCATTTTCCAACGTGGTCGAATTGGTTGCCATGCACGCATGGCTCGGGCTTTTGATTGGGGTTTATGCTGGGAATGAGCTTCCTGTTTTGTCGCCTTTTGTTTTGACTCCCTCTGATTTTTCCACTTATCCAGCTTTCTGCTCAGCCAGCGTAACCAATGAAATAATTTTTGCTCTTTTCTAGCCTTTTCAATGTTGAGTGCAGCGCCCACAAAAGAATTTTTATTTATAAATACGATATACAATATTTTTTTTTGGCTTGTGTGTAATGAAACAAGTCAAGTGTGACTGGAGATGGTTTTTCGGAAATATTCTAAATGGCCTTTGAGCGGAACTGGTAAATAAAAGTCCTAAGAGTTGAATGGCTGCACAGATGAAGTAATATGATTTTTAATTGGACCTTTGTTTAGCGGGATTGTTTTAATGTATTCTTGCGAAGTCTTCGTTATATCTATTCTTTTGATAGTAACCAGTTCGTAACCTTGAAAGCTGAGCTAGTAATCTGTTTTATTACAGAAATAAAAAGTGGAATTTAAAAGTCAATAAAACAATTGCACAAATATCAAGTATAAAAAGACCTTTTTATAACTCCGCAGCGGAAAGAACGGTCGTTGTGTATCCATCCCTGTAGACGGACCCCTAAGTGCTTTTTGAACCAAGAAAAATAGGCACCTTGAGCCAGCCAAAACAAGCCATAATGACTTTTATATTATTTAGCCATTAAGTTGTCTGTTTTTTTTTAGTTCCTTTATCTTTAACAAAGTTTAAAATGTAAGGGCTTTATTTTGTTTCAGCTCTTGCTTTTCTAATGGAATTAGTTTGGGTAAAAGTAATTTACGCGCGGGGATAACCTATGTCTTTGCCCACATTCTACCCCTACTATATAGTGATTTTCTTTTACTCTCCCAAAACAGTGCCGTTCCTGTAAATTTATTCGGCATCAGAGGCAGCATCACGTCCTGAATAAATTGATACGAATTACCCTTGTGCACCCAGCTGATCCTTTCAACTAGAAAGCTTCATACTATACTTGAGCTATGTCCGACCAAGTCACCCATTCTGCCCTCTGGCACTATCAAATTAAATCCTCCAGCGGAACGCTTTATATGAAGACGTGTTCCAAGACGGAGTCCATTGTGAATTGCGTCTTTAGCTAGCGAAGACACAGCAACGGCAACAATACATTTGGGCCAATTTGCAGTGGCAAGTAGTACGCAGAAGAAGAAGCCCCTAATGCACTTGCAACGTGTTCGATTGACAGATGTCCCTACCGCCCAAAACCCCCTTTTTGATGCAAATTTTCAGTGGTAACTCTGATATGTTTTCTTTATCTCTCCATCGATTTTTAGCCTGGCAGAGGACGTACTTTATTATATTATTAAAAATAAGTCCACTTGTTCATAAGCGGTTTTCATTTTACCACGTCTCATTTAAATACTTCCTATTTATTATTTAAATTGGCCTAATATTCTCTTTTATAATTTAATTTTCATTCAAGGGATTTTATAGTAAAAAATAAATATTTTATTAAATACAAAAAAATATACAGCTTAGTTATTACCAATCAACCATCTCTTAATACATTTTTTTCTATCGTTATTTTGGCAGTTGCTTTATACTTCTTTTTCCTCCATTCATTTTGCAATAAAACCAATGCAAAAAACAGCAAAGCCACACAAAGGAGAGTAAATATTTCAAAGTACATATGGAAAGTGCAACAAAATGGAAATGAGAATTTTTAAATTGGGACAAATAATGCAAAACTTCTTGCACCATTTCTGCATTTTATATTACCCAAGTGCTTAAATCCTCAGTGTTAAGCGAATCATGAGCGCTTGTCACGAGTTGCCAGAACCTCTTGAAGTCTGAAAAAACCATCTCTTACCCCAGAGATGCAATCGTTGCCTGTCTCCTCAAGACTTTTCCCCCGACAGCTTTCCCTCCAAATTTGGCTTTGGTTGGTTTCCTTAACTTGTTTATTTCGGAGCCTTTAAAGTTGCGAGGAGCTGCAACAAAGCGTCCAAAGCAAACGCTAAAAAGAGCTGTGAAAGTGCAACCAAACAATAAATAAAACATATGCCGTTCGCCCCATTTTTTTTGCTCCTCCATTTTTCTTATACAGCCTCGCAGTGCATAAAAGCCAACTTAGTACCTTGTTTTTGTGTTGTTCTCTCATCCTGTTCTAGCGTTTTCCCCTTGCTTTGAGAAAATTGCAAACTTGTTTATGGTGCTTTCACACACAAACAAGCATGCATACATTCATGCAGGGCGGAAGGCAAAAGTTCTATTTTCGGAATTATTCTCACACTGCTTTGTGGAAAAACTATGACATCTTGTTAGGCCATGCACCAGATGGCTGTTTCCAAAGTCAAGGCAAATATTGGTCGTCAAGTATATCAAGTGCACTTGGAAATGAAAAAACTTTAGTTTCAAAAGGGAACCTAAAGACTTCGGGTTTCTACACTCACAAGTTTGTAATTATTAATTTAATCATATTTGAATCGGTAGTTTCAGAAGTGTTAATTAAATAAATCGTAGCACTCGATTTTTTGAGTTAAATAAATAAACAAGTTCTAATTTGCCTATCTAACAAGGCTAAATTAAAAATCTCGGTTTAAAACTTAAAAATGAATTCAGTTTAAATATTTTTTTCGTGTGCTGCATTATACAAAGCCGAACCTATTGTTTGAGTTACCATATGAAAATATGGTAAATATTTATTTTTAAAGTCGGGAAAATGCAAGCACGTCAAACTAATAGAAAGCAGAGTGTCTATATACTCAGAACATATGCAAATTATGTGAGTTAAACCTGTGTGCTGGATACATGGATTGATGAATAAAAAGTGTTTTTTGTATCTTTTTATATACCTACTAATTCAATATGTAAACAATATATGGAGGAATGTCTTCTGTTTATAACAAATTGTTAACCTTTCCATTACCTTTCATCCTTTAATATAAAAAATAGCTAAATAATTATTGGACCTACTAATAATTATTTTGCTATTTTTTATATCAAAGGATGAAAGGTAATGGAAAGGTTGAGCATTTGTTATAGAATTTGTTAATAGAAAACTATAAATGCGCCACTGCTGGCATTCCTCCAACGGCTGCGGGCACTTCGGTAAATTACATTAGCTTGGGCCAGGTAGAACGTAGCTCATTCTGTTCGCTTGTCAATTTGTGCATGGCATTAATCAATTGCATGTGCAAGGCGAAATCTGGAGGAGATAATCGGACAGATGATGGAGGCAGCCTGCAGAATTTATCAGACGGTAGACGGCAGAGAGCAGAGTCAGTGTAAACGTTATACGCTCCGCCAGACACTGACAATCTCACAGTCGGTGGGCGAGGGGTAAAAAAAAGGCCAAAAAGCTGGGTGGGGAAAGCGATATTCGCTTGTTACGCCTTTTGCCTGTGCACACGAAACACGTAGGCTGGCACTTTTGTGTTGCCTGCTTCTGGGCTCCTCGCTTTTCCTGCCTTTTTTGTCTCTGCTCGTTTGAGGAAATTGTCTCAGCTCTTGCTTTATTTCCCAGAAGTTTCCACCGTTTTGCTGCTGCCATCATTTGCACACATTCTGTGCCAATTTGTGGGTCCTCACTCATTCTTTCTTTAGGCCCGTTTCGCTTCATTTAAGCGCCTTTGGCTCGTTGCTCGTTGCTCCATTCAACTTTTTATTCTAATTGTGCAATTAAGTGTGAAATATTTATTATACAGCCAGTCAGTCGTCGTCATAAGCCGCAGGCGTTGCGGGATAAAAAAAGTGCAATTATTTTATACTCTACATTGACGGCAGAAGTACAAACTTTTTCCACATTCTAATTGGTAAATTGTTTGAGACTATACTGCTATCCTTTTTCTGTCTCTTTCACACAGCTATTTATTTTCTACTATTTTTATGCCTTCAAATTAAATTTTGTGAAAGTTAGCCACCAATCGTCATGGTTGTTGTTGCTTTATTTTCTGGTTGGGTTTTCGCATGCCGAAATGTGCTTGAAACTTTTTTATGAACATCGAATGTTCATAAAAAAAAGTTTGTGTCCCGGAAGTATGCAATGGGTGTTGGGCAACACTCACACTGACTGTCAATCCAATTTGTTCACTTTTGCTCACAAATTTATTGAGTCTTAACAACATTTCTAACGATCTTTCCTCCTTTTTTGCTCTTTTCTAATTACAGGTGAGTTGACAGAGTAGTATAAGACTCAGCAGGCCCAGAAAGGAAAAATACACGAAAGTATGCCTTACACGTAATGCTGACACCAACACATACAACATTTGCACAATACACCAACACGAATCCGTCACCTATGAACATTGAGATAAAAATTCTAGGAACAAAAATGTTTTATGGTTCTATTTTAGAGAACTTTTCACAAATCAATTAAATCTTTATTCTAACGGAAATACATATCTTAGTTTGAATTTCAATTTAAATTTTATGCTCAATTAATTTGGACATCTTTAACAAAAAATTAATTGACTTTAACACTTAAAATCATAAACTCGAAATAAAGTAAAAGTTTTTCTTAAAAAAAATATATAACATGTTATATATATATATATAACATACATATATATCTATTTATATATATATATATATAAATATAATCTTGACACTAACAACCTATTTGTTGTTGTTTTTTCTGAAACTGTCTAAAGACATTTATAAGTTGAGTTCCTAAATCAATTTTATAATTCAATATATATATATATATATATATATATATTATTGCACTTTTTCTTCAGTGTCCATATACAAAGACATTTCTTTATATAGCAATTTCCATAAAAATGTAGAGCTTCAACGATACGTGACTAAATCTTGGGATTGCTTGGGAGGCTAAAAACATTTATCCCTTATCCACGCCTCCATTGAGATATCCGTGCCCATCTGTCCTGTATGCATAAATCGATTTGTTTATACCGGCCCAGTGGCCAAAAAATTGTCATTGAATCGCTGTTGACATCTTAATGTAACACACTTTCACCCATTTCCCCACATTTCTTCCATCCATCTTCCATTCCCGAGTTGCCAAAAGCCCGTCGATACATTATCGCCTCACGAAGCACGCATTCTATATGCAAATGAAGCGACTGCCTGTCGACCTGTCCACTAGTCCGTTTGGTTTGCAATGGAGGCGAAACAATGCCGTCAAAATATTGGCGGAAAATTCCGGAATACAAAACAAGACTTTTTCGGCTGCGTCTGGGAACAATTCAATTTTTGGCCGGGGCTAAAGCTTTTTTCGTGCGGGTTTTCTGGTAGCAGCCAAAAATCGACACAAGATGAGCTGAGCGAGATGAGCTTTAAACCAATATAAACTTTAAATTGGTTTAATACAATTCTGAGTTTGAAATTGGGAAAAAAATTCTAGAAAGCAAACATTTTAAAGTATTATTAAAGGTATAGTCAGTCTAGCAAACATATGTTTCCAGGCTAAAATATAAAAAACTTAATTTCTAAAACTAAGTTTATCAAAATTTATTTTTAGTTGGAACTTGTGTCCGATTTTTGTATTAGAAAGTTTTAATATACTAAGAGTATCAACGCCGAATAGACATTTTAACTCCGGGAAACTAATTGAAAATTTTTTGTTGAGAATGCATATATTTATAAACTGGAACGAAATCGGGCAACCCACACATTTAAGGAGAAGAATGAAAATCCATTTTAATTGCTTTCTGGCAACCCTCGTCAGGTTTCGGGCTTATGCACTCGCCGCTTCGATGGCGGCAGATTGGAATTTGAGCAGTGCCAACAGCTGTCAGCAGGGAGCAGCTGACACGCCCCCCTAGCCGAGGGCCAACACCCACCGCCCCCACAAGGACCCAAACTGACTGAATGCATGCTGGAATACGCCCCGTCCATCTATTCCAGTATTTATCCTTGTCATGTAGGCGCCATTGGCGATTTTAATTGCCGTTCTTTTTGCCACGTTCTCAATTGCGGCTTCAATTTGGCATTGCGGCCATTTAATTAATTGACCAAGCGTTCTATTTCTGTCGGACATCCAGCGCTATTTGTTTTTGCCGTCCCACCAATTAATTTTGCAAATCAAATCGATTTAAAAATCATCGCGAAAAGAAAGGTCACTAATTTTGATTGCAATCATGTCGATGAATTTATTTTCATTTTCCACCTTTTGTTAGCCACAAAGTTTTCTCATCATTTTCAATTCCTTTTTTTTTGCGTCCTTGGCTAAAACTTTTGACGAATTTTTATTAAATGGTTTTAGCAAAAAACTTTTTCTCTTCGTTTTTTACTATTTTCTCTTGCTTAAAAACATTTAATATATATTTTTTCTATGTTTTTGCCCGAATTTTGCTTTATCGCTAGAAACACTTTAAAAATCTTTTTGACTGTTGAAAAATTCAATTTATTCATCTAGCTCTTTTGTGGTTTGAGCTTTTCTAAGCAAATCTTCACTTCATTAAACAGTAAACTTTATGAGAAAATTGCCAAGTCAGGCCTAACTTAAGTGCCTGACTTTTAAACTCCTTTGTCTTGGGAAAACCATTTGTCACACCCACAAAATGTGTTACCCACTCAACCACAGGACATAAATATTGATGTCCAGTTGAGGCTGATTAGAGAAACAGCCGTAAGGAGGCAGGGAACTGGGTCGGTCACCAGCATCTTTTATGGCTTGCGAGGAAGCCCTTCCCATCAGTTTCACATACGTCCGCAAAGGATATTTTATTAGTTCAGCCTCCCCCAGGGTACTTGACCCAGAACCGAATCTCTACACTCGGAAAACAAATTAATGGCATGTTTATCCATTTTTCTTAAGGACAAACCGACAAGTGTCAGCATTAATTGAAGGCATATATTTAATTTAAAGGCTACGTCAACATTAATGGTAAATGTTTTAAAAGGATTCAATTTAATTTTCGTTTGCACTTTTTTTAAATATGTTCCTCAATTGCTTGTATTTTAGTTAATGTGATAACTTTCACTATTTGATAGCTTATTTTTTAAAAATAGATCTACTATTTATCTGACAAAAAATTGGATTAATTAAGTTGGCCCAATAAATGGTTAATAGATTTTCAGACTACATTTTCGGTATTCTCAGTGTAGTTATGATGAAACTCGGTGTCACTTACCGCTTTTCCCGCTGGCGTGATGACGACGACGTTTGTGACGTTCGAAAATATCCGTTGCCCATCGTGCCGCCATAGCAGAGGCTGTGACTCTGTCCGGAGCCTATTTTGACGTGCAAAATGTGCCGGACTCGGAGGTTGACAATCCAATGGGACTCGAATATAAAGTAGTTTGGCAAAGAACCTGCAATTGGAAGATAATAAAACTATGGCTTGATATGTAATATTGCGTGAAGTTTGTGCAATTAATTAAACTTGCTCTATGCCTTCAAAAATACAAACGAGCAAGCAATAGCATACAGCGGAGGCGTTATCTATTTAATGAGTAGCCAAGTGGGCGGATGGAGAGAAGGACCCTGCAGACTCCACACGCCACTTGTCCCACTCAAAACGTCGCCACTCGACGGCCTCAATGTCCTCGTTGTCGCCATGCGAAGTGCTTAAAGAGTTCACCGAAGCGTTCTTGGGAATCTTGTCTTGTTTTCCCACCGGCCCCGGGAATTACATACCGTACACACTGAGGCAATCGGTGTTGTGGGGAAAACACAATTTCCGCTCTGTGCGTCCAGAGTCCAAGGTAACGAGGAAAAAACCTTGTCGAAGGTTGGATGGTTGGTTCTTAAAGGGCCAAGGCTGGCACATCAAAACAATGTTTTGAAAAACAGTATAAAAGAATGTGCTCTCAAATTTTGGTGTGTTGTTTTGGGTCCAATTTTCTGGACGATTTAACTTATTAACTAACTAATTTTCAATTTAAAAAAAGAGGCTTTGTAGAAAAATGATTTAAAACCAGCACTTCTAAGTCCAATTCTTTGCTTACAGGTTTCTAAAGGTTTGTGGTTTAGTTTTTCAAGAATCCGCATTTAAAAGTTGGTTTGTTATTTCGGGTCGATGTTTTTGAAATTTTTATGGGTAAACTCTTTCTATTTTTTCCAAAAATAGTTTTATTGAAAACGGCCTTCTAAGTCCATAACTGTTCTCGCAGAAATGCGATTTTTCATTCATAGACTTCACAAACATAGGTAGTCTATATTAAATTATAGAGTTTATAAATAGTTTTGAACTATAGGAATTTTTGACAAAAAAAGATTAAAAAGTGTTTAACTTACTGTGACATCTACTCTTTTTAATCATGTATGTATAAGAGCATACTTAATGTATAGCTTAAATAAAAGCATGAGCTATCGAAAAATCAATATTTCGTTTTTCGAACAAATTTAAAGCCAATGTCTATAACAATTCGGTGGATTTAGTTGAAAATTGATTTTAGGGACACCCCACTTTTATAAAAAACATGGAAAATAGTATCTACCAAAAACAATGATCTTAGCCTATCTAACCGAATTCCCCGCGGCATCACTGATTTAAATTTTATACGTACACAACATGACAATGCATTTACCCACAATGCAAAGTATAAGATATTCTGTGACCTCGCTAGGCCTACGCTGCGCAAATATACCGTTTCAATTCTTAATGGAGACTCTAAAAACAGATATCCTTTACCTTGGACCATATACTGCAAAGTGCTCATGGCCATAAATATTTCCTATATGCCTTCCTCCAGTCCCTTCCTTCGAATGAGTTACGAAAAATGGCAAAAATCGTTGCCCACTTCTGTGCGCCAGACACTCGACCAAGTTGCATTGAAGTTTGCACTTTGTCTCCCGCTGTTTGTCTTGGCCCGCAGTTTGGATTTATTCTGCAAACTCCGCAGTTGCCTTTGGCTTATGGCACAGAATGAGATCAAGGTGAATAAAATAGGAGCAAACGCAAGTAAAATATTAAAAGGCCTAAGCACAATGCAAGAACACAATGCCCGCAAAGCGGTTGAGACTGCGGTTTCTGCGGTACTATCCCCCATCTTGTTATCCACACACAAAACACCACCCACAGAACCACCTAAGCTTGTTGAATTTTCCGCAAAACTCTGTGCGCTTTCCGCGGCCTCTTTCCATTAATTAAGTGGATACCTGGAGGGTTAAAATAAAAAGTAAATGAGACTGCAAAAAAAGCTCTTTCTAACAAACTTGATTGTCGTCGAGCTCAATGGGATACAAACTGGAAATTAAAGTCAGTTAGTTTTAAAAAGCACAAATCGATGTTGGACCAAATAATTCGGATCACAAAATCAGGGACTTTACGGCTGGTATTGAAAATAAACAAACAAGACACCAAAATAAAGACCCACATAAAACAGGATATTTCAAAAGATTTTCTGCTGTCCTGCAATTTCATAAATATTTTATGAGCTTAAAGGCGCATCGATGCTTTATGGCTGGATGAGTGTTGGTATGGGAGTCTGTATCTGTATGCTCTCGGCTTACGCATATTTTCCCTCTTTCAAAGTTTTCCCATTTTATTTCATGTTTTGTTTTCCTCTTCGGAAAATTCGTTTTTGCTTAATTTAAATAATGTGAAGCAGTTTGAAGGGCTTTTATCCGCTTAGATGGCGCGGAATTAAGTTTATCTGTGGCCACATTAATCAGGCAAAAAGGATGCCCATGAGTTGAGAGGAAATCGGATTAGTTGCTAGTGCCAGTAAAAATTATGCAGAAAAAGTGATTTATATAATTTAAGAAAAAGTGAACAACATTTAATTTTTGTTAAACGGGATTTTGCGAAGGTAAACAAAGTAGTAGTTCTGAACAATACGAATGTTTTGAATTTGTCCAACCGTACAATAATCTTTTGTTAAAATAAAGATTCACAATATAGAAAATTAAAAATAAAATTGGTTACTGCTTGTATCAAAATTATTATAATATTGACAGTTTCTGTGCGGCATTTTGGGCATCAAAAACCACCTTATCTCATCCTTTTCGGGGCAATCAAACTTTGCCTGCCGTTCATTGTGTTAATTTTGTGGATGACAATGGCATTAAATTTAATGTGTCTGCATTTCGTTTGATGGTCTACGGCCACGCCTACTCCACACCCCATCCCACCGCCTCTCATTTCTGTGTGTGCGTGTCATTTCCTGGTCCGATAAAGAAAATGTTGTGACAAGCCAGAGGCTCCTTTTTATTTTTATTTTCCCCCGCTTTTCCTTACAGCACAAGCCTCTCCGTCAACATTTTTCGCCATTCACAACGTCTGTTTTTTCCTGCTGTATTCTTTATTTTGTTAAACACATTTTCGACTCGCCTTTTTATGTGCATTTTTTGCGGCGTTAACTGCACGTGCCATCATTTTTACTGCGCTTTTTGTGTGCGAATGCTCCTTGGGCTACCTTTTTTGTTGCTTACCTTTTGATTCATTATCAAAAAAAAAAATAAATAAAAAAAAAAGGGAAGGACCTGAAACCTAGGCCAAGCCCTCTGCCAAAAAGTGCGTTTTGATGGATATTTCTGTTTAATTTTTTTTCGTATCTCCTTTTTTATTTCATCACCTACTTTTTGCGCCTCTGCCCATGCCTACACAATCATTATCATACCAGATATCACGCGACTCACTTTGACCGAGCTGAGGACGCGGCTAAGAGCCCTCGGACTGAGTGCAACCGGCCGAAAGCAAGTCCTAGTCGAACGGCTAACAACATCTACTACCACCTGCGGGGCAACAACACTGGCTACAACGGGTTACAATTTGTCGTCGAAGGTGTTCATTGGGGAGATCGTAAATAATTTCGACACGACCTCTGTCCCAAAAAACACTGTTCTACAAAATGGTAGGTAAAGGAGAAAGAAGTTTAGCTCCCCAAACACTAGTTTATGCCGGTAAAATGTTGTCAAGTTTTCAGGTGCAGTTGGTTATGCTGAGCAAAAAATAATAAAAACATGTTCTTTTATGAAGCATTAAGGGTACTTAAAATAAAATATATTATCTTTATTGGTGTAATGTTTAATTGAAATAAAATTAAATAACAAAATTTAAAAACAAAACTGACTAAAAGTCAATATTGAAACCGGTATTATTGGTGAACTATTATAATTCATTACACACAGAGAAAACTAGTAAAAGTTTTAGGTGCCACAACAGGGTGGAAACATTTTAAAAAGTAGAACGCTTGATTGCAATTTTTGTGTTCCTACGTGTAATTAAAATATTTGTTTTACTTATGAAAATGTTTTTACCCTCTTTTTGCACCTAAAACGTCGAATTCTAGATCTCTGTTTTCTCTCGTAATAATTAATCTGCTGTTGAGTTAATAAAATAGTCTGAATTTAAAGTAAAAACCTCTAAATAATTACAATTAAAAGTTTTACAATTTTTGTGTTTCAACTAACTGTTACAGATTTTAACGTATGTTGTATTCAGAATAGCCAACTGCTACTGGCCTTTTTTTAATTTTGTGAACTGGTGTATTCAGCAAAAAATGTAAGAAAAACGAAACGGAGCCGGGAACACGGAAAACCTTGTAGTGCTCACTTTGTCATTGCCATCCATCTCTAAAACCCGCCCCCAACTTACCCGCTAATCGCTCGGCCCTGCGCTTCCTGTGTCCTTTAAATTGGTCGTGATTTTTCCTTTTTTTATCGTTCAATTTAAACGTATATTTTTCCTGAATATTTTATGCATGCACTTTTTTTAATGCTGTCAGTCGGCCTGGGGTGTGGCTTTTTAACTTGATTTAAATGCAGAGGCACACACAAGCTTAAGGCTGGGCGGAAAACCTGGCACGCGAATCTTGTTGAAAATGTACGAGCAAAATTAAATCACACAAAAAATGCGAGCACAAGGCGGTTGCCGGAATTTTTAATAATGCACAAAGGACAATTTTTGCTGGCATTGCCATATGGTATGAGGTACGGGAAGGACGAAGGCACGAAATCGCCATGTAATCATGCAATGCACATACACAGACACGGAAAAGCAGCCTACACTCAGTTCGCAAGTTTTCCTCTCACACATGGAAAACACGAAAGCCAAAAAGGAATTTTTCGTGATTGCGATGTGAACTAGAAAAATATAATTTTAGCTAAAAGCCTTATCCAGAAAACTTAACTTAAGTGCTGAGTTTTAATTCCTTGGACTTTAGCAGACCCATCTGTATTTCATTATTAGAAATTTACACTTTCATTAATAATTCAAATAACACTTAGTTACAAGCAATATGGCGGCAAAATAAAATTTCTTTTCTAATTAAAGAAACAAGTGTTTGATTTAAAAATTTATGTTTAGCATTTTATTGCAAATTGTTGTTTCTCACAACTATTAAGAATTATTGACCCCAAAACATATACAAACTCAATATCTTTTGTATTAAACCAAATTGTATTAAATATTTAATAATTAGATATTTATTTGCCTATTTAATTGAATGTCCGATTAAGTTGTTTAAGCCATCAGTAAACATCATTGAAATTCCTTGCATTTAATAAAATTTAAACTTAAAATTTGCAAATTATTGTTGTTGATTAAAGACTTATTTTTGCTAAGTGATAACTAATTAAAAACTAATTTTATAAAGGATTCGTTTTAAAAGTGCTCTTGGATAATAGCTTTAAAAAGATAAATTAACAAAAATTTAAATGACTAAAACTAAAGGTTTCTCCCTAAAAGGCTTTCTTCCAACAATGATTTCATTAATGAAATGCCTTATTTATTTTCCCCTGTGCATTTCCATCGTTCTAAAATGAAGTAGCGCACATGAAAGAGACGACTGTTATAAATTTGTGGGCTGATTGCCGCTTGCATTTCCGGCAAAACCCGCCAAGGGTTCTCAGTTCTACACTCTGGCATCATTTGGTTTGCCAGCCAAGTGTTTTCACTCATACACTATACACACTCTGCCAGGGTTTTTGTGCGAATTGTCTGACACTTGTTAGCCTTGTTTTGGCAGGGATGCGGAAACTGGCTATTAAGTTTTGATGAAGCAAAGTTGCGGCCTATCAAAACGGAGCCGTGGGCGAACACCTGACATGACATTATCAATGTTAGCACGTTTGCTGTCTGCGGTTGTTCGTGTTTTGCTCAGAACTTGTGGCTATATAAACACATATAGAAGGTAGTTCTATGGTTTTCCTTTTTTGCTGGCCAACTAAAGCTGTCACAACAGCACAAACTTTATTTTATGTACTGTGGCTGTCATAGCTTGTTAATTAAACTTTTTCGAACGATATCTGTCCCCTTCATGTATCACACGGAGAATGGCTCTTTCAACAAATGCTGTCCACACGATAACAGTCCAATAAATCCATTTCGGCCACAACACTGGATTCATTTTCAATTTCTCACTTAATTGCGATTATTATGTTATAACCAGCATTGATTGCTCTTTTCCTTGCCACGTACACAGAAATTATCCGTCACTCAAACGTCGAGAGAGAAAGACACACACGTCTGCTAGCGCGAAAATCTGAAAGTTAACTGAAAATTAAAACAAAAATCTGAAACTATCAATAAAAGCAGAAGAAGCCTACGGAGGAGGCGAAGAAGCAGCGAAGAAAAAGAAAACATTAAATGTTTAAAATCCCAAAAAATCAAAGTCCATGAAAATAATCATCGTAGAAGCCAGCGAGCAATGAGCGACGGCTTCTTCAGCTTCGACGGTTAGCCAAGCCAAGCCAACAGCAACAGTAACAACACTAGTTACCCACATTTGGCGCCGACTACAATTGCTAATGGGTTGAACAGACCCAGCTAACACTCACAATCAAGCCCAGTTGGTAAAGGTGATTTAAACTAATACACAGAGAGAAAACTATTTTAGGATATTGGAATTTTTAAGAGGAATTTTAAATCTCCCATAAAATCTAGATTATTTATTTCTTAACTCTAAAACGTGTTTAGAGCTTTCTAAATGAAATAAATTTTAACAATATCATACAAAAAATATTTTTGATTAACAATTTGTATTGTGCTTCCATGCTTTTATTTAACTATAATTGTTATACTACTTGGAATGTTAAAAATTATTATATTACTATTTCTTGTACTCAAACATTTTTTGTTTTTAAGTTAATATACAAAAAATTTGAAACGGGAATTTAACTAAACAAATTTTAATAAATTCTTTGTAAAAATGAAACAAAGATTCTATATATAATCTTAAAAAATTAAAAGACATTTTCAAACATAATATAAAGTACATTCCAAGTCATTTTTCTCCGTGTATCTATGAGAAGAAAATCTTTATTAGAAGTTGGTGGTGCTGTGTTGGTTGTTGCATTGGCGTGTGGTTGCATTCGGTGGCTGCTTGCATGAGTGGCAGCGATACAGATAAATATATGTTTGTGCTACTTCATGGCTGCATAAATCCTACATGCGACAAAGTGAAAACTTTTCGTTGGCCGCACAGCTGGAAGATGACTATCATCTTCGCGAAGCGATGCTCCAACTGGAATGCGATTAGATGCCGCTAATTGAAATGTTTGTCAAAATCCACTATGTCATCTATTCCCAAGCCTAAACTGCCTGCTGCCTGGCTTTGTTGCGCCTTTTTTTCAAGAGGGGCGTCGAAGAAGTCATGCCTCAGCAAGCAATTCGAACGCCTAACTGCATTTGAATTGAGCCAGGCTGGCGAATAACCTTGAGTGGCTTTTGGCTAATTGCAACCGAGGAAAACTGCAGTTCGGTTTGGCACACATCCGACTGGAGAAACTGTTTGGGGAAGTGAAGGGAGTTTTTTTTTTTTTTAGATATGTATCGTAAATTTGTAGCCAGAAATGTCAGACAACTCCCTGATAGCTTTCATCTAGTTAGCCCGAAATGGCATGCGGTTATTATTACATTTTTTAAATAAATTTCACAAGGCAAACATTTATTCTTTTATTTCTAAACCCTATTATTTATTTATTATTTCTCTGAACAAACATTGTATTGGTAGTGAAGGTAAAGTTTGTCAGTCAACAAACATAACCATATGAAAAAATATGAAATTTAATCTTAAATAATTATGGACAATAGCAAATATAAGAAACATATTTGCCTAAATATTTATACAAGTCATTTTTGTATTAATTATTTAGAACGAATACTATTTAGCTTTATACAAATTATAATGATCAAACTAATTTCCATTGATTTCTTATTCATCCCTAGACGACATCTATGTGGAATATGTGAACGGTATGCCACATATGACTATTCGACTTCCCAGTCGCAATGAACTCTGCCAGTTCGCCCTGAAACCGATCTCGCACAACGTGGGCGATCTGTTAGCCATGCTCAAAGCTGAGGATCGAGGCATCGATCGAGCTGCCGTGATCAACAGGCATGGTGTGCGAATCGCTTCGTCCTGCACCATCGACAGCTTGTTAGATGACTCCTTTAGGTTAGTAACTATAAATGATAAAATGACACCAACAAGCTAATCCCTGTCCAACCTCAGCATACAAATCAACAACCGCACATTGGAGGTGAATCCACCAACACGTGAAAGGGTCACGGTGGAATCAGTCGACAAAGTGGGTGATGTGCGCAAAGTTATTGCTCAGGTAAGGTGGCTTTAAAAATAACTCTTTGAATTTAAATTTAACTTGAAAAATATATGCAGCTCTATGAGGCATTCAACGTGGGTGAATATCAACTAGAGAAGAGCAATCAACTAGCCAAAGAACTGGAGACCTTACGCTACGAACTAGAGCCACTAGAAGAGGTGAGATTTAATTATTAAATTAAAATATATAAATATATATAAACTAAATTCACCTTTCAGAAAAAACTGGAACTTAGCAAAAAGGCAGCTCGTCGCACCAATTTCATGACTTGGATGGGTCTGGGCCTAATGTCTGTGCAATTTGGCATCTTGGCGCGACTGACTTGGTGGGAATACTCTTGGGATATCATGGAGCCGGTTACCTATTTTGTTACCTACGGCACAACAATGGCAATGTATGCCTACTATTGTGTTACCAAGAGGGTAAGTTTATGGGAATAATATCTTTAAGGATGCACAAATAACATATTCCTTCTTATTTAGGAGTACATGATGGAGGATGTGAAGAATCGCGAGTACTCGCTGACCCTATACAGGAATGCCAAGAAGGTCCAATTCGACGTGGAGCACTACAACAATCTGAAGCGGAAGTCCGCTGAGTTGGAGTACAATCTCAGAAGGATCAACGATCCACTCAATATGCAATTACCATCGCATTTGGTACGCACCCAAGAAAATATGCCACCAACCAAAATCGAGGAGAAGACGGAGAAATAAACCTAAGGACTTTGTAACAATCAGTGCCGACGCAGGGGAAAATGGAAACTCAAACTAATTTAAACTACTTAAAAGTAGATAACAAATAAAAGTCCCCCCTTTTAGCTAAAAAAGTTTAGGTGATCGAAATGTTTTAGAGGATTTTGAGAGGATTTTGTGTACGCATCACATGTTGTGTAAATTCAACTTTAGTTTTTCTCTTTATGTTAACTAAAATGTTTTAGTTATTTATGTTACATTTAATTAGTCTAAGCCAAAGTTTGACGACTCGTAAAAACGCACAAGGTTATTCTGACGCCTGCAGTTTTAAAGCTCCTAATATTATTTTACTTTTTATTTTTAGTTATTTATTGCAAGTGAGAGATTTGTTTTACGCCTAAGGCAATTATTGTGTGTGCAAGTTTTAGCAAAATATATGAATTATTTATTGACTATTATTCCCTTTTGAGTTTTATCAGTTATTTTAGCGATTTTCAGGAAAAAAAAAATACCCAAAATAATGCTTGCTTACCTTCAATATTTAACAATAGAGCATAATGCATACTTTTAGGCCAAAAAGTGTGTGGACTGCTATAAATTTTGGTTCAAAGAACTGCTTCGTTGCTTTTAGACGGCTGCACCTATAGAAAAATAAACAGAAAAGCTGAATAGGAATTGTAAAAATTAAATTAAATTACCATGACCCAAGACAGCGAAAAATCGCCACCACCTAAATAAACAATTCATTTACTTACCATCACATATACATCACATTACAACGACATTTATGAATAGCACACGGATGTTCAGCTTCCTGAATGCCTGTGGTCCAATTTTTCAGTGAATCTGAAGTCATCCAGTGAAATCTACTAACTCTTCGTAAGCTTTAATATACCATATTCTATGAAATCAACTAGAACGGATCAATTTGTAAATAAAAACGCACCAACTATTCCATTAAGATTTTAGCAACGGAAAGTAAACCATTTCATAGAGACGTCGTAGTTAGTAAAGTTAATGAAATGCTAAGCGTAATTTAGTAGGTATGTTAGATATGTAAATATATAAACTGCTGTGTTTCATGACAACGTAAACGATTTGTAAGAACCACTGACATTTATTTGCCCTGCGCGAAATGATACCAGAAAAAAGCTTAACTTTAGGTTAGAGTAAACTAGTTGGACCCCTAAAATTTACCTTATTACGCTTTCTTCCGAACTCTACGAACCTATATACTCTTAAACTTAGAATCGTCAAAGGTTGTGTTGCCTGTGCTATAAACCGAATCCTAGAATCCAATCAGTGGACACCACTCTCTACCAACAATTTACACACATGCATCGCTTTTCAATGCGCTCACTATATACAAGTTTAACAACATTAAATACTATAGTCGATATCACCGACTTTTAGATATCCGGTACTCATTGCTCTGTTAAGAAATATTCTGCCATGCATCAAAAACGGTTAGATATATGAAAATATTCTTGAAAATCTCAGATTTTCTCCATTTTGTACGAGTACCGGGTACATAAACGCACACATGGTTCATTAAATAGCACACTTACTAACTAATCGCCATTTGGAATGATTAACTCTAGCCTAAGCATTCACCTTTGCATACTTATAATACTTCGATGACATTTGTGATTCAATTTTAAATTATAAAATGGAAATGATTTATTGTACAAAGAGATCCTTAACATTAATCAAGCTAAATCAAATAACTTTGAAAGTATTTTGCCTAACCCAAGTCCCAACTAATGTTTGCGTTTATCTAATGAATTATAAATAAATTACCTCCTAGAAGTATTCCCAAAATCTTAATCCTAATCAGCGCCAAAGACTTATGATATATTTAACTAGTTATTCTTATACATTTCTCTAAACTGACGTTAACGATTTTTAAGCCCCTACAGTTTATACGTATATTATTATATTACCAACGATGCGCCGGAGAGATTAACTTATTTCCAAAATTTTGCTTAATTGCTCTCGAAAGGTGCAAATACTTATAATTCTCAAGTACCTTCTTTCAAAAACCACTAATACTAATAACACGATAACCTATGTCTTTTTAACGAATTTAAAGGAAGCCCAACATTAATTAAGTGCTTTAACCAATTACATTGTTTAAATTTTTACATAACAAAAAGGCGATTTTTTACATTTATAAAACCGAAAAACTCGTTTGTTAAATTAATATTACGAAACTACCCAAAATCCCATGCTTAAAAACCAAAATCAACATATGCGAACGCAAACTGATAAAAAGTAATATGAAATTAAAATAAAACCAAGTTATAAATAAAAAAATGAGAAAAGCTCCCGCATTTATTTGCTACTAAAACGCACAAAAGGACATTCACGAGAGAACGGAGGGACCGGACCGCTTACCAAGTACATTTCGTCACTTATTAGGCACATCTGATCTCCAGCCTGTAGCACATGTTGGAATCGGTGGCATTCCATCTGACCAATTCGGCAATTGGTCTGCTGGACTTTAGGAAGAGCGTCAGACGGCTCGTTGAGTTGCAGCGGTGAGAATTTGCTGATAATCAGCGCCTTGGTGGAGTCTCGGTACTTGCCCACCAGCGACTCATTACTAAAACTGCGTCCCTGTCGATCCGCCAACTCGTAGGTGTGCACGGGTTTGTTCTCCTCATCGTCAATCAACCGATAGCTGGGCTGCCGGTACGGATTGTAGCCCAGCTTTTTGCATATCTCGCGCACTTCATCCATTTGTGGGGGTTTACTCTTGGGGAAGCATTTCGTGTGCCAGATGCCATAGGTCTGCTCAATGACCTGACCATACTGAGGAGCCACCTCTGGTTGCCTAAGACAAGGAGGTATAGTTTAATATTATTTGCAAAACGTTAGTCTAGTATACTCACGTGTGCTGGCTGTTGGCCCAGAAATCCTTTTTCTGCTGATCCAGTGGATGCTCTATGCCAAAACAATATCGCTCATCCTCGCCATTGGGGCAATCTTTCTCTTTGTCGCATACAAAGTCACGGGGAATGCAATCTTCAGGAGAGCTGTTTCAAATGTAGCACTCAGCTTGACACAGGCTATGATTAATTAGTATTTGTAAATTACTTACGAACTGCATTGAAAATGATCT
Source organism: Drosophila gunungcola (assembly GCF_025200985.1). Classification (NCBI taxonomy): domain Eukaryota; kingdom Metazoa; phylum Arthropoda; class Insecta; order Diptera; family Drosophilidae; genus Drosophila; species Drosophila gunungcola. Next base: position 4,690,725 of record NW_026453179.1, read on the forward strand.
GCAGTGCAATTGCACAGCACCGAACTCTCGTCGCTTTTGTCCCAACAGTTTCGCTTGCCATCACATATCTTTGAGGGATCTGTGGCTCTTTAAAATACAGAATACAGAATTTTCGTGTGCCGCAAAACCTCTTTGCATTTAAACCACAACTCACTGCAAATAGGTGAAACAACTGCAGATGGTTGGCTCATCCGTCATGTCCTCGCAGTCGGGCACGTGGTCACAGAACTTATTCTTCGGAACACATTTGAAGCTGGTGCGACATTTCATCTCGCCGGGAGCACATCGCTGCTTCTGCTGGCGGCATTTGGTTTCATCTTCATCGCTGCCATCGTGACAATCGGATCGTTCATTGCAGATGGCTGTCTGCGGCAAGCAAGCGCCAAGCGGGCAACGATGTGTGCTGCATGCCGGGGCTGGCTGCAGTGCAGTACAGCTGGGCTTGTCTATTCGGGTGATTTAAGTTAGATTTTGGCAAGCTCTGACTATGCTACGAACTCACCTATAATAGCCTGCAGCGACTTGTATGCCAGTTCGAGAGTCCTGATGGAAAATGGCCGCCTAAAACTCTGGCAATCGGAGTTGTTGTAGTTAAACATGGCCGTTGGGAACCAGCCCGTGTGCGAATCACGGCAGACCAGCACCCCCTGATCGCTGGGATTGTGATGCGAATCGCTGATATTTTTCAGGCCAAACTGATTGCAGCTGGTGAATTTGGTAATGGCCGGCAGCTCTGTGGGGGCCACGCCGTTAATGAGTTCCACCTCCTCTGAAATGGAAGCCATGTCCTCGGCGCTCACATTCAGCAGGCGCATCAGATTGGCTGGTGGCTGCTTTTCCTGCAGCTTGTAGCAGGACTTGCAGTTCGCGTCGCTGTCAATGCGGGTGATGGCCACCGTTTTTATGCGACCCGTGGCATCGTCATGAAGCACACTGATGCAGTCCCGCGCAGCGCTTTGGTTGTGATGGGAGCTGCAAGAATATTGTCTTTATTAATTGACTTTGAACTATGGCTATAGTTATAGAACGAATATTAGTAAGTATAATATATATATATAATTCTTAAACTAATGAGATAAGCTCACCTGTCAGGCAAAAAAGTGGGCAGCACATGGTGGGTGAATCGAACAGGGTGCTCGAGATGCAGCAGCAGCACATCGGACTTTGGAACCGCCTCAAAACAGTTCACCCGCCGGATCTGTTCGTGATTGCTCTTGTGGGCCGATCTCTTGGTTTTGCCACCACCCAGCAGGACGCTCACGTAGTGACTGTCCAAACCAATGCCAAAAAGACAGCTCTCGTGGACCAGCACCCAATGCTTGTCAATCAGCACTCCCGGGCACCAGAGATCACCGTTCGAATAGACATCCGCCAGCCAGGGCCAGTGCAACTCCTCGATGGCTTCGTGGAGCTGCTCATTCACCAGTATGGTCTTGTTCTTCTTACTCTTGATGAGATTATCTAAACGATCCAGGATCTCGTCCTTTTTGTTCACCACCACAGCCGCAATCTGCGGCTTGAAGTGCACATTTGGCCTGTTGTGGGTCTCAATGGTTGGCAGGAGTACTGGCACCTGCTCCTTAGGCTTTTGTCTTACAGCCTGCCCAGCACTGAAGGTCTTCAGGGGTGTGGTTTTGTTCGACAGTGGATTGCACTCCACGTAAATGCCCAGGCACTTGCGGGGCAACATGCGATCCTTCTCGGGTCTGGAGGCGGATGGCAGACCAAGCTCGGGGATTATGACCTCGTTATCTGTCAACTGGATATTGTCACCGACCATGGAACGAAGTTGAGCCACCATGCTGGTCTTGCCAGCTTTTAGCTCTGGCGTGATGGGTTGCATTTGCTGCTGACTCACAAATTCCGAACTGTTGAAGTAGTGTGCTCCCTTAAAACCAAGTAAGGCGCACACTGCATCCGCCGTGTTGACCTGGTGCTCATGATAGCCCGTCTCATGGGCACAGACAACCCGCCACACGCCATGGGCATTTCTGGAGAAGATTCCGGCACTGCTGAACTTGGGCTGCTGGTGCACATCGAAGTGAACATCGTGTCCATTGGTCAGAGCAACTAAAGGATTAGGTTTATAAATATAATATTCTTGAGCTGCTTTATGTATACTCACAGCAATCTTTTTCATCTTCCTTGAACTTGCAATCCACTTGATTATCGCATCGTTTGTTTAGGGGCAGGCAAGTCTTGGACAGCGGACAACGGAATTGGTTAGGTTGACAATCCCCTAAAATTAATTTAAATACATCAAATATTTAAAGGTTAATTGAAATGCCCGAGTTGGTACCGCAATCCTGCTCATCCGTAAGGTCCTCGCAATCTGCCTTGCCGTCGCAAACGAGCTCCTTCAGACTTCCCTTCAAATAATCCCTGCATGTGCAGTCCACTTCATCAGTGCCATCTTCACAGTCCGCTTTACGATCACAACGCATCATACTATCCACAATTTGAGCCATTCTAGAGACAAGATAGAAATAAGTTACATTACAAACACTTCGAACAATACTATTTATCCTAAGTCTACTTACATTTTGCAGACGAATTTATTGGGAATTTGCACTTGATCCTTTGGAGAATGAGTGCTGCTACTCTTTGTCGTAACATAATGTGTGGTGGTAGTTGGTGCTAAATGGGTTGTGCTGGTTTCTAAAGGTTTTTCAGTAGTTATAGTGGTTAGAGGAGTAGTGGTCAAGCTGGCAGTGCTGCTAATTGTGTTTGTTGTTTCTGTGGCTGTAGTTTCCTTCACTCCCTCCGTAGTAACTGTGCTGGGAGTTTGTGTTGTGGTCAGAGGGGAAGTAGTCGTCTCTATATCCTTGGTGGTCCCAAGAGTTGTACTCTCTATAAACTGAGTTACCAAATCGACTAGTTTCCCTAAATCCTCGGTTGATGTGGGCATTGTTGTTGTTTGAATTAACGTACTCGGTAAAGTTGTTGATGTTGTTTCCATTGTAGACTCAATTGTGGTAGATGCAATTGTTGATGAGGCGATTGTTATAGGTGCAAAGGTTGGTTGTGCATTTGTGGATGATAAAATAGTGGAAGGGTTTGTTGTGGAATCAATGCTGGTAGAACTTTGAACAGTGGCCTCCCCCTCTGTCGATATACCACTAAAAGTAGTTGACGTAATTTCCTCAGTTAAAGATAAATCCGTTTGCCATGGAGTGCTTTCATTTTCCTCTAAGGAAGTGGTGCTCTCCCAGCCCTCTTCCTCATCTTGTTTAACCATCAAATCGATGGGAATAACCTCCCGCAGTTTACTCTCTGCTAGCTCCTCTTCGTGCTCCTTCACTGGATGATAATCACTCTCGGTTGTGCTGCTGACATTCTGCCGTACGCCACCAACCATGTCTGGTATGAAGTTGTAGGCACATCCCACCTCATCCTCGCCACCCAGGCAATCAACATTGCGGTCGCACCTCTGGCGTTTAGCTATGCATCGTTTGCCGCCCCATACGCAGATGAATCCCGGACAGAGTTGCAGTGGCTGACGAGTGGGCAACAGACGCGGCGTAACCGCCATTTCCAGCCAGTCCAGGTAGAGAGTGACCCTGGTGTAGACTCCGAACTCCTGAGGACGAGCACATCCGTTGCCGTGGCTCACCACCCCGGCCAGATAGAATTCCTCTGGCCGAGAGACGCTGCGACAAAAGAGCGGACCACCCGAATCACCCTGGCAGGCATCACGACCTCCGTTCGGATCGCCGGCGCAAATGTCCTCCGAAGCCTGGTCCTCTGGCTCAACGCATCGTTTGCGAATGGGCACTGTAACCTGACGCATGGGATCACCTGGAAAATATATGAAATTTATGTATATTTATTTGTACACTCTTGCAGAGAGTTTTTTAGGCGCAGTGAAAGAAACTAGCTTTTAGTACTTACTGCTGGGACCCTTCTCTCTAATGGCTCCCCATCCAACCACCGTGCATAAAGTGTTCTCCTCAGGTCCCCAGATCCAATCCTCTCCCAGCGTGGTCCTTCCCTTGTCGGGCAGACAGATGGGCTTCACCCAGCGGTTGAACTGCAGCGGATTGGCCAGGCGCAGCAGAGAAAGATCGTTGCGCATACTCCGCCTTTCGTAGGCTTGGTGAACCACTACATGGGACACTGGATGAATTTGGGTGGCGGGTGAGTAGCTGGTGCGACGAAGGAGTCCTGCACGCACCTCGTAGTAGTACTTTCCAAAGTTGATGACACAGTGGGCAGCGCTGATGATCTGTGAAAAGAATACAAAACATATAATACATAGAATACTGATATTCAATAAGAATCTATAAACTCACCCAACGATCAGAGTAGATGGTTCCTCCGCAATGAAACTTGCCATCTCGGTAGATAGCCACCACAAATGGCCACTGAAGGGCACTGGGGTTAGCTTCCACCCACAATGCGTCCATCGCCAACGATGTCCTTTGACTGCGCTTCTACTGCTCTTTTCACTCTTTTTGAGTGCTCCGCTTTGGTGCTTTTGTGGGGCAGGCCACACTGCATCGGTGGGCACTTTACATAGGCCACGTGATCCACCAGGGAGTCGTGTCCATTGCGTCCATGACAGGCCTGTGCAAAGTGGACGCCTGCGTGGAGGGAGGGCTCAATAAACGGACCGGGTAAGGTCAGGGCCCAGAAGCTGACATTCAGCGAAGATGGCAGATCCTTGTCATCCAGCCCACAGGCTGAAACCGCCCACTTTTCGCCATTGTTGCACACAGGATGCCAATCGCCGCGATGGTTGTGGTACAGAAAACCTTCCGAAGCAGATGCAGCGTGGGACTGGAAAGGTTTTGAGAAAATCACAAAAGATTACACTTTAAAAAATATGCATTGACTACCATGTGATCCGCCACATCGGTGACCAACATGCTGCACTGCTGCTCATCGCGTCCATTTAGACAGTTCATGAATCCGTCACAGCGCTCCAGCCGATTGTAGCACATGGAAATCGTGGAGCGATTGTGTCTGGCGAACTCCTCTGGACTTTCATAACAGGAGTAGGCCAGCGGCTCGCAGCCAAAGCAGCCCAGCTCATCCTCGCCCATTGGGCAATCAGCATAGCCATCGCAGAGGCGCTCTTCATCCACGCGATCCGCGCAGGTGCAGGCGGACTCATCGCTGCCATCCGAGCAATCCACCACGTTGTCGCACCACCTCGCAGCGGCGATGCACTCGCCTTGGCCAAAGCAGGGCAACTGATCCGGGTCCGGGCACCGGGAACGCTCGATGATTGGTTGCTGCGGCAATCCTGCGTAGCTGGCGTAGATGACCTGACCCTGCTGATGGGCAGGATTCGACTGATTGGCATGCCTCATCTTGAAGTTTGCATTGGAGAAGCTCGTCTGACCAGCCTGCTGCTGTTGGTTGGAGGTCTGCGCTTGTCCTCCTCCCTGAGCCGCCTGATTCTGCATGTAGCTGCAGTAGACCTGCTGACCATTGGACGGCTTCTGGGGGGAGGCGTTCTTCGAGAAGATATTCGCACCCTGACCACCGGCTCCAGATCCACCACTTCCGCCGAAAAAAGTTGCCAGCTCGGCCCGAATTGTTGCGGCACAAAGAATATGCCACCGCCAGGGTTCGAGGATCCGCCAAAGTGGGCACCCGGCATGCCCATAAATGAGGGCGAGTTCGACCACATGGGCATACGGAAGTTGGCTGGTGTCATGTAGAAGCACACGGGTATGCTGGGCATCCCGAAGTTCGGGTTGAACATGAACTGGGCCGAGGCCTTCATCGTTTCCCCGGACACGGGAAATCCGCCGGGAGCTCGACTTGTGAACTGCACACTGGGCGAGGCCGTAAAGGTTTCGCCCTTCTCCTTGGTCTCACCATCTGCCATGGGAGCCACCTTGTTGCGCATCTTAAGGGCCACCCGCTCGCAAAGGCTGAGGATCTGGGCATCGGCAGCTGGAAAATAAGGGTATCCCATTGATTAAAATTAAATTAAAGTTTAATTAATCTCACCATTCCAATTGTGACCATTGAGCGGATTGATCTTTGGACCCATTTTGTCCAGCGCCTTGGCATCCAAAACGGTTCCAAAAGTATCTATAAGCTCGTTCTGATTTGGAACAGCCTGCTCCTCAAACTTTTTCAGCCAGACCTGTCGTTCGTAGAGATCCGTGGTGGTTTCCCTAGAGGATTCATTTCCACCCAGCACCCTGAGAATGGGCTTTTCCTCTTCGTGTCGCTCAAAACTTTCCAGCATGTTTTCGATGCTGCTGGGGTTATCCAGCGGATGCAATGATCGTGGGTTTTCCGACTCGCTGATCGCCTCCCTGGTTGGCAACTTTGGTTGGCTAGTAGAGGTGCTACTCATCTCTCTGCTGGCCTCCTCGCCATCGATAATCCAGCTGATCTTCACCGGCTTGGGTTTGGTGGGATGCGCATGTGAAGTTCTGCAGCACATCGCTGGCCACAGTTGTCATGATTGTCACTGTTGTTGCGGTGGTGGTGGATGTGTCGTTTTCCTGCGGCTCTACCACTTCCTCGCCATCTATAATCCAATCGAACTGAAGCTTTCGTTGCCCAGTGGTGGTACCCGAAGCTTCGGTGGTGCTGTCTGGCACGGTGGTGTTCGAACTAACCTGCGGCTCCACTACATCACGACCGTCAATTATCCAATCGAAGTGTAGTTTCGGCTGCTCTGTGGTAGCACTGGTGGTTTCGGTGGTCCTGACGGTCGCAGTGGTTGTGTCGGTGGTGCCGACGGGTCGCAGTGGTTGTCTTGGTGTCGCTAGACTTTTCTTGCGGCTCCTCCTTTTCCTCGCCATCGATAATCCAATCGAATGACAGTTTTCGCTGAGCGGTGCTGGTGCTGGTTTCGAGTGATGCATCTGTGGTTATATTCCATTCGAAATACTCTTCTGTAGTGGCAATAATATTACTATTCGTGGTTTCCGTTTCCGAAATCGGAGTAGATTTTTTAGATACCGCTCGGGTGCTTGCATTTCTGAATGTTTGATAGCCAGGCCCCTCAGTCGTGTGCACAATTTCTTTGGCTTATCAAAGTGATCTAGAATCCAGCTAACTCTCTCTGTTGTGGTCTCCGCACCTTAACTTTTCATGTGGTGGTTTCATCTGCTCCTGTCCTTGTATTGTCGACTACTTGAGTGGTGTATACTAGGTCCTTGGCGGTAGTTTTTTTGGGTGCATCATCTGTGTAGACTCCGCTCACATCATGATCGTGCCCATCGATGATCCAGCTGATCCTGGAAGGTTTAATCTTGGTTCGCATTGGCTTTTCAGTGCCATTTGCCACTAATGTAGTTGTTGCTATTGTTGCCTCTTGGGTTAGATCTCCTGAAGAAAATGTACCCTGCTGTTCATAAGACTCCAGGCTGCTTGACTCCAACTTTGGTTGCTGGTCGCGCATGATGGCCTTCATCTTCTCCATTTTCTCGGTCACTTCCTTGGCCATTTTGTACATGCGCAAGAAAGCGGACATGCAGTCGTGAGGGGTCTGTTTCTTGCATCGCACAAACTCGTGCTCCAGTTGGCTAAGAGCTTCCCTCGCTCTTTTGCTCCTCAGCTTGGAGTACAGATGCTGTAGATTGGCCTCCATTTGAACCGGATCTAGCAAATCCAAACTGGGCAACTCCCGACGAGTACGATGTCTCTTTTGCAATCGGAATTTCACCAGCATACGTTTCAGGTGCTTCCTTCTAGTTTTGCTTTTATCCATTTCGTTATTGATCTCATCATCAAGCAGCTTGAAATGCAAGGTTTGAGGACTCATAATCAAAGCAGATTGATCCTCTTCAAAGGGCTGGTTGGAAAGTTGTTGGTGCATGGCATTCAAAGCGGAAATCTGCTGAACGCGATCTGTAAAGAGTGTTGTCAATACTTATATCCTTTATATGAGAACTTATTCCCCACACTTACCCATTCTTTCGACCACAAGACCATGATAAATCAGGGAAAAAAGCAGGACGATGATCACCACAACCGATATGGCCAAAATTCGTTTGTTAAAACCAATGCTCCACCATCTTCGGGGATGTCGCAGTAGCCGGGAGGCCTCTATCTCTAAAGAATTTCATTTCAAATTATTTTATTGAAAAAAAATCCCTATTCAGAGCCTATGACGTTTGATTAAATAATCACCCAATTGTCTAATTATTAAATGGTTAAGTTGTCTGTTTTTGCAGTTCTCTTACAATTCCAATTTACATACTTTTATTTTCAACATATGCACATAATCAAACCTTTTTTGGCCTCTTTTGTTGGTTTATTTTGGTCAGCACTTTCTGGCCTGATCAGCGCTTTCGCAATCATTTTAATAAAAATGCTGATTAAAGCTCAAAATAATTTGTAACTTACAACCATTTTATGGAATTCACTTTCTTGCTTACCATGTTAACAGACGTGGGTGAAAATTGCAATTGGGTTAAACAAAAAACTTGTGTTCTTACATTTTAATCTCTTCCTATGCCAACGCGTACGGAAAAGCAGCTAATAATGATTTATGAATAATGTTTAGTGTTAATTATTAATGAGGGTTAAGTCATTTTGGACTGCAGATAATTTATTATAGTTCATATTGCATTCCAGATGAGTATCATCCAGTGCTCTGATTTTTAACAATACGATGACTATATTAATGTTGTCACAACACTCAAAAGTCTTGATCATGACTTAATATATATAGGCTTTTCTTATATTTTAGAGATGTACACATACCATCCATGTTGTAATTCATATTTCACAGTTTTTTTTTGTACTTTTTGGTTATTATTTAAGCTTAACCATTTTTAAATTAAGCTGTGACATTAACTTTTATTTCTTAAAATTGCTGAGAACATATATTTTCTCTTTCTTTTTCTTTTTGTTTTTATTTATATGTTTAGCACTTTGTTAAATTGGCTGGCCAACAAGGAGCATCGAATTACAGCAATTCACTCAAACAAAAACTCAACAAAAAGCAACTAGCAACGACCGAATTTGATATCGACGAGTCCACGACGACGACTTCCGCGCGAACCGCCCGGCGAACGGCAACTGAGGCCGGCGGTGGCCGAACGCGCCGCTTATGAAGGCTTCCGGAAAGTGGATCAGCGGGCGAACGACCCACTTCCATCAGCCAATGCTGCACTTTTCGACTACGTTTCGAACTTTAACGTTTTTTGGTTAATGAAAATTTGCCCGGCAACTGCGGCGGTCAGCTGAAATGGCCGACGAAAAGTGCAAGTTGAAGGGGAATAAATTTGCAGAGCAACGAACCATCATCCACCCACCCAGCCAACTATGCAGAAGTGTAACCACAGCATGTTGGCACTTTTAGATCGGTTCGACCTCAGCAAACACAGACTTAACTGTTAATTGTCATTCACCCTTTTCCAAATCACTTTTTTACAAATTTCGTATAGAGCACTCAAAATACAAATATTTTTGTTTGAGATTTTAAGGGCCCACACAGTAAGAGGCTAGGACCACATACGTCAATACCACAAAAATCTTAAAAAAATTAATTCAAACGGCAGTAAAACAGTAAAAACACATGCATACCAATTAGAAAATTGTGAAAAAATCGTTTATCAAAATTTTACCATCAGACATATGTATTGTAAGTGAAATCTAAGAAAAAAAAACATAAACCAAGGTATAATATTGTTTTCTTTTGAACTCCCAGTACTCAGTCATTAAAATTGATGCGCAAGCAACTCCAATAGCCATCAAACGGACCAACGGTTTACCAGACCGACTAAACACAGGCTCTGCAACGGATGTGCAAAGCGGTCCTTTATCCTTTACCCTCACACTCAAGATAACCGAAATGATGTGGACCCGAACAAGACAAGCCCTGCGCAGCATTGCTAGATCGCAAAGGTATGTCGGGTAATATATTACTTGGGTAATGTAGGATCCTATCAGATAAATATTCAGATTACTAAAGATTATGTTCTGGAAATGTTCAATCATCTCGTAAATTGTTAAACTATATTAATATAAATATCTCATAACTTAAACATTTAGTTATATATATATATATTTTATATATACTTTTTATCAGTATCATGACTAATTGTCTTGAGCATAAATTACCAAAATTGTTTAAACTTTTTATTTTCCAGCTTATGATTGAAAAGAGTGGTAATGTTTTATAGTTACAAAATGCGCCAAATTCAGTTATGGAATGCATTTAACAATTCAAAAAAAAAACGTAGTAATTTAAACTAACGAACTGAATCAATTGAAATTTAACACAACATTTATTCCTCAAAGGTAAAACTTCTCATTGGAGAAAATTACAATATGTTGATGAAAAATTTGAAATTAAAGTAATATCCATATGAGCTGAGCAACTCAAAATGCTAAATTTAAGGGTTATGTTTTTCGATATATGTACATATCGATGAGGTGTAATACGAGTGTCTTCTTAGCTTTCTACTAGGTATGAGATTCGAAAAAGAAAAAAAACTTACTTCAGCAACTTGAGGTTAAATGAAGTGTCAATGTTGAGTTTTTAGATTTCATCCGCTCCTGGCGGGATTTTCTTCATCAAAGACTGTGCTTCGTACAGCTCCTCCAGCAATTTACGGAATATTTCCGGGCTGATGTTATTGCCTACGCGCATCAGCACGAACCAATCTCCAAAGCTGCAGTTGCGCAGGGCCAACTGCAAGTGTGCCATGGGCATGAAACGAGTCTTAGCCCGCATCAACTGATTCCGCATACCAGGATGCAAAACGGTGGCCAGGCGGTAAAGGAACTTTAGGGTAACCAGTCCAGCCACGAAAACGAACCATATCCACAGAAAGGCAAATATCTTTTCGTTCAGCATATTTAGGGGAAGCAGACAGAGAAAGTCGTAGCTGCTGTCCGAACCGCCGGAGCCGCCAATGAACACTTCGCACTTGGAACACTTGGGGAAGACCTGCATGGTGATGCTGTTCCATCGGTCAAAGTCGCCATTAAATAAGGCCAGTAATGCAGCCCAATAGCGCGTCCAAAAGCCGCCAAAAAAAATATCCAAGAGTAGCATGTTTACGATCTGTAGAGCGAAGGAAAAATCTATCGTTAGCAATGATTGAGACTAGGATTATTAGGGAAAGCTAACATTAATATTTAAAAAAATCGTTATAAGTATAAGTTTAAGATAAACCTTTGCAGGTGCATGCTAAACTCTAGCATGGAGAGGTTGTTTGTGTCTCTATGACGGAAGTGTTGAGAAAATTAAAAGCTATGCTGAAGTTTTAAACGACCACACGTCCGGGTATTTGCTATATCCTTTAAAAACAAAGAATTATGCCTAATTTATAGTTGTACATTGACAGCGGATTTTAGCATGGTCCGTCTCAAAAACCGAGCATTTTTTAATGTCTAGTAACTATAATTCGCACATTCATAAAGGTGTTAAGATAGCCACATTATTTCTGATTAAAGAATGTTTCTTTCAGCTCAGGAACATGAAGGATAGGGTGGGTAACTTACGCTTATGCTTATATTTAGTATCTCGCAGAAGACGTAGCTGGCGAAGTAGCGAAAATGGGTCTCCTTGTAGTCGCTGGTGAAATAGTTGACCAGCACGCGAAGATGGGTCTTGCTCTTGTCCTTGCAAACAGCTATCTTGTGGAAATCGTCGCACAGGTGCTTAAGACGACCGCCCTCCCAAATCTTCCAGAGGAAAGCGGGCAAATAGAACACAAAGGACTCGAGGAGCAATACCAGTACCACCCATTGGTAGTAGCGAATATAGCGGCGGTTCTCCGGGGCCACCTGGCGACCCACAACATCTGAAATAGGGACTCCCAGCTTTATAAAAAAAGTCTTTGAAGCGAATCTTGAAACTTACCCGGTCGGCACTCTAATAAGGCGTTAACGCGCCGGGAAGGCGCCAAAGTGACATTGTCCTGCATATAGGCCCCGTAGATCCAGCAATAGGAGTGAATGTAGTCCATGGCGATGTCCACATCCTTCTGTTTCACGCACTGGATAGGATCGCCGAAATATTGCTTCGAGGAAAGCAGAAAAGTGCAGGCCAAAAGCAGCGCCACCGTGCATTTCGAATGCAGCGTGAAAATGGCATCGTAAATGTGTACTGACTTGAACTGCAGATACTTTGATAGTGGCTTAACAGCTGCATACATTTTGACGTGATTAATTCAATCAATTGTTTTGCTTAAATCAAATAGTAAATGGAGCTTGTAAAATTTGGCGACTCTAAATAATTCCAAAAGCACGCGGCATCCTAACGGTGAACTACACTGTTGCCATCTCTTTCTTACTAACATAAAAGTGTTTCTCAGCAGCCAGCTTGTTGTTGAATATCAATTAAGGTCACACTTTGCTTTACAGTAGAAAATGTACGAAGACTTATTATTTAACATTATGAAATTAATATTACAATATCTGATATTTCAATTATTTCAACCGGAATAACTTTTAATAACATTGATTTATTTATAATTTGACTTATTTTCAATGATTATCCATAAATGTACTGAATGTGGGAACATTTTTGCTGTTGTCTTCCAAGACTGCAAAATTCCAAATTTCTCAGCTTTAAACCTACTTTCAATTTACCATTAAATCGAAAAAAAAGTCATAATTGTTCACCATTTCTGCTTTGGCCTTTGTTCGGTTTAGTAAACGCCCATGGTTATATTTGATTACTTAATAGGTATTTTAAAGCTTTAAACCTACTCTTAATTTACCATTAAATCGAAAAATCCATAATTGTTCACTATTTCTGCGTTGGACATTGTTCGATTTTGTAAGCGCCCATTGTTTTGTTACTTCACTAAATGGGTATTTTTCCTTTGATAGGTTCCACTGTATATTGAAAATATCGTTTTGTAGCAGTCAGCTAATTTCTTGCAATGCCTTGCCGTTGGTATATAAAATACCAGCATTTGCCAAAAACGCGCTAGTCCCTTTTTTTTCACATGTGCACATGCTGAAGACCTTCGTGTTGACAAAAACGAAACCTGCTGAAAATTTGACTTTTTATTAATTAAACCAAAATCTCGACTGCAGCTTGAACGGAAAGCGCACCAGGATGAAAGAACAGCTGTCTGCCAAGCAGCACGAGCGTAACGAGAAGAAGAAAAAGAAGTTGGCGGCGCTGGCCAATCTGATGGAGCTGAACGACCGCGATCGCTTGCACGAGGCGGAGTTGTCCAAAAAACGGGATGCAGCTGAAGCTGAGGTGGAGGAGAAGACCCCAACGAAGGTGGAGAACGGTGACGACGGCTTCACCACGGTGGGCAGCAAGCGGAAGGCACGGAACCGCCGCAGTAATCCCGAACAGGAGGTGGAATCCGGAGCACCCCAGGTCCCAGCAGCAGAAAGCACAGAGCCGGCTGCAAAGAGGAGTCGCAACCACGAGGCGGGGGGCGATAGCCTGCCCCAGGAGATAGGCTCCCTGTCGGAGGACCAGTACAAACAGCTCTCGGCGGAGCTAAGGCGCCGCAAACGCCAGATCGAGGACGTTCCCGGCCTTCGACTGCGTGAGATGGGCCAGCGCGCCTCCCTGGAGACGCCCCAAGACGCACGCACGCCCATCTTTCTAACCGACATCCAGAACCTGCTAATGACGGCCCTCATTGGCCAGAAGAGCCCCTGCCGGCCGGATCGGTGGTGCAGCGTGGAGAAGTGGCTCAGCCTGTCGCACAGCGTGGTGGTCATCCTGGAGGGACTGTCCCTCTATCACTACCTCTCCAACGAGAGCCAGTTTGAGGCCACAAACAGGATATTCAGCACCAAGCTGGAGATGCTTCTTCCACCGCAGGACGAGGGTCAGATCATCGACGAGATAGCCAAGGTAAGACTCCGGTTAGGGTGTCCAAATGTGATCGAAGCTAAACATGTGCCTGGTTTTTACAGATTCCACTCACAAATGTGCAGGCCCGCAAGCTAATCGAAGAGCACGGCTCTCTGGAGTCAGCTGTGGAGCTGAAACAAGGATCCCACTCTGTTCGTCAAGACCATTTTTCCCATCGCGAGTAAGCCACCGGTGGCGAACGACCTGCACGCGGACGACAAGTTCCCGCGCACCAAGCTCCTGCTATCCGCCCTGCAAATGGTTGACGAGGGATATCCAATTCCCATGCAGGGCGACTTGCACAGTCGCTTCCGGGAGTTCAAGTTCACCAAGAATTCTTATGAGCCGGTGACCAATCGCAGTCCCATGTTCGGAGTGGATTGTGAGATGTGTCAGACGGCGGCGGGGTTCAACGAGCTGACCCGAATTTCCATTGTCAACGAAGAGTATAAGACGGTGTACGAGACGCTAGTGTTGCCCGACAACAGAATCACCAACTATCTGACCCAGTTCTCGGGCATCACTGAGGAAATCATGAGGAAGGTGACTAAAAAGTTGGATGAAGTGCAGCAGGAAGTTTCTGACCTGCTGCCCCCGGATGCCATCCTGGTAGGGCAGTCGTTGAACTCGGATCTGAACGCCGATGCGTATGATGCATCCGTATGTGATCGACACCAGTGTGTGCTTTAACATCTCCGGCGTGCGACGGCGCAAGAGCAAGCTTAAGCACCTGGCCGCGACCTTCCTGAAAGAGACGATCCAGGAGAACGACGAAGGCCACGACTCCATTGAGGATTCGCGAGCCACGCTGAAGCTGGTCAAGATGAAGCTGGCCAACAGCATTGAGTTCGGCGACGAGATCCTCACGCAGCAAAAGCGATTGCAAGAGCTGGCGAACGCCTCCAGCGGCGATACCATCAGCAATAACCTATTTGCCCATGTGGCCAAGCGGGATAAGCGGACGGCCATCGTCACGGTCGGAGATTTGCAGCCCCGGCTCAAGGATGTTATTCTGAAGGCAGGAGAGGCAGTTCCCAAGGATCACAGCCTGGCGGTTCGCGTTCACGAAGTGTCCACGTCCAAGGAAGCCGTGCGCAAGGTTTCTGAAATTGCGCTCGAAAATGCCCTAACCATTGCAAATCTTCGCGTGCCGGAGCAGGACTTTGTGTTGGACAGCGCGGAGCGGAATGTGGCCAAACTGGACAAAACCATCGACCGGCTGTGGAACTCGGTGGCGCACAACGGACTCTTCCTCGTCCTCATGGGCGGATCCAAGGAGTGCACCAAGGGTGTGGCCAAGATAGCCATCAAACGGCTGAACGGATCGGAACAGACAAGTGCTCCCATTGGCAGTTAGGAACCGAACGAGAACAAGTCTCGTGTTAATCACCTCGACCCGATTCCATCCGCCACTGCGCCTCTGCGCCACTCCAGGAAAAGCCTTACGGCCAGTCGGATTTCCCAAGCGGAATCAAATTTGCCGTATCATCCCCAAAACATGACCAACTAATGTTTCACCTCACCTCAAAAATTCACTACATGCTAAAGTGTACCAATAAATTGTCAAATAAAAAACAAAAAATTCTCCAACAGGAATAATAAAATGTACATTTATTTTTTCACAAAAAAGTTTTTGCATTTTACTGTTAATAATTATTTCCAAATATTTCTTTAACTCTTAAGAAAATATTGAATTTAAAATATATATAAAAAAAATATATTTTCATTTAAAAGCGTACAAATAAAAGCAGGAATTGCAATTATTTTAAAATGGGACTATATCCTAAAGAATTTGACGAATTACGCAATTTAAAAATATCTTTGAACCTTAACCCAGATAAAGTATGTACTTTATTTGAATGGTTATTTCAAAATATAAATGCAAGCAAAAAATTGCTTGCTGAAAGGATAAATAATTTACGGCCCAAATCGCCTCAAGGTTTTTCTCGTGCCCAAAAGCAATTACAAAATAACTATCCGATTTTCCCAACACATTTTCCGGATGAAGCATTCCAAACGGGCTGGTGGTATTTGACCTAGTTTCGGTTAGTTTGCATTGCCCGATATTTGTTGTTGGTTCTCGCTGGCCAGGCGAGTGTGTTGATAACAGCCATAAATTTCCTACCTCCCTCAATATAGTGCTCCGTTGTCTAGGGCCCGAGCCCTGAACGCGAAATGGGCCTCCCTAGAAGCCCACGCACTCTCGCTCTCCCTGGCTTTCCAATTTCCCTCTCTCCGGAAAGGGAAAGTCCCCGTATCTGTGTCTTATCACACGCTCGAAAATGTTGCGTCTTTTGGCTGCTCATACGACCTGTGGGTCGTGCTCCGGCGCTCCATGCGCATGCGCATTGCGCACGTGTGTGTGTGCGAGGAAAAGCTGCTGAGAGTTTTCCCCTGGCCCGATGGAAAGTTGCCAGACGGCTGGTGTTTTGCCATCAATTGCCAAACATTTTAAAAAATTTATATTTTCTACAGGCCAAATATCCTCATCTCCAGGCGGAAGCAAAGTGCAAGCGATTAATCGACTACTCCGGAAGGTCTATTGCTATATGGGGGTCATTTCTTGGACATGGATCAGTGCGGTGGCAACGCCAGCCCGGGAAATTCGGTATGTTTTCCTGCTGCCTGCCTGCGTGCTTGTTTTTTGCTTCATATTTTTGGCTTTGGCGCTCTTCGCACCAATTTTGTTGTATATACGCTTTTCGGCTCTCGAGCGGAGACGTTGTCGTTGTTGGCTGCCTTTCCCAATTCCGTTTGGCACGAGGCGCGCAAAACGCTCGGTGCGGAAAGATATACGCGAGTCAGTGCTATTTAGCCAAAATATCTGTATATCCATGCTGGCGGAGAGTCTGGCGAGCGGCCTCATATTGGCATAAACAAATTGGCGTAAACAGAAATCTCATCAAAGTCTTGCAACGGGCGGAAATCCACAAAGTTTATAGATATAACAAAAATAAAAAAAAAAATTGGCAAATAAATTTCGAAACTTAAGGACTAGATGTTCCAAAATGTTTGCCATAAACTAGGGTAAGTCTTTGGCACCGTGTGTAATTAATCAAAAGAAAGAAATGATGTATACAAACGGAGGCGAGCAATTGGCCAACATAAATTGTGTATCCATAAAATACACAGACACTGGCGAATGAAAGCCTGTTCAAAGGAAAGTTATTCCGACAGTGTGTGTGAGTGAGTGTGTGTGGGTGTAATTATGTGTGTGGGTGAGTGGGAAAGTCGTTCACTGTGTCAGTGTTTCATTGTAACATCAGCTGGGCATCCATCGCGCATACGCCGCATTGTCAATTGTTACGAGCCCTCACGTCCATTTCCCAGCTTCGCCCTTGGCACCAACTGGTTGCCCCAGCGAAGCTAGCAAACCCAGCACCCCCAATCCCAACCCAAAATCCCATTGTGCTCTTGATATTGGCTATTGGCCTATGCCAAACCCTCTGCATTTAGCAAAGGTCTCTTCGGCCCCAAAACTTGTTCTTTCTTTTGTCAGCAATTGCAAATTTGTTCCAACTGTTTGCTGTTGCCCTTCGCCGCTGCTCCAGTTTCATTCAGCCCACCTCCGCCCCTTTGTTTTCCCCGCCGAACATGGAACATGTTGCGTAGGGTTTTTCCTTCTCGGTCCCCACCTCCAGCGAATTTCCTGCGTGTCGAGGGTGAGTTTCTCGCTTTTTTCGACTTTTCCGTTTTCATGTTTTGTTTGCATTTCGGGAGGCGTCGCTTTTGTTCGCTTCAGGTTCTGCCAAATGGCAAGCCAAGTTTGAGTCCTCTAAAATTGGATTTTCAATGAAAGCAAAAGGAAATTGAATTTTACCCCTTTGGTTTTCCTATTTTTATATTTAAATTTAGTTTTTAAGCAAATTTATTCTTACTCATTACATATAATTTAAAATTCTTATAATATTTTGCTTTCTAGAAAGTCCCCGTTCAACATTTTATTATATATATTAATTTTGTGCTTCCCATAGATTATATGTTGGGACTTCCCTATTTATTTTTTATAAAATCTACAATGCTTATATCTAAACTTATCTTATCAGTGATTACTCTTCGTGTTTGTTGATTAAAATACCTAGTTTTACTTCGATAAAAAGAAACATAAATATTTCATTTTTTTCTCATAAAAGAAGTGTTTAATTTCACATCAGTTGCCTTTCTTTTATCAAAGACTAAATTTTGTGACGACTTTTATCGATAATATTCTTAAGTAATTTTTTTTTACAAAAAATATATTTTTTTAAAACAAAAAGTGAGTTTTATTATTATCGGCTTAAAAATAACTTTATTAAAACAAACATGTCCCTTTTAAATATAGCTTAAGTCTGAAGGATAGATTTTCTAATTCCTGTGTAGCTAATTGTTTTGATGCTATTCCTCACTTTTCCCTGGATCAATTTTAATACTTCGATGCCAATTGGTTCATTTGGCACGTAGCCAAAGCAATAGACAGCAATTTGGCCCGATTTTCAGCTCGTCATTTTTGTCTCGTCGAATTGTATTCCATTGCTGGATCTTCGCAGGGGATGGATGAGTAATGCAGTTTTCCCGGGCCAAGACCAAAAAACAAAATTCCGTTTTTGTTGTGTTCGTCTCACGGCATTCACTGTGCCAGCAATCAAATCAAATGATGTCATTTTCCTGTTGTGAAATGCTGTCCTGTCCGGCGGTGCCCATAACATATAGAAAAAAGGCCCCCGCCCACGAATGAGTCAGTCGGAGTCACGGATTGGAGGTGCCACAGTGCCGCAGTCCGTGGCAAATTCAATTACGCATCGGCACCACTGCAGTTAATGGGCTTCAAGTGGGAAGTTCAAGATACAAATCGCATTTGTTACAGTCTAAAATTGCTCATTGCTTGCTGAATTTTCAGTTCGATTTTCATAACAAGTGCTGATAATGTAATTAAACCTTAGTTTTATTCGAACTTTTAAGCTAAATGTTTGAGCTAAGAGAAACGTTTGCAGGCCGAACATAAGGTTTTTTAATTTGACCTTAAAATATTTGTATCATTGCTACTTAATTTAGAGAGTTCACTAACCCTGATAAGGTGATAAACATTGACAGGCAAACAAATTTGTATATTCCTTGAGCAAAACCTGTGATCTAAAGATTATGGAATAGTATAAAGAACAAAACGTGCCCTAATAAAATTTAAATTTATAAATCTTTATTTTATTTATTGTGATTAATCTAAATTAAAATGGATTTAGCTGTTTGACATTTGTGTACTATGCCTTTGCTATTTGGGCTTTACCGTTGGTGGTGTTTCATAATCTCGCTGTACTTGTACACTTTGGCTCTCTGTTTATGGGCTAATTTTAATAAACCACCTCATTAGGAGCGTATAAATAGCGGAGCCATCGCACTGGCTGCGAACTTTTCCTGGTCGGCCAAGGAATGTGGCAAGTGTTTTATTTTTGAACTGTGCGGCAATTGCAGGTAGAGTTGGCTGCTGGTCAGGAAGCGAATTGGACTGGCATAAGATGGGTTGGGTTAGCTTCGATTTCCGTTTCGGGGCTCCATTGCTTTCCCAAGCAATTCTTTTCGGCTTTTTTGGCTCGTTCGATTGTTTGTTTTGAAGTACGCATATTCCGTGCTGTTTACCGGCAGACAACAATGTGAGTAATTATGTTAAATTCAACTAATTAAACATTTTCGCCTCCCGCCTGTTCGGGTAAATATCGATTCTGCTCCACTTTGTTGATGCTGCTAATTAAATTTTCCCTTATGAATGCAAATATTTGATTTGGGGCGGCGATCGTAAACGGGTTTTAGCGATCCGATGATCGAGTTGATGTTGGGGAAATGGTGTACAGTGGGCCCTGTTGTCACCGACACTCCACCAGTGTCAAGGTCGTCCGTGAGGCGAGGTTCATGTGCTAACTGTTAACAGTTTTTCCTGTTGTTCAGGGCGTGTTCATATGTTTTTTTCTCATCCAAAGCTTCCGCTTTACATGGGGACTCATTAGCAGTCTTCGCTGCTCCAGCAGCCCCACACAATATATGAACATATGTAAACATTAAAGTGGCCTATGCCTTGGCAAGGGGAGGTCGAGAAGTTCGTGGATATTATAATTTGCCATTGTGGCTGTGTTTTATTCAAATTATCTTCTGCAGAAATAATTCATTTATAATTATACCTCAACTTTGTAGGCTATATCATCAGGCTTAGTTTGTAATTCAGAATTTTAAAGTTTAAATTAAATAAGTAGGGAAATCAGTAAACCAAATAATATATATGTATTAAATTTCACAATCCTAATGGCAGAAAATTTGTGAATTTGGATATAATATTAATTATGAATAAATTAGTATTGATTTGGCAAGCTTAATTTTTAACAAAAAATTTTTAACCACAATTTTAGCTGTAGAAAGTATTTTTCAAGTCATTAAGTCCATGATAGCTTGTCTACAAGTGGAAAGGCTCATTAAGTATTAATGTCTACAAATAAAAATCGATAAAAACGCTAGTAAATACCATCCAACCATTTTTATCTAATCGTGGTGGCTCTGGCCAGCTGGCTTCCCCAACTTCTGTGGCAACCCTCGCTGGCTGCATAAATACTTGTGCACACACAAACAAACTCAAGCAGCTTTGCAGCTTTGTCCTGGCCTTGGCCACTGATAATAGCTATTTTGCTGAGCCTTGCTGTACTGCCTTTGTTGCTATTATTACGCCCACTAATGTGTGTGGGCATGTACTTTTTATTCTCGCTGGGGTATTTGCATTGCTTATCAATAAGGCGAATTTCGTGCGTACACAAAGCGCCTGCGACAATTACAGTTGTCAAATATGACACTCCCACAACGCCACCCACTCCAAAATCCTCCACCCACACACAATCGCCGCGCTAATTGGTTCAGCCAATAGTGAAATCTTCTCCAGCTGCTGGTGCTCCCTTTAACTACGATGTTTGCCTCTTTTGGCACTCAAATTGATTTATTGGCTTGCCAGTTTGTCCACTAAATTGAGTTGATAATACGAGTTACGAATGATTCTTAGGGCTGCGAAGCAAAGAACTTCACCTCATTTCCGCTCGGCCTGTATTTTGAATGCTTCCCTAAGGTTTTTGCAACTTCAAAGTTCTGTTAAATGCGGGCAGTCTTCCCTTTTGTTAATTCGGAATGCCTCTTAAGAACACTTGGAGTCGCAAAGATACATCACAGCATTAGTCTGGATACAAAGCATAAAAAGAAAATATATATTAACAAAAATATTTTATTTTTATGATTTACAGAATAATGGAATTTTTTGTAGAACCTTAAAAGACCTCACTAACACTACATATCAGAAACTTAACGAAAGTCTCGCATTTTAACGATTAAGAATTATTTTTTATGTACGCTGCCTAACATTGTTTAAAAAATTATTAATTTTTGTTCCTTTAATCGATAAAAATAAATAAGTAAATATATCACTTCTGTGCACTTTTAAAGTTCTACACCTTGTTCCATATTGAGTTATGAATGGGATATGAAATATATAAATTGTTGTAACACTACATAGATATTTTGTTTGAATTTTTGAAGCTCTCCCATTTTGTTCTATATTGTTTTATGAATGGGATATAAAATATACATATATATTTCGCCTCGATCATGACGCATTCCGCCGAAGAACCCCAAGCGTTGCTGCCTCAGCCGCTGCCTCGGTCGACGTCGCACTTTGCGAATGGGATTGAATGGCAGTCGATTTTTCAAACTCATAGTGTTCGGTTCGAAATCGTGCGAGAATACAGAACTGAATGTCCACCTTGGGACAACCAATTAGTGTGTGACTTACAATATTGGAAATTAAATCAAAATTTGATCGTCAAATTATAAATCAAAAGGTTCCAACACATCGCAGACAGCGGCAAGTCGGAGTTAATCGCTTGATTGATGAAACGGGCCATGGGCCGATAAGCAGAAACAACAAAAAAAAATGTAAGAAGTGCATGATATAAATGATAATTTGCGATAGTGAATCAAATGACATGTGCGCTGTAAAGTTCAAGAACGAGCTTGGACAAGGTCTGGGTCCATACTTGATTTCTGCCATGGAAACACCCTACCCACGCCCTCAACAATATATAGGTTATATGGATCAGGCTGATAAACAAAAGGAAATCGGCCTGTGACTCGATTCCCAAGTGCTAATTCGACGCCTGTGCTGTACATAAAACCCATCTCCCATTGTGGTTGCTGTGCAGATGATAAAGCCGCATGTCGAGCGATGAACAGCCATAAATTTATTTGCATACGATAATTTATTTATTGCACTATCAGACTATCACAAGTCGTCACAGTTCCCCTTGGGTAAATATTTGTGTATCAGGCGTTACGGTTCCCTCTCGAAAGAAACGAACTACGGCCGCAGAGTCGTCAACACTTGAAGCCCGATTCCGACTTCCTTACAACTGTTCAAACATCGCCATATAATTTATATTATTTATAACACTCTCCACACACTCTTTTCATGTGCTGTGGCACCGCTGCGAATTTGCTCGCAATCTCTCTGTGCCACAATTAGTTTTGTTTGCATTGTACTTAAAGCAAAAGCAAGAACAGGAACTATAAATCAAACTCTCCAAATGAACAAAGGTTTTAGTTCATAATGTTTTTCTCTGAAATACGCTTAAACATAAGTGTTTACTCTTAAAGAAAAAGCATTTCTTTGTGGACAAAAAAGAATGTGGCTATAATGAAAATTTATATTTTATTTAATTAAAAGTTAGGTCACAATATTAATATAATATTTAGAGCACTGGTCGCCCAGCCCATTAAAATTGTTTAAATAAAATAATTTAAATCATATGTTCATATCTGTTTTCTAACAAATAAATTTAATATATTAATTAGATTCTCTTTTAAATTCTTTAAACATTAAAAAAATATGTGTGGTTTATATTATACTTAATTGATAAATCTTTGTTTTGTTTTTGAAATGAACGTTAAAAATAAACAATAAACTTATAAATTGTATAACGATATATTTGTATAAATAAATTTACGGCTGGAAATTTTTTAAGTTTTGTGAACTATATTATCTACTTTATTGACCATAAAAATGACAATCTTATCATTCTAAACTGCCCCTAACTGCTTCCTATTTTGATGGTTCTCGTGACCTAGTCTTGGAAAACATTTTTTAAGTATAGGAGTGAAATATTTTATGTAATATCCAATCCAATGCAATACAAACACTTGGAAGCTAATTTAGTATTCCTATCTTAATGGCCTTATTCTTCAACTAATTTTCTGGCATTAAAATTTAAATAAAAGTGGCTTTAAGGACTTAACTTACTTATCTAGCAATAACTTAAATTTAAATAAATTGGCTTTTAAGACTTAGCTAAATTAAAATAAACGGAAATCAATAGGCGTACAAATTTATTGAATAGTTGTCAATTTGATTTTGTGCAGCTTATGTGGCCTGTGTGTTGGCTTATTATCAAACCTAAGTAACTAACTATTCCTTCGGTTCGATACTCTCAACTGTCCCTATCATTGGCTGGTATTTTTAGGGGGAATTAAAACATCACGCGCGGAATTTGGCTGTCGAATAGGTAGCAGTGCACCCGTTTTCGATACGGGACATGATTTATAGCTGTAGTATGATGGATTGCAGCCGAGTTGGCGGCAATCAAACGATTAGAACATATGCTAACCTAAACGTCCCCCAGAAATTGGACGAAAGTTGTTTGGGGCTCGGCTGGTTAGCTAATTAGTCGGCATGTACTTTCAGATAGTACTACTAATTTATTGTCGAGTGCAAAAATCAGCGATTAAAGGCTGTTAGGAAACACTAAACGATTTATGTTTTGAAGTGTGCCAATTGACTGATAAGCGGGCCAATGAATCAATCAGTCAGGAGGGAAAGTACTTACAACGCTCATTAAAAACACGTATAGATTTCCAAGCGTGGCGAAATCGGTGGCCAAACGGCGTGACTAACTGGCCAACGTAAAGGGTCGTAAATATTATCCATCGACTGGTGAAGATAAAAAATGTAGTTCCCTCGGGAAACTTGCGAATCGACCCTAGTCCTCAAGCTCTTTAAATTAGAGCCACAGTGAGCTTTAGGACTTGAAATGACAACGTTGTTTAGTACAGTACCTTTAGTGCTGAAAACTTATTGCGCTTTTAATTTGA
Source organism: Drosophila gunungcola (assembly GCF_025200985.1). Taxonomy (NCBI): domain Eukaryota; kingdom Metazoa; phylum Arthropoda; class Insecta; order Diptera; family Drosophilidae; genus Drosophila; species Drosophila gunungcola. The sequence continues at coordinate 4,714,630 of NW_026453179.1, forward strand.
AAATAAGTTGAAATAAGTAACGAAAATCTTAACTAATTCTGATAAATATAAAACGATTAAAAGGTACGATTTACTTGTCTTAAGTCGTTTTTTAATACTTCTCATTTTTGCAATTATAATAATTTAATTCAAATTTACAATAATAGCTTGATGGTTTATTATTTGGCCTTATTTTTTTTTACTATTTTCTGGGGTACTTAAAATAGATTCTTGAAATTTAAAGAAATTTCTTAAATAAAATCACTTTACAATAATCAGTTTCGAAAACACTTTAAAACACAAACTTGTTTTTTCCATTTTCAGTTCTCCAACAAAATCACTGCCTTCCACGACAGGGACAGCCTAACACCTCGTCCCGGCAACAAATTCCGCCAGCGACGCATTCACAGCCATTTGGAGGAGCAGCTCACCCCGGAGAAGCGCATCGCCAAGTTCCCGCTGGTGGGAGCCCTGGTCCACAAGGCACTACGTCGTCGGGAGAGGGAAAAGGAGATTCCAGATCCTAAAGACAACAACAACAAGAACAACAACAACGAGGATAGGGAGCCGGACAGGATGGTGCTACCGTTCGGACTTGGGCCCGATGGCCACCACGTGGATGCCATTCAGAGTGCTCCGGCGCCCAGTGCCCCGCCCGCCCACATGATGCCACCCGCCTACTCGCGCGGCCAGACAAACATCTACACAGGCGTGCCGATCATCGTCAATCCCTACATTGACTTCATCGTGGTCAACGGGGATGACCGGTACATGATCAGGTGCGAGCGGAAATCGGTGCTCGAGCGGAGCGTGGAGCTAGCCAAGCTGATTCACGCCGGCCCGAACAGCGGTCGGAAAAGCGACAACCACTTCCAGATACTCAACGTGGACAAGAACGACTTCGAGCTGATCGTCCGCTATATGGAGAAGCACTTCATCCCCTATCGCGATCACAAGCACCTGCTCAAGATACTCGAGCTATCCGATCGCTTTAACGTTCCAGATTTGGTGAGTAATAGCTATACTACCTACGAGAGATACAAATAAGTCATATTTATTTGTAAGCTTAGGACTTTTTGATTCAGATACATTAAATCAATTTTTTTTAACCAATATCAACAACACTACTCAAGGATTTATACATATAAAATTGTATCTCCATTTACTTTATTAAACATATGCCTTATCTAAAATCCAGATAATTTACTATACTCACAAACTTTATAACAAAACTTAAGATTTCTCAGATATATACTAAAATTTGTATAACAAATCCATGGTTTATTTATTTTTATCACTATCAAATTTGTCTATAATAACATTTTCAAGACTACGAATAATTTTACTTGAAATAATATTGAATTACTCTGAATTTATTACCACCCAAAAAAATGATCTTCATTCTCAAAATACGAAATCGTATTTATATTACTTTTGTACATCCAATAAACATACTTCAAATTTCAAAAGATATCCATACGGTAAACATAACGTATATATTATATCTTTAACAATTAACAAGTTCTTATCATTTAATTAAAATTAAAAAATTTCCTTTAATTGCTGCAAAAATGATTAATTTAACCCTTTTCGATGTTCCAGATTATCTACTGCATTAGGGAGCTTGATCTCAGAATCTCAAGTGCCACCGCGCTGGACATCTTCAAGGCGCTGTGGTTCTATCAGGGCATCGCGCTGACCAACCAGCACCAGACGGTGATCACCACCCAGGAGACGGGCCAGCAGCTGGCCAGGAAGAAGGCGACCAAGGCGAAGGCGGCGGCCAAGCAGTTGGCGGCCGCCAAGGCCGCCCAGTCTACCGAAAACGGAGCCGAGGGCGATGGCGCCCAGATGAACCTCATTCCGAACCCGAATCCCTTCACCACCGAGGACTACGGCGTGGCCCTTTTGCACAACACGCTGCAACTGATCGACATGCACGCAGAGCTGCAGCTTTCGATGCCCGAGATCAGCGATCTGCGATTCGAGGAGCTGGAGACGCTGGCCAAGCGGGATACGCTGCAACTCAGGTCGGAGGTCACACTGTTCGAGTGCCTGGCCACATGGAGTTTGGCGGAGTGCGCCCGCAAGCAAATCGATGCCACGCCGGAGAACCGGCGAACTGTCCTGGGACCTCTCTGCCTAACACCCCGGTATCTGCGGATGACGCCCAGCGAATTCCGACGCTGCTGCGATCGCCTAGAGCTACTGCCTCCCACAGAGATATCACTCATCAGCGACGCCCTCGACGGTGAGTCAACTAATAAATTAATAATGGTACAGTCCTATCTGTTGCAGTTCACTGAACCACACAGCGAGATTTAACTACATAGTTCAACGCATTTATCGAATTAATCAAACCAAAAGACGTCTTTATGATGTGAAAAAGTCGTGATAGTTGCGACTTAATATACAAAACTTTTAATATCCAGTATAACAAATACTGGATTTTAAAAAACGTCATGTATGGATATTAAAAGAGCTTAAAAAAATTTGTCGAGCAATACGGAATTTATTCTGATGGATGTAACGTAACAGACCGCCATCCAAAGTGATAGCTTAACAATACTGGAACTGCCTTGATCATGTTAAATATTTAATGGATTAGTTTTTAGTTATCAAATTCAAACTAATTGCTTTAGAAAAAACTCGCTATCCTAACGTTCGCAATAATCGCGAAGGTTTAAATTGGAGTTGTAATAACTCATTTTAAAGATCATATTATTTTTAAATGTCTTATAATGTCCTATTAAAAGCTTTATTTTTAATGAGTTATTAACATTTTTTTTAATCATTAAAAAATACTGAATACTTTTGACTGACAGTCGAACTGATTTTCTAATGATCTCTTGAATTTGAGCTATGTAAATGATTTAATGATTTATCAAGAAATGGCGACTTTTATTATAACTTATACATTTTTTTAAACGATTTTGTTTCTTATTTTAAATGTTAAAATTAAACATCGTATTATTCATTTTTTCATATTACTTGTATTTTATATAATATTTATATTTTCTTTCTATATCTAGACCCTTAACAAATGGTTTTGAATTTGTAGTTATTAAAACATTTGTTCTTGTTGCAGGCAAGAAGCTAAAGAACCTCACCGATCAGCAGGCGGAGCTGCTGGAGAAGTTCCGCCAGCCCCGCGCGGAGTACGCCCGGATGCCCGTGCACCTCAGCGATCGGAGCAGTCCGAAGAACTATCCCAGGAAGATGAGATTGGCCCACGACGGTCGACCCACGGAGGAGGGTTGCTGGGAGAAGGTGGGCATGAACTGTTTGCGCATCTTCGTCTGCATATTCGACTGATCCGAGCAGTCTGATGGAGAGGAGGAGGATGAGGCTGAGGATGAGGACGAGGAGGAGGAGGAGGGGGAGGACGAAGACGCCGAGGAGGACGAGGAGGGAGGTGAAGGATTCGGAAACGTTGGAGGCGGAGGTCACAGAAATGGGGACGACAGAAGTCGCCATGGAAACGTCGGAGGATGAGATGACGATCCCACATAGACTTGTTGAATTAAACGAATATTAGCGCTTATGAATTACTTATACATAGAGTTAACGATTACGTTACGTCTTATGGGGACTAGTAATGGCCACCACTGTGGCAGTGATTTTATAGCAGCCGTTTCTAACAATACTATATAGTGTTATTTATATACACGCAGATATATGCGATTTGTGTGGGTTGAACTGTCGCCTGCAGATCGATTGGGTTTTTGTATTTACTCGCTAGTCAAATGGAAACAATGGAAATACCAAAACTTTTATACAACTTTATGCAACGTTTTGTAGCTGGACTCAAAATACAAACAAAACAAATACAACTAGTTACCAAATTTAGGACATTATTGCATACTGCTAGGGATATCTCACACACAAAGTACATCAAGTTAATCAACACACAAAAATTAAAGTGCAAATCGTATTTGGGCCCGGCCATAGCTAAAATCATTACTATTAATTGTTTACTATACTTTTAAAAGTTGTGCAATTGTCGACAAATGGAATTTATATATACACTCACGAGCATTCATACGATACACACATATACTATATATACATATATAGTGAGAAATGCGTTGAAATCAGAACTATGTTGCCGTTACTCGGTTCTTGGCTTTAACTCCTATAACGAAGTGCTATAGCTAAATCGCATAAATAACAATAACAATCAGATTAGCATTAATCATAGCGAATTACTTATGTAAGCACACCAGCAAAGCGCATAGCAAACACACAAATTGTTAACAGATTTATGCATTTTATTAGTTAATGTTTAGAACAAAGAACGCCTCGAATCGTTTTCGCCTATGTTGCCACACGTTTTCTAGGCTGAAAAGGAGAAATTCCAGTGCAAATTATCAATGGAGCAAAGCATCAACCACAAAACAAGAAATACATTCAACCAAAAGTAGTTAAACAAATAATAAAGATGTACACCATTTTTTAAAATACTTAATTGCCGTTATTATTGGGTTGGTGAATTTGGGGGAAGTGGTAAGTAATAAGTTCTTAGCAAAACTACTAACAGAAAAGCAGAAAGTAAGCAAAAAAAAAACAACCATTTTCTTAAAAAAATTTATTGAAAGATAAAATTAAGCCTATGTATACTTAAATTTTTTTTAACATGTGGTATTTGTAAATACTGTGTGTGTTGGAAAATAGCAACATTCTATGTTTTTACTTTAAGTATATAGAGTTTGGGTGGTCGGAAACGCTTCCTTCTATCTGTTACATACTTTTAACGAATACAGTAATACTTTTTACTCTACGAGTAACTGGTCTAAAACTTAAAAATGTTTTAAGAATAAGAAAAATTTAATGTAATCTACGATTATTAAACGCAAAACATGGTTAAGCAATATTAAGACCAAGACAACCTAGTGACGAAGGACAACTAAAAGCTCAAAAAAGGTTCTAGCAAAAATAAGTATTGGTTAGCATAAGCCAAGTTTCAAACCAAGTGAAAGCTCAGTAAACAAAGACAATTTAAAAAGACGTGTTATACATTTCGAATAGTTTTCAGTTTTTTTAGTGACGAATGGGTAAAAAAAACAAATCTATTACAGGACTTAACATAAATGGAACACATCATATCCCTTCCCTCAAGAATTTTGTGTTATTAATTCAACTTTCCCTAAATACGCACATATCATCCCATCTCATGGCCATCTTTCACTTTTTCTCATTGTAACCCTCATCAACTTCATCAGCATTCCTGCCCTTCCTAGCTTTTCTGACAACTCCTCATCGCCGGCTTAGCTGACCAAGTCTAGACCCTGGACAGGACTTCACTGGCGGAAAATCCTTGCCAAACCACACACACACATGCTGGCACTTTCGCCAAGTATAACATTATCATTGTATGCATTTGGGGGCTTACCGCAAATGCACTCACCCGAGTCCAATCCCAATCCCAATCCCGATCCCCCTTCTAGCTCTAAGTTTTCCTCCATGTGCATACAAATGCCATATAATAACAACACAAGCCCGCTGTGGAAACTTGCATTTTTCACTCCCCCGCTGGAAAATTTATGATTTTATTTCACGCTTGCTTTTCATTAACATTCCTCTTTGGCTCAGACTCTTTTTCAGCCATTTTTATGGCTTCTGTATGGTGGCCAAAAATTATAAGTTCTTTTTGTTGCTGGGGGGTATTTCCCCGTACTTGCTGCTGGCCTGTCTGACGCTTGTTAACCTTTAGCCAGTCGCGTTTTCCTTTGGCGTTTTTTCCGCTTGCATCTCGCTTGCCACTAATTTTGCACACAGACGATGACAGAGGCCCTGGGGGCGGTAAACTAGGGGGGCGCGTCCGCGCTGCTGAGGGAAATCTCCGCAAAAGTTATGCAGCAGGAACATGGAACATGTAGCAGTGCCACAAATTTTCTATGATTTTTTTCTAGCAACTGCCAGGGAAAAATGCTGCACTGCCCGCAGCCAGTCGGCGGCCTTTTGGCAGCGACTGTGCTGACCGCACATATAATTATTTCATACATGAAACATGAGTGGGGCATGTACAGCTACATTCACGTCCACATGCACTCAAAATTCTCAAGGCATTTTTCGCATATTTTTTCACAGAAATCAGTAAAAGTGAATTAGTGCAGAGCTGGGGATACAAAAATGTGGGAAATGGGGAAAGGGGACAACCTGCATTGCAGTTGGCCACCTAATGAAAATTGTTGTGAAATAAATCATTTTAAATAAATTTCACTCTCCCTGTCTACCCGCCTCACTTGTGCATGTGAATGTGCTGGCTTTGGCTTGCCAAAGTTTTAAATGAAATGAAAGCCAAGTAGCTGCAATGGACTTTGCACTTTGCCTGTTACTTCAGCCGTGCCTAACTTTTTTGCAGCTTGCTAAATTGCGCTAACTGACCAAAGCGGAAGTTTCAATTACACCTACACCAGCACACACTCACACACACACATGGTCAGAGTCACACCCCCACTGGCCTGTGGCAGTGGCTCTCGTTTTGGTCCAACAGCATTGACCTACACGGCGTATGCGTGTGCTGATATGACGCATACGCCCCATGGGCCACCGAACTCTCGCCCAAAACAGCCAAGGCCACAAATCTGTGTTAGACCCGCAAAACTGCTGCACTTTGGGAGCGGAAGGGGACGGTGGGGGGTGGGACCACCAAATTATAGCCTAAAGTTGGAACATTACTTGCAGCAACTGACATTTTTTGTATACCTTGTAGTTAATACCCCTTAATTATTCAGTTAGAGCTGGGAATTTTGCGGCTTTTGATGTACTGCTGAAGTTTTTATTAAAGTCGACTCGCAATGAATAACTTTTTATTATCACTTTAAGTTTGAACTTGATTTTTGCTTGTTTCTGTGTAAATGTTTTTAAAATTTTAATTAAATATTTATTTAGTATGCTGTTTCTTGTATGCGTTTTATTTAATTACAAAGCCTTTTTTTGTAAGTTGACTAAATATTTTCTTATTTAATATTTATTGTCAAAATAAAGATATATCTAAAATGAATTCCAATGAAACCACTTTAAATTAATTATCCTTTTCTCAGTAAAACTGCAGCAACATTTAAATGCCATTCAGTAAACTTAGAAAGTTAATTGAATTTGGTTTTTAGTTCTCAAATAGTTTGCCAATGTGTTTGCTATTTTCATGAAATATTGATTAGCTTGAATAACAAAGTTGAGGAAAATTATTTGAACTGTAAAGCATTTAAGTTAAATGAATCAGGATAAGCTTCTTGGTGAAAATCTGAGGCACATAAAATGTTTCGTTTAATAATGATTGTTCGCTTTTTTTAAAAGGTTGGTGACGTCTTTAGGGTATAAAATAATTTCAAATTTTTCAGCATTTATGTTTTGGCCTTAGCTACCCAGTGCTGACTTTCTACCACTTTCTGGGGACCCTAAGGGTACTGTAAAGTCCGCCAAAGTGCCGTCAGGTCTAGTTGGCAGAACCTACAACGGAGTGAACCTAAAACGGATATTACTTTATCAAGCGGCATAAAAAATGAGCCAGCGTAGATGCGAAGGGGCAGCCGAAAAAAAAGAACGGAAGCAATCAGCGAAATTTATTGTAGAGTCTCCTTTTTGGCGTAACTGATGAAGTGAGAAACTGAAAGACAGTCGAGGCCAACTCGCGGCAGCCAATACAAATGGGGTTGGGCGGCACGGAAACGACAGCTGCTGTTAAGCAGGAGTTCCTCCCACAAAACCACCTCATCTTAAAGCCACCCACTCCATTGGTTTGACTTGGATTCGCAGTCGCGGCGTGCTGCTTTTTATTGCTTTCTTTCTGTGCTTTTAGCGAAGGCAAACGCCTAAATATAAAACCAGTTGGGCGTCTACTTATATACCGCTTATAACGAGACACACACACACACACACACAAACAGAAATATCCACACAGTCACAGCGATTTGAATGCAAATGTTGCAGCCGGAAATGAAACCGACAATGCCACTTATTTATCTTTGTACTTGCGGCTTTGATTTTGTTGCGGCTTTAAGCGGCCCTGTTTTTGCGATTTAATTAAACGCTTTAACTCTGTTGACTTAGGCAGCCGCATAAATTGTGATTCATAATTAAATAGCCAGGGCACACAAAAAAGGGCAATTAAAATTCATAGACGTTTGCATTAAATAATTGCACGACAGCAAGTTTGTTTTTGAGCTTATTAAATACAAAATAAGGAAATCACTCCAAAGACGTTTTTTCCGCGTGCCTTCCATTATCCCCGGGAGTCGTGAAAATCGCAAGTCATAAATGTTAAAATGCTGCCATCCAAAGTGGAGGAAATGGAAGCAGTGGAAGCCGAACAGCAAAATATCCATAATGCAGCCAAGGAAAAAAGAGAAATAAAATCGGAAATAGGAGGAAAATTATTCATTGATTTTCTTAATTAAAAAATTTCACCATTAACTTTTATGTTTATCGACTTGGCCCCTAATCGCAGTTTGCCGTATAACTGAAAGGTTAAGTCAGGAGTTGTTGGCATTGTCCTGCTTTCCGCTTCTTTGCGACCTTTCTACTAGCGTTTCCTGTGCGCATTATAAACTAATTACAGATTATGATGAAATCGTACGCCACGATAAGTCGACAATATGGGGCGGCAGCTATGACTAGAGATGGCAAAATAAGTCCATATTTATATTGAAAATTCCATTTTTATTTCTATATTTAAATGTACTATTGAGGCGCTTAAGTAAACTAACTAATCTAACTAATCTTAATTAGTTAACATATTTTTAAAAATTCATGATTCTGAAACTTTATGTTCACTAAAAAAATCTAATTATTGCCTTTAATAGTTCATATTTATAACTTTGAATAATAAAATCTGCCTTATGTCGGGACTATCAATATTCTTTAGTTAACGCATTATTTCGCATTATTGGCTGTTTAACATTATCGTCATAAATTCGATACGCGATTTATAATATATCTTTTTTATATTGAAAGTATGCCTGCACAGTGAAAATTGTAATAAAAACATCTAAAGCTTCTCCGCCTCCAATTGCCATAACATCGCTAGTTAGAAATTCCGCTGGATGAGTTCCTTCATCCTTGGCGCACTTAAGTTTGTTTGGAAAATTAAAGCCTGTTAATGAGATTTCAGTACGCCAGCCGAGAGTCGCTCCTCCGGGCCGCGTTGTTGGTAATGGCGCGTAATTGACAACGTAATGAGATTTGTTAAAGGGATTGTTCGTCCAAATCATTCGTAATTACCAACGAAATAAAAACGCGACTGGGCGAAGGAAAAACCCGAAAATCGTTGCCACGCCGTCACCCCGCCCACTTTACCGCCGCCGCCTCCCAAGCTGTTGTTATCAATTATGCAGCCCAAAAACGCAGGCATAACGTAAACAAACATTTAACCAGCAACCTGCAACTTGTGTGGCGGCCAAAATGCAGTAGGTCAGTTACAGCATCCGGCTCTCATTTCCATCCCCTCTCATTTTCCGCGCTCTCCCGCTCTCTCTCTCTCTGTTTGCAGACGCCGGAGAAGCGGAAAACTCGGGTTTTTTAGCACAAAGAGCACAGCATCCCTTCGGCTTTTCACGCTCCCAGTAACCTGGACCACAAAGCGACATTGCGGCCGTGTCGCCCGGTCTTTCCCGAGCCTCGTATTACTAGCCAGCTTAGGAGTTTTTAGTGCTGATTACAACGCGTGGCCGTTTGGTTGAAGTGAGCGGATAAACAGAGGCGGGTGTTGATTTTCCGATTCCTTGGGAAACGGCAGAGGGAAATCTCTAAGCGAGCCCGAAGTTAAAGTCAAGCGAACGTATACGAATTAAAGTGAGAAGGCCTGTGCAAATATTAACCAAAAATAGTGAAGTTCATTTGCACAAGGGAATATAAATAAATAAATAAATACAAACAACAGTAAAATTAAGCAAAGCGCCCAAAGCAAAAAATAGCTGTTTAAAAACTCCAGTGATAGTTGGTCAAACAAACAAGCATTGCAACTAATAAAACAAAGCCATTTATAAAACTTAACCAAACCATTTAACCATTTATAAAACAAATAGTAGATAACAAAATTATAACAAAACCAAATACTGTGACGCCTTTCACGTGATGGCGAATCCAATTTAGTCAGCAAATACACTTGATTGTGCTCATAACTCAAAGTGGAAAAACTTGGCGAAATAATTACAGCAACTACAAGCGCAAAATGCATTCGAGGCTAAAAATTTTGGTATATTTACATTTAATATGCGCCAGCAGCATTTTCTGGCCGGAATTGAGCGCAGCTCAGCAGCAGCAACAACAGGCGGCGTCGTTAACCGAGAAAATACCATTAGGTGAGTCTCAAAAGCGTCGCCAAAGGAGCCACCAGCCAGGATCCGAGAATCCTGCCAGCCGAAACAGGAGCAGCAGCAGTAGCTGGTGCAGAAATTGTCACTTACACAGCACTTGTAGCTGGAATTTGGCGACAATGTATAGCCCCTTTTGTTGTGTGTGCCTGCCGATTCCCGCAATGTATTTCTCAGTTTCCTCCCGTGGCTCTTTTGGGAAATTGGGTATGGCTGATGTCCAAAGATTATCCCATACTTTTGGCACCTTTTCCTCGACACAAAGTGTGCTCCATGATTTTTAGTGGAACTTTATGTTCCAATATTTCACATGTGGAACAATACGTTCTAACAATGAGTGCTGCAATGGTGATTGTGTTTTTGTTTTTCATTACTAGAAATTACATAAAGTTGATCTCTTTAACTACTTTGAATTTGACACTTATTTTTACAAATGTTTTTTTTGTTTTTTACTTTTTTCTAATTTACAGTAAATCCCGTTAGCACTCAATGTTTGTTTAAGAATGTTATTACTCAAACAAACTACAAACTATTTTCTTGATACTTCTCTAGAGTTTATTATTTTTGTAGTTTTAAGTTCCTTTGAATATTTAATTTTAGTTTATGTTTAATAGTTGTTTTTTCAAATAGGATAGTATAAATACATTTTTTTTTGTTTTGATTTTGCCTTTGAAAAGTTTTTCTAGTCTCTTTGTGAATAAAAAAGCTTTCTTCGTTAATTCTTTTATGATTTTATAATATTTATTTAATATTGCATTTAATTTATGATTCGTTGGTCCTTGAAATTTTAACGTACATCGCACACCCATAATTATTTATTTTTTTACACATTTTAAGTTGATTAAACCACCATGTAATATAAGTAATAATATTTTTGTATCATCCCTTTCAGAGATCACACTTTAATATTCTTTGCATTTTAAATTTGACCATTTTCCATATTCACGATTTGGAGTCGAAAGTCGTTCCAAGAACTTGCCTAGTTGCGCCACATTTTATTTTACGCTTTCCTGCTTTTTTTTACCACACTATTTTTATTACACGATGGCGTTCAGTCATTGCACCTGCAGTCATTTTGGCCTCGTGCACTGGAATACCCAGACGTGTATATATATGTATATATGACTGGTTGGTGGCTGCTAATGTGACAGTCATGCTGACTGGCTTGTACCCAAAATCGGGCTTCGCCAGGAGGTGCTAGTGCTACCTGTTCAGGTGCCATGCAAAAGCGCAGCACAAAATTGCTGCATCAACACTTCGTTTGCGCTCTTTGTTGTTGCCTGACGGGGCGGCTTGTCTCGCTTCTTGCAAGTGTGTGTGTCCGTACCTGTATGGTATCTGTGGATGCCTGGGCAGGTGGATGTGTGTGGGTGTGACATTATGCTATCATTTGTGTACATATTTGCTCTGTGCGCTTTTTCGTTTAATATTAACAGGACCGTGTCAAAAGCTGCCTAAATATTTAACGAAGCAAAAATATTCGGCCCCGAATTTAACTCACCGCCCACTATTTTATTTTTCTTCTATCCCCCCCGCAGGTGCGATTTTTGAACAGGGCACGGATGATGTGCAATCAGCCTTTAAATATGCAATGCTCAATCACAATCTGAATGTGAGCTCTCGACGCTTCGAGCTGCAGGCGTATGTCGATGTCATCAATACAGCGGATGCATTCAAATTATCCCGCCTGAGTATGTGTTTTTATCAAGCATTCATCCGCTTCATCACCATCACCATTACCATCCAAAACTTGCAAAAAACGAGAAATAAAAACCATTACACAATACATGGAGACCCATTAATTATGTGCATTTTTTATTGAAAATTGGTTTTACATTACGTCTCCACTCCGCACTCAATGCTGCAATTTAATTGTGCGCACTCTGCTCCCGACCTAGACACTGTCTCCGAACCCGATCCCGTTTCCATTTCCATTTGCCACCCATCACCCATCGCCTACCCACCATCGGCACCACCATCAATTTTCCACCCCCTCTGCCACTGAAACGAAAAGAGAAAAAAGAAAAACACAAAACGAATTTATTACTGTAACCTCCAGTTTGCAATCAATTCTCGCGCGGAGTCTACTCAATGCTGGGCGCCGTATCGCCGGACTCCTTTGACACATTGCACTCCTACTCGAATACGTTCCAAATGCCATTTGTGACGCCCTGGTTCCCCGAGAAGGTAAGTCCTATTACACCATGGGTATTCGAAGGGCGGGGAATACAAAAAAAAAAAAGAAGGGAACTGTCATATGCAATTGATTTCAGTGTCGCTATGCGCAATTATTTACATTTTGTGGTTTTGATGTGAGCGATAGGGCAGACGGTCGGGGGGTACGGTTGACTCAGTTATGCGTTAATCAAGTTGGCCAAAAGGTTGAAGGAACAAAGCGAAAGTTTCAAAGTGCCAACACGTAATAGAGCGGTAGTGAACTATTTAATTATGTGCTTGGCTGGCAAATGGAGTCGGAACATAAATAAAGCCAAATGGCTGCTAATGAAATGATTAAGTATACAACAAATAATAAGTTAAATGAGAGATAATTAATGAATTAAATATATTTAATTATTAATGTCTTAAAAGAGCATTTTGGTTTTACTCTTTCAATGCAAATAAATTTAATCTTAGGTTATGTACAAGAGAAAATAGAACAAGCTCAACAACTTAGGCCACTCAAGGCACGAAATATTTTTACAATTGTATTGTCTGTCGTATTTATTTTATATAACTTAAAGATCTTGTTATAAACCATTTTATCAATGGATATTTGGAATAGTATTTCAATTTTGTTTATCAAAAATAATTAGAAAAATAGTAAAAACAGTTTTATTTTTCAGTGTTGAATTATGCATATATAATTATAATCACTGTGTTGTCTTTTCACGAAATATTAAGAGTTCAGTCACGCCCTTCAACGTCTAAAATGATAAGGACAAAAGCACGTAAAAATTATTAAAATATTTTATATATTTTATAACCATTTCTCTACCCTGAACCACAGTTTCGGATTTTAAATTACCTATCATATTAGCTTGGGATCGCGACCCCCACAGCCCAAAAAATGTGCCGCAGTTGATCCCAAGCCAGTTTGTCGAGTCTGTAAAAATGAAGTCATTGCATAAAGTGGAGCTCTGGGTGTTGTAGCGGGTTCACAGTTCACACACAGTGCCCAATTGTGTGTTCGCCGGTGCCATCAGACAGTGCACTAAATCAAAGCCAAAGCACAAATCATAATAATTGTAATTTGAAGAAAATTTACTACCAACAGCAACAAAGCGGACAGCCAGTACGACAACAGTTGTTGTTGTTGTTACTGTTGTTGTCACTTGCGAAACAGAAAGCCAAACGCTCCGCCATCCGGAAGACAATGCCAAACGAGCGGCGAACGAGAAGCGGCTCCTACACAGAGAGCGAAAAAATTTATGACACGCTCTTGGCCTCTTTTATTTCAATCACTATAAATCAAGATATGGCGGCGGGGGCGAAAGTATAAGGACCAGAACCAGAACCAGAACCAGAGGCACAGGCATCCGATTCTGACTCCAACTCCTCCAGCCAGCAAAACACCAGCACACATACCGATTTTCACACACACACTGACTGCGCATTTGCGTGCTCCTAGGGCTGTGAAACACACAGAGAGAAAATAAACCTCACTTAATGTTTTTATTAATTTATAACATCAGAGTATTGGAAAATTCAAAGATTAAAACCCAATAAGGTCTGTAGTATTTCATATCATTAGATTGTTTTAAAAAGTAATGATAATATATGTGAGCAACAATAAAACAAACAAACACATGTATAAAGAATATAAAAAAAAAGGTTTTAAGACATTTAAGTTCAAAATACTTTAGTTTAAAAAAACTAACTTAATAATTTGACTTCGTATAACATGCTAAAAGCAGGCACCGCAAACATGACAAGTTTTAATTTTTAATTTTTAAAATATAACTAGTTATTAAAATTAATTTAAGGTATAAAACCATAGTAGTGCTTAATTTTATATTTTATATAAAAATTAGCTTCAAACAAATTTTAAATATTTGATCCAAGCAAACTTTTACTTTTTTGAACTATCTTACGGCTAAGCATACAATTCGATTTCTAGTAATAACGGATAACTAGCAGCTCACTATTTAACATCAAATATAAGCCTTTAAATACCAGAAAATGTAGAGACTGATTATATTTATATTATTAGCTCGAATGTAGTAGAAAATTCTGTGATACACACATTATTGGAAGTGAGATTTTGTATCATTATAATAAGACAAAATGTCACAATTGATTTTTGTTTTCTCTCTGTTCTTGTGTGTGTGTCAAGCTAAACGGAAACGGGTATCTCTGTGTATCTCTTTGGATGTATAGTACATAACTGCTTGTTGGCGTCGCCTTACCGCCCCCTCTGCCAACCCCTCAGCCACCCCCTCTACCACCGCCCTCCATGGTCTTACATACATACATGTCGCTGGCGGGGCGCAAAGCGGAAACGCGTTTCATTTTATTATTGCTTCATGTAGCGTGCACATTACATTGTTACAGCCAGTTCATGAGGCCACGGTTTTGTTTTGCATACTTGTAGGTGCTCACGCCGTCGTCGGGATTGCTGGATTTCGCTATCAGCATGCGTCCGGATTATCATCAGGCGATTATCGATACCATCCAGTACTACGGCTGGCAGAGCATTATTTATCTCTACGACTCGCACGATGGTGAGTTTTACAGAACCCATTCCATACTCCCATCCTTACTATCCTTCCACCCATTCAGCCACACATTATCTCCTGGCCTTGTTTGTTTGCCCATTTGGTTGCTTTGTGTTTCGATTTCATTTCATTTGACTTTCATTTGCCATAAACAAATAAGGGCGTCAATCGGGTGGGAGTGGATTTGAGTAGCGGTTATGGCAATGTTTCTTTTCGGGATTAAGTGCGTCAGTGCGAGGGCTGAGTGAAGTTTTTGACTTTTAGTGGCTTTAAAATGCATTTAATTTAAATTTTTGTTAGTATATAGCACCGACACCGGCTAAGAAAAAATACATTTTTATTTCTAAATTAGAAACTTTTACAAAAATTAACATATAAGAATAAGTCTTTGATCTTATACTTTTATATTTCTACTGTTTCTCTCCTGATTTAAATGAAATGAATTGCAAACTTATCTAACTTATACTATTTAATTTTAAAGCAACTTAAAATTTTTTTTTGTAAATGATTGCTTTTCATTACATTAATAGTTTTTCAATTGTATTACAATTTGTAAAAAGAATTAAGTATTAATGCCAACAGGTTCATAGGGTTCCTTTTTTAATATTCTTTTTTTTTCTTACCAATAAATTTAAGTGGGAAAAAAATGTAATAATTCAATTTTTATTTACCTTGCTTTTAAGTCTTCGTATCTTAAAAGCTACGCCAATTTTACTGTGATTATAACTACACAATTTTTCATGTACTAGCTCTGTTCCACTTTTTTTTTTCTAAATCAGCGACCTCGAGCTCGTGTCTTTTCATTTCTGCTAATATGTAATTAAATAAGCGGCACAAAGAGCGTCGTGCGCCGTCTAAAAAAAAGGGGGGAAGAGCTTGGCAGACAGGACGCTCAAGTGCTTTCAAGAGCGCTCTGTCGAGTGGCTCCTCAACGGGCTTAAGCAGCCAACAGAAGGACACACGCACACACAGGGATATCCTAGTATAACGCACACATATGCTTGGGATTACCCGCTCTTTGTATGTACATACTTGGCCCGTGTGTGTGTGTTTGTATGGGTCTTAGGCTGCTTTTTGTTGTATTGAAATTTATTTCAAAGCAATTTCCTGCCTTCTACGTGGGACAATACGACGACGGCAACAATTACGGCCAAAGATGAAGACATCAGATGGAGCAAAAGACACTGCCGCACACACACACACGCTCCCTGTAAAAATTTCATATTACGTATACGCCGCAGTGATTTTTCCCCCACTCTCCTTTTCGTCCTGTCTCCTTTATAATGAGTTCACACGCCGTTGTAAGCTCGCTCATGTGTGTGTGTGTGTCATGTGTTAATGACTCTGTGTGAAATAAAATTTATGACTTTATGCAACTGCTGCCTGTGCGCTGAGTTCTGTCTTAACATTATTATTTTGCCTTTTTGGGTCATTTTTTAATATTTTCCTCGGCGCCGAAAAGTAGGCCGACATTGTTGCCGCTGGCATTCGTTGCAGGAAAAGGAAATGCCGCAGCAGCAGCAGAGGCAGCATCAGTTCCTCTTGCTCCGTTTTGCAGAGGAGAGGCTTCCCATTCCATTCCATGCCATTTTTTGGCCGACTTCGACTCCGGCGTTTACATTGTTAACGAAAGGCACCACAGCGGGACTTTATATTTTAATGCCGCTGTCAGCAGTTTGTTGTTATTGCTTTGTTCAACGCCCCAACAACGCCCCTTTTGTGCCTTGTTATCACTCTGGTTGGCGTGTCTGTTGGCTGAAACTGCTGCACACGGCGACAAATTGGTAGCATATTTTTTGGCGCATTCATGAATACCCCAGCGAATGAGGAAGCCCTAGGAACCATACACCCCATCGATCCTTCAACTACATAGGAAACATTCAATAAAACAGCAGCGGTAGCAGCAGCAGCATCAGCACACCCGCACGCATTGTGGATTTTTTCGGGCTGCTATTTATTGAAATGTTACCAGCACACCACAAAAAAGTACTTCAATTGTGTGTGCACTTCCGTTTCCGCTTTTCCACGCGAGTGTTTACTGCTCCTGCTCGTTTTCCTCTCTTGTTGGTTTGTTTTTCCATTCTTATTTTTTTGGTTATTTTTTTTGGTTTTTTTTTTGGTTTTTTGGCGAATCAATGCAGGCAGCAAATCAATGACAACAACAACATTGAGGGCCATATTGGACGTGCAACAAATGGCGTGTGAAAAAATATATTTTTTTTTGTTTCGTCCTTGCCGCTTGTGTGGGAATGCGAAGGGCGAACAAGATTGAAAGACGGCATATAGCTTCGGTTTGGACTGCGGACAAAAAAGAGACTCGAGAATATGATTAAATGACACATGCTTCCCGAGAGAGATAAATCTATTCGAATAAATCCATTCAGCTCGGAAATTGTTTATAGATTGCAGGCATTATCATAAAATCCAAAGCCCAGCTCTCAGCCGGTTGCATTATCAGATTGTTTTTTATGGCCCCAGATACCTTAATCTACCCAATACTCAATACCCACCAACCACCACCCACAATAGCCAGTCTTTGTTCAACTGACCGACAATCGCTTTTGGATGCCCCGACAGGCTTACTACGGCTGCAGCAAATCTATCAAGAACTGAAGCCCGGAAATGAAACGTTCCGTGTGCAAATGGTGAAACGCATCGCCAACGTAACGATGGCCATTGAATTTTTGCACACGCTGGAGGATTTGGGGCGCTTCAGCAAAAAGCGCATCGTGCTCGACTGCCCGGCGGAAATGGCCAAAGAGATCATCGTGCAGCATGTGCGGGACATCAAGCTGGGCCGGCGCACCTATCATTACCTGCTCAGCGGACTGGTAAGTGGAGTCCATGGTCCAGCCTTTTCCGCCTCCTGGGAGGCTTTAATAAGCAATTATTGCCGGCTTCCGTTTCGGGAATTCTTTGACTACTACATTTTTTGGCCCTCGGTTTTTGGGGATTACAGAAGTATTTTGCGTGGGAAAAAGAAGAATACCGCTTTAATTAGTGTAGTTTATTTGATCTGTTTCTTTACCGGAAACAACTATGGCCTCTAAGCCAATTACAAAGTACAACTCAATTCTTTAAAAAAAAATGTTTAAAAATATTACATACGATTCGATATAACTTCATTGCTAAAACATATTAATTTAAATTGCAGCAATAAACAAATTGAACTCAACTGTAGGTATATTAAAAAAAAAACATTGTTGAATATAGCTTTCAAAGGTCTATAAACTGACAAATATATAATCTAAGTGGTTTAATTACTTTTGTATTTCATAAATCATAATAATTTATTTGGGTTCAATGAGTCTATGAATTGTGAAAAGAATAAAGGGTAGCTCGAGTTCGTATGACTTGAAATTGCCTTTCTTACTTGATTTTCTCATCCCTTAGGTCATGGACAACCACTGGCCCAGCGATGTGGTCGAGTTTGGGGCCATCAACATCACCGGCTTTCGCATTGTCGACTCTAATCGGCGGGCGGTGCGTGACTTCCATGACAGCCGGAAGCGTTTGGAGCCAACGGGCCAAAGCCAAAGCCAGAACGCAGCGGGGGCCAACGGCTTGCCGGCCATTTCGGTAAATTGTCAGCCGTCATTGATTTGTTTCGCCTGCAACTCTACTACCCTGACGCACCCTTGATTTTTGCAGGCCCAGGCAGCTCTGATGTACGATGCGGTTTTCGTGCTCGTCGAGGCCTTCAATCGCATTTTGCGCAAGAAGCCGGATCAGTTCCGTTCCAATCATCTGCAGCGCCGCAGCCACGGTGGCAGCTCGTCCTCCTCCGCCACCGGCACCAACGAGTCCAGTGCCCTCCTCGATTGCAACACCAGCAAGGGCTGGGTCACGCCCTGGGAGCAGGGCGAGAAAATATCCAGAGTTCTGCGCAAGGTGAGTGAGAAGAGGGGTTGTAAATAGGAAATTCCAATTAAAATATATAAAAAAATATAAATATTTGTATATTTAAATGGAATGAACATTCCCTAACATATTAATTCTCTTAAAATATATTTCGATGCTATGGCTTACGAATGGTTTGCTTAGTTTCCTAAAATAATAAGGGTTTTCTGTGTTGTTCTTGAGTTTAAATGTAAATAGAAAATTTTGTCACATTGCAAAAATATATATATTTTGTTGATTTAATAATGTCCAGTGACCTTTAACAGCTTTTTTTTTATGATTGAAAGTTAATTGGCAGACAAACTATTGCTTACATTCAAAAGTTTACGGGGAAATCAGATTAAAAAAATTTAAAATGTTTTGCATGCATGCTAATATTTGGAAAAAAAAGAGGGAGAATTTTTTTTCTGTGCATAACCCTTGCTCCCTTTGTTTATCCCTCACCAGGTGGAAATTGATGGTTTGTCGGGGGAGATCCGTTTCGACGAGGACGGACGTCGCATCAACTACACGCTGCACGTGGTCGAGATGTCCGTGAACAGCACGTTGCAGCAGGTGGCCGAGTGGCGCGATGACGCCGGACTCCTTCCGCTGCACAGCCACAGCTATGCGACGTCATCGCGTTCCGCGTCGGCCAGCACCGGAGACTATGCCCGGAACCACACGTACATCGTGAGCACCGTGCTGGAGGAGCCCTATCTGCGGCTCAAGCCATACGCCTACGGCGAGCATCTGGTGGGCAATGACCGCTTCGAAGGATACTGCAAGGACCTGGCCGACATGCTGGCCGCCCAGTTGGGCATCAAATGTAAGTATTTTGATAATAAGTAGTCCTCCGACCATATAACATTCAAGAAAAAAGAACGAAACCCTAACTTTAATGCAAATAATGATTTTTTTTTTCATTAATTAATGAAAAACAGTCTAAAAAAAAACCGCAGTGATCTATTGCTCACACGTTTGCAATACAATTACTATTATTTGCCAACACAATTCGTTAGTTTACAAAAAAAAATTTACAAGTTATAAACAAACTTTTTGTAATTTAAGATTAGCATTCTATAAAATAATATTTTTAGAAAATACAAAAAAATTCATAAAATAATAATTAGGCCTTAAATTATTCTCGGATAAATGAAAAAAGTTCTTAAAAAAAGATGAAAGTTTTAAAGTGTTAAACTAATTAAAAAAAAAGTTCAATTGGTACATTTTCTTTCTTTGAGTTTCTTTTTTCTGGAGTGCATAGTCGCTTGCTCTTGCTATAAAACTACATTTTTTCTCGTCAGATGAATTCCGTTTGGTACAGGATGGTAACTATGGAGCGGAGAATCAGTATGCTCCTGGAGGCTGGGATGGTATGGTTGGTGAGCTCGTTCGCAAGGAGGCAGATATAGCCATTGCGGCCATGACCATTACGGCGGAAAGAGAGCGGGTTATAGACTTCAGCAAGCCCTTTATGACACTGGGCATATCCATTATGATTAAGAAACCAGTGAAACAGACACCAGG
Organism: Drosophila gunungcola; assembly: GCF_025200985.1. Lineage (NCBI taxonomy): Eukaryota > Metazoa > Arthropoda > Insecta > Diptera > Drosophilidae > Drosophila > Drosophila gunungcola. The sequence continues at coordinate 4,735,046 of NW_026453179.1, forward strand.
GGTGTTTAGTTTCCTAAATCCTCTCTCCCAGGAAATATGGGTAAGTTAAAGATAAGCAAATATTTTAAAAATAGTTTGTAATTAAAACAAATTCCAGATAAGTGTTATTCTCAGTTATGTGGGAGTTAGTTTGGTTCTGTATTTTGTGACCCGATTTCCCCCGTACGAGTGGCGAATTGTAAGACGACCGCAGGCTGACTCCACCGCCCAGCAACCACCGGGAATCATTGGAGGTGCCACGCTCAGTGAACAACAACTACATCAGCCGCCAGTTCCTGCAAACGAGTTCACCATGCTAAATTCCTTCTGGTATTCCCTCGCTGCATTTATGCAGCAGGGTTGCGATCTCTCACCTCCCTCGATTGCCGGTCGAATTGCGGCTGCCGTTTGGTGGTTCTTCACCATCATTTTGATATCCTCGTACACCGCCAATCTGGCCGCTTTTCTCACAGTGGAACGCATGGTGGCGCCCATTAAAACGCCCGAGGACTTGGCCATGCAAACGGATGTGAACTATGGAACAATTTTGCACGGCTCCACTTGGGAATTCTTTAAGGTGTGTGTGCAAAAGCCCGTGGCTCCTTTGTGTTCCCCTCTGAAAAGAGTTATATTCTAGCGTTCACAAATCGGCCTGCACAACAAAATGTGGGAGTACATGAATGCCAACCAACACCACTCAGTTCGTTCCTATGACGAGGGTATTCGGCGGGTGAGGGCCTCCAAGGGGAAGTATGCCCTACTGGTGGAGTCCCCCAAAAACGAGTACGTGAATGCCAGGCCTCCGTGCGACACGATGAAGGTGGGCCGAAACATCGATACGAAGGGATTCGGCGTGGCCACGCCCATAGGATCGCCATTAAGGTAGGTTTTTTGGGGACTCATAATGGGTTAAAACTTCTTAATAGGGCTCTATACATACTATATATACATACAACTAATTTCTAAAACATTGATTTATGTTGAAGTTAATCAATAAGGGAATAATACAAAATATATGAATAATTAATTATATTAAGCTTTGAACATAAACATTTATTTTTCTATTTGTAATATAATCTCCTACAAACTCTAAAGAAGTCACTTAAAAAGCAAGAGTGATGTTACGCTTAAAATAGTATATTTAGAATCCTTTATTTAGTTATCTATTATAATTTATCCAAGCTTCATTTTTGTTATACATAAATAAATCTTTTCGGTACTGAAATAGCTTTGAGAGGTGTTTTTTCTAATCTAAGTGTGTTAAACTTTCATTTTTATTTTAAAGTTTAAAATAATTAAAAATGAATAAATATTCAAATTTACAATTTTTTCTATTGGATAAATCAAAATATATATTAAAATTTAAATTATCTTATTTTAGGAACGAGCATATTTTCAAAAACACTGTTACAATCAAACATTTGTATGTGTTATTTTACTATGCCGTTTTTCCCTTGGTGTAGAGTAGTTGCTAAGCTTAATTTAAATGTTACAACTATGAAGAACCCTTAGTTCCTGAATGGCTTGCTCCATTTTTAACCATAAATCTGTTTAAAATATAGAAAACGCCTAAACGAGGCCGTGCTGACGCTGAAGGAGAACGGCGAGCTGCTGCGGATTCGTAACAAGTGGTGGTTCGACAAGACCGAATGCAACCTGGACCAGGAGACCTCCACGCCGAACGAGCTGTCGCTGAGCAACGTGGCCGGGATCTACTACATCCTGATCGGGGGCCTCCTGCTGGCGGTGATCGTGGCCATCGTGGAGTTCTTCTGCCGCAACAAGACCGCCCGCCTGAAGGCGCCGTCCAACGGGTCCGCCGGCGGTGTGCCCGGCATGCTGGGCTCCTCTACATATCAGCGGGACTCGCTCTCCGATGCCATCATGCACTCACAGGCCAAGTTGGCGATGCAGGCGAGCAGCGAGTACGACGAGCGATTGGTGGGCGTTGAGGTGAGCTTTTATCGAAATAATCCAGAGAAAGATCTCCACAATCTTGCCCCGTTTCTAACCCCCAGTTGGCCTCCAATGTGCGGTATCAGTACAGCATGTAAGGGATTCCCCCCTTCGCGGTGCGAGTATCTTGTAAATAATTAAGGCATTATCCGATAACGATGAAGAAGGCATAACTAAACGACGCTGGCAATCAACTCTCGGGTCAAAAGGGCAGACGGGCGGCGGCGTTCAAAAACTGTACAGAATAACCATGAATAATAACTATTGTATTTTTGATAAATGTATACAAAGTGAGTGCATAAATTAACTATAGCTACTACTATGACTACAACTAAACTAAACTGTACATAGGTTAAGTGAAAATATTCCGAAATAAAAATAAAGCGTATGTTTTAAGCAAGCCGAAACTGAAATTTCCTCTCCGGGCTGGTTGCACGTGGCGTATGAGCAATGTGTGTGCGCAAGGTAAGCCGCTTAGTTGACTTAAAGTTTTAACAAAACCGGCAAGGGCAAGGGTATGGCCATGGGCGGGAGGGTGTAAGGTGGGCATGGCTCCAGCCTAAGAGGCTTTCGGTTCAAACTTTGTGCGTCTGCGGTAGTTTTAACCGATTTACGCGCTGAATTATGTAGAAGCATCCCCAACTTAGGGCAAACACATGGCATCGGGATAATCCTTGGCCACATTCTATGGGCTGCGTATAGTTTTTCGCTAGATTGTTTTAGTTTAAGAATCAGAGTTCAAATTAATGTAAGCCAGCGCAAATATAATTATTTTAATTGTTTTTTCCTGCGCACTTGTTTGAGCTTGTATGTTTGTGTTTGCTTGCGCGTTTGCGGTTTTGCTGATTTAATTAGATATCGGCAATCAAATGAAATGGATTTTGATTTTGTATAAATGTCTTGCAATTATTTTAATTTGCCTAAATTTGCGGCAAAATCGGCTTTGCGAGAATTAGCGTTATTTGATTTGATTTTATTCCGCTGCGTTTCGGGATTTTTATTTTTATTTCGATTGTGGCCAAGCGTTTTGTGTCGCCACCTTCTCTTTGTTCGCCTGGCTGGCTGTGCTTTTGTGGCCTAATTTGCACATTGTTTGTTGGCATTTTTGGTTGGTTTGCTGCCAACTGCTTAGGGGCTTTGTTAATTTGTAATACAATAGCGTGGCCAAATAAAATCCAATTGAAAGGCTCGGGGGCGTGGCTTGCCCTTCGAAACCTCGCAGCCTTATGCAAATCTGTTTGTTGCCCATTATCGGTACAACACAATTTTGAGCGAGTACCTACAACTTTTGAGTACGATGAAGAGCGTGAGGAAAACTTGCTGCAGCGGCTTTGGCATTACTTTAAGTATCTGCCAGCGCTTTGCATAAATTTTCCGGCCAAGTTCGACAGAGTCACGCGCCAGTTTTGCAGCTGCAAGTCGAGATGATTCGTCGAAAAGCCAAAGGATTTGGGACACAGTAGGCAGTGCTCAATCCCCTTTTGCATGCCGCATTTAATGCCACAATCGATTTTTCAATAAATTCAACAGCAAAAGTTAAAAAGCCTCAACCCATCCCCATACATGAAAACCGATTTAAATGAAAGGGGAGAGTGGAGAGCGGAGAGCGGGGCAAAAAATACCCAAACTTCTGCCGTAAATTTTCATATTTATTTATTTTGTCAATCCTTGTGCGCTGAAAGTTTCTCCTGAGGAATTGGCCCGACTTGCGATAAAAGTATCTGCATAGATACATGTATCTCCGCATGGATCTTTGCATTCTGGCTGCTATAAGCGTGGCTGCTTTTGGTAATGGCCAGAAATCACAACGGATTCTTTGCGGTGCCAACTGTCAGCGGGGCATCCTTTGCAGGATGGAGCATGGAGGATGCTTTGTCATATGCGCCACGCACTCGCAATCAAAAATATAATGCCCGCCCTTCTTATGCTCGGGAATTCCTCCATGTGAATGTGTGTCTCGCATGGAAACTCATAATATTTGCAAATGATGAACGTGAAAGTTTTTGATAAGTTTTCCGGGGGTTATACGCAAAAAGTTGCAATAAACTTGTCGTAATGCCAGCTCTGCGAGCACAAACAAATTCATAATTCTGTTATTGCAAAATCTATGAACTTTGAGCGAAAAATGCTGACCCAGCACCAGGCATTGAGCGAATGAATTTAAATTCTGGCAAAGAGCTGATTACTAATTAACCATTTAATAGCTCCATTATGGGAAATTATTATATTGCCTTTGTTTTTGCTCCCAAAATTGATGAAAATATCAATAAATTGTGTTCAATATAAAACTAAAATAGTTGCATAATTAAAAAGCCACCATTAATTGGAAATGTAATTTTTGTCTACATCTGATGTCAATTGTGTGGCCTTTTTAAAAACTATTACCATGTAATAGTTCATTTGAATTGATTTTGCCGCAGGGCAATGAATTATTTAATTTACTAATCCAGCCATCAGTTTTGACAGTTTCAATTAGTACGCTTTTTGTGCACGGTATTTAGCCTAAAAAACGTATTGTCTAAAAAACGGAAAATACATTTTAATTTTGAAATACACAAAAAATAGTGGTACGAGTGTGCTCCCCTCTTTTATTTGAGGAGTATTCCAGCCACATGAAAGTAATCCAGCTAAAGGATCATTCCCAACCGCAAACATTTGCCCAAAAATATGTAGGCAGCACTTTGATTTGCCGTTTTTAATATTTTTGTGAGCACCCTTCTGCTCCGTCCTTTCAAGCCCCCCAAAACCGCCTTCTGAAAACCACATGTGCTGGCACATGCTCATAAGTGAAACTTACGCATCGCTGCATACAATTCGCCAAAAATGTTGCCAAGGACGGTAACTAATGTGAAATTCCAGCCACTGCACTGTGAAGAAGTTCATAAATTACAAACCGCAGAGCTGGGGCTTGCCCTACCTTGAGATGATTGAGAGATTGAGATATTGGCAGCAAATCAAAGTAAATGAAAAATTTCACAGTTCCGAAAGTGTGTCAACCAGAAGGAATAGCCATGTATAACCGAATGTGGGACTATAGCGATTTCAATTTTGCAACGATTTTCACATAGTCAAATTTGCACAATGCATATTTGCTGGCTGCCTTGTTTTATTGCAGAATTTCTTGTTATTTCTTCATTTGTTTTTATCAAGCCAATAAATTACAACTAAGCTGGGAGGGAGGAACTTTTCGTGTGTAAGCTGGAATATTTTGCATATATAAGCTGCTTTTGTCGGTCTAAATATAGGCAACTTTATTTCGGCATGTGTGTCAGTTGGTGTGTGTTCATAAATCTCTCTGCCTGAAAAATCAACAAATCAAAAGCCAAAAAGACGAACGGCAGCCAAAGGCAATGAAGCGCAGTTGATTGCAAGAAAAATAATAATAGCCCAAATGTTGTAACTATTTTGAATAGTTTAGTTGGGACATTGGCAAAAATAATGTCAACTTATATATGTTTTTACAAGAATGCTTACTAAAATGATGTATTAATTAATGTTTATATATTTTAAAATTTTAAAAGACCTTGTTTATAAAAATATATAGTTTTGTTTTTATAGACATAAAATAATTTACTTCAGTAAAATATGTGCATAAGTTTATTTTTGAAATTTTTTGGTTGTTAAACAAAAGTGGTCTGCAAAATTAAAATATTTTATATATTAGCAAAGGGTTCAAGATAAATGATTTAGTAATTTCTTGCTGTGTGCTTCTCTTAGCTGGACTCCAGATGAACTTTTCTTTTCGTCATCGGTCGATGCAGCTGCCAGACTTGTTGGGTCGGTGTTCTTGGGTGCGGTGCGCGTCGGGGCTTCTAAATAGCAAATTAAATGTAAACAACTAATGTTTCATTAGCAGCATAAAATGTGTGTTTAATTATTGCCAAGGAACCTGGTCCTGATACCCCCTCTCCCCCGCCACTTTTCGAACTTACCTAAAAAGTTAGTTTCCACACACAAATACACATGCAATTAACTTTTGCTGTATGGACGGGGAGTTTTGCAGGGGCAACTTTTGTTGTGCATTTCATCTGAACTTTTTCGTAAATAAAATAGGGCAAAAAAAGGGGCGAAATACTTTTAAATATTTTTAACTATTTTCCCCTTTTCCCCTCTGTATTGAGCTCGAACTTTATCTGCGCAAATGTGCAACGCTTTGTTTACCAGCTAACCGCATTGAAAAGTAGCTGCTAATGGTGGATGTGAGTGGGGATTGTCGAACTCTGGTGGGGTCTGAATGCCCCCCACCGATTGTAGGAAACTTTCCAAATAGCCAAAGGCAACTTTTGCGAAATTAAGCCCTATGATGCACGGGAAGACAAACCGAAGGCAAAGCCATGGTCAACAAAAGACTTGAGAGCTGCGTTTAATTTGCTTTGGTCACCCTGATCCCCTAGTCCATTTGTTTATTGTTTCGAAAGCAAATTTAAGTGAGACGATTGAAAAAATTCTAAATGCAAACTGTTTGCGTACATTTCAATTCAAACCGCAACGCATTTCAACTGGTTTTGGACTCTTTCAGGGCACTTTACTATCGGAGACCGTAGCGTTTAAATGCGTTTCATTGCCGAACGTTTTTTAAAATGAATGACTCCATAAATATGCATGAACTTTTAACACTATGCAGAAACAGCTGCAGCTGTAGTCGTCGACAAAATGCCTTTTTAAATAACAGAGTCCACTTGTAGGGCCAAAAAGCGGAGAAAAACACCAACTCTTTGCCCAATTGGGCCCTCCGGCGATTGCTGGCCAAAATATTTATGCGTGGAGAATGGAATACGGTGCGAGGAAAAGCGGGGCTGTGTGCCCATTTCATTACAACATTGTGCATACGCCGCGTTGCACATAATTGAAATGGCAAACAGTGAAAGGCAACGATTTTAACCAAATATGCAGAGACTCGAATGCTGAGTTTTGTTGTTCCTGTCAATGCCGATGTCGCTCTTTCAGCTTCAGTTTCTGTCGTTTCAGTCGTTTTGGCATCCAATTGAATTTTCATAAATCGCGGAAAGCTGGAATCAACAAAAAAAAACTGAAACAATAAGAACAGCGCAAACAAAGCGCTCTACATTTAAACAAAACGTAGCAATATGAAACAAATTAAAAAGCATATTGTTTGTGAGCGTGGGTGGAAAGAGGCATGCATTAAACGCAGCACAAAAGATTTTCACATATCTGGTAGTTTTCTTTTTGCACTCCTGAAGAGCTTATAAGCTTTCGGAAAATAGTTGAAAAATCTAGAATAGAAACGCTTCAGTTGAAAACATATAAAATTAAGTATGTTGTATACCTGAAAGGTATTGCTTTTTTAGGAATTACCTTATTGATATCCGACTTTAAAGATCTCCTCAAATATATACCCAATTAGTATATTTTATTCCGTAAATCCATCACCATATTTGACTAATTGACATGTAAATACTTTGTTGCATGGCATGTACTGAAGATTATGTCTTATGAGTGTCTTTTCTTATCTTCATCAAAAAGGAATTGAAATTATATTTTAATTTTGCAACGCTTCCTTCTTTCTATTGACAAGCCTTGAATGAACTGATCCTCAAGAGTGCCGGAAATAAAAAGGACTTTTAATCCGCCTTGATTTTCAAATATTCTTTCATCGCATTGAATGGAATGTAAGCCGTCAGAAAATGAAATCACCAATTTTTGAAGAGACTTTTGGCCAGGTTTAAGCACTATCTGAATACCGGCCTCAATCTCAATCTGAAGCCGCAACTTTCTGTTTCTTCCTTGTCCCACTTTATTTTTTATTTTTGTAAATAATTGCGCATACGCCACTCTGGCTTTTGTGTATCTGTGCCTCAATGCATTTGCTTTACTCCACCGCTGCGAAAGAACCATTGCTGCAATTTTACATTGAAATTATACAAGGCAACTCCTCCGCAATAAAGGAAAGATTTACTCCAACCGCCCCGTCCAACGCCATCGCCCCTCGCTTTTGTTGTGCAAACAGACAAAAACCTCAATAAAAATGTTGCTACAATATTTGCAGCTTACGCGGAGAAATCTTTTACAATACAAAGTACGAGAATATATATATATATAGACTGTATACTGTTTGTACAATATATTTTTATTTTTATGCAATTTTTCGTTGGCACTTCTTTTGCGCTCGTGGCAGCCAAAAACCTGCTGCCATCGTTTTCACATTAACAGCCAAAGCGAAGCGTATGCAACTGCCAGATCTCAGGAAAAAGGACTCAGGACTCAGGACGCAGGACGCCGAACGTCCTTGTGCATTTTGTGCTGTGCTCAGCCAGCGAGAGCGAGAAATTTCCCAGTAGGCAAATATATTTTTCAATAGCGTCGCTGGCTACGTGATTAATGCAAATAAAATAAAATAAAACGTAGTGGAATGGCGGGAAGTGCTGGTGCATTGCTGTCCTGCATAAATTTAAAGTGCTGGCAATGTTACACTTGAGACATCCACGGGCACGATAAGGCCAAAAGGCCCGCGCCTTTTACCATTAAAAGCCGCACGTAGCTCATAAAGTTAATCAGCCAGCACTGTGAGCCGTTCTTCATCCCACATCCGGTGCCGCAAAAAACAAAAACAAAACAGAGAATTTCGAAGGAAAAAATAGTAAACTAACTACAAAGGCCACGCCCCCACTCCCACTCCCACACCCACCCACAAATTCCGGTCATGGTTGCGGGATAGGTTGGGAAATCTATGCGCGGCATGCACAAATTTATCGCTGGCATGTTTTATGCAACCTTCACCCAAATGCCAAAGTCCTGGTCGCGGTCACAGTGGCCAATATGCTGCTCGTCCGGGCTGCATCATTCCGCTCACGATTCCGCCCCCGATTTGTCCGTTTGCCCATTCAGCCCATCACGCGGCCCCTTGTGTGTTCGCTTTTTGATGTTTTGAGGTTTTGGCGCTAAAAAATGCCTTGCCCCACGGCGTTCGGCAAAAAACTATTGGCATTTTTTTTGCGAGCCGCATGCCCGGGCATCTCAGGCATGCCAGCGATAAAGACCCTGAAGCGGGAGTCGGGAGCGGCGGTCCCGGGCCCTCACATATGCTGGATGCCACCACGACTTCTGGCAGCTCACTAGTTTGCCATTCGGTGGAACAGCAGTGCTGTCAGCTGCAGAGCACCAGAGCTAATCCGCTAGAAAAAAACTCACAAATATAATATATATGCAAAATAAAGCAATCGTTAGTTAACCCTTTTGATGATTTAATTAAACTGATTTTTCCCTTTGGATACAACAAGTCAGTTCAGTTTTTAACAGTGTTTTTTGTAAGCTTAGATATGTATTTAAATTAGAGGTTTAACTCTTTTTTACAACTGACCTTTTGCTGGTTTATTTAAATTTATTGATTGAATTATTTGTTGTCCTTATGATACAACTAGTTTGTCAAGTTTTTTGACAGTTTATTTCTGCTCGTTTATATATTTATTTAAATTAGTTCTGGTATTCAGTTATTTCTTACTACTGACCTTTTGGTGATTTAATTAAACCAGTTACTGCAGATTTTTACAATTCACTGTAATAAGTTTAGTTCTTAATATACATTAGTTTTTGGTATTGGTATGATTATTTTTGTCACTTCTAATTATTATAAATGGTTGTTTTTTATATTTAATGCGAAAACGGATCAAAAACAATTTGAAAGTTAATAAGGGATGTCAGTTTTCTGAGTCTTAAGTCTTTACAAATATTTGGAATATTAAGGATAAGCCAAAAGAGCTGTCCAAACTATTAGATTTCGCCAAAAACAGTTAACTTGGCAACTCTCGTGGCCAGTTGAGTGCGATGCGAGGCTATTGATTGGCAGACAAAGTGTAGCGCGAAATTGAAATATTGAGCGAGCTGCGAGTAGTTCAACCGCAGTCAGCCGCAGGGCTTAGCTAATGGAGGTTAGGGGGTCAGCTTAGGGTCTCTAATTAAATATGAAATCAGAGCCCCGGCTAATGGTAATGGGAACCAGGACAGGTCTAATGCAATCACCCAGGTAGCTTTTGATTGCTTTAAGTGCCGCCGGCTAGGCTGAATTCAGACATGCACTGAGGGGAAAACCGGCACCAGACAATTAAAACTCTTGTAATCAGACAGATTATCCACACTTCTAAGGAGTTTAATTATTCTTCTTATATCATCATAGCATCTGTTTATAGAAGGAACATAAAATAAGTATAGTATTTCAATGGTTTCAACAGGCGATTAAATCCAATAGCCACATTAATCTTCTGTGAATAAATATTAAAAAAAAAGGCCATGCTTACAACATATTTTTCGACATTAATTTATTTCATTTTGATCAACTTTATTACAAAACTTAATTATTTAATATAAGGGTTGAAATAAATTAGTATTTTGTATCATTTGATTTACTTAATATTAAGCAGTGATTTTATTTTGAGGATTAATATTTATCATTGATTAAAAATCACAACCTGCAAAAAACTTTCAAATATTTAATTCATTACGATCATAAATTTAAACTTTTTATATAGGCTCTAAATAATATTTGCGTATTTCAAAAACCTTTTATTCCTGTCAGCCTTACGGTCTGGCTGTTAACCTGAGTCTTTTCGCTGTCTCCGCCGACAAATGTCGGCCTTATGGGCGAGTCAATCTCGAGTCAAGTTCATCTTCTCGACTGCCTTTTTCGCTCGTTCAGCTGCCACATACGCTTGACTGGCCTCCTCTGGTTGTGCTTCCCCAAAAACAATTGACACTTGCCGACAATCTGCAACCAGCATCAAAGTCCCGCCTCCCCATCCACACCCCTCCTGTCCTGGCCTGCCACGCCCCCCAGCGCGCAGAATCTACATTGTCACGCGGGTATGCTGCATTTTTCGCAGTCAGCAAGGAAAGAGCAAGGACCCAAGGAGGCAAGCAGGCAAGGAGGCAAGCAGGCAAGGAGGCAAGGATCCAGCAGAAGGGAGCGTAAAAAATGGCACTCGAAAGCTGCGGAAAAGTCGTGATTGCAGTCGAAAACGCTTAGCAAGACGACAAAGGGGAGTGGCAGGGGGTGGGGCGGTCTAGTGGGTACACGCTCAAAGCGAGCCATAAGAAAATAAAGCGAACGGCAAACATGGGGAAATTGAAGTGAAGTCAAGTCTCGGATAGCTGCAGCCACTGAGAACTTGAGACCAAGGTGAAGAAAGGCATTGTTAGATGGCTGGCCTGTTCAAACAGTCATGTGTTTGGCACTGCAAAAAATACATGGAAAGGATGCTGATCAATACGAAATTATAGAATTAAATAAAGACAGAAAATTCACCCTAAAGGTCTCATTTCATCATTTGAGAATTCATTACTTACAATATTGATTTGTATAATATGTGCTAATTGCCCCTTAAAAAACCTGATAGTCATTTCATTACTAATAGAACTATATTGTAATAAATGTCATTACTGTATAACAACTAAAATTACTATGTCTTGTATCCTGTCAACTAATAAGCATAGGCAAGTTACATTTCTTAGGAAATGTTCATTGTTTAATATTCAAAACATTTTATAAAGCAATCAATGTTTAAAACAATAAGAATATAGAGAAAAGGATAACATTGTTTTGCCCCTGTGCATTTTATGTGGCATCAAAGATGTGATCCCTGCCTTTTTAATCCACCCAAAGATCCAAATGAAAACTGAACGACGCCAGAGACTTGAAGACTGCTCGGACAGGACTCGCTTCATTTGAGTGGACGGCCCCTTTGTCAATGTTTATTGTGTAAATTACAAGAGAGAGCGCAGCATAGACAACAAATAACTGTAATGGCTTTGTTTTGGTCATGGCTCGTGGCTCGTGGCTGATAGCTCAGGTGGCCCGAAAGGAGGCGAAGGACATCATGCCATTGTTCTTAGTCCTCGGCCAAGGCAACACAAAAAAACAAAAACAGTTAGATAAAAAATCATTATAATAGCGAGAGCGCAAAAAATGCGCCAAGGCTGCGGCACCAACAAAAGCATTTTGTTGCTAGCCACGGGTCCCTAAAGAGTCCTGGACAGGGCCACATCTTCCGCCAGCTTCCTTCCGCGAACTCTGGCCACATTTGCGGTTGCCAAGGCGCATCATAAAAATGTTAATGAAGTTCGCAAGGCATCAAGCCCGAATCCACCGCACCCATCAATTCTGCTTTGAAGTCCTGTGCCGGGCAAAGGCAGAAAGAATAAAAAGTGAAAGGCAATATCCTTATCAAATAAAATAGAAATTAACTGTGCCCTCGAAAGCCACATGAAAATGTTATAAATAAGGTAAGGCTCTAACCTATCCAACCTGTGGTGCCTAATAAAATATACTTTAAGCTGATTGTCAGAAACTTAAATAGATAAAATAATAAATTATATAAATAAAACAGAAATTAACCGTGTCCTAGAAAGCCACATGAAAATGTTGTAAATAAGGTTAGTTTCTGCCCTAAAAGCTCGACACAATAATGAATATAAAAACTTGAATCAATGTCAAAGGGAAAACAAGTTTTTGTTTCATTTAACTTTATATTAAAAGTCAGTTGTGCAAAATATTCTGGGATCCATATTTTCTGAAACACTGCCACGTGGGCGGTTTTCGATTTCGTATTAAATTCCGGCCTTTGCTGCAGATGTGTCCGATCACATATGCCCACTACGATTTTGGCTGCTGTGATTGCGTGGCTGCGTGGGCGTTGTTGTTGTGCCCATTGCCCTGACAGCCTGTGCCTTTGTTGCCGCTGCTCTCGGTGCACCGAAAATATGATAAATGACATTTTCCACTTGTTTTCCATGATGATAATTTATACTCCGTTCGCTTCGCAGGCACGAATTAGTCGTTCTGCAAAAGTGCCGACGGCAGCAATTTTCATTTATTTTTTCACTCTTCTTTCTTGCACAATTTTTACTTGCACATTTGCTTGCCAAAAAAAGAAGTGCGAATAAAGGGAAGAGGGCAGAAGAACAGAAGATATATATAATAAAAGAAAAATTCGCAACGTTGATGGATGATGAATAATGATTGAAGCCATGCTTCCAGCCCTTGAAACGCCATACCCCCTTTCCCCACTTTTTGTCATATTGGCTGTTGGCGTTTTTACGTTTGCTTATGTCAATTTCGCTCCAGGGAAATTACATACATTTCGTTTGTATCGCCCCAAAATTAGTAGGTGGCTTGCAAAGCAGCAGTCGGAAAAAAAGACAGCTTACAATTTGTGGAAAATTTTTACTCAGTAACAACAGGCGAAACCATAATTTGGCCTGAGCTGTAAATGCCCCACAGGCCAAGGGCAAGTTTTTTTCCTGCCCCGACCAACCCGAAACACGGAATATCTCCAGCTTCATTTCTTGGAGTCCCAAAAAGATTGACATACCATTTTCTTTTGGCATTCCCACAATGCGGCGGAGTTCGCAGCTGTTGCCGCTCCCATATTTGTTTATCAGTTTGCGGAGAGCTGGATTCATTAAGGCAAAATAAATACAAATTGCAAATTGGTTTCGCTTGACAAATGAACTGCCGTCCGGACCATATTAAAATTTAATGAATTTCGAAATGAAGTTGGGCCTGGTCACAGGCCATTTTATTGTTGCTCTTATTTACCTGTTACAGAAGAAGGAAGTTTTGGTACAGTTCATGACGTTTTGAGGTCAAAGTAAAATAACAAATTTGCATTAGAGGCAATTATTAAAAAGGTAAAATCAATTTAAAATTAGAAAGCAAAGAGACTCAAAAGAACAGACTTCTGTGAGCGCTAAGTACAATAATTTAATATCAGACATACATTTCTTAGGCATTAACCAATGGCTTCGTGAGTTTATTTGATAAAAGCGTTATTTTAAAACAAAAAAATTTAAATTTACTGTCACAAATTTGCTTAAAGAAGTTTAGGCACATTTTCTGTTACAAAATAAGTTAAATGGTTACGTTTTTTTAAATTTTTTTTGAAAACTTAAGCACTTTGCCATCTTTATTCATTTACTTCAGTGATACAAAACCTGTATCCTTGATTTGAGGTTCAATTATTCCATCGTTTTTAAAATTCAATAAAATATGGTAGCTTAACCTGGGGAAACAAACAAATCGAAGCTGGTGACGGCTTTTCCACTCTGACACCTTTGTTTGCCAGTTTAAAAGCTGCCCTTTACGGGTGCATGTGTGATTGCGAGTGTGTGTGTGTGCTTTTGTGTGTGTTCGGGGTGACTGTGTGTGCATTTCCGGTTTTGCGCTTGCCACGGAGACGTCGTTACCAACGTCAGAGGCGTCCATTTTGCTGTTGCTGTTGCCTAGGTTGTTTTGTGCAGCTTAAAATGCAAAAATAAATACCACGCACACACATACATACGTGTCAGCTTTCACCGCTTTCTCTCTCTCGCTTGACTTTCTCCTGCTTTTGAGCTCAAGTTTACATTACGCTTGGCCTGTTAACCGCAGCTGCAATGTGGATGGATGGATGGGATGTGGATGGGATGTGGATGTGGATGTGGATGTGGATGTGAACGTTGGTATGGCTGGCGCCCAGCTAAGCACTTCTGATTGAATTCTTTTGTGCTGTGATTTTGCAACACTTTGGCGGCTCTTGGCCCGCTTTGCCAGACCTCTCACCTCGACGACCCCTATACCCCTATACCCCTTAGCCCCTTGACACCCCACTTTCCACTTTCGGCCGACAGGATCCATCCAGTCGTGTACCCTTTGGCTGCCAACATTTAAAGTAGCAAATTTCCACCCAGTCACACACACTCACACGCTACACGCTCACACTCGCATTGCTGCAAGAGGTGCGAAGTGTGCATATAAAATTTTCACCTGTATTCTGCGTTTTTCGCTTTGTATATTTGTTGCCGTTTTTCACTTTCACCCTACCAAAAAAACAAAAAAAAAAAACAAAAAATAAATGAAAAAAACACAAGAAAAGAAGGGAGAAATGTACACAAGAGCAACTGGAGGAAAAACGAAATGCAAAACAGCAGAAGCTGCTAAATTGTCGTGCGGCGCATAAAACTCTCTTTTTCTTTCGGGCCCAAGTGTTTGGCCAAGACATAAAACATTTTTGCAGTGAGTGAAATTAAATGCCAGCATGACACTGAAATGCAGCCCCATGCAGTGTGCCAAGACGAAGCCATTAAAATGCGCCAACTTGGCGTTCTGCAGGCGGAAGTGTGGCCCATATATAGGCGAGAGATATATAGCCGTGTTCCGGCGCCCACTAACGCCACACTGCCAGCTTTCTACCTATCGGTTTGGCGACCACGCTCCAAAAATGCACGGAATGGATGAAGATCTGCTAGCCGGAACACGTGATAGGATGAAAATGCACTAAAAGAAAGTAGGGAGCATGATTGTCATTCAAATGTTATACTTAACTTCTAAATCAACTTTAAAGTCTTAAAGAAACTTGCATTTGAACATATTGTGCATGGGTACACTATATTATTATTTAAAATTCGATTGTTACGTGCTGGGAACCTACCATGTAAAAAATACAAAAAATTCGATTCATATAAAATTCGATAGTTACATGCTAAAATGTCGATTCTTTTAATAGCACATTCATGATAACTTTGAGCTATACAAAATTTGTTTTATTAATAAAATTAAAAATTAAATTAATTTGAGTATACCTTTTTGTTTGGTTTTAGTTTTTGAGATATGACCGAAATCAGCAAAATATATATACACGGATTACATAACTTGAACTTAAAATTATTTTCAAACTTTTTATATACGTTCAAGAATTTTACTCTTTCTCTAGAAATCGTAATCTGCCAAATATTTCTGATTTCAGTGAATCACCTAATATTTTAAGAGGTGAAGTTACGGTGCATTTATCTCTGCCGATTTGCCAAGTGTAATTAAAAATGCGGGCCAAGCTGGCATCCCTTCCCGGTGCACAGAATCCCCCTTTTTGCATTCTTCGGGGCGTCGTTTAACTTTGCACTTAAGCAGAAGGAGCAGTTTAAACGCAGGAAAGCGGGCAAGAAAGCGAGCAAACGTAAATATCATTTGCATTCTTAAGTGGAGCGTCGTGGGCAGTAGCTCGCTAGCTGGCAGACTGGCAAACTGGCAAACTGGCGAAATCCGGGGAAACCTGGAACCAAACTGAGCAAGCTGTGGAAACTGGAGGTTAAGCTACGGCTATAAACTGGCCCCGGGGCAGCGGCAACCGCGGGCGGCAGCAAATCAACGCCTGGGCCACTGCGGGCTCCTTTTAGGGCCATAAAATCAGCTAAAAGCAGCCACAAAACACCAAAGTGCCAGTGGATCAGCGGGCCAGCCGTGAGCCGCGGGCACGGAATTTATTTCAATAAAATGTGCATTAGCGAGGGCATGCAACAAATAACTTGAGGCTTTTAGTGAGCACAAAAAGAATGCATTGCCTCTGTTCTGGGGAATGCAAACCCAAACAAAACAACACAAAATAATGCAGCAAGTCCAGAGGGGTCACACACATTAATACGAGCACGAAAGTCTCGGCATCGTCGTCTTAGCAGATTTGCTAATACCCCAAAGTATGAAGCATTTTACCCATGAGTAACTCTATTTGAAATCCATTACTGCCAACGAGTCTGCCAACAATAAAAACTGCAAAAGTTTCAAATTTATGTCAAAAAAAAAAGAAAAATAAGTAAAGTGAAGAAAGAAGCGGGCTACTTCTGGAGAAGAGGCAGTAAAGCCATGAAAAGAGCTCAACACTGGAAAAAGCCAAAAAGTAGAACACGACTGAGGGGGAAAATGGATGCAAGCGGGGAATCGTTAAGAGAGCAAAAAACCCAAACTTGAACAATAGAAAATGTGTCGCAGCATCCAAAGTGGGAGAATACACTCTGCCATTGGAGTTTTACTGCTCTTGTTGTCATAATGAAACCACAAATCAAACCGGGCATGCAGAGTTTTCTCAGAGTTATGATCAACTCGGTCACAATTTGAAGCCTGGAAACTAGTTGGTCACACTCTGAAGTCTAGGTGCCACCTAATCACACTTAAGTGGCATGTCTATCATGACTTTGTGGCATGTTTTCACTGCGGTTCAATTAAAACGGGGCATAGTTGGTCGAGAGAACAGGACAAAAACGGAAGTGGCTAAGGCAACGTTCTGCCAAGAGCCATTTGGAGCACAAAGAAGGATGCATGGCACAAAAAATCATTTTTAATAGAGAGTGTATAGGTTACGTAACTCAAACATACTCTAGTAATTGGTTTTTCATCTAAAATATCGATTACGTAAATTCTTGAAAGAAAAAAACTGGTTGCTTGTAAATTTCTTGAAGCTATAAAAAGGATATAGAAGTTGTCTTAAATATTTTTTTAGTGTAATTTAATAGTTAGTATTGACTTATGAATTAAGCTTGATTTTAGTCTCAAATCGTTATATTTATTTTCAATCTAAAAGCTTAATAAAACACAAGAGCTTCGAGTAATGTATATTTGATTGAATATGCTATGAGCAGATAAACTTACTTTTTATTTACCGACTGATTCGCAGTCGGAGGTATCTTGCTTTTGCCATGCAAGACATAAAGTAGTTGGTAAGAAAGACTTCCGACATTGATGAAGACCTCCCTCAAGCTGTTTATTAGCTTCGAGTACGGATCGTTCAATCGTTGAATCATCGATGCCGGAGCCACAGAAGGGTACCCCAGACGTCACTCATATTTTTGGGGCCAAAGACTGCAGTCTTACTTGCCTCAGCCGAGCTTAATGGGGATTTCATGTTGGCCGTAACCCTGAGTTTGACTTGATGTGACGGGCAGTGTCATTGGCTCCTCAGAAGCGGATGTCTTCAGTCATCAGCAGGTGGAGTGGCCTGCTTCGATTTGCATTTGCGAACACATTTCCTGGTTTAACAATGCCGAGTTGTAAATATTCGGAATGGGCCAGCGTTATTGTGGTTCGGACATAAATCTTGCTCAGTTTACAGCACGCGCTTCCAAATGGCCTTCCGTTGACATTTTATTTAGCGCATATATATATGCTTTATTTCTTGTATTTTTGTTTTCGGTTTGTCAGAGTGGCTGACAGCAAAGCGATTTGAGCGGACAGCGATTTTAGCATTTGGCCGTGTTGAAAAGCTTATAAAAATTACGAACGGCAATGAGTGGAAAAACTTGGCAGGCTGGAAATTAGATTTTGAATATTTTATACAGCACTTGGTGGCCGGAGACATGTATAAAATTTATACACAAATTCTTTTTAAATGCTGGCACTTTTCAAATTCCAATCTGCCTGTCATGTCAGCTTGACAATTTGCCCAGTCAGATGCAGGAAAAAGAAAAGGAAATGGAAATATTTGACTGCATAATCCCACTCAACATGGGTGAAAACAATAATACATACATATTTCCCATGGCACGGCAATGACTTCTCGAAGGTGGCGAAGTTTCCTATTCGCTTATCTGTGTAATAAATAAAATAATATAAAATGTAGCTACCGGAGCTACTGTGTTCAGGTTGCAGGCCATTTTCCCTGACACACCCTGAGCTGTAATCAAATTTAATGGCCTACCTCAAAAGCCAATTCAATTTACACTGAATCAAAGCGAGCTGCCTGCCAGCCTCTTAGTCTATTTCTTCTTCGGCTTCAGGCCTCGGCGTACAGTGCGTATGAGCAACGCCCGGCAATGTGATTAGCAGGCACTTTGATGACTTCATAGACAATTTGGCCTTTGTTTTTCGATCCCCCCACCTCCATCCGCATCAATTGAGAACCTTTTCAGCTACTAAATTCTTTGTTAATGTGCCATTTAACGGCGCGAACCAGAGTCAAAGTCAAGTCGGGTAATTTCCTTTAATGGCTTTTCATTTCATCGATAGTGACACTTTCAATGGCCATCGTGAAGCCGTAAAAAGACAACTACACAGGGGGGGGCGGTAGCGGGGGGCGTGGTCAATTACCACCACCCACAATCCTCCGAAAGGAGTGCTAAACAGGAAATGATTTTCTGGCCACTCTCAACCCTCTGGTAATGAAATCATGAATTAGATTTTGAGCTTGAAAATTGTTATTGTTTTCGGCCAACTGACTGGCTAAATGACTTTCGCACAGCATTGTGTGTTGGCTACGTAACATGGTGACTGTGTGTGTGTGTGTGTGTGTGTGTGTGCTGGGGAGTGTGATCCTGGGTCTGGTCTGGAATGGCTTGCTTTGAATGCCGGCTGCCTCGTAGCATATTCCCCAAATGTCTATAAATCCTTTTTAAATGTTTTTAAGCTTTTGTTGGACATTTTCAGTAGCAGTGGTAGTAGTAGTTGCTGCAGTCTGCAGCAGCAGCAGTAAGCCTGGAAATCGGGGTAAAAACTGGGAAATGGGAGGCAACCAGCTCGCTCATACACACTCACAAAACCAAAAGGGAACAATATTAACGTGTCAACGAGAATTTATGTTTACCGCAACTGGATAACTTTCAAAAGCAGCTTCAGCATCCTGCTTCTTTTCATCCCGAGTGTGAATGTGAGTGTGTGTGCTGTGTGTGTGTGTTGTGCGCTGTTCGTGTGTTGTTCTTGTGTTTGTGCGGAAGTGGCAGCAAATGCTTTACTGTCTCGCCAGTTGGTATTTCTTTCCGCTTTTTTGGCCCATTGTTGCCACACAGCTTTGGCACACATATACGAATATAGAGAGACTACGAGTGCCGGGCATCGAGAGTCTCGCATGCAAATGATCCATAAATATCAACACTTTTGCTGCCCAGCAATTGAGAACGCTCAGCTAAAAGTGGCCAGCAATTTATCGCCCTCTCTCTCTCTCTAGTAGCCAGTAGTCAGTAGTCAGTAGTCAGTAGCCCAGTAGCCCCATCTCCCTCTATGTGTGCTTATGGTAATTGTGCTGAAAACTTGAAGCATTTTGCGGTCTGCGCAGGTCCCTTCGCCAAGGACTTGAAATGCTGGCGGGCCGTACATAAATAAATTACATTTGTTGCTCATTAAGCATTGAGTGGCCAGCAGGATGGGGCGGCAAGTTGAGGATACACTCGGTTAAGTTGGCTTGGACTCCTCGTGTGTGTGTGTGTGTGTCCATCCAGGATACTCGACATTGGGTCTGCTTTAAAGCGTTAATTCGCTTTCGAGGGTGTGTATAATGAAGGGCTCAATAATTGAGTGACTACCGAATTGATTATTTAAGCCTCAATTACCGGAATCGCAGCATGTCCCTCGTTTGGCAGACACACGCAACACATAATTAATTATTATTGGAATTTTCCAAAATGGAACAAAATTCGTTCGGCCAAGAAGCCGTCACATTCCAGATAAACATGCTTATTCCCCCCGAGCGATGCGACAAAGCTGGAACCCGAAAAATTTCAAGTCCAAAATAAACACAAACAATGGAATAATATGGAGGGGTGAGCGGGTAGCTTGGAGCGGGGAGAATGGGCCAAGGGCCGAGTGTTGACCAAGGCAGTTCAAGCAGCGTATAAAATTCATAAAATATCCGCACTTGGAAAACTCTGCTATGCTGGCCACCAGGCTAAATCTAAAAACCAAGGCCCGGACTAACAGTCCAATAATTTTTCTATATTTTTCTATATTTCTCTTATTTATGTTTTGAGTGCAAACAATTTTCTTGGCTCTGAAACTAATTTTTTTTCTCCCTCTCTGTATTTCCTGGGAATGTGCTTGTGCTTTTGTCAGCTGCACATGAGCTGCGCCCCCTGCCACTTGTCGGTGGGCGTGGTCTATTCACTATGGCTTTTATATTTCACAGTCAAGTCTCTCTTTTGAATTTTGTACATTGAGATACCACAATAGTCTTTAATAGTGATTGATTGACCATCATTTAAGCTACTAAAACAGCTTACTTGATATAAAGGCTATCAGCAGGCTTTGTTTAAACTTCAAATTCGAGTCACATGAATAGAAATTGTCAGGCTCTTAAGAGGCAAATAGTACAAGAGCCGTTTGAACTCCTTATTTATGCCTTGAAAGAAGTCCATTCTGAAAATGTTTTTTTTTTAACTGCAATTTTTATGATTGCCAATCAGTTAAACTACCTAAGTTACTTAATCATCGTTAATCAAAATTGTACAATAACTTCGGAGCTCATTCTGCATTTCTAATGAACAACTTTCTAAATGATCATAGCCCACTTAGTCTCCCAAAAAAGTGGCTTGATTTAAATCAAAATATATTATTAACAAAATTAATAAAAGCTTGATATTCAAATGGCCATTATTTTGTAAGCTTTAATTAATTCTGTGGCAAAAGCCCTTACCTCCTAACGGAAACGTTCGAAAACTGATTGGTGTTTTCGTTTTCGGTGGTTACGGTGGTAAGCCTTGGCCAAATTTTGTTGACATGCAAACAGCGGAAAGTTGAAATCAAATGGGGGATCCCCGGACAACAATCAAAATAGAAACAACTATCGACATGCACAGGGGAAATAATTTGGATCAATTTTACATTATTGGTAACTCGATTGACACTCCACGGGCGGTGTCCATAATGTTCGGTTTAATCAGACTGAACAAAGACAACGCATTTGGGAAGAGATCGGTATCCAACTGCTGTCATTGTTTCGAATGCAAATCATCCCACAAGGCCACTAAACAGCACACAGGAGAGCCTCCGAAGAGCGTCGGCATTGTCTCCATCGACCCCCCAAACTCTCCCACGTTTTCCCCACGTTCCACGTTTATCCCGTTTTCCACCCCAACAGGATCTAGGCCCATTGTTGTTATTATTGCTATTTGATTTATGCCCATTGCGTGTGCATTTAAGTGCAAATTGTAGCCATGTTACGGATGCCTCTCGATTCCCGTCCTGACCCCCTTTCACCACTCACCGGTTCCCCAGCATCGTATTTGTATATTGCATTTTGTAAACATTTAATATTCCAATTATGTCGCACAATTGAATTGCGGCCATGGGCATTTTGTCCTGATTTTGATTTTCTGTAGGACTTGGCCCACACTGTTGACGTATTCATGAATGATACTGTAGTTAAAGCTGGCTTATAACGCATATCCTTTGTTTGAAATATAAGCTACAGTGCATACCAAAATAATTACTAGAATTATTGCCATTTTGTAAGTGAAAGCGAATATTGCTTTGTGCGTTTCAATAGAACTTTGAAGGCAATTATACATTGTCAACAGTAGGTTATGTATTGACTTCAACCAAATTGAATCATAAAAGGTATTCTGGATAAAATCAGTGAGGTTTTACCCTTTCTGTATTTGAAAGCATAACTATGTAATATTGCATATATAATTTAGTCTCATTTCTGCGCCCTTTAGACTTCTTAACTAAAAAACTTCAACTTTAAATAAGAAACTCTTAGCACTAACAGCTATATATACTTAACAGATATCATTAGCCCCTTTTTGACAGCGTCTTTGACATTAACAGAGCTGTTATCCTCTCCTATAAAAAGTTGCCCCCTCTTTGCTTAACATTCCTGCTCCTGCTCCTTACCCCAGTGCAATATTTACATTCCACAAACACATAACAGACATGATAACATGTTCACCCCACCACAGTTAACATAGAAACAACCCCTAAAAGGCCGGCATTTTTCTGTTAAGTGACAACAGCTAAGATTCCCCTGTTTAATGGGAACAGAATTCGCATCCACCCCGCAGTATGACAACCAGCGATGTTAACATATATTATTCATTTTAAAGACCAGTGGTCGGCGGAGTTAAATCCGGATTAACTTGCTATGCAAATGTCCGAATTATCAAAGTTTTGCTGAGCCAGACTCTTCAAGAAAATTGTTTGCTAATATGTCGGATGCAATTGAGACTGTCTGATTGGAGCACGGACTAAATTAGGGTTTTGAAAGGTTGTTGCCTTGACAACGGGTATTAAATATCCCTCCAGGTGGGGCAAACCAATTTATTCGATAAGCGTGTGCTGGATTTCATATCAGTTATGTCCGTCTCGAAGAGAGTTCGTGTTCTAATTAGGGCCGAACAATTCAATTGTTTTGGAATCGAGGGCAGGGAAAGGGTTCATGGTGGGGGGTGTGAAACGAGTAGGAGTGTAAATTATCAGCAGGCAAACAATGGAAATTCATTTAAACAGCAAATGCAGGGCAATGAAATTAGTTTGCATTACATCATTATACGTTTATTAAATTTGTGCCCCAGCCAACCGTCGTTGGAATTATTGCAATCGAGTGGAATAGAGATTTAAATACGGACGATGCCTGACCGATAAGCAGCTGTTGACCAGCCGCATCGTCGAGGCACTTGAGAACACTTGACTCTGGCCATTGAGCTCCAATCCGATGCCTCCGACTGCCCTAATTACTCTTGGCAAACGAGTTGAGTACTTAACTGGAATTGTATAAATATGTACGAGGGCAGCATTCGAGGCAGCCAGCCGGAAGGAGAAATTTTTATGGGGGAGCCCGCTGAAAAGGTTGAAATTGTCAATTGGTGCGGGCGGAAGGTTATAAAAATACTCAAGTAGTCTCTTCCAAGAGACCAACAGCTTAGTTGCCCTTTAAGTCAGAACCTCTGCAAGCGACTTTTCTACAGCAAAAAAACAGAAAGGAATGGGATTATAAAACATCAAAGCTTTTTGAGTGGATGCGTTTAGGAAAACATTAAAGTCTAGCCATTTGATGCTGTTTATGCAGCCAAAACTTTGCGAGCGGCTAAAACAAAGGCAAACAGAAAGCTGTGCGACTCGAGCCTGACCTTCGACCTCGGCCATGCGACTCATGCGACTCATGCGGGTCACAGCCCACAACCCCCTCTGCTGTCAGCTGGACTGCCACTTAAGTGGGCTTTTAGTGGCCACACCCATTTTGCGCCTCCCATCTCCTGCTGAGCAAATTTCTGATTGTTGTTGCTCGTTGCTCCAACTTTTGAAATCTTTTCTCTTTCCAGTTTTTTTCTTTTTTCGTTTTTTTGTTTAATATTTTGGGGCTGGGGCAATTTTTTGGCATTTTCCTATATTAATTTTTACACACGAGCTAGCAATCTGGACATTTTTGATAAGCAAAATAATTATCCAGATATATAGATTTATTATTTATGTTTACTTCCACAGCCAGGCGGAAATTAAAGACTGCCTCGACGAAGACAGTTTGGATGAAAATGTTGCAGCCGCAGGCGAAAATAAATTGAAATTTTCATGGCTACTGGAGGGCGACAGAAAAAAAAATGCCTGCCAATCCATGGGTCCACGGACAGACTGTCGAATGCAGTTGGCAGCTCGCCGCCTCATGTGTTTATGATTAATTTCCTGAAATAAAACAAATATGTAGCCCCCAGCGCATACGTGACAATGATTGGATTAGGCCATGGAGCAGCCCCCGGGCGATGGGGATTCCTCCGGATTTGAATGAAAAGTTTTCAAGCTTTTAAGTGTGCCCTCCATCTTTATGGTATTTACCCACTTATTATCCAGCAGCCGCCTCAAAGTTAATTTTAAATTCCGAGCTCAATTTCGCCCGGGTAATTGCTCATTTGAAAAGGGCAACTCAGCATCAGCATCAGCGCTCCGTTTCGACAAAAAGCTTTGTGCTGGCAAAATATAAAAAGAAACTCTTTATTTACTGTCAGCCACTTGGGCCAATTAATTGCTGTTATGGCGAAAGACTTGCCCCTTTGTGCGCTGTCACTACCAGCAGATTGCGGACTTTTCTGGAGATAGTGTGCGGGATGTTTCAGCCATCACCATCACAGGTAGTTCCGCCACCTCCGCAGCCTGTGTTACCTGTGTGAGCTCATTAACCAGGGGGTGGTGGCTGGTGGGTCCGGCAGATGGCATCACCATGGCGCTTCCACGTTCCTTTGCCTCCAATTGGAAACTCAAACGGCTGCTCAAGCTGTTGCTTCTGCTTCTGCTTCTGCTTTTGCTTCTGCTTCTGGTCCTGCTGTTGCTCTGCTCCTGCTGCCACGAGCATCCTTAGACGAGTTAAGTAGACTACTAAATGACGGCGGGCTCCGTCGGCAGATGATGAGCTTGCCGTGCCTTGCCATGCCATGCTCTCAGTCGCAGTCGCAGTCTTAGACTTGTCCTGCTCTCGTTGTCCTTCTATATTCCTGATGAGGGTTGCCGTTGCCGGCTTGTCGAGTTGTCGACTTGACTGAGGACGGAGATGGAGCTGGAGATGGAGCTGGAAATGGAGATTCGCCGAAAGGGGAGAGGCTGGGGATCGCACTTAAGTGTGTTTTCAAAATTAAAGCCTGTTAATGAGATTCGCTTTGCTGACTCACGTTAAGTGGCTTGGAGTGTAATCGTAAGTAAGCACTTTTGGCATTAAAGATCAAGCGACAGTGGCTGCCCGGATTGCCGGAACTTATTAAAAATAATACCCAAATACCCAAGGATTTCAATAGATCCAGTTACGGAAACAAAGCACTGTCCCCTAATGAAAATGGCCAATCAATGGCCGAGATGTGGGCCAGGATTTGGGACTTGTTCGAGTCATTAGCATACCTACTTGTACGCGAAAGTAGGTCAGCCGCTCCAAAGTGGCTTACTGCTATCTAAATTGCTATTAACCCCTATGACAACCAAGATCCTTTCAAAGTGGCCTTTTCGTTGCATTATAAAACTATTGAAGGCCAAAGGAAAGCACACAGAAATTTTGATTCATCAATTTGTAACTTCGACATCAAAAATATCTAACCAATTATTCAGGCTTCAATGCAAAGTAATTCATTTTACCAAAGTCAATTTGTTTGCGGTTAAACAAAAAATCCATAAAAAAGAGACACAATAAATGCTATTTCAAATTCGAAATTTGTGAATTCCGATGGCGTTTGACACAAACAAACACTCCACACTCAAACACCTAGGTGAGGACCTAGTCAAAGGGAAATAAAAACATTTACAAGCTATTTCAAAGGGGGAAGCCCACAAAATAAATGATGTTCGCTCACGTGTTTTGAATGTGACAGATTTGAGCCTTTTGTCACGATTGTTGATGATGGGTTAACAAACGGCTGGAGTAACAACAACAATGCCAGTTGCCAACGCTCTGTATAAATATCAGCGGAAAGCGTTCGCCAAACGATAAAGAATTTGTCAACATCTCCTTGGTTGAGGAGTTAAGTCCTTCCTGATGGGTTTTCGGTCTCACCTGATAAATGGAATCGTCCTGAAGTGTTGGCCAGAACGAACTATCACGGGGTTGCGTTCTGTAAATTTAAATAAAGAGGTAACAAGCTTTGCTGTGCTAGAATAGCTGAAAATTTTTTTATCGGTCAATTTCTAATAAATAGTGGCTGGTATAGGTAAAGTTTGTAAATCGTCACTCGAAAAAACGTATGAAAAGACATTTTGAATAATCCAAATTCTTAACCCAAAATACTTCTCAAAAATGAGAAAGAAAAACAAAGTTTTAACATTTCGCAGTGTATATTTTCTTCAGGTTAAACTCCTAATATATTTTTTAAAGCTTTTGCTACTTTACCTTGAATTCCAAACATTGTAAATAGATACCAAGATGTGTGCATAGTTAGGGCCCACTAGACACTTTCCATCAACAAGCAGTTATATATTTATATATGATTAGTGTACCAATCAACTTTCCTCAGTTCGATTTCTTTAAAAATTCTCACCCACGGTTTCTATTAGTCATGGTCACTTTGGGACAATTTATCAGCGAAATAATGCGAGTTGCGGAAACCCTTTTCGGGGCCAACCACGTTCCTGTCACCTTGCCATCGTCATCGCCGCCATCATCATCATCGCCATAAGCAGGCACCCGCTGATCACATGCCAAGACATTTTATAAGTGCCTCAGTGCTCGACATTCGTGTCACGCAGCAAAGTTGTTTCTCAAAAATGTTCGTCGGAGCCATAAACGTGCGACAAGTCGAGGGGCGAAAACGGGGGACTTCGGAGGTGCTTCCTTATAGTTTTGTGCTGCAAATTGGCAGTTGTGTAAGTCAAATTGTAGTCTGTCTATGTCGCCTCCCTCGACCACTTCTCACTCAAATTTGTGGCTTCCATTAGCCGAAACGAAATCTCAGCAGAAAAAGATGGGAGGACGTGGGGCAAAAGGAAACTCGCTTAAAAAATCAGATTTGACCATCTGGCTGTCAGTGTATTTTGGGAGCAACTTTGACGATGGCCCAGATTATAACTTTGAATGTTATGTAATTAACAGATAGCAGGAAACTTTCCCATCACGC
The DNA here is from genome assembly GCF_025200985.1 of Drosophila gunungcola. NCBI lineage: Eukaryota > Metazoa > Arthropoda > Insecta > Diptera > Drosophilidae > Drosophila > Drosophila gunungcola. The sequence goes on from NW_026453179.1 coordinate 4,762,022, forward strand.
ATGGCCTACTGCTTTGTTTTTTTCGGAGATGGTATCTTTGTGCCACTGGGCCATACATAAACCAAATTGATTCACTTAACGCTACACGCCATTAATCTGCCAATGTTTCGCCGGTTTTTGCGAAGCTTGTGCACTTAAGAAAATAAGTGTAATAAATTACAAATATATTTTTAAGTCTAATTCTAATTTTGTATTGTATATCAAAAAAAATTTTATATCACACAACATAACAAGAAGTAGTTTTAATTTAAACTATGTATTAATACAAAATACAATAACCCCCATACTTTTTAGTTTCATTTCTATGCCGGAGGGTAAAATAATAATAACTTATGTTTGCTTAACAAAAATCGAGCTAAGATTAAAACTTAACTACCATTAGAGAAAACGGCTGTCACTGTTGAAGAATAAATTCTCAAACATCGACCCACGATAATTTAAAAGTTAAAGTGTAGGCCTATTTTTATCCCCAATGTACCTGCAACTACTCATCCCATTGGCCATCTCGTTGTAGGCTTTTAGGCTATTTTTACACTTGCGGTCCTTGGGGCGTCTTTAATCAGGGGCGTCACCCCTCTGCGGTTGCGAACGGACCCAGTCCACCTGCATGTGGGCTTTGTTCTTGCTAACATCAAATAAAGTGAAAAGCACGTTACAGGGTGCTTTTAGGGGTGGCTGAGGCTCGAATTCCTCTGTGGACAGGTGACAAATTGAAACCACCGCCGCCCCATAGGCCCTGCCGACTGGAATGCTCAACTAATTCAATGCAAACTTTAAGTTTAAATTCCTAATCCTGATTCCGCCGGATATACATATAGTTTTAGGTTGGACGTGGTGGGGGAGTTGGAATTTGCTTTGTTATGCAAATAATTGTCAACACCTTTTGTGAGTTTGCAAATTTCATTTCGCTGTGCAATTTCCAGCGGTATCTAACGGGGCGTGGCTTGGCGCGAGTGTGGGAGTGGGTGTGGGTGTGTGGCCAGCGCAAATGTTGCCAATTATTTGCACACACACACACACAGCACACACACCTCGCCGGCAAACGCCGCGTTTGCACAATGTTCAAGCGGAACTAAAAGGAGCGGCCATATCACAAAATTGCCGGCACCAAACAAACCGCAATCGTGGACAGAAGGGCGTGGCACGAACGAAATGCGAACAAAACGCGTTTCATGCCCCATTGACGGAGTAAACCCCCCAGCGGATAGGCAAAATTGGGTGGTTTACCGGCCATATTTGCGGCTAATTGGCTTTAAGTAGTGCTGATTACAGAGCGCTAGCGACGCGTCGATATTCAAGTGGCCAAGTGTGAGCATTTTCAATTACAAAATACAAATTAGCGGGAGCTGCAAAGTAAGCAATACATTTCTGTTAACTTATTAAAACGCAATGAGGCGTTGGAGCTGTTGCCACCGCCACCGCCACCCACCCCCACTCCCACTCCCACGTGGCCGTAAATTAATGTCATTAATTTGAGCTTAACACTGGTTTATGCATCGCCTGCCGCCGCTGTAACTACAACTTACACGCATGGCCAACGGCGATGAAGGCGGCAAATGAAATGGGAACCACATCCAGAACGGGTCTGCTGGCCAGAAAGCTGTGCATTTAATTGTTGCATTTTAATTAAAATTTATACACAAAAGCTTTTAGCTTAAGTAAGCGTCCATTGCCGACGGCGACCGATGGGGCCGCAGACGCATAAATGTATGTACCCAGTATTAACAATTTCCCTGCCATTCATACGGTCTATACATATGTATATCTGCGAATATTGTGCATAAAAATGCAGTAAGCAAAAGGCATGCATAGGTGGCAAATTATGACAGCTTTGCGCGCAGTAATTAACTTAAAATAAGGCAGCATAATCTGGCAGGAAAAAGGCTGAGGGTATCGTGCAACCTTGGATTACGGTTAACTGCTCACTATACCTTTTTACCCATTTTTGCTGTTGAAAATTGCAAGCACTTTATTGCTACACCACGACTTCCAACCAACCCCTTTTTCATAACGCTTTACACGTTGTTTCTTTTTCCTTTGTGGTTAACGCTAGAGTGCAACAAATTCAATTTGCTAGCAATCGGAAAGGAAATAAAAAAAATGACCAAGGAAATAAAAGATGATAATGCTGGGTTCATGTGCTTCTCTGTAATTATATTTCCCGTTTTAATAAAACTAATACGAATAGCATTATAAAAACAGCATTATTATTTATTCCTGTTATTTTAATTTATGGTTACATTTTTATGGCTTCTGAATTAAATGTACAAGAATAAGATGTTGTGTTTATTATACACATTGTGTGCTTTAAAGACTGACACAAAACTGTTAATCCCAAAACCTTGTACTCTTTTCCCTATCCACACTCGAAAAACATTTTGGCATTTAAAGTCCCCGAAGAACCAACCTCACACCAAAGTGTCGCTTATGAATTTCATATAATCTCTGGCGCGCTTAAAATGTCTAGACGCAACTTCACCAGCAGAGAAAATAATAAACAAAAACAAGCAACTCAAACTCAAATTACACGAAATTCGAAAAATAAAACTTGAGCGTAGAAATCCGCGATTCTGTGAAAGTGCTCTTTGCATACTTATTAAAAGAATATGAGTTGCGCCGGATTATATATTTAAATTATGCCAAGTGACACTTAATAAGAAGCACGAAACCTAGAGATCTGCAAAATCCCACTCAAGTTGTGGATGTGTGCTCGGCATGCCAAATAAGGTGTCGGACCAGAAACATGACCACAAACGGCCAAACAAAGAGACTTCCAAGGAAAACAAATAAATGTTTTCGAGGGCTCAGATCCAGGTCCTGACGTTGATTTGATTATGCCACCTTTCAACCCTTGAGTGCACATCAAAAGCCTGTGGCTGGGATTCCAGCTGCGGATCTGCTTTGGTCCATTTCAACACCTCAAATTAGTGCACTTTGTAGTTTCGCCGTTCGCCTTTGGTTGTTGCTCAAATTATAAAATTTGTCTGGGCCTCTCCATAAATCCTTAACCATCTCACGCACGTCCTGCCAAGGCTGGTCGTCTTTGGGTGGTCGTGGTCTCTTGGTCAATGATTTGCTTCGTTGACTAAGCAAATTAAGTATACGACCCACGTGCCGGGACTGCAAAGTGAACGAAGGTGTTCGGCTGCCTCAAAATGTTTATAATGAGCTAATAAACACAAATTGATTGTGTGTGAAATTAAAAGCGAAAGTTTTCACCTCACTGCCGAGCTGAACAGTTTGCTTTAATCGGCATCGGTTTATTGGCTGATATAATTGCAAAGATAAAGATTATTATAAAATATAACGGAAATTAATTTCAGCTATAATTTATTTGAATTGCGAAGATATATTTGTGTAATAGTATTGCTGAAAAGGTGAGCAATATCTTGGGAGATTTAACGGTTTTGCTTTTTACGGTATGACCATTGCGCATGGTCATTAAAAAAAAATTGAGAACAAAATTAATTTTAATTAATTATCAGGAATACAATTTAAGCACGGAAATATATATGTTAAAAAATATATAATTAGATTTACTTAATTAAATTCAAAATCACCATGTTTGTTAATGCGGTTAAAAAAACCTTTTTAATGTAAGGAGTACATTTCCAACCACTCTCAACAAATAAGTAACAGAATGATGTGAAGAACTACGTTTAGTAAAAAACAAAAAGATTTGTCTTACTGTTATTTAAGTTGTACAACCACTATAAGATTTTATTCTGCCCCTTTCTATTTAGTTATTTAGCACAATTGCGATTGATTGTACGCTCCATTTAAAGGCTTGGCCCACAAGCGCCTCGGGAGGACGCTCAAATCGCTGACCAAATTTGACCAACACTTTTGGCCATAGGCCCAGAGACCCATAAACTATGCATTAGCTGCCGGGCACATGTTTAAAATACCAAAATACCTAGCTCACGCACCGACCGGGAGCTGTGCCATTATAGTGCATTGCCATCGCCTCGTCCTTGGTGTCCTGCGTCCTGCGTCCTGCCATCTCTTGCCCACCCACTTCTCCGTCCAGTGTCCCGTGGCCATCTTTTGTCTTTCGCCCTCGGCCTTTATCTGACTGCGGCACAATGACGCGGCGTATGAGTAATGGGTGGGAGTGGTGGGTACGGGGGGCTGGTTGGACTGCATCTACATAGGACTTATTTCGTATACGCGCCGCGTAGCATTTTGATGTGGCTGCCACACCACACCACACCACACCACACCAGCCCAGCCCAACCCCATTCTACATCTCCTCTCGCCACGTATAATAAAGTGTTTGCGACTTTTTCATTGCTCACGTACGCTTTTCATGACTGACTTCTTATGCTTTAGGTTAAGGTCCTGGTGCCGTGGATTCGGGTCCTCGAATGTGTGTGTGCTAAGCGAGTGCTTTATTTCATTAAGTTAGGCTCCGTCCGAAAATCTTTGTGGCCAACTTTTGTGCTTAATATCCCGTTGTGAGCTCCGTGCGGTTTCTGCGGGATTCCTTTATAGTTTCTATCACCCGAACATCTTCGTTGGGAAATGGCTAACAAAGTACAGGAGAGCAGGCCAAGATTTCTTTTGTCTTTCCCTCCTCGACCGCCCTCGTGTCGGCATTTATTTACATATTTATGAACCGAAATATTAAGAATTATATGCGGAGGTTGAGTCTCCAAACTGGCCTTTATCTCGCACTGAATTTTGCCATTTTGCCATTACCGGCTTGTGGAGTGGGGGACATTCTTCCTGCATATTTGCCAGCCAGGAATTTTTTTTTGGCCCAAACGAACAAACGAACCCAAGGGCGCAGCAGCAGCTACTACACATTTCGAATAGCAATAATATTTGTAGACAAATATCTCGGCTGGCTGTCGTCTCCTGCCGTTTCTCGGCCCCCTTTGAAGGTGAACTCAAAAGTACAATCCAAGGCCTTGCGGTTGTGGGATTCGGTTTCATTTTTGTTGGCGCCATAAATTCTTATTAATTTATAATAAAAATTTGCGAAGAGCCAGGCGAAACAGGGCTTTGGAATTTTGCAAATTAATATTTCATTTCGAATGCTCCGCATTGATGCGGTCTGGCTGTTTGATACGAGCAGAAATATTGTAATGCCTGCTGGCGAGAATTGCACAAAAATTGTTGCATGCCTTGCCATTAGGCGGCTAATGAAATTCTCTTCATGCGCAAATTAATGATATAAAGGATGAGTTCCACCCTCCTTCGTTTGGTCTGCGTGCCAAAAGCGATTAAGTTCGCTATAAATTCTAATTACCAGAGAGTTACGAGTTGGAAAATTACATTTTATTATATGATAAAAGTTAAGCTTCAACTGGACGACGATAATGTATACCCGAATAGATTTTATTCCCCGAACAAATCCAACCGCAAACTCCACTTAATCATGTGTCGCTGCCCAGAAAGGAGCAGCTGCCTTCCCCTTCCGTTTCCAGATCCATCTCCATCTCCATCGCCACTCCATCCCCTACTCCTCCACCGTATTCAAGTGTCAGAAGTGCAATTTATTTTTATGTTGTGTAGTGTTGTTTTGCCAAAAGAGAAAAAGACCAAGCCAAACCTAAAACCAAACGAAAAGCTGGAACCAGCGAACGCGCGACTTCCAACAATACACAAAATAAACAAAAGCTGGGCAGAAATGGGATGAAGTGAGTGGGTGGTGGATGGGTGGTGGTTCCGGGCTGTGTTGCCATAGTGCTTGTCCAGCTGGTGTGGCCATAAAAACCAAAGCTGGAGCTCAATGTGGTCTGCGTTGGCTATATGAAAAGTGTTGATATATGCATGGCCAATGTGTAGGTAGAGAGAGCGATGTGGTGATAGATCTATGGCAGTCTATACGCGAACTAATAGGGTTGGCCCTCAATCGATTTCAGATTTAATCTGCCAATTTCATATTAGAACTACAACAAACAAAATCATCAAATGGAATGATTTATATTCCAATAAAATATATTTATTACATGATGGTGAGAAGATAAAAGATTAAAAACAAACAGTTTTCTTATAAAAACCATCCACTTTTAATCACCCAAGTTCTGGTCTTCAGACAGACGTGTCAAAAAGCATCTAATGGCAGCATAATTTATTTATGTGCTAATTAAGTCGCTGGCTGTCAAAGTTTTTACCAACATTACTGGAAAGGCACGGCCCAAAGCCAGATGTGTACCATGCAACTCCAATTGCAAGTGCAACAACATTCTCGATGTCACGTTTCGAGCAACTAATTTGTAAATATTCGTCTGAAGGCAAAAAGTTTGCGGTGTTGTGTGGGTCTCCTCCGGCGGCAAACCACCTCTATCCCTGCAATATGTCAAAGGTGCAAGAACGCGAAGTGGGCGGGTGCAGTTGAAAGAGGTGAAGAGGTGCAGAGGTGAAGAGGTGGGCTAAAATACAGGTGAAGGCAGCTGCATGCCATGTGGGACGTGTGCGGTTTTGATGCGGTTTCGGTTTAACAGCTCCCCATGTAAGCCGCCGCCACCTGGACCCATAAAATGCAGTCAACGAGCTATGCGGATAGAGATGAGTTTTGTCAGCTTAAAGTGGCTCATAATGAAGTTGCTACTGCACGTGCTGCTGCCATCGGAATTTGAATGTTGATTGAAAGGGCAGGTGACCCGGGGATACGGCAAAAACGAAAACAAAAATTATTTTGTATAAAATTGCTCTTTTATGTGTAGGACCTACTGCTATAACATCCCCTAAGTTTGGAATTTTACCTAGATAGTTTGCACTTGCTCTGGAGAAAATTGTGTTGTTAGATTAGGCAACGGGCTTTAAATAAGTGATTTACAATAGTAAGGGTGAAACAAAGTTTTAATGTAACAATTTACAAATATAAATATTTAAAAATTAAATAAACAAAATTGTAACGATTAAAAAAAACAAATGTTTTACATCTTGTCAGAGTCGCAGTTTGCGACTTTAAATTCAGTCCTAAATTGTATTAATTAAATACAAATAAAATGAAAATAAAAATAAAAATAAAAGCAAACTGTAGGGAGAAAGTTGTTGTCAAAAGGTTAACAAATCAAAGGCTTACATACTCAATTTTAAATTTCTACAAATTGACCCAAAAGACCCAAAAAACAAGTTGAATTAAAAATTGATCAAAAAAATTAAAATTTAAGAAACAAGATTTAAAAAAAATAGTACTAATATGTTAGTAAAGAATTGTCTTTTTTTTAGGTAGCCAAGACCATAGGTCACTTTATTTTGTTTAGTTTTATAAAATATCTAATTTTTGTAACGTTTATTCTGAGATTTGAGTTTAGTTTTAGTTTTTATATTTAGATTTTAAGACATTGGTCTTAAAGTATAATTTTTTGCCGTACAAATAAACCATGACAAGTTTGAAAAGAGTCTCTCCTTCATGCAACTTGAAGCACTTAGCATGAATTTTAATGCTGCGAGAGGCACCGCCGCTTCGGCCTTTCATCAAAATTCAATTGTCTCCAGTTCGGGCCCTCGACGCCAGTTCCAGATACCAGATCCCAGAGATCCGGTGCTGGAAACGGCTCCCGCTAAAACGGACAATCCGCCATGCCATTGTTGACCCTTTTCGGTCCTTTGTTTTTCGCTCGGCCAACCAAGCGAGCCAAGTGGACGTTTATCTTTTGCAGTCACTGTGCACTTCTAGTTGGCCCGGCCAAAAGTACAAGCTGCAAGTGTATATAAACCGATTTTATTTGCGCTCTGGTGCGGCATATGTTTGCATAACATTCCGTGGAGCGTAAAGAGCCAAAACTAGCGGCATAAAAAGAGCTCCTTGGGGCCCCGATTTCAGTCCTTTAAAGCCGAGGAATTTAACGCTGTCTCATCACATACAGAACCCTATATATTTTCAGCTTTCTTTGTAATTTTTAACATGGTCAAATTCATAAAACCCGTTCTGTGTGTCAAGATACATTTTTTTTTACGTTTTTGGAATGCACGCGCTGAAAACAGCAACCGACGGCGGGGGTCACTGAAGGAGGGTATATGGGTGGTTGGGTTGGTTTTGCTTTGGTTGGTGGTGGTATTGGCATCAACGACCGGGCCGGCTTACACGCAATAAACCGCTTTGACCACCGATCCCTGCTTGGACATCGAGTCCTTGTGCAGCTGGTACTGCAGTTGGTGGGGCGGCAGGACAAGCAGGTCGCGAAGCTTGAGTCCAATCTCTATGACGGCCATCTCGTTGTGCCCGTTGGCGGTCCAAATTGCTGTTGGAACAGAGGCGCTGCATTAGAAGTTGTCATGGCAGTGCTCAAGGTCTAATTATGCTAAGTGCACTTGAAAAAAAAGGCTTAAATATCTTTAAGTGTCTAGAGTTGCGCAATAAATTCTTCAATTTACAAAGTAGTGTCTTATGCTGATACATTTAAATTATTCGAATAGCCTTCATTGGCGAACTTTTGTTTTTCTTAAAATATAATGGAAAACGAAATGTAGTTCCAAGGAATGGCATCTAAACAATTTAATATTATGCGTCTCGATAAAATAGAGAACCCGCTCTGGAAGATTTGTTAATCAAAGACATTTTATATTGTTATACAATTGGATCAGCATCACTAGAGTCATATGTCCGTCTGTCCGTCTGTCCGTTTCTACGCAATCTAGTTTCTTAGTTGTAAAGCTATCTGAATAAAACCCATAATTTTTTTTTTGAGCCAATACTGATAAAGATTTGTATACAGTGAGCAATATTAGTATTACAAATTTTTTTAAAAGAATTTGATATTGGACAGTATTGCCGTTTTTGCAAATAAATTGTGTTCGTATGCATTTTTTTTGTAAGTGTTACTCACAAATTTTGTTGCTCTTGCCGCGCAAGTTGATAACAGCGCCGCAGACTTCTTCAGTGTGATCAAAGGCCTCGCCAATCAGTATTAGTAGCTGTCGGAGTGCGGAAAAGGGGATGTGCAGTTGCAACAGATATGACGGTCGATGGACACAAAGCTCCTCGAGATGCTTACCACATCCAGCCAGAGTTTGTCGAGCTCCAGCTTGGAGCCACGCCCCATATTGATGACCCAGCGGCCGCCAAACTTGTTGGCATCATCCTCCCACATGGGCCTGAAAGAGAAATGGAACTTGTTTGAAGTTAGGGAATAGATAAGACGATACGACATTGAATACAGCTCCTTTTTAAATTTTCAGTTCATTTTAACAAACTATTTTAGTAAATGGTTTATATTTAGTGTAATGCAGTGAAGTTTAGAATATTCCTAAAATATATTATTTTTATTTGGGTAGCTTAAAAGAGGTAACCAAGATATTTCGTTAAAATTGATTTCTGTAATAGAGGCCAATAAATAAAACTCCACTCACTGAATGCCCTTCTTGAACAATGAATAATCGCTGCCGACTTTGATCTCGGATGGTGGCTTTATGTGACTGTACAGGCTCCAAAAGTCCTCGACCATGTCAAAGCTAGTGATCTCGTTCTGCATGTCCTCCCATGACTTGCTGCGATCGTTCTCCAGGTACCAGAGCGTCCACGTGTGCTCCAGCGGATGCTTCAGGCGCAGATCGACGATCTCCTTGAGCGGCTTACGCAGATCCTTCTCCACCAGAGTCTTCAGATCCGTAGTGGAGCTCGAACGGGACTCGGGCAGCATCTCCGTGACGCAGTCCATCACTAAGTCGGTCTGCTTGGCAGTGAGCATTGTCGAGGATGTCGGCAAATTGTCTAGCTTACTGAAACAAATTTATAACACGTCTGGAAGCCACTGGACGCTATTGAAATTTCAGAGCACTTGGAAAACGGCTTGCACACATAGACACAACACGAGAATGTGTTTCAGGGCCTGTCTACGAAACCAGACTGACTTCGTTCCCAGGGATCTGACACAACCCAGACAGTAAAGGCACGGAGCTGTGCGGGCATGAATTTACTCGCCTCGAGTTGGCCTGGCTCCAATTCATAACTTTCATTGCACGTAAATAATTAGACACTCGTTGGACCCTCTCTTCAAGCCTCCCATGCTTTTCGGTTTCACTTCCTGTTTTTCTAATTTAACTTTAAACTTTTTTTATTCTCATAAAATTCGTTAAAAGTTGGTGCACAACAAAAAATATTACTTAAATATATAAGTACATCAAAATTGCTTAAAAAATACTTAAAACAAAGTATTATAGGAAAATGTTTGTATAATGGCAATAATTCCTTCAAAATACAGACAATGAAATTTGCAATTTGCCATTTGTATATAAAAAATATTAAAAATTATGTTTGCTTTCTAAGAGGTTGTCCCAAAGCACTTAAAAAATTAAAATTAAATTTAACTCAGATATGGTGTTTTAAATATTTTAATTTTTTTATCTTACAAAAAAATATTTATGTTACATAGGTCTCTTAAAAGTAGTTAAATATATAAAATTGCATGATCAGAATTGTAGTTAAACAACTTTAAGCATCTATAAGTATTATTGCATACACCAGTGCTTAACAAATACATTTCTAAGTCAAAAGTAATCATTCAATGATGTACACAAAACTATAATTTTTTCCGTCTGCAGTTCCATGTTCCGCGTTCATTCATGGCCATCTTGTTGGCCTTGGTGATAAAAATCGAGCGCCTTATGCTTTCGTTCATATAAAGCGTTAATTTTATGACACAGAATGGAAGGACACTTGAGCGACTCCAAGTCCGTAGAGAAATTTACGCACTCACACTTTTCGCCGCTACTGCCTCCTTTCTTTTTTCCTATGATTTTACGACAGTTGAGGAGGAACAGGGGTGAGAGGGGAAAACCTTCTCCTCACAGAAGGTGGACTTTTCCGGGCTTTGATGGTGTTGATAATGATGATGTTGTTGCTATTGCCAGAGCTGTCGTCTTTTATGTTGCCTGCCATAAAAGTGAAAATATTATGAAGCTTGTTCGAGCTGGAGGAACAATGAAATGGCTACGTAATTGCCAGCAAAGTATCTCGAAAGGCATCTATGAGACAGTTTTTGACTTGTGCAATTGACATTGCTTCGCACAACAGTTGCGATAATATGACAGCCCAGAATGCTAATAATAGACAATAGCGACATTATCGAAATTGTGGCAAGACCTGCGACTTCAATTGGACAGTTAAATGGCAGGATCTACTGAGAGCGGTGGAAGTGCAAGTATCCTTGTCGGTTAACAAACACCCAGAAGACGCAAATGGACATCAATTTTAAAAGGAATTTCGTGTCCAGTATAATGCCGTATATGCTGACTCTTAAGCGTTCGCTAATTTCCTGGTGGAGCAATTCGTCAATCTATACTTGAACAAAATTAGTTAAATTTTATTTCGACATATAATATGTAGCTACTTACGGTTCTATCGATTTCCTTATGAAAGGACAATATCCGAAAACTGCAAAAACTCCTCGTCATTTTTGATTCACATGACAGAATAGCAAAAATGGTGTACTGGAATAATATGTTCAATGCAGATAGGGTGAGAAAATAAAAACCATTCCGGTCAATGGCCGTAAAGCGCAAAAAAGGCAACAAGTCCATATATAATAGCGCATAGCCAATTGAACCGAAAGTGCTGGATGATCCGAAGTGTCAGATGAAAAACTTTCGAACGCAGTCTAATCAACCTCTCAGTGATCCCTTGAAGTTGTTTCACCAAGACCAGAAACTGTCCACTCTCGAGGACGTGGGATTGGCTTAGTGTGTCCATATCATTTGAGATTCTTCTAGTGCATCGGTGCATTTCGTTGTAGCAAGCAATGAGGACCACATATAGACAAATATTCATAGTGACCTGCAGAAGAAAGCTCAATAGAACTCCCAGCACAATAAGCAATAATAAACTATTGGCCAACGTGTCATAGGCCTCACTGGAGAAGTCGCGTAATCCCACCAAGATGTTGAGGGATCGAAGAAGATTCTGAAGGGCAAGGAGAAGAAGCAGCAGGTGTCTCAACCGAAATATGTTCGGATGCCTGGACATCACAATTATTTGCCTCAGTATTGCAAGCATTTCGTTCAACAGCTCAACGATCTCCTGACTCTCCATAAACCCAAGCACTCGAACCACCAGCAATACAATGCTGCTCACCAAAATGGCCATGCTTTCTGAGGATTATCGAACATTTTACTTATGTTAATAAGAAACAAAAGTGACATAAAGGCAAGAATTACGCTGGAGTACAGCCGCAGGATACCGGATTGCCGAAAACATTGTTCCCTCGAGCTATAGACGTAAGTGGTGACCCCACAGATTTGGGTCACCAGCACGACAAGCAAAAGAAACTGTCGAGTGCAGCGGTTAAGCAGATTCACCTTCCTCATCGCGGCTGGACGACCAATTGTTCCGAGACTCGATTTCCCGCCCTTTATGGACGTGAACAGAGGGCGCCCCATTTGAATTATGACCGCACTTTAGCGCTGATGTACGCGCATTAATAAGCAGTCGAAGTTTTGATGGCTTAATCGATATAACGACGTCGACAACTCTCGCTGCGCAACCACAGCGCATATTCTGCGGTTACCTTACCAGAGCTCAACAGTATGCTCGAACTTTGGTCGCGCCGAGTACTGGATTAGGTAACAAGGACTTTAATACCAAGTGCTGCGGTCAAATTAATACAATTGGTTAGGTCGGCAATTAATTGAAAGCTATTTTAATTGTACCCATTATTCAATATTTGTGTTTGCAACAACTTTACAAATAAAATGACCATATTTTTAAAAACGTATTTTTATTTTTATATATTGACATATATGATAAGTATTAGCTTACCTAGTTTGGAACTACGTGAATAAGAAATCAGTTAAGAGTTAGGGTAAATATGAACTGTAATTGGAAAATATTTAAATCTGTTTTAATTTTCAATTCTACGGTTCATAGTGATATGATTGACCCTTATTATCATAAATGTTAGGTTAATTTAATTTCCTTGAATGCAATGAGATTTTCGTATTTAATACTGAAATGCACATGCAAATCTTGAAGAAAGGCAACAATTTCAACATGTCAGGAAAGCACTCTTCCAATTTATTATCATTGCTTTACTCCAGTGCAACTTCCACTTCCATTAACCTCAATAAGTTCTGAGTTATGCTGCGTGCTCTTTAAACAGATTCGAAACGTTCTCCACTGCCGGCTGGCATATCTTTCGGCCCCTTTGTTTGCCGGTCAATACGGAGAAAAAACAATCTCAATCTCGTTTTACGCTGCCGTGCGGCGAGCACATTTAATTACGCAACATTTACTGTTAAAATTTTATTGTCCGCATTACTGAACCGGCACCCGGATCCGGGATCGAGTCCGGACTTGGACTCAATCCTTCGATCCCTCATTCACTGCCGTGCACTCAACTGTGGTTTCCGTTACACATTTCGCGCCATTGTCCAAAGGAGGCGTGGTCCGCCCCCTTTTCCCGCCCAGTGCCGACATGGATGAGCTATCTCTCCTGCTCATTTTGATTCGCCTCCGAAACGAGAACGCTTCATTTGCGATGCCAGCGAGCTGGCCGTGTTATTGGCATATTTTTTAACGCTGCCGTCAGGACGGGGCAAACTGATATAGACAGGAGCTCAAGGATGGAATGACTCTATCAGCCCCGGGAAAAAAAGAAAAATAACATTGTGGCCGAGAGACTGAAAAACAATGAGCAGGTGGCCCAGAAACCTGAATCAGGTGTCAGGTGCATGGTGCACATCGAAAAATTCGGTCAAATGAATATCAATCGGTGGGTCAATCTTATTCATTGCAAATTTCAATGAAAACAGTATGGGTGTCACCGCAACCACCAACCAATTTACATAACGTAAGTATAAAAGTCTCCACAAAAATGTCAAGTTTTATGATTTCAAAGATTTCGTACTATTAAATCATTAGTATTATTTTTTTTGGTATTCTAAGTGCACCTTTTCGAAATATAAGTTTGAAAATTAAAAACACAAATCTTTGCAATATTAAACCCAAAATGATTTTACTTTTTGAGATTAAAATAACTTGATGTTTGAATATTTCTTGGTTTCTTCATTTTTTTTCGCTGCATTTCTTTTGGAAAAGAAGGTCAAATTTCGTTTAAACATAATTTATGTATGGAAAAATTAAAGTATCTGGCGGGTGTGTGGAATCGTCAATTGTCAGTTTGTTGCATTATCAGCGCTTTACGGCTCATTTGCGTTCTGAACATGTGTAAACAAGTCGCGGCAGATGGTCCGGCACCTCCTTCAACGCCCCGCCCCAAAAAGTTTGCCTTTGACAGGATATGCCAGTTGATATTGCTGCCGGCTAGGACCGGACAAGTCATCATCATCATCAGCGGCAGAAATGTTTTTAACAGCGGTGATTTATGAAATTTTACAAACAAGCCAGCAACAATTTCAGCTGCAGTCGTGCACGCTCACATTTATTTTGCGCATATTAAGTGAGCACAAATATTTTCGCAATATGTAAATTATGAAACATGCACTCTGTTCCATCCGGAACTTAAAAATATGCCAATGGCGCCTTGTTAAGCGCTCATTACTCACGCCGCCATACCGAAAATGAATGTACATTTAAAGGCTTGCCTGTCCATATATGTCCACCTGACCAACTGTCCATCTGTCCACACAGTGGATGTCCTGCTGGCAGCTCTCCGTGTTGCAGTGTCTCAGTATCTTGTCCATGTTGCCACTTATCTGCGGTTGGGATGACAGTGCATGAATCGGTCGCCGGATGGCCGCAGTTTTGCGGCAGGAGCTCGGCGAAGATGAGCCATAAATTAGTCGAAGTGCATGTTGAACGCGCCCCATGCCACATGTCCCATGCCCGATGATTAACTCTTAAATCTGCTCGTGTTTGAAGTGTACCCCAACCAATGATTGAGCATTCAGAGGTTCGCAGCATCAATCAGGTAATCGATTTCCAAATTCAATTTACTGTTGAAGGAACCATTTTGGCCGGGCGCCACAGCTGCCATTATGCACTGGGCAAAACAATTGCAATTTTGTGTCACAGGGCTTTCTTACTTTTTGGCAATAGTTTGAAGTATAAAATAAATAAATCATTTGTGTTAACAAAACAATGTTTAAGCACCCATTAGGTACCCATTATGGATAATTACAAATATTTATGACATTTTTATTAATAATCGAACTTAATTTAGATATGCATGTATTTGGCCCAGATATAATAGTTTCTAATTTTATGTTATGCTTAGAAGGCTGTTCGTTTGTATAAGATTTGTTTTTTGTATTTCGGTAAACTATCTTTTAATTTAATTTTGACAACACTTTGCTGGGATTCGGTGGTGCATTTTTATTCTGTGTAGATCCCATCAGGCAGTTCCCCGGAGGCCCAGCTATCCCTGCACAAACATAGACGCCGATACCGCGCCATTGAATTCACATTCACGTTTTGTTTATTTATTTATTGCAGCCATTGCATTGTTATGCACACCAAGGCAGACAAAATAAATACCAGCACACAGAACAATAAATTTAAAATCTAATTACGCGCACCATTTAATATCGGAGCGGAAGCGGAAGTGGGAGTGGGCGAGGGAGTGGCAACGGTGGGAAAGGCAGTTTGAACGTGAGCTAGCCGGCTGCTGGCTGTGATGGCGCCAAGGCTCCCTGGCGGATTCGGCCAAAAGGAAGCCCAGATCGAACAGATGGGCAGACAAATCCACACAACACATAATGAATAGATAAGCCGCGGCGGCAAGTCTCAAAGGCGGGCAAAAAGCGAAAAAAAGGCAATTAAAATTTTGATAAGCAAACAGCAAACGCAACTCGAATTAGTTATCTCTCTGGATGTGTTTAAAACACGAAAAATAAAAAACAGAAGCCAAGGCAAAAATAATAAAATTGCTTGTGGTTGAGCTTTTGACTTGCGGGCGGTGGTCAGTATGGGGAGGTTAAGTGGTCGGTGGGTGGGGGAAGGGGAAAGGAGAAAGGAGAAAGGGGAAGGGAGTCCTCGGGTCTCGGAATACAAATGAGTTTTCTTTGTTGGCCTCTTGTGCATGTAATTTACACTGAACAGCAGGGTTGCGGTGCGGTGCGGTGCGGTGCGGTGCGGTGGGGCCAGAATAGGGGCATCAACCACATCCGCAACCAAATGGTCAACATTGCTCAACTTGTGAAAAATACATTATGGTTTAAAGTATTTAATTGCACACAATTTTTGGGGTTACTCGAGCCGGCCCGACGTCGTCCTTGCGTAAAATGCCAAAGTCAAACAGGGCATGTATAAATGTGTGGGTTCGTTCAGGGATTAACGAGATTTGCCCATTACTTCGTTGAGGGATGAATGGCTGGTTTGGTTAACAAAAAAAACACGAAAGACCCCGAAGAGATACGCAAACAAAACGCAATTAAAACTAATAATTAATACGACAACAAGCACACGTTTTTCGGGGCCAGCCATCTCCAGTGCCAGCCCCCCGCGGACATTTGTCAAGTGGGTGACCTTCCCGGGGTGTTCGCCTAATAAAATTATGCTTAATTTATATGCAGGCTGCGTCATTTGACTGATGCCTACTAATGACTTCCTAACAATTTTTAATATCTATGCAAATGAACATAAATTGCTGGTCCTTGGCCTCAGCGTTCGCCTCCGCCTCCTGTCTTTCAGCTGGCCAAATTATGTGGAGCCGGCTTCCCGCTAACTTTGGTTAACCGTTTAGCTGCCGCTGACCCCGCACAAGTAACCAAAAAAAAAAACACAAAACAAAAAAAAACAAAAATGGAACACAAGTAACAGAGCAGCAAACAACAGCCAGGAGGCCCGGGCAACTGCTCTCTGGCGTTTAATTAAATGACATTATGGCCGCCTCGCCGCTATGTAGGCAGTGAAAAATGCTACAGCGTTCTGGCCCTTATTTCCCAGTCCTGTAGGGTTCGGGGTAATAGCAATAAGCAAAACGCATCCCGCATGTCAATTCGGATAGGCTCAGGCAGGGATGTAGAGAAGACTTCCAAACTTCAAATCGGTTATGCCTGCTGAGTCGCATTGCACACGCACACACACACCTACTTAGATCTCTCTCTCTCGCTCTCTATCGGCGTGCGAAAGGCAAAGAAGGAAAAAAAAAAAAAAAAGAGCGAGTTTGGGAAAAGTCCCGTTTATTGTGATCTAGAAATTTCCAATTCGCGCTGCCTGAACCAACGCGAAGAGATGCTCGCTCACTTGATTTTGGGAACGATAAGCATCCACAAGTATTTGATCAGCAGTAATAATTTCAACTTGCAATTTCGACGCGTGCATAAACTGTACCCCGAAAGCCAGAGAGGACATAGACCACGCGCTGTTACAAGAAGAAAAGAGCCTATTGTTAAAACAATAAATTCGTTCAAACGAGGGTAATTATTTGTGCTAATTGAAATATACGAGTGAACCTCACAATGTGTCCATGTATGTAGAGCACGTTCATCGGAGGCCGGCCAGAAAGCACACGCGCTCGTCGCGGGCGCTGTTGCGCTTACATCTTTAGAACAAAATACATATTTGTACATCACCGTGCCTGGCCGGCCGATATTTTGCTGCGAAACTGGGAAAACTGTGCGTTGCTGCAGCCCACATATACCAACACGTGACAACATAACCCCCATACCAGCAGAGCCCAGCTAAGGCTGCTGCAGGTTTGAGCGCTTGCAACCGGATCTTCGTAAATGCCGCATACGGGACTACGAGCGGAGCACGAGTGATACCTGGCCGGAACTTGGAGAAACCCATACCGACACGTGGAGCCCTAACCTAGAAGGCAGCAGACTCGCACAACAGCCTTTCAGAAGTACCTGCGGATCATACCGTTTCTGGGCGGAAAATAAACAGGCCCAAAGGAGACCGGCGCAGCGAACTTGAGAAGAGGGAATACCACTTCTACGGAGAACAACCGATGCAAGCACGCATACTTGCAAAACAGCGCCTACACGGACAGACGTCGGCGATACCGATCGCCCATAAGAGAAGTCTTATTGTTTTGATTTAGCTTGAACTTTTATTTTTTTTGTCATTGAGAATTAGACATTTTTCTTATTAGCTGTTTCTTTTTATTTAGCATATAAATTAAGTGAATGCCAGATGCCACTACTAATAATCCCGTTTAAATTAAAATAACCACGCTCTTTGAGAAGTCCTAAACAGCACCTGCATCTTCGATGGGCCCAGCGAATCGGCAGCGGAAAATATGTGCGTAAGTTTTTTTTTATTAACGACAACAGTAGCTATACATATATATGTATCTAAGAGTAATTTGATTTAACCGGGATGTGTAAAGAAAGGGCATAACCAAGAGCTTCATTAAATTTATCAAGTAAAATCATTAATTATTAGAGAATGTCTAAACAAAATATATTTAAGAAGTTAAATTGAAAAAGAAAAAACATGAATTATTAGAATGTAAGTTCAGAAACTGAAAAGAAACAAAGGAACAAAGAATGAATATGAAGAATTTATGTAAATTATCTTGAATTTTGTTACCGTTTAATATGAGCGAATAATTTGTATAAATACGGTCAGCTGCTAGTACAGCGATGCTGTTGTCAACCTTCTCGAACATCATTTAATCTACAATAAAGCGTTTGCCAAGGGGTAACAGCAAGCAATTTCTACTGTTACTAAGGTCGGGAGGGTAGAGAATGGGGGCAAACTACACCTAAGCCGCCCACATTGCTGGTATTCTTCTCCCAATATATATTCTTTAGGGTCCGTCTGTGTCGTCCGATATCTACAATATTTTGACCAATCATTAAAGTACAGATAGTGCACTTAAAACTTTTCGTAGTAGAACGGGTGTGATGTATAGACGAGGAGGAAGACCCACGCCATATCCGACGAGCTTTGCACCGAGCCATGCAAGAAGTGCACGAACACCGATCCGTCTATACGCTAGAAAACTAACATATCTAGTGAACACCTACCTCTGGGATACTACAGAAAATGGCGCCCAACGTGGGGCTAGACACCGATAACCGCTTTGAGAAATTAAAGAGAAATTAAACACTCAGGTAGTATACAAGTCCTAGGAGCCGAAATCGCAAGTTATGTGCAGGATCTTCAGGAGGTACTAGCCATCAATATTGCTCAATTATTCATCCAATTAGCTTTTGAAGTTTAAATAATTTAAAATCTTTTAAATATTTAAGTCCGCAGAAACCTATTTTGTATTTGAGGTTAGCCATAACTGTTTTATAAAGTCGTTGCCTGGAATAGCGACTGCAATTCGAGTCCTTACGGATTGAGGCGACCGGAACGATCTTATTCACAGGGTTAATAATTAAGTCAGAAATTAATCCGGTAGACTAAAGTTTTGATTCGATATTAGAGGGAAGCGAATTCGGAAATTCGTACTTTGGAACTGCGATTGAAAATCAAGTCATTATGGTATCATCGACCAAGGCGAACCAATCGTAGAAAACTAGTTTCGTTGATATTGTTTAGTTCACCTGGCGTCAGGGCACAGTACGCGTACTTAGGAGTAGCAAGTCATCGGAGGAACTTCGATACTTGACCAGTGCAGCGAATACGAATCCCGGAAGTCAAATTCATCAAGCAAATATTAGTATAGAGTATTTTTAGGAGATAATACCAAGCATGTTCGAGAGAATTGATAAACGGCTCGTTGGAAAGCAGAGACCAATTTTGAAAAACATAAAAACTATATAACATTTTGTGGAAAATGCCACTTCATCACAGTACGGAGAACTTAGCAGCCGCGTCAAATGATGACACAACGGTTTGCATTTTATGCGCTCGACCATTGAATGTGGAGGACCTGAAAGCAGTTTCTCCATGTAATCATAAATTCCACCGTCAATGCATCACGGATCACTTGCAAGTAACAAATACTTGCCCAACGTGTAATAACATATGTACTGTGCAACAGTTATCGATATCAAATAATAATTTGTTAGCTGAGTTGACAGACGCAGAGCAAAGATCACACGCTGCAAGTGCGCCGTCTGAAATCGATCCTGGCGAAGGCAGTAGTAACCAAATCGTGAATCGAGGCCGAGGCCGAGGTAGAGTCAACTCGCGAAGAGGCAGGAATACTGTGCAACCCAGAACCATTGTTACTAGATCGCAGCTACCTCTTAATGCAGGACAACAACTAGACAGAACCGCGAATACCGATTCCATATTGGATTCTTCGAAATCAGAGAGTTTGGAAGAGATAGGAAGGGCAATGCAAGCGGCAATGCAGACCCAACAGGAAAAACTTATGCACGACCTGACAGTCTTTATTCAGACACAGTTGGCGAACATGCAAGTAGGCTACAATGGACAGTTCCCCAGCGGAAGACGGGTCAACGATAATACTGAGAACTCAGGGATCACAGCTGGTCAATCACAGCCAGCGGAGGAGCAGAATTCGCCTAACGTTAGCACAAACATCAGTCCGGTAAATCAGCAGCTTAGTAGGATATCAGGCAGATTCCCCAATTCGGTTCAGCCGGAGAAAGTGCCTAGTATTATTCAGAGTTGGCACATCAAATTTGACGGGGCCAAAGATGGATTGCAAACGGAAGACTTTTTGTACAGAGTTAATGCTTTGGCACAACAGAATTTAAATGGTGATCATCAGTTATTATGCGACCATCTGCACCTATTTTTTATAGGCAGGGCTAGCGAGTGGTACTGGAAATACCACAAGGCCAGTGAAAAGGTAACTTGGAATGAGTTTTGCAAAGAATTTAGGGAAAAGTTTAGGGACATAGATACAGACTTAGATATATGGGAATCAATTAACAACAGGCGTCAGACAGATAGGGAACCATTTGAGGAATATCAAATTTATATCGAAAAACATGTGGCGCGCTTGAGCACCCCAATTTCGGAACAGTCTCTGGTCCAACTTCTTATTCGACACTCGAAACCCTCTCTTAGGTACGAGTTAATGCACTTAAATATCGACTCCTTAGCTAGCTTAAGAAAAGAGATCCGAACGCACGAGCAGTTTTGTAAACAAAATAGACAGCAGCCAGGAAGGAATAATTTTTCCGCGCGTCCGAATGTTTCTGAACTGGATCCAGATTCTGAGGACACAGTGCTAGATGAAGTTTCAGCTTTGCAGCGTAGAGAAATGAGATGCTGGAACTGCGACAAGATTGGGCATCGCTTCGACGACTGTCTTGAGTCAATCAGTATATTTTGCTTTGGATGCGGTGCCAAAAACACCAAGAAGCCAAATTGTCAAAAATGTAACCCATCGGAAAACCACCAACGGGATGTGTCGGCCAAAAACCACTCGACGCATCCGAAAAATTAAAATCAGACTGTGGTACGCAGACCGATCCAATTGAAAGTTCGGATCTGAACACACGACCTAATCATCTCAGACCTTACCACGTTAGAGAAGCACAATATACAGCAGCTAGACAGAGAATTTTTGGAGACATTAGCAGCTGTAGCGTTTCTCAGAAACCCGGACGTTCAACTTCACGAGTACGACAATTTTGGAAAACGGTGCGACAAAGTCGGAAAAGGTTGGTTGCAGCAGTTTTCCTTAACTCCGATAACCGTTTATATACCGAAATAGATATATCAGATAAGCGTTACGTAGCTTTGCTGGATTCAGGTGCGACGATTAGTTGTATCGGGGGCAACGCTGCGAAAGATTTATCTCAGCATCCGAGGATGCGTAAATGTTCAGGTCAAATTAAGACAGCTAATGATGCATCGTGTTCAGTCGTGGGCAGACTCATTTTGGATATCACATATCGTAATCGCACTAATGCAGTTGAGTTCTTCGTCATACCAGAGCTCAAGCAAGATATTTATCTTGGTATTGATTTCTGGCGCGATTTCGGATTGCTGAACAAAATAACGGAAGAAATTGGGTCGGTTAGCGAACTCGATGTAGGGCGAGAAGACGATGTGGTTGATATCCCGAAAGTACATTCCCTTTCAATAGAACAACGAACAAGGTTAGAAGAAGTAATACGTCAACTCCCTTCTTACGAGTCGGAGGGATTAGGGCGGACGCAGATGCTAGAGCATTCCATCGATGTTGGCGGGGCGAAGCCGGTAAAGCAGCGTCACTGGCCGATCTCACCTGCAAAGGAGAAAATTATGTTTGCAGAAATAGAAAACATGTTAGCATTAGACGTGATAGAGGAATCCCGAAGCCCTTGGAGCAGCAACTGTGTACTAGTTAAACGAGGAGAAAAGGTTCGGTTATGTTTAGATTCGAGAGAAGTGAATAAGCTGACTGTAAAGGATGCCTATCCTCTTCCTCACGTAGACGGAATCCTAAGCAGACTGCCACCAGCGCGTTACATCACCGGACTTGACATGAAGCACGCGTTTTGGCAGATTCCGCTCGAGGAAAAGTCAAGGCAGTGCACAGCGTTTACGATACCCAATAGGCCTTTGTATCAGTACAAAGTAATGCCCTTTGGGCTTTGTAACGCCGCGCAAACACTCTGCAGGTTAATGGACTTAGTAATACCAGCTAGTCTGCGCACTCGGGTGTTGTATACTTAGATGATTTGTTAATTTTGTCTGATGATTTTGAGTCACACATGAAGTTGCTAGAAGAGGTCGCTAGGTATTTGCGAAAGGCTAATTTAACGATTAACATAGCAAAATCAAATTTTTGTATGACCGAGATCAAGTACTTAGGGTTCATCATAGGGCACGGACAGCTTAAAGTCGATCCAAGTAAAGTTAGTGCCATTAACGAGTTTCCAATTCCGACCACAGTCAAGCAGCTCCGTAGATTTCTTGGGCTTGCCGGCTGGTACAGGCGTTTTGTAGATAATTACGCTTCTATCACCGTTCCTTTGACTGAGTTACTTAAGAAAAACAAAGAGTTTAGCTGGAATCGCGAGGCAGAAGAGGCGTTTAGTTTACTTAAGTCGAAGTTAACGTCATCCCCAGTGTTGAGAACCCCAGATTTTAATAGAAAGTTTGTTTTGCTTTGTGATGCAAGTCTTTATGGTCTTGGGTGTGTATTGGCCCAAGAATATGAAGACGGAGTTGAATTTCCAGTTGCATATATGTCAGAAAAACTGTCAAAAGCACAGCGAAATTACTCCGTTACTGAACTTGAGTTGCTAGCCGTTATCAAGGGTATAAATAAGTTTAGGGCCTATATAGAAGGGCAAGAGTTTTGCGTAGTGACAGATCATGCTTCCTTGCAGTGGCTTATAAAGCAGAAAGACCTGTCAGGACGCCTAGCAAGGTGGTCAATTCAATTACAGAGATTTTCGTTTACGATTAAGCACCGAAGTGGGACACAGAACGTAGTGGCTGACGCATTGTCGAGATGCGAAGAAGCTAACGTTTGCGAAGTCACTGACTCGGGACCAGTAATTGATTTGTTATCTAAGGAATTCGAGTCGGAGGACTATCTTGAGCTAGTCAACCGCATAAAGGAAAATCAAGCTAGGTTACCCGACCTAAAAGTAGTAGATAAGTTTGTGTACAAGCGAACTGAGCCATCTAAGGGGGATGCACTTAAAGACGCAGAATCCTGGAAACTCTGGGTTCCAGCATTATTAAGAGAACATGTTATGTATCGCGCTCACGATGCTCCTGATTCCGCTCATATAGGGATGACCAAAATGATTGAAAAGTTGAAACGCTATCTATTTTGGCCCGGAATGGTGACTCAGATTCGAGACTATGTAGCTAACTGCTCCATTTGCAAGTCCACCAAGAGTCCCAATCAAATTCTTAGACCTCCAATGGGCAATCCAACTACTTCAGAACGACCGTTCCAAAAACTGTATATGGACCTGTTAGGCCCATACCCTAGGTCTAAGAGCGGTAATATCGGCCTATTAATAATAGTCGACCATTGCACGAAATTTCATTTCTTACACCCACTACGAAAATTCACCTCTGATAAAATATGTGATTTCCTGGAAAAATACGTATTTTTCACTTTCGGAGTTCCTGAATCCATATTGACGGACAACGGATCACAGTTTAAGTCTGGCCACTATAAAGCTTTCTTAACCCGATTCGGTGTTGTACCGGTTTGTACGGCCATACACTCCCCACAAGCTAACGCGAGCGAGCGAGTGAACCGATCGGTCTTGGCGGCTATCAGGGCTTACATCGGAACAGATCATACCAATTGGGACAGAAACATAGATGAGATTAGCGCGTCCTTGAGGGCAAGCACACATCGTAGCACAGGATTTTCGCCGTACTTTTTGTGTTTCGGACAGAATATGGTGATGAACGGCAAGGACTACGAACTTCTAAGGAAATTGAATTTGATTAGAGACGATACAGCTTTAAAAACGTCTGATCTGATGCAATTGACTCGGAGGCAAGCACAGGAAAAAGTAAGGGAAGCTCACGCCGCTAACGCTAAAATGTATGACTTGCGTAGCCGTTCAGTTCGTTTTAAAGTAGGCGATACTGTATACGCTCGTAGCTTTGCACAGAGCAACGCAGCGAAGAAGTTTAGCAATAAACTAGCCCCAGTTTTCATTAAGGCTAAAGTGTGGAAGAAAATTAGTCATATATACTACGAATTAGCATCCGAAGATGACAAACCTCTGGGGGTATACCACTTAAAAGATATAAGGACCTAAAAGAAGAATGCCCGACCTTTTTCAGTTAATACTTCTTCGAGACAGGACTCTAGCAGAATTAACTGCGGTGTAGGGTTCGGGGTAATAGCAATAAGCAAAACGCATCCCGCATGTCAATTCGGATAGGCTCAGGCAGGGATGTAGAGAAGACTTCCAAACTTCAAATCGGTTATGCCTGCTGAGTCGCATTGCACACGCACACACACACCTACTTAGATCTCTCTCTCTCGCTCTCTATCGGCGTGCGAAAGGCAAAGAAGGAAAAAAAAAAAAAAAGAGCGAGTTTGGGAAAAGTCCCGTTTATTGTGATCTAGAAATTTCCAATTCGCGCTGCCTGAACCAACGCGAAGAGATGCTCGCTCACTTGATTTTGGGAACGATAAGCATCCACAAGTATTTGATCAGCAGTAATAATTTCAACTTGCAATTTCGACGCGTGCATAAACTGTACCCCGAAAGCCAGAGAGGACATAGACCACGCGCTGTTACAAGAAGAAAAGAGCCTATTGTTAAAACAATAAATTCGTTCAAACGAGGGTAATTATTTGTGCTAATTGAAATATACGAGTGAACCTCACAATGTGTCCATGTATGTAGAGCACGTTCATCGGAGGCCGGCCAGAAAGCACACGCGCTCGTCGCGGGCGCTGTTGCGCTTACATCTTTAGAACAAAATACATATTTGTACATCACCGTGCCTGGCCGGCCGATATTTTGCTGCGAAACTGGGAAAACTGTGCGTTGCTGCAGCCCACATATACCAACACGTGACAACATAACCCCCATACCAGCAGAGCCCAGCTAAGGCTGCTGCAGGTTTGAGCGCTTGCAACCGGATCTTCGTAAATGCCGCATACGGGACTACGAGCGGAGCACGAGTGATACCTGGCCGGAACTTGGAGAAACCCATACCGACACGTGGAGCCCTAACCTAGAAGGCAGCAGACTCGCACAACAGCCTTTCAGAAGTACCTGCGGATCATACCGTTTCTGGGCGGAAAATAAACAGGCCCAAAGGAGACCGGCGCAGCGAACTTGAGAAGAGGGAATACCACTTCTACGGAGAACAACCGATGCAAGCACGCATACTTGCAAAACAGCGCCTACACGGACAGACGTCGGCGATACCGATCGCCCATAAGAGAAGTCTTATTGTTTTGATTTAGCTTGAACTTTTATTTTTTTTGTCATTGAGAATTAGACATTTTTCTTATTAGCTGTTTCTTTTTATTTAGCATATAAATTAAGTGAATGCCAGATGCCACTACTAATAATCCCGTTTAAATTAAAATAACCACGCTCTTTGAGAAGTCCTAAACAGCACCTGCATCTTCGATGGGCCCAGCGAATCGGCAGCGGAAAATATGTGCGTAAGTTTTTTTTTATTAACGACAACAGTAGCTATACATATATATGTATCTAAGAGTAATTTGATTTAACCGGGATGTGTAAAGAAAGGGCATAACCAAGAGCTTCATTAAATTTATCAAGTAAAATCATTAATTATTAGAGAATGTCTAAACAAAATATATTTAAGAAGTTAAATTGAAAAAGAAAAAACATGAATTATTAGAATGTAAGTTCAGAAACTGAAAAGAAACAAAGGAACAAAGAATGAATATGAAGAATTTATGTAAATTATCTTGAATTTTGTTACCGTTTAATATGAGCGAATAATTTGTATAAATACGGTCAGCTGCTAGTACAGCGATGCTGTTGTCAACCTTCTCGAACATCATTTAATCTACAATAAAGCGTTTGCCAAGGGGTAACAGCAAGCAATTTCTACTGTTACTAAGGTCGGGAGGGTAGAGAATGGGGGCAAACTACACCTAAGCCGCCCACATTGCTGGTATTCTTCTCCCAATATATATTCTTTAGGGTCCGTCTGTGTCGTCCGATATCTACAATATTTTGACCAATCATTAAAGTACAGATAGTGCACTTAAAACTTTTCGTAGTAGAACGGGTGTGATGTATAGACGAGGAGGAAGACCCACGCCATATCCGACGAGCTTTGCACCGAGCCATGCAAGAAGTGCACGAACACCGATCCGTCTATACGCTAGAAAACTAACATATCTAGTGAACACCTACCTCTGGGATACTACAGTCCCTCGCCCTCCTCTTCCTCCTCCCCCACCGCTCTACCTTTTCAGATTTTCCTCACAGCTGGCCCTGGGAATAATGTGTGCATTGGGAGCTGTATTTCAATTTTTGTGGGGATTGCGTCTAGTTGCTGTCTATTATGCCGAGGTCATTATTACGCTTATAGAAAAAGTTATCCTTGAGATCATCTGGGGAGCGGTTGTTGTGAGTGTGAATATTTGGCACCTCAAAGGTGTAGAAGGAAAAATGAAATCTAGGAATATTTTTTGAAATTCCTTTAAAAATGTTTGTCTCTCAGCTTAAGCTTAAATTTCAAAGTCTTACAGTGTTTTCCTCTGTCTCTGAGTCTTGTGTAATTGCTGCATTTCTCATGCAGATGGCACACATTTCATATTCTCTGGACTCCGTTTTTCCCCAACTGAATTTGCATTGCAAATAATCATTTTTAAGTTGCTAATGATGGCAAAACAGGCCGGGCCAGCCCTTCGTTTCAGTGGGGCAGTGGGCAGGACAAATTAAACCATTAGTTATGCGTTGCACAGAATTAATGCGCTTGTAAAACGGCTCGCAAGAACTTTTAATTGCAACTTTTTAGTTTTCGGAATCGGCATAAGAATGGTATATGCAGATAGGGCTGAAACAGGGCATGTTTGATATCAGAAATGCATTTGCCGATTGACTTTTGCCAACTGGCAGGACTGCTGCACTAGAAAAGTTTTTGCATTTGAGAGTTGCAGGGGGGAATAACTTCAAAATGAAATCAAGACGAGCCAGTCTAAACTTAAATTGCAGCAAAAGCAAAGTTCAGCCGGGAAGATGGCATAGGGCATCCGGGATGGATAAGGACACGGAATACGGGAAACGATAGGGCACTTGGCAGCTGATGGCTTTGTAAATCTCTTGGCAATTTGTTGCAGCTGGCCGGCTAAATTGATGCCAAATTGAATGTGTCAATTTCCATTCGATGTCATGCATTTAAATGTTTTATTTTTATTTGCCCAAACCGGCAGCTGTTGTCACTGAAATTGCGCAAAAAAAAGGGCGCAGAAAAACACAAGCTCATTGTAGGAACAAAGTAAATATAAATTGTAATTAATCCCATATGTTACGACATTGAATTTCTTACAGAATTTAATTTAATCTATAATTGTTGTAATGATAAGCGTAATACTCATTGCTTTATTACCATTATTATATTTATATACATTTACCTATTCATTAAGAAATAACTTAAGCTTTAATACTTCAAACAAAGAACTGAAAATCAATATAAGCTTTCAAATACTTGAAATCACTACTAACAATTTGTATATATTTATTTACTTAGAGGTTTATTTTTGTTGAATACTAACACTCACATTTTTTTGACCTTGAGACCGAACAGAAATCATGATCGGGAACATCTCCCTTTTAAAATTAAAAATCGTTGAAGTCCATCTGTTGCCGCTGTATTATGAAGCCCATTTGTGCATATTTGTATTTATATTTATTTAAATTAAAACCCTCTCAATTTAATTTTTGCTGCTTTATTTGAATAGTAATTAATAATTCAAATGCTATGAAGCATATTTAATATGCGAACTGCAATTCGCTGTAATTCCAAGTGAATGCCTGAAATTATAATATTTATTTAATGAATTCCATAAACATCTCGTAATAATTGCATATTTTTCCCTAACGAGCGCCCTCAACGGCGTTCGACCTCGTCCACGCGGCGTATGCGCAACGCTCGATGAGCCCTTCCTGTGTGCAAAGGATCAGCATAGTTCAAGCGCTGTTCAGCTGAATGGCTGTATATTTTTATAATGCTTACACACATGCGCCATTTTGCGGCTTAAATTCGGAAAACAAACAAAAATTTTTGGCTCAGCATAAGCGGCTTACAATGTTAACTCTCTCAAAAATACACACACAATCTCATCCACTGAAAACGCTGGCTGTCGTTTGTTGGCAACTTATTTGCAGTTGGTTACCTGCAGTTTAACACAAATGTTTGAATAGCAAACTTTTCCCCTATCTTTTCCGATGCCAGGACGGGAAAATCGAGGAATATTGGCTGTGAGAGCCATTTCGTATCGTCGGTCAAAGCAAATAACTCGGCAGAACTAATTACAAACACTAGTCCAGGAAATTGCTTCGAAATTACAATTAAGTTGGCCAGCCCCAAAAAGCAAAAGGTAGAGCAGCTCAATAACCATTGTGGGTCAAACTTTGGCCACTCCATTCCCTGGGATTTTCCTTTTGGCTTACCTTTTTCTGCCTTCGTTTGGCCTGTTAATTATGCATGCAAAGCTGCTTGTAGATACTTCTATCTATATCTTTATACCCCCAGTTTAAAGCTCTGGTAGTTCCATTGCGGTTGTGGCCACAAATCAAACACGGCCACGCCCCCTCCATAGAGTATGCCCTGCAGTCGCCGGCCTCTTCCTGTTAAATAAATTTTCGATTATCGCGCACATTAAAGCAATAAAAATGTAATAAATTTTCAATCTGCACCTTGGCCCTCGAGTGGCAGGACGAAGATTTTTATCGAATTTCGTAAATCGATGATAAAATTAAATGAACTTTGCCGCTGTCTGCGATTGACAATGGCAGCTTCAAATATGCGCCGCGGGCACTGTTTAGTTTTGCCAAGGCAATGGACTTGGAGAAAGCAATACAGCTGCAATAACACGCATACGCACCGTGAGCCCGGGCAAATGCCTTCAATTGTCTTTTGGCGGCGGCTCGTTTTCATTTCCCGAAGGCAGCGCTGTTCTTGGGGCTTCCTTTGTTTAGTTGTTCCTTTAAAAGGAAGTGTGTGGGCAGAGGGTACCAGCTTCAATACCAATTTTCATACTCGATTACCTTTCTGGTGGCCTATTGCTACGAGTTCTGTGCTCAGTTATTGTAACTGTGAGCTCGGCGATTTTTCCTGCTTTCCCCAGGGCTGTAGATGGAGCACCTGCAGCTCCACCGCTTCCAATAAAGTTCTCAACTGTGGAAAGGCAAACATTTTATTAAAAAACTTTTGTTTCACTGGACTAGCGGGCTGGCAAGGACCTTGAGGCCTCGGCAAAAGTTTACACATAGAAATATGATTTTACATTTGCTTTTAATTTTAACTCTTGCAATCATTTTTCGGCCTGGCCACCTTTGCAAAAAATATTATAATAAAAATAACTTTTGCTTTTGACTTTGGTTTGGCTTTCCCTGCCGTATTCGCCAAACAAAAGTCATAAATGTCGGACCGGCCGCGTAATTGATTGTTACAAGTCGGCGAGGCAAAAAAAGAATTTAATAAAAACTTCGGAGAGACTACATGTGGCGCGAGAAATTCTCTAGTCAACAGAGAAATATTTATTTGAGCAGGAAAAAAAACGGAAATCTGCTAGTCAAGTCTCACAGGGATTTGCTCGGATGAATTTTACAGCACTTGGCGTGAAAAATTCAAATGCTAATGAGCTTTTAATTGCTCACTTCAGCTACGGAGCTGTGTGTGTGATACACACGTCGGGCAGGCAAAGTTGCGTATGAGTAATCTGCGACGTGTGAGGCGAGAATTAATGAACCTCTTGAGTGTGTTTTAAAACGTGCAAAGATAAATCATGCACATCCATCTAAAACCCTTCACGATGTTAATTACCGAACCCCGTCACACAACGCCCCCACCCCTCCCAAAAAACCTGGATAGAGCCACTCGTAAGCGGGCGAAATCCAAACACACAACAATTGCAATTTCCATTGCAGCAACTTGATAAAAACTTTCCCAAGAAAACTATTTGCATGGAAACTCTGGCCAAACTAAACTCAAACAGACTCGAAACAAAAACTTCGAGCTGCTCGAACCCAAAGGGTGGAAATCCGGTGTGCGTGTGCGTGGCCAGATAAAAGTTTTAATTAAATAATTAACAGGAATTGTATATGC
This sequence comes from Drosophila gunungcola, assembly GCF_025200985.1. Classification (NCBI taxonomy): domain Eukaryota; kingdom Metazoa; phylum Arthropoda; class Insecta; order Diptera; family Drosophilidae; genus Drosophila; species Drosophila gunungcola. The sequence continues at coordinate 4,792,497 of NW_026453179.1, forward strand.
ATCTATATCGCCCACTTGTTGCCCGGAATAGAGAAGCTGGGTCCGATAGCCGTTGCCCATAATTAAATACCCACACAATGTTAGGTAAAGGTAGTCAACAACGAGATAAAATGCAAAGATAGAAACCCCACTTGGAATCCTTAAGGCTCATTTAATTATGGCAGAGATGGAAATTGAAAAAGGTGTATCAGATGCTTGGTGGAACCTAGATTAGTTTTAGCAAATTGTTTCAATATGGATAACCTACAAGGGATTATTTGTGAAAGTTAGGTCAAGTTATATAAATACGCCTTATATTCATGTTTCATGCACATCTATATTAAGAAAGATCGCTAGCTCATAGTGTATTTATTTCATATATAAATCATATTTTAGGCAAAGGACTTTCTGTGGCTTCTTACTATAAGTCGAAAAAAATGTTAAATTTTAAATTAATTCAAATAAGAATGAAAACATTTAACTAAAGCAATATTAGATCTTTGATAGCTGATTTAAAATAACTTTGAGGGCGATTCCTTCACTGGCAAAATAAAGTAGTAAATCTTAATATATTATGTACTCAATATTTTTCGCTTTGATTTCCATTGTGGTCATTAGTTAATTTAAATTTGGAAATATTAAAATTTTTTAATATTTATCATTGAAAATTATATTTAAGCCACATTTAACTTAAATAAAAAGCAGTTAAATCAAAAAGGAAATACTTTAAATCTTACATATATAAAAAGAAATTTAATTAATTCTATTTAATATTCTGATTTAATATTTATTTAACATATTGAATATACAATTTTTACCAGTGTTAATCCTAGTAAATTCTAAAGGGAATTATTTATGCAGCAGCCCATCGATCATCGTTGAGAGCCACTTTTCTGTGCACAAAATAGTTTGGTTTGGGATTACCTATGAGTAATTATTAACAATATAGTGGTATAAATATTGTAATATATGTATGGTACAAATTTTGCCCTGATATACAATGTGTATCAGGCAACGGATTCCGCAATTTGCGCTGCATAGTTTGGGACTGTCGACCGCCGTTGAGCCTGTCCTGGCCCATCATCATCATCATCACCATTATCGTTATCGTCGTCATTCCGGGGATGCATCATCTGGATGCATTCCTCGAGTGCATTTGCAGCTCTGTGTGCTCGCTGCATTTCGGCGGTTGTCGCTGAATTTGCGGTCCGTTGATATGCGTAATAATGCAATAAATACAAATTAAACATGCTTGAGTGCAATTATGCAAATTAACGGAGTTCATAGGGCGCGACACCAATCGCCCCACATATATGTATACTGCATATGCAGAGGACGACACTCGAAACGGATTACGGATCGATCGCCGAGCACTAATCTCTTGTAATGAACACAAATATGTAGAACAGGGCGATAATCGCACTTGTACATTTAACAATAAAGTGCTTACGAGTGTAACCCCTGACATCCTGACACAGGCTCACTAATCGCAGACACAATTTCCGTCCGCCATCCACCATCCACTGTCACGTTATGTTTAACGTTTATCTGCGAACAATTTCGATTTAGTCGGCGACTAAACAAATACTCGTGCCCATCTCAACTTTTATGGCCGTGTCCTGCGTCAGCGGCAGCTGTTGGTCCTTGGCGAGCTTGGGAACTGGGGAACACGGGACAGGCTATTTCTTCTTAAATTTCTATAATTGCTTGTGATTTGTTGGCCACGAACGTGCCGGGCAACTGCAATTTGGTCGCACTCACACACAAACTCCACGGTGGGTATATATACTATAGTATAGTATAGTATACAAGATTTCCGTTCACATTTGTCTTTCCTATAGATTTTGCCATATATTTTTATTTGTCTCACGCTTTCAATAATTGCCAGTATTACACGTGGCTCTAATAAATTAGTCTTGCCACTGCGCTGCCCGGGCTTACGACTAAACCGAGAATAACAGACGACAAACTTGGCAACAGCTTTTGACTATTTCGATGCGTCAACCATACGCCCCATTGTCTCGTTTGATTTGGCCTAAAACTTCGCTCGGATTGCCCATTTTAATTGTGATTTTTACAGATATTTGCATAAAGCATTATCCATGAGCCCCGGCAGCTGCGTCACTCACAACCACGATGTCCAAAATTATGCAATACCGAAATGTAAAATGATGCGCCACATCAATATGCAAGCCGCTGCACACTTAAAATTTCTGCCCCCAAACAAAAATCAAATGAAAATGAAAATGGCATATATATTATGGCTGAAATTCTGTTTCCCAATATCTCTTACGGATATTAAACGGATTTGAGCTGCATATGTGACGGCGAGGAATGATTGAAGCCATTGTCAGAATATCACACATTGCATATGGAATAGTTGTTACTTTGTATCCATAAATTGATCCGAAATTACCGTCTGCAATTGATGCGATGTTTATGCTGCAATTTAGCTAAATAGAACCATTCAGTTCGATTACTTATTTAGCTATATTCGCGTTGTAGTTGCTTTTCAAGTGATCCTCAGACAGTGGCGGAATTTAAGAGGTTGCTCGCTTAATGGCACATTAACTCATCAAAGCAACCGCAGCTTTTCCCCCGCATTTTCATCCCACGCATTTTCACAGCACCCCAGTACTTCACACTTTACCCCAAATCATACAACATTTTAACAGCTGTCAGTTTTATGGCGCGTGACTTTTACGACAGTAGAAGGTGAATGGCGTGGTGGAGGGGTGGAGGGTAAAACTCACAGTCAGCTGCCGGCGAATTTCAGAAATCGGTTTTAATTGCCAACTAAAACAAAATAGCTGTAATAGCAATAACAATCAGCAGTACACCAAAAAGTGCGCTGAAATTTTTGGCAACAAAACACGCATAAAACAGAAATGGTGGGGAAGCGCAAAAATAGTTTTATTTTAATGTGTTTCGCGTGTTATTGATGTCGCCGTATAAATGTTTGAGTGCTGCGTTTTATTGCATTTTACCTACTAGCTAACAGCAAAACAAAACTCATTTTGATATGCAACTCGAAGCGAGCGAGTTGATTGGTTTTTGTGACATTCCCCCCTGAAATGCGTGAAGCGATTTTCGGAAAATGTTGCTGCTGCAATTGTGGGAAGTTCTTTGGCAAAAGTTTTTAAATGCATTTGCCTTTGCATTTATTTTGCAATCAGGCGACCTCTTTCCCTGCCAGCCGACATGCGAGAATAATAAAAGTTTCTTAGCAATTTTGCAGTGCGAGGCGCAAGAACAAAAAGTATTTTACACCCTCAACTGAGTCGTGGGCATGTTGGTTAACTTAATGAGTTTGTGATGGGTACTTGAGGGCCATTAAGAAGCCTCCAAAATCAAAGAAACATTTAAAGTACGTTGAGAGTTATCAATTAAAAAATTTTCAATTTTTGCCAACTTTGTTGCGAAAGCTACTTAGTAGAGTATATTAGTTTTCCGCTTCCGCTGCAGCCTTTCCTACATAACACGGCATGTTCTTCGGTCTGTTACTCGCACTTTTCTCCAGAGCACAAACTTTAATATTATTATCAATTTTCGCACAAGCTGCAGAAAATTGCATGCAATTTCCACGGCAGCGGCAAATCCTCTTTTCCCAGACTTGCGAGAGGCAACAAAAGGTGCAAAATATTGCAACACATTTGGCGGACGGCATAAGTTATGGCCCCGACCGCAGGTAATTAAATACCAGGCAGCATGTAGTGGAGAACTGGGAAGAGGTCCTTGGTCTTTGGCTTTTGGCCCTTTCAAATTTCGCTTAGCTTTCGTTTAACTGCCGCTGAATTGCATCCTGTGTTAATGAGCGACTAGATGTTGTTGCTTGTCTGCGGTTTACATGCGCCTTGTTTCTCTGTACAGGTTTGTTTGTGCACCGAAAACAAAAATCACACTTTGATGTTTATTAAGTGTCAGATTATTTTTTATAACAATATTAATACTTAATTATTGCATGACATAATAAAATTTTATTTTTAGCGCCAGCCACAAAAAGTGTTATATATTATCTATACGCAGATTCAAGTAATCGATGTTCAAAGTAAGATCGGAAAATCCATTTTTTTACCATTTTGCGTTAACTGCTTTAGTTTATTGCTTACCATTTTGTCAATTTTTATTTCCAGAACATTTGGCTTTAGTTGAATGCCATTCCCTGACAGAAAATAAACTGCACCCAAAGAATGCCCCATAATCAACTGCAGAAGAAGTGAAGCGGGGGTCAATCGAACTCGAACCCTGTTGCGCACTAAATTTTCAAGTGTCAAACTAATGGCCTAAGAAATACTTTATAGCTAAAATTTTAAACAATATAGAATCCGAACGAAACGCATTTCCAAAGGCACAATTCAATAAAATATCCATTGTCCTCGTGCTCAGCTAAAGGATGTATCTGTGTCTTTTGTACTACTATGGTATACCTATATATATGGCACTGTATCTGAGGCAGTATTTGTAGGTTTAGCTATAGATGTATCCGCATCTGTATGTGCACGCATCATTCATCCGGCGGCCATATTGAGGCAACATATCCGGCGACAGGATGCCAAGACAAGAAAATTTCATGCTATGCTTTGTACGTTTCCGCAACGACCCCCCTCCGACCTCCGCCCTCCGTCCGCTGCCCTAACCCTTGGCTGGCCACCCGGCCCATTTCGACCCTTTTGCTGCCCTCGCTGGATTCTTGTTGTTGACTGCCAGTGCTTATATTTTATTTCATGCCAACAGCACTGTTTAATTACACACAAAAGACAACACACACACACACACATACAGATGCAGAGCGGGGGAAGATGCATGTTAGCCTGCCACACGGACACACATCCTTCTTTCCCTTTGTACGAGTGGCTGTGTATCTGTATCTGTATCTGTATCTATAGCTGTATCTGTATCTGCAAATGTATCTGTGTGCATCAGGTAATAGCTGCCCTTGCTCGCATGCAATTTATATTTTCTGCTCTTGCTGTCGCTTCTCCTGAGCCTGAATTCGGTGCAGAGCAGGTCCTGTCGTTGCTCCCGGCCAATGTCCTGGATGTTTTCCCCCACTCCCCACCCATTCCATAGCAATTAAGTTCGACTGCAAAACAAAAGGCATGTTGTTTGATATCAAGTTGCCTTTCTTCTGCTCTCCGCCTTGGCCAACTAATTTCCCAATTGTTATTTTTATGGGAAACAATTTCACAGCATTACAGAAGCAAATAATTGCGATTCGCGGGATAATAACTGATTAAGGGGTTTTGTCATAATAAATGGGATTTCTTTGGAATAAAAAGCATAAAGAGTTCGGCGATTGACAGCGCTCACTAATTGATATTTGGCGAGGACACTGAACTTTGAACGCCATTCATTCGTTCACACACGCTCATCAGCTCTCGTGTGTGCTCAGCAATAACAATAATGCCCCTTATTAATGGCGTTTTAATACTCTTTTTTGTGGCCTGCGCTGTCCCATGAAATCCATTGAAATTATTTATCCGATTCTTAACAATTGCATCATAAATTTTATTAAAGAAAGAACTCTTTGCTGTACAATTTATCATCTGGTAATTGATAATGCCAGCGCCTAGGACTATGCCGCCATGTTGATTAATTATCGCAATGACAACGGCAAGAACAACAACGCGGCACAATGCAAAGTTATCGCTGCAAAAATATTTTTCAAAATTTCAACGCCGAGCATGATTTATGTTGAATCCTTGGCCTGGAGTGGAATGGGGGTAAACAGGCTCGCTGTAGCAAAGGATGGCAGGATGGGTTCGGGGGAAAACATTGAAAGGTCTTGACGCAGTTTTTGCTCTTTGATTCCGTCACTGTTGCTGTTTGTTTAATTAAAAACGCAAAACTTTTGCGGTTCACAGCCAAATTAAATTATGTTCAATTTAACTTTACGGCCCCTACCATTCTGCTTTTCGGTTTCTTTTATTATTTTTCGAGTTGTGGATGGCTGCGGCGGTGGCGGGAGGGCAAAACCATTTTGCATTTGCAATAAGTAAGTATTGAGTGTGACCCAACCTGAATTTGTAAAGTTTTCAATTTCACGAGCCCCCAAAGAAGTGGCATCATTAAATGTGTCGAAAGCGAAACAATGGCGCAAATTTACCACAGCAAGCAGAGCTTGACTTTGGTTTTATGGTCGGAGTTTGTTGCCGAGTTGTTGACAACGCGGCGTATGCGCAATTTGTGACAAGTTGCCCTTTGTAGCAACTTTCTTTTGACATTGTTTCAAGGTTCTGCGAGCCGAGATGGAAAACGAGAACTTGCCCAACATTCTGCGTGAAGTGTTTGTTAAAAAGTTACAGCCCCTGGCCAGGCCAGCGGTTTAAGCCGCTTTAAGTGGCCCAGCTATTTGATGGAAATGATTGACATTCGCCCATACAAGCCAGTGCCAGAATGAGCCGTAAGTTTTGGCAACTTCGGCAGGCCTTGTCAGTTGGTTACTTAGTTAAGTTAACCGAACAAAGTGCAAAAGTCGTGCCAAAGTTTTAGATTTAGGCTTAGCTGTTGCAGGTAACCGAGCAGAACTCTATTCAAAGTCAAGGTGCAGGCAACTAATTCTCTGAAATGTTTCGAAAAGGTTTGCCATCGAAGTTGATTGACAACGTTGGGGGAAATATGCCTACTAGGCACATTGAAACTTTAGAAACTACGGAAATTTATAGATGGACCGCTCTCGTTAACTGGACTACCACATCTAGGGCCATAGGTCCCATTAATATTGAAATTCGTTCCCCTCTAATGATTTTCAATTAACTTTTTGAGTGACGAACCTTACACTGTTTGTTGCTTATTTCTCTGAAAATCAACATTGCTTACACTCTTTGGCTAAGCCTGCACTGCTCAGCTCACAAATTAAATGGATTAATAATTTTAGGACCTTTAGCCTTGTAGCCTTCTCGAAATTTCATAAATTTATCTAGGGAAGTGATTAAAAAAACGAAAAGCTTGTAATCATAACTTTTGGTTTAGTTTTTTTTTAAATAGAAATTTTTTTTGTTTCATTTTGTATCAGTTTTTGTCATTTTTTGCTGTTAAACTTTAAAAATTTCTGAAGTAGGCTTTGCCCATGGGCTCACCACTACAGTCTGAATCGATAACCTTTAAAAGTTATGTTCTATAACTTTTCGAAAGCCATACAAGGCTGAAACACTAATAACCACTTTCGCGTGGACACTTGAACTCCACTTCAGTCGGGATTGGTAGTAGGTAAATTTTTGTTAGCTGATTGCCTGGCACTCGAAACTACCGCAAAATTGCCGCCACTCACGTGTAATTGCGCACAAAAGCTAATAATGCGATACCGATATGGCCGATTCCGATTATGGCCATTGCCACTGCAACAAATGCTGGCCAATTGAAATGGCAAAAATCGAGCAGTCATTGCTGCTTTCTCAACCTCCATGCTCGCAATGCGGCTATGTAAACTTATATGGCTAGGCAAACGTTTATTTATAAATCATTTTATTGTCGGATTTTATTCGCAGTTGGGCGACCATTGAGCGTCGGAGTTTCTATGCCAATAAGCAGCTTACCGGAAGTTGTAATGCTGTAAATTTAGATTTCCGGCCGCAAGTGGCAGCGCCATGGCTTGGCAACATTTGTAGCCCTTGAGCACAAAAAATGGAGGAGAAAAGTCTGACCAAAAAATAGGAAAACTTTTCCATTGAATGCAGGCCACTCCCCCCGTTTAGAGCTATTTTTTTGTATAAGGTAAGCAAGGGCAAAAAGTTTGGTGGCTTTGCCAGCCCCGATTGCGAAAAACCGCAACTCAAGCGAATCCTGTGACCGATTTGCAAGCCAGAACGATGTCGCAGAAAAAATAGATGCACTAATAAATGGAGAAGAAGGCAGAGCCAAACACCGACTGGGTACCGGGTAATTGACCAGGAGCAGAGCTGATTGCCCAGTCTGGAGTTACTGTCGTCATCTGTCCATTAATCACGTCCTAATGTCGGACCACACGAGTCTGTCGGAGCACACTAATGATCTGTGCTTTACACATGTAGCCTCTTTATGGATGGCCTGGCCTATGTATGTGCGCCTCCTTTTGGCCTGGTCAACGTCTGCTGGTCTCAACGTTCCACTTAACAAACGTGTTTCATCTTTCTCTGCCGTCTCCGATTGCTCAGGTTACCCCACTATGCCATGCCACTATGCCACCATGCCAGTGCCACTGTGGTGCAACGTTCTTTATCGATAAAGTGCAATCAATTTTTACAAATGGGATTATTTTCTCGGCTCCCTCTCTCTCTCTCTCTCGGCAAACGAATTGTAATTTGTTTCCCCATGCATTTGTTATTGTTCTCCGACTGTGTGTTTGCCTTGGCTTCCCTGTCGCAGGAGTCTTAGTGAAGTCGCCGCATTATCTTACGGGTATATCTGCAGCTACATATGTACTACCTCAACCACCACCGCCACTGCCACTGCCACTGCCACTACCACTGCCGGGAAATACAGGTAGAATGCTCCACACGACGGCAATGCAAAGCAGCTTTCGATAGAGATTTATGCTTGTTGGTAGTTTTGCTCATAAAAATGCATTTTTATTGCTCTGGCTGCGCTGCTTTTTGGCTTACCCTCCTTGATTTTCCCTCTTTCTATTTTTTGTGGTCTTGTGTTTTTTTCTGTGGCTTTTGAATATTGAGTTAGGTTTTCGGTTGCTGCGCCAAAAGGTATGCAGCATTTTCCGGCTTTCGCTTTGTCGCCATCGCCTCGTAAAAACTGTAATCAGGCAAAATAAATAGCGCCATAAAATAAGTTTCTATCTTTTATTGCCGCCGAGCCGGGGCGGTATAAGAATTAAGCAAAGCCAACGAAACGGAACGGAACGGAACGACAAATAAAAATAACTTAACTCATACAATTTGTGCCTAATGGCAATGCAATGTTAATGGATTTTTAATACTTTTTCTTGCAGGAGGTAATTTTATTTAATTGTTTTCGCCGGATTTCTGGCCATAAATTCCGCTTAAGAGGTTATAAAGGTGGACATTAATTCGCCGGGAAAATACTCCTTTTGTATTTGGCCAAGACTCATCCTGCAGCCCATCTGGAAAATCTATATTCGCTGCTGAATCAGCGTGCCATCTAAATAATAGCTAAAAATCAATTGATATCCATTTTATCAATGCAGTTGCCGTTGCAGCTAAATTGCATTTATGGCTTTGCGCTTTTATTTAATTTAGCACATGCAATTTGGGCTCCTTTCCCTTCGTCCCGTCTTGTCCCCAGCTGCTTCTTGACTGCTCCACCTACGCACACCGAAGCGCATAGAAAGAGAAATCCTTTCAAACATTTTTCTATACAAACCACCGCCGTGCTGCACAAATGAAGCAACATTTTCTCCCAAGAAAATGCGATTTGTGCGCTTTTGAATGCAAGCGACGTACTAGCCACGCCCCCTACTCCTGCCAAATTCCCTATTCCCTGTTCCCTATTCCCGCCCCCGCAGGGACGCTTATCCTTTGATGATGAAAACTGCACCGGCAAGCGAAAAACTTTGGAAGCTCAAGACGGCGGCTAATAAAGAGGCGTGCCCCGCCTCAAGTAAAAAGTGTGTGCGTGTGGGTCTGCTGACCGGGCACAATTGAAATGTTTTAAATTTCGTTAAGCTTTTTTAATCTCAGCCCAAATCGGCAAAAACGATATTCCTTTTTTTGAAAATCCAACTCAACAGCGCACTTTTATTTGAAGTTGAATTTGTACATTAAATTTTCTTCCATGCACCTAAAAAAAGGGACACACAATTTAAATACAAAAATTTATGGAACTTAATATTTGAGCAATTATTTTTATAACACTTTTTAAAGATTAATTTTGATCCCAAAAATAACAATTTGGATTAGGAAATTTCAACAAGGTAAAAATAACTATTGTGATGATTTCCATTAAAAAAGATACAATTTTAAAAGTTTACATTTTAATAAATACCAATTTTATTCATAGTAAATATAGAATACATTATCAGCTTTAGGAGTTATAGTTATAAAAGTTAACTTTTTAAAAAGGTGAAAGTCAATAATAATAATTGAAATGATTCCTCCTACAAACCGTTATTTATTTAGTTTCTCTCTTTTCACTCAGAGCTTTTATTGTTATTTAAAATAAAGCCAATTATATTCAATTCGTCACAATCTTGATGACTGTTCGTTCCAACAGAATGCGTTTAATAACTTATTACCCAAACAAATAAAGTTAAAATATTTTATGGCATTACTTTAAATAAAGTAGGTATTAAAGGCAGCTGCCCAAAATCTTTAGCAATATTTAAAGCCGCCAGGTAAATGCAATTTTGGCAAGACGAATTCACACACACGAACTCTGTTTAAGTTATTTTATTTTTCCGCATGTGGCTGGCATAAAGTTTTACAAGTTTAATTATGCAGACAGCAGCTCAATGCAGACAAGAAGTCCAAACAGAACGGCCATATGGATGGCCAATTAAAAAAGTTAAGTTTTTCGCATATTCATATCAAGCACGGACCCACAGAAGACACAATCCGTGGCGGTACTCAAAATGAATTTTGTAATTTATGAAAGCGTTAATTGCAAGCGGCCGGGACAAAAGAAGAGGCCTTCTCATTAACTGCACAAACGGGGAAAAATTAAAGCCCTCTCAGCCCATTGTGCAGGTCGCTCCCTTCCCTTTTTGCCATGCTGTCACCCTCACCTCACATACAATTAAAAAGTCAACACCTTGAATTGAACTCACACGTTTAATGGCTTGAGGCCACGGGCTGGGATGTCCCACCTTCGAAGAAAACAAAAAAGTCGCACGCTGCGAAAATTTTCACAGTAATTAGCAAAGTTTTGCGCCTGAAAACAAAAGGGCATCCGGCTTTTTTGTAGGCGCCTGTCAGACGGGCGGATCTAATGAAAAGCCCTCTCGACCCCAAGTACGAGTGAATGATAGCCCGACTATAGTTGGTTCCGACCAAACCGAACAACCAACAACAGCCAGGGCTTAATCCAATTTATTTCAAAGAACTTTGAGAGCTAGATGAACGGAGAAATTTGCATAACTTTGATATGAGCAGCCATGTGTTTTTGGTCTGCGATAATCACATCCACTTCAGACTTGAACAATATTTTCAAGAGCCACTCAGTCAAACTGATTGCCGCTGAGAATGAATTAATTTATTGCATGCACATAAAGAAAAATATAATAATATATTGTAATAATAAGTGGCTCTCATAGTAAATTTGTGTTAGGTCAAATATTTTTCATCCGAAAGGGTAAGTAAAAAATACAAAAAAAATAAAATAACACAACAAAATAAAAGCCTTGATTTTCATTGTTTTCCTTTCAAAATGCAAAACTCATTTAAGCTTAATTTAAAAATGATGAATATTTAAAGTATTAGTTCTTGGCTTTTATATCCGTAGATAAAACCATTCTAAAGTTTATTACTGGCAATACAAAATACTTTGAATAACTGTTTCTTATAGTGTACGTTTCAAACGTATTACTCATTCAGTGAGGCGACACCTTTAGCCATATTTCAATTATATAAGGCCGAGTCACTTCCATCGTTTCGCTTCGGAGCGCCAACTTTCAAAATGAATAAATTGCGAAGAAAAAATGGCTAGCTTTTACCCTCAAATGTATGCAATGGAATTCATTTATTTACGCCTACGAAGCAATAAAAAATTCCACAATATAACAAATTAGCATTGAAATGGATACGAATTTTTCATACAATTGGCAGGTTTTTATCGCTCAAGCTTGAGCCAGGGGTGACGCATCAGGGAGCACGATCTGAAGCTGGACCGCCGTGGGTAAACATCACAAATCAGAGGGAATGTTTATGCATGAAGCCAAAAGAAGAGAATTTTATAAAAATTCGTGCAGATTTGTACGCTGGAATTATGACACAATGTGCGACAGTAATAAATGCTGGGGCAGACAAAGGGCAGTCGAGGGGTGAGCGGAGGGTAAAGGGTTTGCTGCGTTGCCATGGAAAACCAAAAACCAACTCGGGCAAAACAATTTTCACACGTGCAAGTTGCAGGCAAGCTCATAAATTGCCACCGCCATGCTGATGATGATGACGATGATGATGATGATGAAGGGGTGGCAGTGGAGTGGAGTGCGTGGGGCACAGTGAAATCCTTAAAGGGCCGCGTCTCCCTTTCAATGTCTGTTCTGCGGGTTCCCTCTGCTTAAATGCAAATGCAAATGATCAAAATAATTACATGTAGAACACTTTTTTACCGCTCCTCGCGCACAAAAGACAAGCGCAGTCGCAACTCCAGAATGATGAAAATGAGTTTTCTTTACAAACAAAATTAAAAGTAAAAGGGCGAAGGACGAAGGACGAAGGACGATGGAGATGGAAAGAAAATTGCACACCAAATTCAACGATGTGCAAAGTTATTTTTCACAAGTGCTTTGCAGCCCGCCCATGTCGCCTGCATGTGGATGTGGCCATGTGGTTCTGTGGATTTCCGTTAACTTATGGTTAGCAGTCTCTATGTGTGCATCCTGCCCCCATCCTGCTGTTCTCATTCTCATTCTCGTTCTCATTCTCTCTCCAGAATTTTCCTTATTTTTATGCTGTGCAAATGACAGCAATTTTTCATAGGGCAAAGCGCTTGCAAAACTCCCCCTAGATCTCGTTTGCCATCGCTGTACCCACTCCCCGTTGCTTCCGTTGTTGTCTTTTGCGAGGTGCCAAGTGACAATAATTTTGTCTTTCCCTGCCAGCCGAAGAGACAAGCCAGACCCACACGCTAACCCTCTGTAGGGGCTTTTGTTTCGCTGTCACTGCCTAATTGCCAAGATTTTGTGCTGCTTGGTAGACCGAGAGAGGAACCCCGGTTCAGGCCAACGGCCTCAGCACCAATCCCTCTGCAAAACCTTAAATCGTGAAGTTCAGAATATCCCAAAGCGCAGCTTCCTTAGTTTATTGCACATACGCCCTGTGGTTCCACCAAAAAAGTATTTAAATGGAGTGCAGCGTAATCACATTATTTGTAATCGCAAACTGCTATCATTTGTAAAGCGTGACTGCTTGGCTGTTTTTATTACATTTAAATGTTTAACCTTATTTAAAGTAAAAACCGAAAAAAATCACACTAAAGCTATGTACATTCCGCAAACCCTTCAAAGAAACACCCAAACCCAGATTCCCTTAGCTTGTTATATACAGTTAAGAATCTAATGCATAAATTGGCATTAGTACCATAGATTAAGAAAAGCTTGTTTCCAAACTTTCTGCACATTTAAGCCATCCCCGACTATTGAAAACTATCATTAAGCCACTTTAGCTAGTGGACCCCTCTTAATTTCTAAAAATCCAATGGATCTTTGAACCCCTAGATCTCAAAGTTAAAGCAACAACTTGCGCGTTATTTTTATTGAATCATCAAAATCAGGCGCTGAATAAGTCGAACGCTTAAATCGCTGGCTCGCAACTACTCATAACTGTTTGGCTTGCTGTGAAAATATCAATAAAGAAAACTAATGAAGTGCGCGCTGCCTTAAGTGGCTTATTGTCACTTTGACACCCACACATGCAATGGGTCCTATGTGTGTCTGTGTGTGTGCGTAATGTCAAAGGGCAGACGCATGTCGAGGACTCCAGGGGAAGAAGGCAATAGAGTCACGCTGTGCCTGTGTGTGCGTGTGTCTGTGTCGCGTCGCATCATAAAATCCGCACTTATTACTCCTTTTATGCAACTAAATATGTACACACAAGTAAATAGCCAAGGGGGTGTGAGTGTGTGAGATTGTTCGCCTGTGTGTGTTTACTTACTTTCGGTTAAGTGGACACTGTCACTGGCTTTCTTCCTTGAAGCTGGATGTACTGAGAAAAAGGTTATCACTTTGAAACTAGCTTTAAATAGTTTAGTATAGTAACCAATTATTTACACACATACCCTATTTTTATTTTTTTTAAGTTTAATTTAAGGGACAATGAAATATAAAATTAATAGGTTATACATTAAAAAACCTTTTTATTTATATTTCATTAGTCCAAACCTACGGATATTTTGGAGATTTTGAAATAAACTTTTAAAGCTTGCAAGCTGAAGCATTTAAAGAATGCTTGATTGAAAATTATAACCCCAGTGTTAAATATTTTTTCACAATTTAAATTTGTTGGTTTTTTTTACTAAAAATTTATAATAGCTTTATAATAACTTAATTAAATTAAATATGTTAGTCATTGGTCACAGCACCTTAAGCAATCAAATTTTGATTACTCGAATTTATAAATAAGTTAATTAGTATTTAAATGACAATAGCCATTTCTTTCTTTTAAATGTATTTTTGATAATACATAAATTTCAAGTGTTAATCAACTTTAACATGAAATTCAATACAAAACGATTTTCTCACAGTGTACCTGCCCTTCTGCTCTTAAGTTTTGGGGCTATTAGCAGCCAGCCAACATCCTTCGGGGTCAAGAGGCCGCCATCCTGTGGCTCTTGTCTCGGTCCTTCCACACAAGGACTCATATAGTATAGTGGCCGGCCAAGTGCTGGCAAAATATTTGCACTACGTCATTGACTGAGTAAATGCAATTCATTGGACTCTGTAGGGTTCGGGGTAATAGCAATAAGCAAAACGCATCCCGCATGTCAATTCGGATAGGCTCAGGCAGGGATGTAGAGAAGACTTCCGAACTTCAAATCGGTTATGCCTGCTGAGTCGCATTGCACACGCACACACACACCTACTTAGATCTCTCTCTCTCGCTCTCTATCGGCGTGCGAAAGGCAAAGAAGGAAAAAAAAAAAAAAAGAGCGAGTTTGGGAAAAGTCCCGTTTATTGTGATCTAGAAATTTCCAATTCGCGCTGCCTGAACCAACGCGAAGAGATGCTCGCTCACTTGATTTTGGGAACGATAAGCATCCACAAGTATTTGATCAGCAGTAATAATTTCAACTTGCAATTTCGACGCGTGCATAAACTGTACCCCGAAAGCCAGAGAGGACATAGACCACGCGCTGTTACAAGAAGAAAAGAGCCTATTGTTAAAACAATAAATTCGTTCAAACGAGGGTAATTATTTGTGCTAATTGAAATATACGAGTGAACCTCACAATGTGTCCATGTATGTAGAGCACGTTCATCGGAGGCCGGCCAGAAAGCACACGCGCTCGTCGCGGGCGCTGTTGCGCTTACATCTTTAGAACAAAATACATATTTGTACATCACCGTGCCTGGCCGGCCGATATTTTGCTGCGAAACTGGGAAAACTGTGCGTTGCTGCAGCCCACATATACCAACACGTGACAACATAACCCCCATACCAGCAGAGCCCAGCTAAGGCTGCTGCAGGTTTGAGCGCTTGCAACCGGATCTTCGTAAATGCCGCATACGGGACTACGAGCGGAGCACGAGTGATACCTGGCCGGAACTTGGAGAAACCCATACCGACACGTGGAGCCCTAACCTAGAAGGCAGCAGACTCGCACAACAGCCTTTCAGAAGTACCTGCGGATCATACCGTTTCTGGGCGGAAAATAAACAGGCCCAAAGGAGACCGGCGCAGCGAACTTGAGAAGAGGGAATACCACTTCTACGGAGAACAACCGATGCAAGCACGCATACTTGCAAAACAGCGCCTACACGGACAGACGTCGGCGATACCGATCGCCCATAAGAGAAGTCTTATTGTTTTGATTTAGCTTGAACTTTTATTTTTTTTGTCATTGAGAATTAGACATTTTTCTTATTAGCTGTTTCTTTTTATTTAGCATATAAATTAAGTGAATGCCAGATGCCACTACTAATAATCCCGTTTAAATTAAAATAACCACGCTCTTTGAGAAGTCCTAAACAGCACCTGCATCTTCGATGGGCCCAGCGAATCGGCAGCGGAAAATATGTGCGTAAGTTTTTTTTTATTAACGACAACAGTAGCTATACATATATATGTATCTAAGAGTAATTTGATTTAACCGGGATGTGTAAAGAAAGGGCATAACCAAGAGCTTCATTAAATTTATCAAGTAAAATCATTAATTATTAGAGAATGTCTAAACAAAATATATTTAAGAAGTTAAATTGAAAAAGAAAAAACATGAATTATTAGAATGTAAGTTCAGAAACTGAAAAGAAACAAAGGAACAAAGAATGAATATGAAGAATTTATGTAAATTATCTTGAATTTTGTTACCGTTTAATATGAGCGAATAATTTGTATAAATACGGTCAGCTGCTAGTACAGCGATGCTGTTGTCAACCTTCTCGAACATCATTTAATCTACAATAAAGCGTTTGCCAAGGGGTAACAGCAAGCAATTTCTACTGTTACTAAGGTCGGGAGGGTAGAGAATGGGGGCAAACTACACCTAAGCCGCCCACATTGCTGGTATTCTTCTCCCAATATATATTCTTTAGGGTCCGTCTGTGTCGTCCGATATCTACAATATTTTGACCAATCATTAAAGTACAGATAGTGCACTTAAAACTTTTCGTAGTAGAACGGGTGTGATGTATAGACGAGGAGGAAGACCCACGCCATATCCGACGAGCTTTGCACCGAGCCATGCAAGAAGTGCACGAACACCGATCCGTCTATACGCTAGAAAACTAACATATCTAGTGAACACCTACCTCTGGGATACTACAGAAAATGGCGCCCAACGTGGGGCTAGACACCGATAACCGCTTTGAGAAATTAAAGAGAAATTAAACACTCAGGTAGTATACAAGTCCTAGGAGCCGAAATCGCAAGTTATGTGCAGGATCTTCAGGAGGTACTAGCCATCAATATTGCTCAATTATTCATCCAATTAGCTTTTGAAGTTTAAATAATTTAAAATCTTTTAAATATTTAAGTCCGCAGAAACCTATTTTTGTATTTGAGGTTAGCCATAACTGTTTTATAAAGTCGTTGCCTGGAATAGCGACTGCAATTCGAGTCCTTACGGATTGAGGCGACCGGAACGATCTTATTCACAGGGTTAATAATTAAGTCAGAAATTAATCCGGTAGACTAAAGTTTTGATTCGATATTAGAGGGAAGCGAATTCGGAAATTCGTACTTTGGAACTGCGATTGAAAATCAAGTCATTATGGTATCATCGACCAAGGCGAACCAATCGTAGAAAACTAGTTTCGTTGATATTGTTTAGTTCACCTGGCGTCAGGGCACAGTACGCGTACTTAGGAGTAGCAAGTCATCGGAGGAACTTCGATACTTGACCAGTGCAGCGAATACGAATCCCGGAAGTCAAATTCATCAAGCAAATATTAGTATAGAGTATTTTTAGGAGATAATACCAAGCATGTTCGAGAGAATTGATAAACGGCTCGTTGGAAAGCAGAGACCAATTTTGAAAAACATAAAAACTATATAACATTTTGTGGAAAATGCCACTTCATCACAGTACGGAGAACTTAGCAGCCGCGTCAAATGATGACACAACGGTTTGCATTTTATGCGCTCGACCATTGAATGTGGAGGACCTGAAAGCAGTTTCTCCATGTAATCATAAATTCCACCGTCAATGCATCACGGATCACTTGCAAGTAACAAATACTTGCCCAACGTGTAATAACATATGTACTGTGCAACAGTTATCGATATCAAATAATAATTTGTTAGCTGAGTTGACAGACGCAGAGCAAAGATCACACGCTGCAAGTGCGCCGTCTGAAATCGATCCTGGCGAAGGCAGTAGTAACCAAATCGTGAATCGAGGCCGAGGCCGAGGTAGAGTCAACTCGCGAAGAGGCAGGAATACTGTGCAACCCAGAACCATTGTTACTAGATCGCAGCTACCTCTTAATGCAGGACAACAACTAGACAGAACCGCGAATACCGATTCCATATTGGATTCTTCGAAATCAGAGAGTTTGGAAGAGATAGGAAGGGCAATGCAAGCGGCAATGCAGACCCAACAGGAAAAACTTATGCACGACCTGACAGTCTTTATTCAGACACAGTTGGCGAACATGCAAGTAGGCTACAATGGACAGTTCCCCAGCGGAAGACGGGTCAACGATAATACTGAGAACTCAGGGATCACAGCTGGTCAATCACAGCCAGCGGAGGAGCAGAATTCGCCTAACGTTAGCACAAACATCAGTCCGGTAAATCAGCAGCTTAGTAGGATATCAGGCAGATTCCCCAATTCGGTTCAGCCGGAGAAAGTGCCTAGTATTATTCAGAGTTGGCACATCAAATTTGACGGGGCCAAAGATGGATTGCAAACGGAAGACTTTTTGTACAGAGTTAATGCTTTGGCACAACAGAATTTAAATGGTGATCATCAGTTATTATGCGACCATCTGCACCTATTTTTTATAGGCAGGGCTAGCGAGTGGTACTGGAAATACCACAAGGCCAGTGAAAAGGTAACTTGGAATGAGTTTTGCAAAGAATTTAGGGAAAAGTTTAGGGACATAGATACAGACTTAGATATATGGGAATCAATTAACAACAGGCGTCAGACAGATAGGGAACCATTTGAGGAATATCAAATTTATATCGAAAAACATGTGGCGCGCTTGAGCACCCCAATTTCGGAACAGTCTCTGGTCCAACTTCTTATTCGACACTCGAAACCCTCTCTTAGGTACGAGTTAATGCACTTAAATATCGACTCCTTAGCTAGCTTAAGAAAAGAGATCCGAACGCACGAGCAGTTTTGTAAACAAAATAGACAGCAGCCAGGAAGGAATAATTTTTCCGCGCGTCCGAATGTTTCTGAACTGGATCCAGATTCTGAGGACACAGTGCTAGATGAAGTTTCAGCTTTGCAGCGTAGAGAAATGAGATGCTGGAACTGCGACAAGATTGGGCATCGCTTCGACGACTGTCTTGAGTCAATCAGTATATTTTGCTTTGGATGCGGTGCCAAAAACACCAAGAAGCCAAATTGTCAAAAATGTAACCCATCGGAAAACCACCAACGGGATGTGTCGGCCAAAAACCACTCGACGCATCCGAAAAATTAAAATCAGACTGTGGTACGCAGACCGATCCAATTGAAAGTTCGGATCTGAACACACGACCTAATCATCTCAGACCTTACCACGTTAGAGAAGCACAATATACAGCAGCTAGACAGAGAATTTTTGGAGACATTAGCAGCTGTAGCGTTTCTCAGAAACCCGGACGTTCAACTTCACGAGTACGACAATTTTGGAAAACGGTGCGACAAAGTCGGAAAAGGTTGGTTGCAGCAGTTTTCCTTAACTCCGATAACCGTTTATATACCGAAATAGATATATCAGATAAGCGTTACGTAGCTTTGCTGGATTCAGGTGCGACGATTAGTTGTATCGGGGGCAACGCTGCGAAAGATTTATCTCAGCATCCGAGGATGCGTAAATGTTCAGGTCAAATTAAGACAGCTAATGATGCATCGTGTTCAGTCGTGGGCAGACTCATTTTGGATATCACATATCGTAATCGCACTAATGCAGTTGAGTTCTTCGTCATACCAGAGCTCAAGCAAGATATTTATCTTGGTATTGATTTCTGGCGCGATTTCGGATTGCTGAACAAAATAACGGAAGAAATTGGGTCGGTTAGCGAACTCGATGTAGGGCGAGAAGACGATGTGGTTGATATCCCGAAAGTACATTCCCTTTCAATAGAACAACGAACAAGGTTAGAAGAAGTAATACGTCAACTCCCTTCTTACGAGTCGGAGGGATTAGGGCGGACGCAGATGCTAGAGCATTCCATCGATGTTGGCGGGGCGAAGCCGGTAAAGCAGCGTCACTGGCCGATCTCACCTGCAAAGGAGAAAATTATGTTTGCAGAAATAGAAAACATGTTAGCATTAGACGTGATAGAGGAATCCCGAAGCCCTTGGAGCAGCAACTGTGTACTAGTTAAACGAGGAGAAAAGGTTCGGTTATGTTTAGATTCGAGAGAAGTGAATAAGCTGACTGTAAAGGATGCCTATCCTCTTCCTCACGTAGACGGAATCCTAAGCAGACTGCCACCAGCGCGTTACATCACCGGACTTGACATGAAGCACGCGTTTTGGCAGATTCCGCTCGAGGAAAAGTCAAGGCAGTGCACAGCGTTTACGATACCCAATAGGCCTTTGTATCAGTACAAAGTAATGCCCTTTGGGCTTTGTAACGCCGCGCAAACACTCTGCAGGTTAATGGACTTAGTAATACCAGCTAGTCTGCGCACTCGGGTGTTTGTATACTTAGATGATTTGTTAATTTTGTCTGATGATTTTGAGTCACACATGAAGTTGCTAGAAGAGGTCGCTAGGTATTTGCGAAAGGCTAATTTAACGATTAACATAGCAAAATCAAATTTTTGTATGACCGAGATCAAGTACTTAGGGTTCATCATAGGGCACGGACAGCTTAAAGTCGATCCAAGTAAAGTTAGTGCCATTAACGAGTTTCCAATTCCGACCACAGTCAAGCAGCTCCGTAGATTTCTTGGGCTTGCCGGCTGGTACAGGCGTTATGTAGATAATTACGCTTCTATCACCGTTCCTTTGACTGAGTTACTTAAGAAAAACAAAGAGTTTAGCTGGAATCGCGAGGCAGAAGAGGCGTTTAGTTTACTTAAGTCGAAGTTAACGTCATCCCCAGTGTTGAGAACCCCAGATTTTAATAGAAAGTTTGTTTTGCTTTGTGATGCAAGTCTTTATGGTCTTGGGTGTGTATTGGCCCAAGAATATGAAGACGGAGTTGAATTTCCAGTTGCATATATGTCAGAAAAACTGTCAAAAGCACAGCGAAATTACTCCGTTACTGAACTTGAGTTGCTAGCCGTTATCAAGGGTATAAATAAGTTTAGGGCCTATATAGAAGGGCAAGAGTTTTGCGTAGTGACAGATCATGCTTCCTTGCAGTGGCTTATAAAGCAGAAAGACCTGTCAGGACGCCTAGCAAGGTGGTCAATTCAATTACAGAGATTTTCGTTTACGATTAAGCACCGAAGTGGGACACAGAACGTAGTGGCTGACGCATTGTCGAGATGCGAAGAAGCTAACGTTTGCGAAGTCACTGACTCGGGACCAGTAATTGATTTGTTATCTAAGGAATTCGAGTCGGAGGACTATCTTGAGCTAGTCAACCGCATAAAGGAAAATCAAGCTAGGTTACCCGACCTAAAAGTAGTAGATAAGTTTGTGTACAAGCGAACTGAGCCATCTAAGGGGGATGCACTTAAAGACGCAGAATCCTGGAAACTCTGGGTTCCAGCATTATTAAGAGAACATGTTATGTATCGCGCTCACGATGCTCCTGATTCCGCTCATATAGGGATGACCAAAATGATTGAAAAGTTGAAACGCTATCTATTTTGGCCCGGAATGGTGACTCAGATTCGAGACTATGTAGCTAACTGCTCCATTTGCAAGTCCACCAAGAGTCCCAATCAAATTCTTAGACCTCCAATGGGCAATCCAACTACTTCAGAACGACCGTTCCAAAAACTGTATATGGACCTGTTAGGCCCATACCCTAGGTCTAAGAGCGGTAATATCGGCCTATTAATAATAGTCGACCATTGCACGAAATTTCATTTCTTACACCCACTACGAAAATTCACCTCTGATAAAATATGTGATTTCCTGGAAAAATACGTATTTTTCACTTTCGGAGTTCCTGAATCCATATTGACGGACAACGGATCACAGTTTAAGTCTGGCCACTATAAAGCTTTCTTAACCCGATTCGGTGTTGTACCGGTTTGTACGGCCATACACTCCCCACAAGCTAACGCGAGCGAGCGAGTGAACCGATCGGTCTTGGCGGCTATCAGGGCTTACATCGGAACAGATCATACCAATTGGGACAGAAACATAGATGAGATTAGCGCGTCCTTGAGGGCAAGCACACATCGTAGCACAGGATTTTCGCCGTACTTTTTGTGTTTCGGACAGAATATGGTGATGAACGGCAAGGACTACGAACTTCTAAGGAAATTGAATTTGATTAGAGACGATACAGCTTTAAAAACGTCTGATCTGATGCAATTGACTCGGAGGCAAGCACAGGAAAAAGTAAGGGAAGCTCACGCCGCTAACGCTAAAATGTATGACTTGCGTAGCCGTTCAGTTCGTTTTAAAGTAGGCGATACTGTATACGCTCGTAGCTTTGCACAGAGCAACGCAGCGAAGAAGTTTAGCAATAAACTAGCCCCAGTTTTCATTAAGGCTAAAGTGTGGAAGAAAATTAGTCATATATACTACGAATTAGCATCCGAAGATGACAAACCTCTGGGGGTATACCACTTAAAAGATATAAGGACCTAAAAGAAGAATGCCCGACCTTTTTCAGTTAATACTTCTTCGAGACAGGACTCTAGCAGAATTAACTGCGGTGTAGGGTTCGGGGTAATAGCAATAAGCAAAACGCATCCCGCATGTCAATTCGGATAGGCTCAGGCAGGGATGTAGAGAAGACTTCCAAACTTCAAATCGGTTATGCCTGCTGAGTCGCATTGCACACGCACACACACACCTACTTAGATCTCTCTCTCTCGCTCTCTATCGGCGTGCGAAAGGCAAAGAAGGAAAAAAAAAAAAAAAGAGCGAGTTTGGGAAAAGTCCCGTTTATTGTGATCTAGAAATTTCCAATTCGCGCTGCCTGAACCAACGCGAAGAGATGCTCGCTCACTTGATTTTGGGAACGATAAGCATCCACAAGTATTTGATCAGCAGTAATAATTTCAACTTGCAA
This sequence comes from Drosophila gunungcola, assembly GCF_025200985.1. Classification (NCBI taxonomy): domain Eukaryota; kingdom Metazoa; phylum Arthropoda; class Insecta; order Diptera; family Drosophilidae; genus Drosophila; species Drosophila gunungcola. The sequence continues at coordinate 4,815,109 of NW_026453179.1, forward strand.
TTTCGACGCGTGCATAAACTGTACCCCGAAAGCCAGAGAGGACATAGACCACGCGCTGTTACAAGAAGAAAAGAGCCTATTGTTAAAACAATAAATTCGTTCAAACGAGGGTAATTATTTGTGCTAATTGAAATATACGAGTGAACCTCACAATGTGTCCATGTATGTAGAGCACGTTCATCGGAGGCCGGCCAGAAAGCACACGCGCTCGTCGCGGGCGCTGTTGCGCTTACATCTTTAGAACAAAATACATATTTGTACATCACCGTGCCTGGCCGGCCGATATTTTGCTGCGAAACTGGGAAAACTGTGCGTTGCTGCAGCCCACATATACCAACACGTGACAACATAACCCCCATACCAGCAGAGCCCAGCTAAGGCTGCTGCAGGTTTGAGCGCTTGCAACCGGATCTTCGTAAATGCCGCATACGGGACTACGAGCGGAGCACGAGTGATACCTGGCCGGAACTTGGAGAAACCCATACCGACACGTGGAGCCCTAACCTAGAAGGCAGCAGACTCGCACAACAGCCTTTCAGAAGTACCTGCGGATCATACCGTTTCTGGGCGGAAAATAAACAGGCCCAAAGGAGACCGGCGCAGCGAACTTGAGAAGAGGGAATACCACTTCTACGGAGAACAACCGATGCAAGCACGCATACTTGCAAAACAGCGCCTACACGGACAGACGTCGGCGATACCGATCGCCCATAAGAGAAGTCTTATTGTTTTGATTTAGCTTGAACTTTTATTTTTTTTGTCATTGAGAATTAGACATTTTTCTTATTAGCTGTTTCTTTTTATTTAGCATATAAATTAAGTGAATGCCAGATGCCACTACTAATAATCCCGTTTAAATTAAAATAACCACGCTCTTTGAGAAGTCCTAAACAGCACCTGCATCTTCGATGGGCCCAGCGAATCGGCAGCGGAAAATATGTGCGTAAGTTTTTTTTTATTAACGACAACAGTAGCTATACATATATATGTATCTAAGAGTAATTTGATTTAACCGGGATGTGTAAAGAAAGGGCATAACCAAGAGCTTCATTAAATTTATCAAGTAAAATCATTAATTATTAGAGAATGTCTAAACAAAATATATTTAAGAAGTTAAATTGAAAAAGAAAAAACATGAATTATTAGAATGTAAGTTCAGAAACTGAAAAGAAACAAAGGAACAAAGAATGAATATGAAGAATTTATGTAAATTATCTTGAATTTTGTTACCGTTTAATATGAGCGAATAATTTGTATAAATACGGTCAGCTGCTAGTACAGCGATGCTGTTGTCAACCTTCTCGAACATCATTTAATCTACAATAAAGCGTTTGCCAAGGGGTAACAGCAAGCAATTTCTACTGTTACTAAGGTCGGGAGGGTAGAGAATGGGGGCAAACTACACCTAAGCCGCCCACATTGCTGGTATTCTTCTCCCAATATATATTCTTTAGGGTCCGTCTGTGTCGTCCGATATCTACAATATTTTGACCAATCATTAAAGTACAGATAGTGCACTTAAAACTTTTCGTAGTAGAACGGGTGTGATGTATAGACGAGGAGGAAGACCCACGCCATATCCGACGAGCTTTGCACCGAGCCATGCAAGAAGTGCACGAACACCGATCCGTCTATACGCTAGAAAACTAACATATCTAGTGAACACCTACCTCTGGGATACTACAACTCATAAATTGCAAATCGCGGCACATAAAAAGAAAAACAAATAATTAAGCAGGGCGATGGATTTAAAGAAAACAGCTTTTCATAAAAGAAAAGCTTGCCCGAGAAAAGCTTCAGAAAATCCCTTATCTAGCTTTTCCGAATAGCTAAGTTCCATTTAAGAGGTCGTTGTCTAAGAAACTTTATTTTTTTTCGGAAAAAAGCCAAATGTAGATGGCGCTTCACCATAAAGATGTCAAAAGGGGCTTACTTAAGCTAATCTGTCTAAGATGTTATAACCTGGATTACAGCTAAACTACATCCGCATTTACCATGACTATACTTTCCGCTTGACATTTCCATTTCCTCCATCAACATACAACGAAAACCTCTTCAGCAGTTATTACGCTTAATTTGAAAACATTTAATTACCATTAATTATATTTTTGTATAATTACATTTTCTGTTTTATTGTTACATTTATATGCTCATTGTGCATCATATATTATGCTTAGTAAAATCACGCAAATGTTTCATTAAAAATTGATGCCTTCATTTTTGTAACGTTGTAAAGAGAACGACGTGATGTTTGGGGAAGTCGTTATTGCTTTTGCTGTATCCATGGCTATTGTTGCAATTATAGTCGGGCAGTTGATGATTTTGGTTGGCCTTTTGTATTAGTCAGCTTCCCCATTGCGGTTTAATTAAAATTATGAACTCGCTTAGTTGCCATTAAATAACAAATAAAATAAGATCTACATGCGATTTATGTAAAAAAGTTCATTTTTTGTTTTCGTTTTTATCCTCTCTTTTGTGGTCTTCCTCCTGGTGTATACACTTAGCAAAAATACGCATTACAAACTATTAGCAGTGTTGCCCTCAAGCGGGCGGGGGCGGTAGGTGGAGGAGGACGAGGCGTGGTGTACACACATTTAAAACCTAAGAATATCATTCGCACTCGATTTGAGAGAGGCGGAGCATTGGTGATCCATGCAAAGAATAAATTATCCATTGTTCTTTGAATTTCCCACTGTATCTTAGTATCTAAACTGTCCCTTCTTCCCCCTCTCGTTGTGGTAGACCCTCAGTGGTGAGTAGCTGCCATTTCCGTTTCCATTGAGTGACGCTCCGGCTCCGTTTCCGTTTCCGGCTCCATTGCCATTGCCAGCCCCGTTTCCAGTACCGGTTCCAGTATTGCCAAAGTTCTGGGATGCTGATCCGGAGATCAGCTCCTCGGAGTGCTGTGGCTTGGCGGTGCAGCGTGGAGCCAGCACCAGGTTGTAGATCCCGAAATAAACCACAGCCACGATGCAGGCCACCACGGCCAGCCATTGGTAGGTGCAGGACCAGGCCCCAAGTTTCGGGTCTCTCTCTTCGCGAGCTAATCCAATCAGAGCTCCAAAGCCTTTGCCTGAAAGGAGTAATATAAGTTAGAAATAAGTATCTCAGGAAAATATATAAACAATATTTCTATATACTTTTTATAAACAAATGTAAGATATGCAATATAAAACCAAAACAAATAAATTAGTTTTTGCAAAACTAAAATCATTGAAATCACTTATCCTTATATTTGTATTCTGTTTTCATTATAATAAAAATAAAATATAAAACCAAGCCGGGTCAATAATATTTCTCTGTTTTTACATTTTACTAGATTTCAATACTACGTTATTACTAAAAAGGGGTTATTTTCAATACATTAAGAGTCAAAAATCTTTTGATAAATATTTATATATGTATATTCCTACGCTTATTTAAATTTCTGGTTTAAATATTTTTTTTTTTTCAAAACTTACCCAATCCGAAGAAGGCCAAAACAGCGATGGCCTGTCCAGTGGCAGTCAATTTCCTAGGCATGGCATGACGCATGTACAGAATGATCGTGATCCAAATGAGACCGATGGCAGCCGGTTCGATGATCTCCATGATGACGGTCAACCAACGAGTCTGGGGGTCACTCAACGCGGTGAATCTAATGACATAGATAGCCAAACCGCCGATGAAGATATTCGAGTGGCCGCAGTACTCGATGAACTTGTCCACATTGAAGAAAAGGACCACAATGAGGAGTAAGCCCGAATAGCTCAGAGCGTTTGGATCGTAGAAGGTCCAGCGCAGGAAGCTGTGAATGCTGCTCCAGAACGTGCCAAACAGAATGGACACCAGTGTTAGAACAAAGATCTCGGGACTATAGCGCCGGATGGCGGACATGGGCACCACCAGCATTCCGGTCTTCGTGTGCCACCACCATTCTGGCGGACTCAGTGGCATCTGAGAGGCACAGAGCAGCACTATGGCACCCAGAACAAAGCTTACAATAAATATTATAAGAGCAACAACAGCAGCATCCTGATTAGGTTCGTTCTCGAAGAAGATCAACTCCAGTGGCGAGAAGAGCACCACATAGCCAATGGCACCCCAAACATACTGGCGGCACACCTCTCCCCTGCCCTCGGAAGTCTCACGCACGGCAATCACGATGGCTGTGTTCAGCAGGGTCAGTGCGGCCATGGGGAAAATATCTCCAATCAGTCGAATGGTTGTATAGCCCACCAGGGTTTCCTGCACACTGCCAGTGGTCTATGGATTTTGGACAAATTAAATTAAATATTTACAAAAATTAAACGAACTACTCACATTCGTACACTCGCTGTCCGAAAGCACACTCTTCTCATGGTAAGGACTTACCACCTGACACTCGATCATCGGCTTGCAGTTGCTGTCGTTCAGGCTATATTGCTTAAAGTCCTTCATGTAAGTCACCTGCTGTGCGGGAATGTGGCACTGGAAACCCTCTGAAAAAGAGAACACATTATTAAGTACATTTACACAACATTAAAATTCATTTAGAAATTAGAATTTTAAATAAATTTGGGAGATACTCCAATGTGGCTTAAGAAAATAAGAAATCTTTCATATATTTATATTGTAGGAAATATATATATATATATTATAAAATCTTTCACAAATCTGTATGTTTCCTTATTTTCGGTTTGAAATAAATTAGTTAATGAATTCCAAAATGAGCATTTTTTCAAAATATATATTATTGCAAAATTCGTGATAAATCTTTAAACTGGTTTTACATTTAACTCACCCAATGGATACTGACACCATCCTTCGTAGTCATCGTAGTGCTCCTCCTGACTGATTGCCGAGCCCATGACAGCATCGATGACCACGCTGGTGGTGTCCTCGGTGTAGGCGTGGCAGTGCTTGACCACATCCTTGCCGTCCTGGTTGCGCTGGGTGAGGCAAACGTGCGGGGGCTGGACGTAGACCTTGGTGGGGGGCTTCTTCACCTGTCTGGTGGACCGGTGGAGTGGCAACTCGCCACTGATGGTCTCCACGCCAGCACTGTCCGCTGGGTCCGAGCCCTCCAAGTCCCTCCTGACGCGCAAGCTCTCTGTGACCGCAGTGCTGCCCTCGTCCTCGTAGTCAAACTCTGAACTCTGCTCCGTGGAAGGGGCCACCGTGGGCACCTCCGCCAACCAGGCCACATATAGTGGCTCATAGAGCTTGGGATTCTGACAACTGTAGGTGCAACGGGTCAGGTTGATGGCACCCTCCTTATGCTCCCACATGCTGCAGCTGGAGTTCGAGCCACAGCGCTCTTGGAACAGGAATCCTCCGGTTTCGTCACAGCCAAAGCTGACCAGTGGCTCTCGGATTTCTCCCCGCCGGCTGACATCCGGGACGGCAAACAGAAAGGCATAGATTAAGGCCGAGATCAGCAGGAAAACGGCAGTCATCACTCGCAACGTGCGTCCAAAGGTATTCGGGTTCCTGGCCGCTAGGCGATCCGCCCAAGGACCAGCGATCAATGGACCCAAAATGGAAACAAACGGCGCCAATATGGTGATCGTGCGGTACTCCGAGAAGTCCAGACCCAAAAGCAATGGCTTTGTGGAATGCAAAACATGCAAAGCTGTAAGGCCTGTAATGTATAAATGATTTTAGTAAATAGTTTAGCCTAAAAAGACATTATAAAATAAAAGAAAGAAAGAAGCTTCGACAAGCTGAAGTTTATATACCCTTGCAGCTTTTGCAAAAAAAAAAAATAGTCTTTAAAACATATACATTTTGATGATGATCAAGAATATATATAATTTATAGAGTTGGAGATGTCTCCTTCGCTGCGTTGCAAACTTCTGACTGAAGGGCATAATACTTGTTTATAAATTATTTAACTTTGATATGTTGGTAAAATAAATTCAGATTAAAAAAATAAACAATTTAAATGCATTGACAACGCATTGATGATAATTGATGCATTGATAATTTATTGAATAACATTTCATGGCCATTTAAAATAAATTTGTTATTATAATTAATTGAAACCCAGCGATATTTGTATATTTAAAATATTAACTATATATCAAAACTATTATGAAAGTTTTTAAATTGTTTAAGTGCCAGCTTAAAGCTTTTCTTAAAAACTCACCGGTGATGACAAAGAATACGACAAATTTGAGCGATATCAACGTTCTGTTGACACGCGGTTTGTGAGCCGCAATGAAACCCATTTTCTCGATTTGGGTGTCTACAAACTATGTATAGATAATCTCAGTAATTAAGCCACCTCTCGGGGGTCTCGTTCTTCCTCGTAATTTCTTCTTCGTTTCGTTGGGATTCAGTTGCTCATGTTAGACTGGATGGGTTCTGTAAAGAAGAGAAACACAGTTAATAATAATTACTAAATGTGAAAGATAAAATGTCTAACAATTTGTGAGACGTAAAGAGAGAAAAACAACATGTCAAAGCATTGAAATACTAGGGCCTCACGCAACCACAAAAGTCACAGACACCAACAGTAAATAATACCAACTTGCTGGCTACCAACTGAAACCGCATAAACAATAAGATATCAGAGGCTGTAAGCCCTTTTTATGCACCCTGTACCAAAATACACATGAAGCTACTCTGCCCAATTTGTGGGCATATCAAAAAGCAATCAAGCCATTTGATGCCACCCATCATCGATGATAATCGGCGGGCAAACACAACATGCTGAAAATTGTTCGAGAGCTCGTTCAGAGACCCCTCGTTGCAAATATAACATAAATATATACGTGTCACAATGGGGTGTCAAATATAAACAAGTGTCAATAGGCAATAGGCCACAGTCGACATTCATAACACACATACGCACCATTGCACAGTGGCAGTCGGGACAACAACATAACTAAAATAACACAGTAATTGAACGCAATGGCAGCAGCAAAACAATAATGAAATATATATTGTATCTGCCCTAGACATAAATTTAAATTAACTGTCAACGAAATTATCAATGACACGTAGCTTTAATCATCAGCAAACTATTTACTGGAGATTATGATTAAAGGAAAGGCATCGCGGGCTATTGTGACATAAACAGCTGCAGTCAATGTTATACCACTTAAGATGCCTTCCGCAAAATGCAAATATCTTGCAAATTGTATTATATTTTTATGAACTGTATGAGTTATTATCAGGGTAATAAAACAGGTTTGAGTTTTTCGTGTATACAGAAATATTCTTAAAATTAATCATAAATACCTATAACTTAAAATCTTTAAGAATTCTAGACATTTAAAGTGAAAGAATTGTTTTTTTTTAATTTTCCTTTACTTTTTAATTTTACAGTTTTGCTTTCTATGAGTAATTGAACTTGAGTTATTAGGTGTTGACAGTGACTTCTTATTTTGTATGCTATTTATTGGACCCCTTCTGTACGCTTAATGCAACCACTAGACAGTGCGTTAAACCCACTCGACAAGTAAATTGCTTGATAATGCCTAAAACGCATGTGTCGAGCAGAAAGCCCACTCTTTCGCCGTCTGAATTGCAATTTGCAAGATGATACTTTAAGTGAGCTCTGTTCCTCAACATTGACAATGGGACTCGGAAAGGAAAAGGAAAGTGCCAGACGACGGTGATCATATTTTCCAACTGCGCAGCCCCGCGCGAGAACTCAGATGGCAAGAAACGAGATTTAAGTAGTTTGTGGCAAAACCGGTTGTTTGGCTTGTCGGCTAGGCAAATTACATCACCCCGAGCAAAAAGCGAAACATTTGACTGACTCTGCGTGTTATCTACGCCCCCAAAGACAACAGCCCAACCCAACCGAAGCGGTGGAAGGCCAGGCAGATGGGCATCCATCCAGCTGCCATCTGCAAAATCTCACAGCGACCACCAGCTAATTGAACAACTCACACAGACTCCAAGGTCTGATTTACATACAATTTATAAAGTGCTAAGCTCTTAATGCTACACCGCCGCTAGGGCCAATCAATAATGTAAAATACGTCTGCCTTGCCAAAGGTCAAGACAAACACAAGCAAATTGATAAGTAAACAAAACATTTGGACCGGTCAATGAATCATCTAGAAATGCTCCGTAATATTTCAAAATTAGATGAACACAAATCTGGGTTATCAGTTGATGGCTGCTAAAAATTTCCCCATCAACAAACATAATTACAATATATTGCCGGCTTATCTAAGCATCAGTATTGAATTCAGCTGGAGGTACTATAAAAGGTCAAACTGCCAAACAAAAGCCAACCAACTAGCAATGCATGACGTAATCCAAATAATAACGAAAACAATACGAGAGCAGCTATAAAAATGTCGCTGTGTTTGAGACCGAAATTCAAATTAGTAACCAGCCAACGACCAGCAGCAAAAAATAAAATAACAACAAAAATGAAGCTTCAGTTTCAACTTAATGACAAAACGCCCCGCACGCACACACCCAAAAAAAAACAGAGCGAAGAAAAACTAAAAACCCCAAACAAAACCATCCAAATCCGAGCTCCACACACACACACACCCCGCACAACCTGGGCAGCCAGTGATTGCCCCACATGGGCACTACGTATGACACAGTGCGCTTATTTATGACCTAAGGTAAACTTTGGCCGGCGCTAGCCCCAGAAATGCCATAAGCTGGGAAATGGAAAAACAAAATGGCTGGCATTTCCCCATTGCGTGTTCGTTTGGGGGGCTTGAGATCGGTGGAAGAGGTGCCATCGGAGCAGTCCAAGGGAACTAGCCCCAGGCGAACATGCCCACGGGCATTGACAATTAACCATGCTGTATATAGTACACTATGCTATACATCTGCGCAGGCGACAAGCATCTGGAAGGTACCTACGAAACTAAACTTTTATATTTTCAAAAAAAATCATTTTTTGGCTTTTATAAATCCATTTCGTTTTTTTGGGACTGTGCTGCCCTTGACGCCAACGCATCTTTCAAGAAATTTAGCGGTGCCTTTCAAAATAATTTTACATGAGATTCCTCTTTCAAAAAAGAATTTGTTTTTTGATTGGTGTAAAATAAAATAAATTTAAACTTAGATTATTTTGTCTTTGAAATAAGTAAAATTAATTTTTCCTTGCAATAATTGAAATAGCTTAACCAATTAAAACCGAATTAAAAAACTAAATTATTGATTACTATCCACAAATAAAACGTAACTATCCAGATTGCATAAAAAGGTTGTTAATAGTGAATTGGTCAATAACATATTATTAAACTTTATAGAACTGTTTAAATTTAGGTTTTTGAAGCCACTTATAATTTTATACATATATACATAATGGATTACAATGACCATTTATCTTTGTTAGCTCAGTTTTCTTTATATTTTTCGTTATTATATTTCCATGATGAATTTTAGTGGCCATTTAAGTTGTATATTTTTGAAAAATAAGTTATTTATCTATCCAAAAGTGCGTTTAAAATCACATTTATCATGTTAAACAATTCTCTTGCTATAGCTTTTAGCTGGAGTATTTTCCTATCTGGTTTCCCAATCGACGGCTTTGCCGCCTGAGCAAATTATCCGAGTTTTCTTTTCGGATTTTCGCCACACGTCCGCTTGCAACTTTTCCGCTTCGGTGGCGGCAGTGCCTCTGCCTTTTGTTTGTACTGCCAAATAAAAACCAACTGTGAGAACTCTGCGTGCATGTTGAGTTTTTTTTTTGTTTTTGGCGGGGGAACTCGGTGCGGTAATTATGTACGAATGTGCCACCATGTAGCCACCCGAAAATAGAAATTTAATTACAAACAACGACAATCAGCATGACCCTCTGTTTATCAGCTGCCTAGTAAATCACTTTGTAAATGTCAATTAGTGATAAGGCCAAAGCCAGAGACCAAAAATCAAAAGACAATGAGGCAATATATTTGCGCATGCCTTATGCAAATCGTATTTGTTAGCATCGAATTGGCTGGGTTTGCAGTTGTTTGTTTATTCGCATTGTTTGCACAACGATTTTTAACACCTTTACGGGCAGCTGGAAATTTCAGTTTTTGGCAGCGACTAATATTTTTTCTTGGGTGCAATGTTTAGCTGCAAAAGTTGCGCCTTTTGCATGGGATCCCTCAAGACATTGTGGGTCAATTGGTTTTTATTTAGAATTTGTCTTTTTTTTTTGGGATTGTGCTCAGACAGCGCGCCGCCCGCTTAATTATGCGTAACACGACTACAGAAAAATAGAAAAGCCGCAACAAAAGCCGCTTGCATTTGGTTAAATTTATGAATGAATGCAAAGGCCTGGGCACACTGTGCCGGCTTTAATTAACATTTAAAATGCATAAATTGTGCGACCGTTCGAACTGTGTCAGCAATTTGGCTCCGAACATGGGCGAACAGAGCCTACGTGGGCCGATCGCATCGGCAAGTGCAGCGTCATTGAAGGTCTAGACTCTAGACTCTCGAAAAGGTTCAATGAAAGTGAGGAAAATTTATTGGGGAACATTTGCATAGTTTCCCCTGGATGTCTGCCAGATTTTTCGGCCAGTCAATGCACTGTTAATGTCTTGAATCGCCAGTAAACGCAACATTAACATTTTTCCCCATTTTCATTTCGGTTTCGCTCGAGCGTACAAAGCGTTAATTTCAATTGAAAACCAAATGGTGTATCTGCACATTTTCTGGCACTTGCCTTCTGACATTTAGCCAGCATAAATTTCCCAATACGCAAATCAGTTTCGCTAACTTAGCTAAGCAAGTAACACATAATTTTGGATTTTATATTCTATTATACTTTGTTATTTTTTTTGCATTTGTGATCAATTTTATTGTTAGGTTTTACGTTTAATTGGGGCTCTCCGTTTGTTTACATTGTGGTCACGTAGCGAGGTTCTGGTTTATTTTCAGTTTTACAATTGCATTGGAACGACCTACACTCATAGACCCACACATTCGAAAATCTATAGTTGAATGAACGAATAAAGTACCGCACCGTTAATCAATTGGGTAAGTTATAGAGTGACTTATTGATGAATGCGTCGGGGAGTTTTGAGGCGAGGCGACATCGCACGCCTTCGGGACAAACCTTGGCGGTAGTTTATAAGGCGCATTTCCGTTAGGGCTCTGTTAATGATATTGTGCAATAATTCATTGCTTTTGTGTGAGGTCTTTTTGAATGCGAGATTTGCATTGGCATTGCGAGTCCCAGTCCCCTGAGCATTATGGAAATGCCATAATGACATTTTCCTCACTCACAATCGTGTGTTGACAACTTTTCTGGAATGCTGCCAGCTCAGATCCCCCTTAACTTTTACACGTGGCTACAAAAAACAGTATTTATTTAAATAAAAAAAACAGTAAAGTATCTTCAATACGAAGTCAATATTTTTATACAAAATTAAAATAGAATATTTTCATGAGCTTAATTTTGTATTGGAATTTTAAAAAGGTTTGAGCCAGTCAAAAAAATTGCAATGTTTTTGACACTTAAATTATTCCTGCATCTAGTTTTACTGAAAGATCCAACTTTTTTTCATTTAAAACCTTTAACATTTCAAGGTTTAATAATGTTTTTATTGCTTCTATTATTGGCTTACTTCTAAAAATCAAAGCGTGTTCAAAGTACGAAGTAACTGCAGCCCAGTGTTATAGGTAATTCAATGTATAGATACATCAAGTCTATTTATAGTCATTCCACCCACTTGTCTTTGAGCAAATTACAACCTACTTAGCATCTTTCGACCGCCTGAAATGCACTTAAAAACGCATTCCCATTAACAGTATAACAACATAGCCGGACTCCCCTGAGGATCCATTTGGTCACGCCCCAAACTGGTGGCACACGCAATCCCTTCTCCCCTGGTGCACCTCATATGTTGGCTCGTGTTCGCTGCCGGCTAATTAATTAAGCCGAAGAAACTGGGTCAACACACACAGGCCCAACAGAACAGAAACAAGGCAAGTGCATATGGGGTGGGGAGCACGGGTGGGGTAGTGACCCGACCCTCTGAGATCTTCATGTTTCCCCGAATCGGAAAATTCGTAAATTTCCTACAGGCCAAAAAGAATTTATGTGCAAATGCAAAGCCAGCGGAGCCCATGATTGAGCAATTTATAGGGCAGTCACACGCAAGTCACCATTTCCCGGGGCGAAGGGGAAAACTAGACAAGTTCCGATTTCGGGGAGGGGATGGGACGGAGGTTAAGTTATGCAGATGAACAAATCCAGTGGAGAAATAATTTCCACATAGTTTATGGCGAAAATTCTCTCAATTAGTGCCAGACACAAAAATAGAAAATTTGTCTTCGCCGCCAGGCAGAAAAATAAATTCATAAATATTTCGGTCTAGCATGAATTTATTGTTGTTTATATTTGAATTGAGAATCTAGTTTCAATATGGACCACAAGCCCCAATTTTATGGCAAAAATAACTAAACAAAGCAGATTGCTGAAATAAAAATGTGTTTTATTTGAGTTAAATTCTTATCAGGTATTTAATTCAATATCAGGTATTTAAAGGAATTCCCATAATTGTTTGCTTGAAACTTGTACTTTTATACACAAGATATAAATACAAACATCAAAGATTCCCCTGCTGCCAAAATAGGGTGTCTTCCAGACAATTTATTGTTTATTTTTAGACCGCACAATATGGGAAATCAGTGGCACATGTACGCTTTCAGGTGAGCCAATAGAAGAATTAAATTCTTGTTTGGATTATTGTGGTGAGAGGTGGAGGCCAGCCAGCACTTGAATGCAAATGGGCCGGCCGGCAGCAACTGCAACTTGTTGCCTTCCAATGCACTTTTGTTTACATCACTTGTTTCTTGTCTGTTCGCTTGTGTCTGCTCAGTCAGCTGTCTGCCAAACTGGTCAGCCGAGGTGGGTGGATAAATTGCAAAAAATATATTCTCATTTAATTTGGGTTGCTTTGGGTTGCAGTGCCGTCAGCGGTGAAGCAAGTCCCATTAAACTGTCCGAAACTTATTTCAGCTTCAATTTGTTAGTGTCATGACCCCGGCGACAACGAAAACAACGCGAGAGCGTCTACGTTTCTCTAGAGATATTTGGAGCGATGCCTCGATGACATCATCTGGCTGTTTTGACGCAATATTTTTCGGGGCGATCTATATTTAAAAAACTTTTTAGCACTCAGATCATAGAAAAGCAGGGGGAGAAGGGACATGTGTTTGAATCACATTCGAGTGGTTTCAATATATTAATATACTTATCTTGAAGAACGTGCTAGCCTGGCTTTTTTAATCAATTTTCCACGACGACTAGGAAAAAGAACTTAAAATAAATACGCATTAAGGTTTTCGGTACAAAGGTTTATTTATTTCTCTCACATTCATGTGCATGCCCCATTTCATCTTTCTTTCTAAAACAATTTTCTGCCTTCATGTATCCATACCGCAAAGTTCTGATAAACTTATTTACTTTTCACGAAGGACGTTCATGCCTTTCAGATTTTCTAAATCAATTTTCCGCCATTAGGCAAATTATGATATCATGCCCCGCAATGTGCTGACTCAACGAATGAGATATTTGCATATAACCTTGTATTTTCCCATGCATTTTGAACGCTCCACTGCAGCGTGAAAATATTTGTGCCGGCCAACCCCCCCTTACCACTTTCTAAAACTTTTGGAATAGTTTTGCAAATTGATATTGCAGCATGTGATAGGAATTTAATTGAATTGTAAGCGTAATGGTTTTAGTTTGGGTCTCAATTAATTGTTTAGTGCGCTAATTGCCGTTATCCGAATACAGAATTAAAGAGACAGTGCCGACAATTGAGACATCAGTTGCGCAGGCGCATTGTGGGGCCACCATAAACGTATGATAACCTGGGTATTTACAAATTTGGAGCCAGAGAATCGAAGCCAGCGAGGCCCAGTGGCGCTGACACGACCCAGAGTCTCGAGGAACGGACAAAGTCAAGTCACGCACTGCAAACATTTCCTCAAAACTTGATTTCCAATTCAATGCCAGCAAATGCAATTCTCGAAACCGGCCCCCAAGAGCGCCAGCTACAGCTCCACAAAAGGAGGTACCTAGATACATTTGTAGCTACAAGTTGGCTTTGACGATGGCCTGTCACTCAAGCGGCAGATACTCGTAAACAGGAAAACATTTCCTCGAACGCAGCATTAACTTGAGCATGTTCTCGGTTCTTGGTTCACAACATTTCCTTTGTCTGTTTTTCGACGCCGAAAAGACATAGCAAATCCCTTTTCATTTGGCGTGGGCTTTTCTCGACTTGACAATGGCGCCGTCTGACATTGAAATTTTCTGCCATTTAACTGCCTTACTTCTCTGGTTATGTTGGTCGCCAAAAATCAACACAGAACAAACAAAAGTTTGCCCTAGTTTCGTTGGTCCGCCAAAATAGTGGTGCGTCATAAATAAAAACAAACGGAGCCGCTACTGTAAATGCTTGGGGGTCCATGACAGTTGCCGAAATAGCCCGAAAGTATCTGGCTCTCGGTGCATACATATATTTTTAGGTATATTTCTTTGACACAGCCCGAAGGAGGCGTCGTCGCCTCTGAGTCATCAGAATCTTGCAAAAGCTTTGACACACATAAGGAGGGGCATGTATAAGAAGACAAGTCAAACTAAATACAGTGCATGCTAAATACAGCAAATAAATCGATCAAAAATTGTTTGCTGTGTTTATAATTTCAACATGATAAATATCTAAAACAAATCCTACAAATATAAATTTATAAAAAATAAATTTAAACAATTTAATTTTGACAAAATGTTCTATATCAATATTTAAAATCTAGAATATAATTATATTTAAGACCAAGAAGATAAAAGACCTTTTTTACCATTCCCAGCATATCATTTTACCATTTAAAAATCTGTTTATGTGCTCAAATGCCTATTCATTTTTAAAGGGATAAGAAAGTTGAAGGCCACTGAAGAAATTGTAAATATTATTTGTTCCTTTTTTGTGACAAATTTCCCTTTAACAAAACAACTTCTTCAGCACAAACAATTAATGATCCAAGGAAAACAATCGAAATTTAAATGTTTTCTTCCGTTTTTCATTCCACCCCTCTCTTTATTTACATTATTTTTATTTATGTTTTGCAGATTATTTTGGTTTCGTTTATTTGCCCACATGCCTGTCGTTTATATAAAAAACACCACACATTAAAAGTATCCTCAACAGATGTGCGGACGGATAAGCTCAAAATGTCGACAATATAGCCCACAACATAATATACATGCGTACATATAGTATGTGCAATTTGAAATTCTGGAAAATCAGCACAGCATTTGAGTTTAGCTAACATAATTTCGATACGAGGGCAAATAAACTGACAGACCAGCAGAGAGATCAGCAGAAGATCATGATGAGGCTATCGCTGATGACGCCAAAATGATGTCATATTCGGCCGACACACTCGAATGCCTTATATCTAAAGCTTGTTTCGGGTTTTGTGTTTCAAATTCAAACACACACCGATAAATGTAGGTACCGCCTGTATATATCTCATGTGCCTGTATACCGCCCCCTCTGGTCCATTGATTGTGTTATTTGTATTGGTGTAGCTCCATTGTTTGCCATTAGAATGTCTTGTCTGCCGGTTTTAAGCTCTGAAGTTGTTTGTCGGGTTTTTGTCTGCACAGATCGGCACACTACCTCATCGACTGTGCTGCTTTCTGCCAAATTCAAGTTCAAGCGACAGACGATGCGGGTGTATTTTTTATTTTACTCTTTTTGTGTATCGAAAACAACACGAACTCGCACAGAAAGTATGGCAAAAAAACAATAGAAAGGTGGAGATATCTTGAAGTTTCTGCGCTTTCTTAGAAACAGGGTGGTTGTCTAACGTTTTCTATAAGGGTGGTTCCCGACACTTTCCACCTTTCGGGGTGGTTTCCCGCCTCTTCTAAAAGCGCTTCTTGGCCTTCTTTTGCTTGGATTTAATTTTTGGCTTGATTGACGGCAACGCCTGGCGTGTTTTAATGCCTATTTCCTCCTTTTATTGCAAAGGGTGGTTGTTTTTATTTACGTTTTACGTACCGGCATTTGTTCCACCCTATCGGCATTTTTTCGAAATCCCACACGCATAACTTCCTTACTTTTTTGGCTACTTTATGGTGACTTAGGGTGATGATAAATTGCTTAATTCATTGATAGATCATGAAATATGTAAGGGTATCTGGGTCAATGGATTGCAGAGGGCTGTTAGGATTTCCATACATTAAAACAACAACTTAGAATTCTACATAAAGGGCAAGGGCTTGATTTGAAATTTGATATACCATTTATATAGCAAATGAGGAATTATACAGTTTGTATGTATATAAAGCTCATTCATTCAATTCATAAATTTTAAATTTATTTAAATTTCTAGCCTTTTAATTTTTTTAATGGAATGCCAATATTGTACATAACAATTACAATTAAATTAATTATTATTATTTTTTCTTTATAAATCAATAAGTAAACCATTTTAGCAAATATTAATAAAAAAAATAGATGTTTCTTCAGTTTGTTTTTAATGATTTCGTTTAACATAAAAAAATATAAAAAAAACTGGAACTAATTAAATTAAAGAATCAATTGGATAATTACTATTTTAAATGGCCCCTTTGGGGAATACCTTTCCACTCTTTTGACGCCGAGCTCATAAGACCATTTATTCACTATTAGGTCATTCCCATAAAAAGAAAACTCTAGAGGGGCCCGTCTGCCACTG
The DNA here is from genome assembly GCF_025200985.1 of Drosophila gunungcola. Lineage (NCBI taxonomy): Eukaryota > Metazoa > Arthropoda > Insecta > Diptera > Drosophilidae > Drosophila > Drosophila gunungcola. The sequence goes on from NW_026453179.1 coordinate 4,831,744, forward strand.
GCAGAAGGCATTAATGGGCTGAAAAAGAGTGCAATTGTGGTGCGCCAAAAAGGAAACGCAACAGTTGCAACATGGTAAGTAGAAACGATTGCCGACGTCATGGGTGGAAAATAAAAATGTCAATAAAAATTACAGCAAATTGCTGCCTGCCGCGCCCCCTAACCACCGTTTATATTAGGGGGCGGCAAGTGGTAGCACGCTGGGCACATGGTTGTTGGACACTTTATGTAGTTACCAAGGTTACTATCCTATCCCTAGTGTCCTGGCGTCAATTGAGCGCTCGGCTGATTAAATTACCCGAGCGCACAGTGTGGGTAACGGACAAATGGTCAATGGAGAGGGGGATTGCATAGTGCATTAAGCAATTGTCCTTTTTATATATGCCATGGCCATGTCGCCATTCGGTCTCCGCGTCAGTGAGTCGCCGCGAAAATTGCACTTTGCAGTGCTTCAACCCAAAAACTTTGTCCCCACAATTTCATTGATTTTCCCTTCTCTGAGCTGATGATTTCATTCTCAGACCAAAACACACAAGAATCACGAATATCCTACAAAGCAAATGCAACACGTGACGAAAGGCAAACGAAGTCCTATTTTGAGTTCAGTAAGTCACATCATTTTCGCTTTTAATTTCGCCCTTTGGCTGCCACCGATGACCGCAGAAGCCACCAAACCAGATGACATCACAGTTTTGTGAGTGGGTTTGATTGTGTGTCAGTGTGTTGTGTGTGCGAAAAGATTGATGAGTAAGCCTTAAAGAAGACTTTGTGGAGGGCTTAGGAAGGATATTCAGAAAAGATATAAGAAGAAAAATATTATAGAATTGTATATGTATTATTTGGAATTAAAAAAAAATTATACCATCTGCAAATATGGGGATACTTTATACCTTAATTACAATACATTAATCACATTTTTTTTTTGTTTATATAAAATGCAAAATTTAAAAAAGAAATTTTAATTTTGAAGTTTTCCAAATGTATTTAAAAATAACAATAAATTCATCAAATGAGGTTCCTTTCTTGTCAATGAGCAATTCATTTTCTATTTCAATACTAAAATTTACATGCAAATTAAGTTTTTACTGTCCACAATTCCATTTCGGAATGCAAATATTATATATAATATTTTAATTTAATTTGCCTTGTTGCCATTAACGTTTCCAAGTTTCGGTTAATAATGTTTCCGTTCTTGTGGCAATTGCTTAGGCTAATTATTCAGTTAATCACCAATTCGAAGCTTCTTATTTGTTACGGGTTCATTATTTGCTATTTATACGTTCTCCATTAACCAAAAGCACACACAACCAATCACGCATATAGAGTAACAACACGGGCACTTGTTCGTATGCGGCCAAATATCGCCAGGGAATTCGAAATCGTATTTGATTGTAGTTTTATTTGCCTCTTTTCTTTTCAAATTAAATGAAAATATTTTAAATTCAACACTGGCTGGCACAAGAATAACAGCGACACTGCCGAACTAAACGCGCAGCAATTTCTAAATGCGAAGTGTGACTACAAAAATAAGTTTTGAATAACAGCAAGGCAAAGGAAACACTATTATTATGTATAAGTAGCTAAAGGAAAACACACCGAAAAGCGCGAGTCGCGCGGCTGCTTCAAATAAAAACGTCTTTGTTTTTATTTTATTTTTTTGGCGGCAGCTGCCAGAAGTCAAAAGAAGCTCTGGCGTGGGTGACTTCGATTCACGATTTCGATTTCGATTTGATTCCGTCTGGCAATCCGCGTGCGCGTCCAAACGCCTCGCCGTTCAAAAGAAAACTAAACCCAGTTGTCGGGTCGGGAAACCAGAAAATATTCAGCCAGCTGTTCCGGTCCGCCGGCCTTCCTACTCGCGGGGACGCGACTGTGACTTAAGAGCCGGTCGAGAAATAGCATTGCATACTTTCGGCTGCCGGCGCAAATGGTTAGCCCTCTATTTATGCTACGGCTCTTGTTGCCAGCCACTTTGGCATTCGCAAAGATTTTCCCGGCTAACGAAATGCTTTCTGTTTTTTCGGCTGTCTGGAATTTTCAACCCTTAGGCACAGTGCACACATTTGCACGGAAACACCCCCACAATGGGATTTCCTCGGGGACACACACACGTTTCGAGGGTGTTTTGTCTGGCTGATATGCATATGGACAGACCGATTCCTTAATGAACTAGAAAATATTGACCTAATATGCATAACTAAAAGGTCTTTAATAAGTTGTCAACATGGGGAAGAAACGTTAGATAAATACAAATATTATTTTCATGATTGTTTTGGTAGATTTTAATTGACTTTTAGTGTCCGTTACAGTTGATATTTAAGATTATTTATTGGGTATCCACGTTAGATTATGAAGCATATTTTTTTACGTCCTGCAGTTTTTCCCACGGCAATGTAAAATTGTATTGAGTGTATAATAATAATAATGTTTTCATATTTATATTGAACAAAGTTTTTCTCAACATTGTCTAATTTAAATCATAATGTTAAATACAACGTATATTAAATTGCATAGTTTAATATTAAAATATTTTTAATTTCGTGCAAAATATTTGATAAAACAACTCCAATTTGATTAAAATGTGTTTTATTAAACTTAAATAGGGTTTAAGCATAAAATAAATTTTCAGTAAAAATATATGAATTGAGTATATAAATTGCAATAAGACATAAATAATTATTATATTTATTATATTTATGTATTTTACTAAATAAAACATATTACTGTGTTACTTCTGTACTCTGCAGTCTATTAAAGTCTAATTTAATTAATAGTTTTGTTAATAGTTATCTTTACTGTTCCGAACTAACCTCCCCTAAATGGTAATAACTTAATTCGTAAGCCAGGTGCAACCACCTCGAATAGCCAAACAAACTTTTCGTAACTGTCTTTCGAAACAGCTGCAATTGCTTTAGTACCTCAACAAGGCTTTCTACTTTGGGTAGGAGGACATCCATATATCCAGAAACAGTTGCTGCCCCACAGCTGCTTTAGCCAGGCCCCAGCGTGCCAATTAAATTTAATTTAAGGCGACGTTTGCCATCAGCCACTCACAGTAGCATTTGTCTTGGGAGAAATGCCACAAGAGTGATGATTATGATAATGGTGCTCTCGAAACGATCCCAAATCGCCGCAGATAGCGATCGGATGTGCCACATCGATGGGGCTATTTTCGATGGCACCGATTAGCCTATTGGCCGAGTGAAATCTTTTAACTCTAACCCTTTGCAGGGCGCGTGTCTGGGAATGGGGCTCGGAATGGGATTGGAATTGGAATAGGAATTGGAATTGATCGCTGCTCTGCTCTTCGGGCTGTCTATTTTTGGTTGGTGCCCGCTCGCATACTCGCGAAAAGCTAGAGACATCGGGCCGATCGGACGATCCCATCTACACTCCGGCGTAGCACAGATTCCGCCGCTCTTTCTTTCAGTAGAAATCCGTTGGCCGCGCAAATCGCACAGATGCGGGCGGGCTAAAATCCAAGAGATACCGAAACAGATCAGTCAGAGAATAAAAGAAAATAGGTAGAAAAGACATACTCCATGGGATCGGATCGGCGGACTGGGAAATACGCAAAATTGATGGTTTAAATAAATAAATAAATGAGTTTTATGTGCGCGTCGAAAGTGCAGTGCGCGTTTTACAGGCAGATCGCGATTCCTGTATCCATAATAAAAATGCCCAAAAGCATAAGACACAAGTCCGCAAAATTATTTCGAAAATAACCTGCAGCAACAGCAAAAAAGCAACAGCAGCAGCAGCAGAAAACTCATTAATTTTCCAAATACCCTAAAAAAAAAAGCAAATGAACGTATCTCACCGATGCGAAATTCGGTGTGCGGCTGTAATTTTAAACGCATTTCTTGCGCTTGTTTTGACATTGAAATGAAACAACAATAACAATCGGATAATTAAAGCGGAGAAAACACACGCCAACGGATATACACCTGCTGTCCAACCAGCGAATCCATCTATCTGCGGAGAAAAACAAAAAAAAAAAACTCAGGGAATTTGGAGAGCTCAGGGAATTCGAGAAGATGACCACGCGTATTCGGCGCAAGAAGTCCACGCTGACGGAGTTGAAGATAGCCGTGATCGGGGCACCCAGTGTTGGCAAGAGCGGTAAGATTCGAAATACCACGGCAAGTGATTCCACAGCAACAACACACCGAACACCAAAACAATCCGAGCAATAGCAGACGTATCCGATAGATACTTGTAGCATGGATGCCGAGCAACAACAGCAAATTAGTTGAGCAATCGCCGATTCGTGTATATTTAGACTTTTGTTTGTTTTGTTTATAAAGTGGCAGCATACATATACAGATGCAGATACCCCATACCCCATACTTACGCACACACTCTTGCAAATGGGAGTATCTGTGTGTGGCGGCTGCTGGCACTTTGGCATTGCCTGCCGCTTTAATCGCTTTCCACCGTTTGATTTGACAAGCGGCTCTGGCCAAAAGACCAGGCCATGCACTAATTTATGACGACCCATGAGCACATAGCATAGAACACCGAAAAAAATGTATTTCTTTTTCATGGAACAAATTAACAAGTAAAACCTTAAGTTGTTCCACCAACTGATTGTGATAATCAAAATTAAATTCGATGGAATGATGAGAAAGTACTTTTTTGAGAATTTAATAATTCTCTGTGATTTTTCCAAACACATATGGAAATATAAATTATTAAAATCAGCACTAGGTCATTGGTTTTTTAGATCTTTATTTTATAGGAAAAAAGGCAAGGAAGAGTGCTTCAACTAAATTGATATTGTTCATAGTAGCTAAATTTTTATTTTGCTTATTGAAAAAAAGATGTTTAGGAAATGACCTGATTTCTTTTGGTGTATGGGTTCAGATCATATATAGATAGTCAAGAGATCACAGATCATTGGCAGCAAAGACGTTGCATATTTCTTCGATTCGGACGACTTAGCATAAATTGATGCTCCCTGTCAGGCATCACGTATACCGGGAGGCACCGAAATATATTTAATTTGTAACATTTTGGTGGGCCCCATCCATGAAGCTAATGATGATGGCTTTAGCAGGAAAATTTATTCCCGCGGCTGCCAAATTCATGTCACCCCTGCATGCTATTTGTCCGCGTTGTCAAGTAACCACTCTTTGCTTCAAATAAAAAGGATTCATTAATAGGTAAATTAAACTTGCGATCCATGTAAACCAAAGATTGACAGGAGAAAAGTAGTTTGCATTTTTATAAGAAAAAAAACGCAAGGCTTATTGAATCGTGTTAACGTTAATTTTTAGGGGTTTTTAAAATCCTATTCAAAAATAGTAATCGAGGTTTTTGAACAAGCACCATGACAGAATGTCTGGACCTTGCCGATATACCGCAAAGCATATCCGAATGGCACGACTATTGCTTTTATCTAAAGACGTCTGTAGGTATCGAAGCATATAGTGAACCGTTTTACAGTCCCTACAATCTTTAACATCATCTAGCACTCCGATGGTCTCTACAGAACTTAAACTGGCTATGACCAGCTGGTCACCTAAAAGCTCATTTATTATTTTTATTTGTCAATTTTTCAGGACCGCTTCTTTTGCAAATACATGGTCCTGACAAATTATATTCCGTAATTTACCAGTCTCTACTTTGTTATTGTTTAAGAAGTTTTGCAAGCAGAGATACTGCATATTAGCATAGACTAGCAACATACATCTTTTGCACAGATGCATTTTGTTTAATACAGGATTTAAAAAACGCAGAAATAATTGGAATTCTTATTACTTTGTGATGACAATTACGGCCTTAAGGTCAAATTTTTGTCCGGCTGTCCACTTCAGGCTTCACCTGCGTACTATATGTCCCCGGTCACAAATTATTTTGAGTGCAAACTAAAAAGAAAACTGGCGGGGCCAGCCGAAGACCGTGGACAGTGGAGCCGCCTGAAATATGACTAGAAAATATGCTTCACTAATAAATATAGCGGGTATAAAAAAAACACGAAAAAGAAAACGCATGTCATGCAGAAAATCTACGACTGGGTGTGTCTTTGGTGACAAACGAATGAGCTACGTCTAGTTGTGTTATGGATGAGGACAAAGAAAACAACACTCTAATTTTTTACAATTTTAGCTTTTTTAAGTTTTAAAATTAAATTTATCAATTTTCATTTCCTTACTATTTTAATATTTAAAATTATTTAAAGCATTTTGATTTGAACATATATTCTTATGTTTCCATAAATTAATTAAATAGCTTAAGAACTTCTTCAAAACAAATCCCTTTTTTCTAATATGTTTTAACTTTCTAAAAATTAAATTTTATAACAAAAAAAAGTTTTATAAAGTTGATTACAGATTACTTTTAGTGAACCAAACAAAATAGCACAAAATACTCCTATTTTCCTGGGCCATAAAAAAAAATCCGCCTAAAGCAAATGGAATTCCTCCCCAATAGCAGCCAACACATAATAACAAATGCATATATGTTTAATAAATTTATTGCCACATATTTTAATGTCACTTCGCCAAAATCGCTGACCAAATACCAGAGAAGATATTTAATTCAACTGTGTGTCCATGTCTGTGCATGCGGTGGGGCAATTAAATCGCCCACATCCACCTCCGCCGGAATTTGCCGTGCAGCCACACATACGCACTTGGCCATATAGACATATAATAAGAACACAAGACATACATATAGACGTAGACGCGATCAGCGCCCAGCGGGCGGAGAAGACGCCATCCCCATTGCTATTGCGGCGTCGTGCGTTGAAGAATTTAAACGTTGACCTCGCGGAAAACAAAAAAGAAAATTCGGAAATCATACATTCTGAGGGAAAACGCTGGCCAAATATATGCGGTGTTGGGAAAATAAATGATGGAAATGTCATTAAAAAGTCGCGAGGCAACCAAGGCAACCACTAACTACACTAAAAAACACACGCCAACGGCCAAAGCCTTAGATACAGTCAAACTTATTTGACTTATTTAAATTAATTATTTAAATTGCAATATATACATTTTAAGTAGTTATATGAACAACAATGGGTTGGAATAAAATATTTATTTATATTTATGAATTTAATGAATATAATATACTCAAATCAGATAGAAGTCACAAATCAGAGGGTCCACTGTATAATGTAGTCATTGTCATCCTTACTTGAAGTGGCCCCTGAGGTTGTAGTTTCCCAGCGCTGCTGTTGTTGTTGCTTTGACGCGAGTTCAAAGGACTTGCATGGGGAAATGACCAAAGACCAGGTCCGAAAAAAACTTAACCCCCTTGTCAGGACACGAGGCCTACGAAGGACGGAGTTTGTTGGCTCGAGACACGCAACTTTAGGGCTCAGCGATTTGTTGCCGGGCAGCCGACTCGGGTTTATTAACCCCACAAGGCGCATTTCCACCTGCCCCGGTCTCGAGTCCCTTCTGCATTTGTCCCTGCAATCGCATTTGACATTTTGCTACTCGTACTTCACGCTCGCTTAAGTGCTGACCCAAATCCTGGACGAGGGTTGCTCCGGACTGTAGGGCGTTACCCTGGTTTACACCTGATCCCGCTGATAGCCAGCCCGGCAATAAATTAAATTCATGTTAAGTAAATGGTTTTGGCTATTTAATTTAATTTCAGCCCTAATTGTGCGTTTCTTGACAAAGCGTTACATCGGGGAGTACGATCATCAGACTGAGAATCGCTATAAGCACGAGGCGATGGTGGATGGCGAGCCAGTGCTCTTCGAAATCCTCGACACATGTCCCAAGGTGGGTGAAATATCCATATTTTTATCAGAAAATTCGCTTGAAATTGTCTCATCATATTTTTCCCATCAGGCTGAGGACGAATACCCAAATGCAGCTGAGCTTGTCCAATGGGCCGATGGCTTACTTCTGGTCTACTCAATAACAGATCGCAAAAGCTTCAACTATATACGCCGTGCCAAGTCCGATCTTCAGTCCGATACTCCCGTCCAACTGTGCGCCAACAAAGTGGATATGGTGCACCTGCGCCAGGTGAGCCGCGATGAGGGCGAAATCCTGGCCAAGGACTTCGAGTGCAAGTTCAGCGAGGTCTCCGCCGCCGACCATGTGGACCAAGTGGCCGAGGTCTTCAACGAGCTGTGCAAGGAGGTGCTGGCCTCCAAGCGCAAGTCCAAGCAGAGTCTGCTCGAAAGGATGCTGGGCGGGGCACGCCCCTACAGCCGAGGGAAGAGCGACAGCAATTTGCCAAAAGACTGATAGCGATGATGGGATTTTAATGTAAATAAATGTAAATTTTTTTAAATTAAAAAGGATTGCTTAAAGTATTTTCTTTATTTATTTTTTTAAAAAGTAGCCCTTTGGTGTAGTCTTGTTTTGAAATGTTTTTAGCCAGAAAATGAAAAGCTTTTCAGGTATAAAATAGTGCCATATAAATACATTTAACATTTGTTTTTAAACATTCGTATTTTTGGTACATATTCGCAGTAGATATTATTATTCTGTATAAATTTATTTACTTGTTTTGATACTTTTGAAAAATAAGGAAATTTGTTTCGCAACACTCAGCTTTTAACAGGAACTTTACTTAAGAGAAGCTTTTCGACTGGTTGGGTTCCGTGCTAAATATAACTTGTACTACCAAAGTAGTATAGGTAAAAAGCTTAGTATAAGTTAAAATATACGAGCTGTGAGGAATTGATTAAGGGCGGTCACACTTTCTGGGCGCCACTTTTTAAGTTTGTTATTTCTTTTTTATTAATTTTTATTTATGGAGCTTCAGTGTCTTAAAAATTTAAAAAGCAGCATCAGACAAAACAAATGTTTTGATATTTTGTACAAAAAACTGACTTTAAATTAATCAA